>NC_059341.1:12925000-13537500 GCF_018350155.1 Leopardus geoffroyi
TTATTCATTATGTGTATATTGAGAGCTGACTTTGAGCTGTGCTAAGTAGCTGTACTTGGAGTTCTTAATCTTGGGATCTAAAAATGGTTACGGAGGGTGGGAGGGGGCTTGTCCTTTCTTTACCATTGAAAATTGAAAAGAATTACATGGTACAGAAACAAAAATACCTTACATTTGATATCACTTCCATATGTGTGAGTTCAAAATTCTCACACACACATTGTCATAGCCTGCTGGGTAGCAGCTGAACTCAGGATTTTTACATATTAGAATGTTAATTTTATTAGGGCTAATTGAAATTATTTCCTGGATTCCCCCCACCCCTCCCAGGCTAAGCGAGGCAAAGGAAGCTGTCTTATTTACTCTGTTCTCCTTCTTAAAAATATCCCGAATGATTTGTGGGTATATTAGTCTCTCATGTCAATGCGCTAGGCTTTTGTTCTCTGTCTATTGTCGCTGTTTCCAATTACCTTCTTCCCCCCCCCCCCCCCAACCTCTACTCCCACTCCCTATTCCTGCCTCCAGGGTAGTAGGAAAGTAGATTTGCTGATTTGCTTTTCAGTACTGTTGGGGAAATGTCATTTGCTCACTCTGTTATATTCTCAAGAGTGTTAGGTAGTTTGGCTAAGTCAATGTTGAACTTAGGTCATGTGAGTTTTATTCCTTGGTCTGCTACTAATTCACATGGTAAGAGACTGTAAGTTATTGAACTGCCATGCCTTGGTATGTGCTGCTATGAAATTAAGATAAGATTGCAAAAACCATTGGCCGTGGTACGTGTAATTCAAATGACTGATCTCTATTAGTGTAATGGGTTCTCTGGGGCACAAGTGCTTAGTTTAGAGACGACTCGCTGAAGTTCTCTGCAAAAGCTCGTGTGCATATATGTGTTTTCTTGGGAGAGAGTTCTTAAATTTCCTCAGGGTTCAGGAGAGCCTGTATGCCTTGGAACCTTGGGGCAGCTGTTCAAAAACACCGGTCTTGGGAGCCATGAAGAATTTTCATTGGCCCGTGATGAAATGTGAAAAATAAGAACAGGTGTAAGGGAGTTTCCACATAGCTAAAAATGTACTCGATGTTAAAAATTGCCTTTCCTTTTAAAGGCGTGTGTTTTCTAATTTGTTGGTGTTTAACACTATTGTTATGGTCATGTTAATGTAGGGTAGCCCCCCGCCGCCCCCACCGCCACCTGTGCCCCGGTGACTTCCCTTGGCAAAATTTAAGTTAGCTTCAAAAAACTTTTTAATACTTTCATGGCCCATGAAACCGAATGTTTGGGAATTACAGATTTTAGAGGGGATTGTCCTGGCCCTTTGTCTTCCCTTCTAACTTTTGCTGTCTATCTTTGGCTCCTTTGAGAATAATCTTAGTCAAGTTATCACTGGACTGCCTCTAGGGCCAGACTGTTCAGTACCATCGACAGTCATCAGCCTTGCGGGACAAACAGGTCTTCATCTTAGGTGTCATTGAAGGGTGACTCTCACGCACAACACAGTTCATCTGGACGTTTCTTCCCCTCACTCCTCATGTCGAGCTGAACTGCTCAGTTTCTTTCCCTCAGCTCTGGGAACTCCCCTCGGCATTCCGCACCTGCTTCTGAGCATGGGGCCGCGTCCCACACCTTGCTCCTCCCTGGGGACCCTCCACCTTGGCCAGACCCCCCAGGATGGGTGAGCCAGCATCCACCTCCTTTCCATCACCTCCTCCCCCAAGCAACCTTTCTGGAACTTTGGAAGATAAAATCCATCTTGCAACAGAAGTTCCAGTTCAAAGAAGTGAGACTTGAAAGTGACAGCTATAAACTACATTCCTCATTCTTAATCTCTCATTTTATTTGTCCCCCCCCCCCACCTCCAGTCTCTATCTTCTACCAACATTTTGTTAGCATTATAGAAGAGCGGCTCATTGGAGAAGAATGGGATGAAAGCACAACATGTGGTCAGAGAGGGAACGTCTTGAAGAGAGGCACAGAAGTGAAGATCCCGTCTTCAGTATAAGCAAGAATGGACCTGGTAACAGAGTGCAATCCATGTGAGGCTTCCGAAGCACCGGACGACTCGTCTACCCCAGGGCTCTGAAGTGCCTTTGAACTGCTATCCCTGTTGTAGTGCTGTATCTGGGTTCATTCACTTATTCAACAACTGTCTATTGAATGCGTGCTGTGTACTAGACACTGCGAGGCACTGAGGATGCCACAATGAACGGATGCAGATATGGTTTCTGCAAACACGGGCAGCTCGTACTGATACTGAATCCGCAGGATTAGGGAGCAGGGTACGCTTTAAGATCAATGAGTTAGATGCGCTGCCCAAGGAAGTTTCCTCCGCTTCTTAAAAGGAAATGCAAGGATTCCAGACCAAGAGTGATGCATCTAATCAAAGGCAACTGAAGAGTTGCAAGACAAGATCCATACCAGCGAATCTTTAGTAATTATTCTCTAGAAAAAAGGCATAGGCTAAGGTCACCGATGTACCAGAGCAAATACTCCTTTCTAAGGAAAGGATCCCCGGACATTTGTGTCTTCCTCAGTTTCTTGATGTGCCTTTCTGCTGCTCCCGGTGGCCATTCCACAGGTGAGAACATTTAGACCTCAGGTTCTCAGAAGGTAGTCAAGGGCAAATATAAATCCAGGGCTGATTTAGTGCCCCCTGAAACATGTGTACTCCATGCCACATTCAGAAAGGGAAACAACTCTCTAAGAGGCCAAAATTACATCAAGCTGACATCTGAGCTGGCTGGGGAGGAAGTCTATTTAATGCAGATGACCTTTAAACAAAGTTCATATTAACACTGGCCACTGTGTAAATCCTGCTTTTTTAGCTGAAAGTTAAGTTCACCCTTCATACATCACGCCCATGTTACCAAAACACAGAAGAAAACTTTGGTTTAGGACAAATTACACGAAACATATTTCAATGGAAAAATTTTCTTTGTAAATGATCCAGTAGTTTTCTATTATCAGAGGAAACAAAATGTAACACCCAAGTTATTACTGCCCCTAAACTCTGTGGTTAGGAGGTAAGGTGACTGGAACTTGGGTGCCCTTGGTGCCTTAGGATATGGGTGGTAATGGGGCGGAGAAGATGACCAAACACACGTGTGGGGAGATTAGGACTTCTTCAAGCACTGAGTGAAGGAGGGTAAGACTGGGTGAGAGCACCGAGAGATGGGGACACTGGGGTACCAGGTCCAGGGAGAGTACCAGGAGATGATGGACACTGGATGGGTCCACTGGGAGCTGGTGGCTGGGGTGAGAGGAAGAGGGGGGAAAAAGGGTGCCGGGAAGAACTCCTCTCCCAAGCAAGGCTGCTTCTCTTAGTTTTGTGGCTTTGCCACAAAGCACAAAAGACTGTGACCAACATCTAATAACTTCTAAATAAAAGCGGATGTTTACACCTGAAATTCTACCCATCAGACACTGGCTTATGCCAACAACTTCCTCCACAAAATGAAAATTCTCTTGGGAAGTTCTGAGTCAACTGACCATTCATTCTCTACAATGAATGTTTAATAAGACTAATTTCTTTGGGGGTATCTAGTTGAGATCAGCTGAACAACAAGAGTATGATGGTCAAGTAGATAAGAAGAGGCAAGGCAATTTGGGTTAAGGAGACACTGGGCCTTGGGAAGTCAGACGTACAGGATAATGTCCACAGAGTGCCCAGTGAAGGAGGCACTAGGAAGAACGAGCCAAATATAATAACTGTGGCTATGTAATTTTTGGCATCGTGTAGAATTCACGTAACCCTAACTCTTCTAAGTTGTAAGCATTCTTTGGAAAATGAAAACTCTCAAATATTTTTAAGATTTAAATTCTGTGAGTTGAAGTCACCTCTGGCTTTCTAAAGCCGAGTATAGTCTGAGCCTCAGTACTGTTACCCCATCCTGCGATCATCCCCGTTTGCTGTCCCAGATCTGCGAAGCTCTAATTTTCGGCAAGAAGTAGGCATTTGACAGCACTAGAAGCAACCCCACAGCCATCATCACAAAGGATCATTTATCAGTTATTTGGGGAAAGGGGAGGATTTTATTTTATTTTATTTTTTGTAGAAGAGAGGAAACTACGCTAATAAGCTTTTTGTCTGTACTCATTCCTCACTGAGACCCCGTATCAGCGTGTCTCAGTTTGTTACATATTTACCCTTAAAGGAAAATGAGGTGAGATGGAGATATTTGAGTCATGAAAGTAATAAAACATGCTTCTGGAAAATAGCTTTTCCACCCTTCCCCAACCCTGCACCCCCCACTTATGAGAGTTGTTTCTTCAGTGCAAGTCTTGGGAAAGTATAGCTAGGGATACGGATTACTAGGAAAATATATACCTATGTTTATAATTTATGTGAAGGGAAAGAGAGAAAGAGCCAAAGGGAAAAACGATGAAAGAAAAATAGCATAGTATTAGACAAAGAGAAAAGAAACAAGGACAATGCCTGCTCTTTGAGGACACTCTGTCATCTGCACCCACACCAGCTGCCCAGGCCACTCAAGGGTGCCCCCATTTCTTGACTCAGATGTTGGTACTAGGCAGTACCTTCTATTTACTTGCCTTGCTTGGGGATCTTGCTGATTGGTACACTTCTCACATTTCATTTAATAGACTGGGAATGGGGGTGATATGCCTACTGGAACTGAGGGAAGGGCTGTCAGGAGATTGATGGGATAAAGTCTGAAAGCATCTTGGTATAACAGGAGGTGTTCTAAGAACGAAGAAACTAAACCCATTGGGTTCTTTGCAAGAAATGTAACAGTCTTCAAGGTCCCGGGCGATTCACTTGACTTGCCCATCATCTTTGCATGGTTGGTTTTGAGGTTGTGTGACTGAAACTAAACACAAAAGACCTTGAGTATTCTCTCCAAGCCAATACATAACTGGGGCCTGAGGTCAGATATTCCATGGCTGGTATCCATGATGGGAAAGATCTTGCATGAAGGCCAATGCGGTTGGTGGTGTCTTGGCTTGCCCAAGGGCCATTGGAGGAGGAGGTGGAGCAAGGGGAAGTTCAGGGAAAGGAGTAAGCCATCTTCTTGGGTGCTTCATGATGCTGTTAGAACCACCCAACCGGGCAAGTTGCAGTCCCTGAAAACTCAGATTCTGGAAGACTGAAAGTTGCCCTGTACAAGTTGGGTCATGAAAAAGCTCCTTTTACATTTTGGGTAGTTAGTACCATGGCATCATCAGACTTAGGTGATTAGCAGAATGTGGTCAAGGTGAATCATGAGGGTACAGGTTACAGAACAGGGCCTCAGTGGAAAGAGCAAAGCAGGGAGCAGTGAAAGGGGGTTGGGAGGGCATATGTCTCAAGGGTGTGCCAACTGCCCTTTGACCTAGTTTCTGTGCTCCAATCTTCCATGTGTCCGGGAACCGAGGGTCAGATCCAGGCAGTGCAAATGTGTAAGACCTGGGTCTTCAACAAAACGAATCATCAGCTGTCTCATGGCTGGAATGTTAGATATACACAGATGAGAAAAAGCGAAGGCAACCAAAACCAATGGCTGAGAAGACATCACAGCCATTGTGAGAGCTATAAAGTGCTGTGTGGAGAGACAGCATTTCTGTGTCCTGATACACTGCCCCTGGAAAGTAATGCTTTCTGAGTCCATGCCTAATGAACACACAGGAGAGGAAAGGCTCAGCCAGCAAGGGGTTGGATTGATCTGCATACATGTTTGGTTATAAAACCAGTTCCTTCCCCTTAGAAATGTATTCAGTCCCTACAGATTCTGGGGAAGCACCCGAGAATGAGTCCGTCTGCTTACATGCAGTTACACACAGCTGGTTTGGAGGGACCGCATCGGGGGAGCGGAGGAGACCCACACAGGGCAGGCAGGAGGGGGTTTTATGGAGGAAACACTGGTAGGCTCTGGGTAACCACCTGGGACAGGGAATGGAAGGCTGTGTAAGAGAAAAGCTTGCAGGTCTTGACTTCTAGGGACTTAGCTGGCTTACTCTGGATCCTATAGAAGCTTATACTGTAACAAATCCTGCAGACAGGTAGAGGAGAGTCTCGAGAATTAGGTGACAGTCTGCATATTCCATAGAAGATAGTCAGAGAAAGATGCCCTTAATAAACGGCAAAAAAAGCTACAGTAACCAGAGCCAACTTCTAGCTACTATAACGCGGCCAAGAAAAGGTTCTGCAAGGTCACCAGCAGGGACTAGATGTGGCTTATTTAAATCACGCTCACATTTGCAAGCAAACAATAAATGGTCTACAACTCTCAAAAATGCTTTCTCCTCTCCGGTATGAAATCTTGCTCATGTGATTATTTTACCATACTGGGAAGAGGGGAGGCAAGAAGGGGGAAGAAACGTTATTTCCTTTGCACCTAATCAATCGAGGCACATATTAAATACTTTTACATCCATTATCAGATTGAACAACACCATGCGTTACTTATTATCAATTCTATTTTTCAAGTTAAGAAAGGCCTAAAGAGTTTATGTGGTTTTCCCGAGCCACTAAGCACAGAGATGGGGGCGGGGGGAGGGCCTGGGTGGCTCAGTCAGGCGACCATCTCTTGACTTCAGCCCAGGTCACCATCTCATGGTTGTGAGATGGAATCCTGTGTCCAGCTCCCTGCTGGGTGCAGAGCCTACTTGGGAGTCTCTCTCTCCCTCTCTCCCTGCCCCTCCCCCCTCTCAAAAACAAAAAAGAAAAAAACCCAAGAAACAAAAACCACAAAGAAACCAACAAACAACCCCCCCCAACACACACACACAAAAACCAAAAACAAAGAACAGAGACAGAATCGGAACCCGTGTCTACTGCTTCCAACGCCATCGCTCCTCCTAGTACAGCGCGTTGCTTCTCTAAACCAACAGTGAAAAAGGAGATGTTAGCCCAACGTGGGCTGAAATATTTTCTCTAGGAATGAGTGAAGCTTCACCGGCTATGTATGATGCAAATTCTTTTTTTTATTTTTCTAATTAAAAAAAAATTTTTTAATGTTTCTTTATCTTTGAGACAGAGACAGAGCGTGAGCGGGGGAGGGGCAGAGAGAGAGGGAGATGCAGAATCTGAAACAGGTTCCGGGCTCTGAGCTGTCAGCACAGAGCCCCATGCGGGGCTCGAACCCACGAACTGTGAGATCATGACCTGAGCCGAGGTCGGACGCTCGACCGACGGAGCCACCCAGGCGCCCCTGTGTGATGCAAATCCTTAAATGTCGTCTATATACATTTGTGTGCGTGCGTGTGCGTGTAGGTAGTATGTGTGCACATATATATTAATGTTTAATGGAATATATATCGGATATATATATTCCAGTAAATAAATTAATACATACATATGCCGTTAGATATATATTTATATTTTATTAGATAACAAGCCTGCATTAGCGATGCTCTTGTATTGTTATAAAGACAGAGAGTGGGACTCCCCCAACTTACAGGGAAAGGCTGTGTGCCTGCGTGTTTGTGTCTGTTTGCTGATAAATGCACGTTGGGCAGGATTTGGTCTAAGACTTGTTTTCCTTTTCGTACACCATCTATCTCTAGCCACAGGAGGGCACTAATACTTATTAGAAGAATCTGACTCTAGCTGAGCGGCTACCTGGTCTTGAGACCACCTGCCACTGCTGAGCCGATGACTGTGAGACCAGCCCACCAGGCACAGCCATCCACCCAGTGTGGGTCTAACCCAGCAGCTGTGTCATGGAAAGCTGCCTATGAATCCCTGCCACTCCCTCCCAGTCTCCCCGCGTGCTTACTAAGGACCTGGGACGTCTTGAGCTCGGCCAAGGAAAGAAACGTGCTGGGGTCTGCTTTGTTATCGCCAGGCTTCTTAAGCCAAAAGGTGGAGGGCTGGAAACACATCACTGTTTGTTTGGGGGGAGATAAAGCATCAATGTGGCTAAAGTCCACCAGCTTGCCTTTGCCCACACTTGTCCGTACTTTCCCCCTCAGAATCAATCACCTCATTCATTTCTCCGCGCGTCCCTTCCACACACATTCCCGGAACGTGACAACTCGCCCTGGAAGGCAAAGCTGAAGACAGTGCGGGCCCTGTCCTCCCTGTGCGCTCAGGTAAGGGAGCAGAGGGGGCACCAAGAGTGACGGGCGAGAGGCAGGGGCTGAGCGAGGTGTGCCCCGCGCAGGGGGCAGGGAGCAACCCCGGGCTTGCGGAAAAGGCAGTTCCACATTCGACCCTCTTGCCGGGCAGCCTGGGTCTAGGAGCACTTCGCAGCTCCCACGAGGGCCCGCCCAGTGTCACTCAAACACGGAGAGAAGCGAGGAGACGCCAGGAATCCCAGGTACTGCCATGCGCTTAGGTCGGCACTGCAACGGACCGAAAACTGTGCTGCGCCCCAGGACGGTCCATGAGACTTGAAACATATGCTGCACGAGCTGTACTCCGGGCCCCAAACTGTTGTTCCTATTCCAGACTCTTCTCACTTACTGGGGCAGAAGATGTGACCCTGGTCGGCTGGAAGGCAGGCCTTTCCTCCGCCTCTGGATGGCTGTGACCTCTGAGCTTTGACTTCCTCATTTGTCACGTGAGGATAGGAATAGTAATAGTGATATTCATGCCTCGTCCACTGACCTCTCCCGGTTGTTATGAGGCTCGGAGGGGATAATGCATGTGAAGGTGCTTTGTAAACTCTAAACCGCGCCCGAAGGATTTGCAGTGATGATGATTCGTATTGGCAAAATGTCAATTTCTGCAACCCCTTCCACCTGAATGGGGAGCCTTTTCCTTGCCCTGCTATTAGGAGGTCACGCAGGTCAATTCGGAGAGGTTCTTTGCAACGTGGGAGTTTGGTGCGCACCTCGCGGGGAGCAATCCATTTGGAGCCAGCGCTTCTGAAGGTTTGATGAGCGCAAAGGTTTGATGAGCGCCTTAAGTTTTAGAAGCAAACACAAGGCGAAGCAGACCCGTTTGAGTTGAGGTTTACGTCTACTGGTCAGAGGATTTTAAAATCACATAATAGATTTTATCTCCTGAAATGCCCAGAAATAGTCCGTTCTCACCGAGGGACAATATCTCACATAGTCCTGTCGCTGGTTGGAGGCGATACACGTGTCACGTGGCTGAGTGTGCACCTGTGCCCTCGCCCACATGTGATCAGGGAGTAGGGTAGGGAAGGGGGAAGGGGCGGAAGGGTGTATAAAATGAACCCAGTTGTGCAAAATATAACACGATGGTGACAGCCCCAATCCACCTGACAATCACTCTGGCTTCGAGGATTAATGACCCTTGTCATTAGATTTCAGAGGCAGACAGCATCTCATTGCAGGGGACCACTTCCTTGAGTGAATAATTCCAATAAACAGCAGCCGAGGTTCATCTTGTTTGTTTCGCGGGACCCTGAGGAAATAACAGCCCTGTCTGTAGCATTCTCGGGGTCTTTTTTTGGAATCCTGAGGATAGAAAGGAGCCAGAGGGTCACTCTGCTTTGTCCCTTGTATTCAGGCAAGACTGCCCCCAAACCCAACCAAATGGTGTGGGAATGACCTTGATAGGCTGTGAGAACAAGTTCAAGGCTTTAAAACCCGGGCTCTGAGAAGTCTTCCTACTGTATGTGGAATCTTACATGTGTCTTACATTTAGTCAGGGGCAATGGGGCTCATTTACAGTGGCACACTTTAGAAAGCTGCCTTTTCTCCCCCTCCAGAGGACATACAGGCAATGCCTCGGGTGACCTAAGGCCGGAGTGGAAACTGCCTCACTCAACATTCATTGAGCACCTATTATGTGCAAAGTGCTCTTTGAGACATGCTGCATTTTACAGTGTTTGCCGTGTTTTCTCACAGGACCCTCACAGCCACGTTCTGTGTTAGGGCGCGGTGGGGGTTGTGACCCCTAACCGATGGATGAAGAAACTGATGCTCAAACAAGTTACGTGAGTTACTCAAAGACAGCAGAAGTCAAACTCAGGCCTTCTAGCTCCCAACCCGCGTCTCCTGTTCCACCACATCAACCTCTTGCCACTCTGAGCTGTCATCCCTCTCCGTGGAGATGGGCGGGTCGGCATTCAGCCTCTTCCGGCTGGCTGCTTCTTAAAGCTCCGTATTCTGGATGAGTCCTAAGAAGGCTTCCCAGGAACGAGGAAGGAAGACTGCCTCTAGGTCTTGAAGAATTTCGTCATCCTGGAGGGCCAGGAAAAGACCCCTCAGTTTCCTTCTCATTGACCCCAGCAATCAAGCACTACAGCCCTCATGTGGCGCAGAGGTTAAGGGTGGATCCTCACAGGTGGTTCAAGTTCCAACTCCGCCCCTCGCCACCTATGGAGGTAAACTTCCTGTGTTTCACCTGCTCCGTCTGCACACTGGTGATGATGAGAGCAAACACCCTATGGGGTCAACATGAAGACTACACACCCAGTGCCTCGGAAGCACTTAAAATGGGGGTCAGAGTCCAGGAAGCATTCCGTACACGTGAGGCATATTTATAATTCAAAAATGCAAGGAAAGTAAATGAGGTGAAAATGAAAGTGGTTTCTAGTATTTCCATTAATGAAAATTATGGTTCCCGCTTCCATCACCTTTTTTTTTTTTTTTTTTAAACATCCGGCACTACTTTTCAGGTAACCAAGCCGAAACAGTAATGCTATGTAATGAAGTGGGTGAAATACACAGAGCCTTTAGACAACATATTTACTGGCCAGAGAGTAACAAGCTTGCTTCTGTGCATCCTTTGGTCCCTTGAACACCTATGACACTCAGAGAGATGGTGTGATACTCTGTGATATTCGTGTTGCAACTTGAACATTGCCTCCTTCCCCTGCACCGTCCCAGGGAGAGACATTTATTTCCAAATAATGCCCTTTTGTTGCCACTGTCACATTCTTTAATTTGGTCCTTACATACCAACTGAGGTTTTTATGATGTTCTGCATTCCCCTCTCTTTTCCTCCATATTTTCCCAGCCTGTGGACACGCGAACTAGTTCCTATGCATGGATTAGTCTAGAAAGGCACCCCCCCCACCCACCCACAATGTCCTAAGCCCTCCAGGAGTTCACACCCTCTTGGGCCTCACGGGAACAGAAATTTGACAAGCAGGGGGTGTCCTGTGTTGGTGCCTCACCCTTTCCTCCCGCCATGTTGGCACCAGGGCCAAGGCGATGGGTCCCTCCTGGGCTGGGGGTTGTTAGCCAACACTCTCCTGGACCAGATGACCTTTTGGATCGGGGGGGCATGGCTTGCGATGATTAAAGGCCACAGGAAGCAACGTGTGCAAGGCCCTCATTTTGCAAGTGAAGAAACCGAAGCCTGGAGGGGGCACATCCTGTCGGCAAGAGGCTGAGTTCGGAAAAGGACCTGAGGATCCTTAGTCGGACCCCTTCAGCCCCTTATGTGGTCTTTCGGATCATTTGCCAGGCTTAGTCATCAGCATGAGGGGCTGATCTCAAGGAGATAGATGCGACGAGTCAAAGAGAGGCTTGGAGAAAGAGGCACTTCATCTGAAGTGTGGAGCCTAAGGCTCAGACGCGGGTGAGGGTGAGTCGTTATCTCTGGAAGGGGAGACAGCCAGCGTCATCCTAACAAAATCACAGCACTTCGCTGCTTTTATAGCATGATCACTCATTTTATAATAATAGCCCATAAATTAATAAATGCCATTAAGTTTATGGGCTTCTCCTAGTCAGAGTTCTTTTTAGCTGTCAATTAAATTTTTAATAAACTCTCCATGACTCGTAAAACCACAGTAGTCAATTTTTGGTCTGTGCTGAACTGCCATTCCTTTTTTTTTTTATTAAAAAATTTTTTTAATGTTTATTTCTGAGCGATAGAGAGAGACAAGGGTGAGTGGGAGAGGGGCAGAAAGAGGGAGACACAGAAGCAGAAGCAGGCTCCAGGCTCTGAGCGCTCAGCACAGAGCCTGATGCGGGGCTCGAAGCCACGAACCATGAGATCATGACCTGAGCCGAAGTCGGATGCTTAATGGACTGAGCCACCCAGGTGCCCCTGAAGAGCCATTTCTGATATCGACTTCCTTCTGTACGTGTGTGTTCGCGGAAGGTGGAAGGGCCAATAACAAGACAGAAATTAGGCCACGAGACATTTGTCAGCTTACTGTGGTAGGCGCCTGGATGAAGGCTGATGTGCCTCCCCGGGGGCCCGGGTGCTCGCCCAGCTGGATAGCTCGGGTGAAGAACAGACAGCAAAGCTTTTGAGGGCCTCTGAAGCAGAATTGGGTGGGAACCATGGCTGACCAGCAAGTGATTTCTCATCTAAAAATGAGGCTCTGCAGACCCTATGGGGGCTGACTGAGGATAAAAGGAGCAAAAGTTCAATAGCAAGCTCTATGTCATGGAGACTATAAATGCAATAATACGATAATAATCACAGTAAGTGACTATTGTATACAGGGTGTTTTCTACCTTGCAAGGCAGTGTGCCACATGCTAGACATTCTTTATTGATTTCAATCCCTACAGTACTCTTAGGAGGCAAGCATCATTCTCCTTGGGCTTAGAGAGGACGGGTAACTTGTTTGGGGTGACACAACTAGCTTAGTGTGGCAGGCTCAGACTTCCAGGGCTGGTCACCTGGCTCCGCTCATGTTGGTGCACTGCCCTAGACCATTCACAACATGTAATTTTCACTAAGGCATATCCGTCTTATTTCCGACCACACGTTGGAAAGATTTTCTACTAATTGTTAAAAACACAGATGCAATCCAGCATATTTTTATTAATCTTCCAGGCACGGATTCTCCAAAAGATGTGCAATCTCTACTGATAGCCAGTGTTTAAGAGGTTTCCTACAGAAGTTAGCCTTTCTTTCCCAAGAGTGATTATAGAAGCCCTATAGACTTGGAGGGTGGGAGATAAAGGGTGGGGAGGCAGTGGGGGATCCTGGAAACTGCTTATTCAAGGAGGGACTAGAACTCCTAATGGCATTTGGAATAGATTTCTCATGAGCCACTCAAATTGGAAAAGATTATAGAGTCCTTTGAATCCAACATCCTTACTGTACAGAATGGGGTTCTATAGCTTAAGGAGTTTGAGTACCGTGTCCACTGTTATCGACTAGTTGGTGACAGAGCTGGGTTAGTTACTCTAACCCACAATGCTCCTTCCTCCAGGCCGCACTATCTCTTGGGCTAAGAGGTACAGCCTGTGGCTCACTGCTCTGGCATTTATTTCACTGTGACCCGAGCTGCAGACAGGTGGGGCTAAGGCTGGGTGAGGCAGAGGCATCTGAAACTCAAGTGCATTTGACTTGGTCTTTATGGGCACTGTTAAAATACAGATAGAGTAGCTTAGCAGCCCAAAAGCTAACTCTTCAAGTCTTCTCTCCCAGGGCATTTTCAGACCTACCAATGATCATGACAGGTAGTCACTAATTTGGGTCGGTTTGGTTGTGAATTTACTACAGCCACCTGCAAAGGTCTGACAAAGATGGAAACAAATAGATTTGTCAAGAATGTTCACTATTATATCCCAGAACCTAGCAGGATATCTTGTATATAGCATGACTGATAAATATTTGTTGAACAAGAGAGGTATTAATATTTCAATTTACTTGGTTCTCAGAAGCTAAAGCCAGTAACTTGTTCTGCATCATATCTATCTAAGACATAAGGCGAAAATTTGAAGTTACATGTGTCTGTCTGCAAAGTCCCTATCCCAACCACCGTGCAACCCTACATTCTAGGGTGGGGCTGTCACACATTAGTGGGCTGAATATACAGCCCACTATATACACAAGGCTGTTTGAAAGATCGTTAATAGCAGCTGACATTTTGAGCCCTTACTCTGTCCCTGGAATAGTTATTTAATTCTTTCCTCTTACCAACTTATCTAGTAGGTCATTGCATTCCAGAGATGAGGAAAAAAATCTCTTGGAAGCACAGAGAGATTAGGTGACTGGCACTGGTCCCTGAGTTGGTAAGGTACGGAGCTAACTGTTATGCTACAGAGCGCTTGTGTTCAGCCATCAGGCTCTATAAAAGGGCGAATAAGGAGCGAGAGTGGAGTGTGATGGGCTGCAATGGTGTCCGTTGGGTTCTGTCTTTGCATAAAAGGAACTGGGTCCCCGGGCACCTCCACATGAGGAGAAGGCCGACAAAGAGGCCCCTCCAGATGTGGCTTCCGTCTGGGGACAAACCAGGGTGGGGGGAGCTAAGCTAGGAAGTCACAGAGGAGTAGCCCAGTGTCTCTAATTGCCCGCATTACTGCTACCATTTTGTGCTCACCAGTGGACGAGGAGACATTTCGAGGAGATTCCTTTCTTAGCTGCAATTTCTTTGCTTGAGGCAGCAAAGCAGGCAGGCAATTGCAAAAGACATAAATAAAACGAAAACTCAGTATAAGCCCACACTATGACATCAATAACTGTGTTAAGTATCTTCTCCCCTCCTTTGCCCAGCTGAAACGGAAGGTAAAGAAAACTTTACCGGTAAAGAAGCAGATCACCAAGTTGCTAAAGAAATATTTCCATGAGTCAAGCCTCGGAGCTAATAAAGCCTCATTTACGAGAGGTTACGCCTAGAGAAAAGCAGTCCAGGGGCCCATGTTTCAGACCTCACGGACTTGTAGGCAGTGCATACACAGTGTGAGTTGACAACGTTAAAACCGTCCCGTAAAATGTCTGTAGCCATAACTGCTGCTTCTGCTGTCATGCGGGAAAGGAAAAAAGGTACAGGCACAGAAGGTTTTTTAGGTGTTCCCTCGTAATAGTCATATTTTTTATTTTGTACGTCTTACGATTTTTTAATATTTAATTTGAGAGAGACGGAGACAGAGAGAGAATCCCAAGCAGGCTCCGCGCTGTCAGCACAGAGCCCGACATGGGGCTCGAGCTCATGAACTGTGCGATCGTGACCTGAGCTGAAACCAAGAGTTGGACGCTCAACTGACTGAGCCACTCAGGCGCCCCTCTGATGAAGTTTTGACGTCTTGGTGCCTTGTGGCTATGAGGACAGACTGCTTCTCCCAGGATAAGCTAATTCCTAGAGATAGCAAGCGATTGGCCTGCAGGTACACCTCGGTAGGTAAACAGATCAGTTCAGAGTCCACACCCCTAGCCGCCTCCTTTTATCAGCCTCTTGCAGGCGAGCACACTCTTGCCCTACCCTAAATCAGCCCGGGGCCAGGCAGAGGACAACTGGGGATCACCTCTATTGCCCAGAACCCGCCCCAAATTAGTTAGTGTTCAATCCTAAACCTGTCCAGCTGCTAACCCTGAGTTGTCTGTTGTTTCCTGTGAAAAACCACAATAAAGGCTTTGGCTCATGCTTTCTCCTGGCTCCTTCTGCCTCCTGGCCAACCTTGGGTGGCCCTGCATGGTGCCCTGGGTGGCCCTGCATGGTGCCCAATGCCCCCTCCTCTGGGGAACTGTGAGTCACAAAGTTCCTTTTCAATGGCAATGATCTCCCAAAGTTGGCCTCCCTGAACCTGAATGAAAACAAGATCCCAGGTACATTTCGAAATGCCTCCTTAAACTAAAAAGCAGAATCAATCCTCCTCCTTTGTCTTAAGGGAATCACTCCCCCATCTGTTTGTACAAAAGCATTGGTTGCGTGCTCGTGCTCTGAAAACCTCCTCACATCATAGGTTACCTCACGCCATTATAGGACAGTGGAAAAGTGGTTGAATTCAAACTACTTATTAGCTGTGCAACTTTGTGCGAGTTATTACCTCTAAGTCTCTGTCTTCTCACCGTAAATGCTGGTGTGAACTTCCGTCTCGTAGGGGTGGGGTTACTACAGATGAGGTATACGGACAACCCAGGAGACTCTTTGGATTCCAGTTAGTTCTATATGAAGCGTGGCTTTTAACAGTTCTTGTTTTCTCCAACCAATGGTCCTGGTACAACTTCCTGACCTCCCCTGGGTGAGGCTCTGACACCACAGGGAATATATGCTCCCTTATCATAAATTCTTTCTGCCGCGGAGAGATCACAGACGTCTCAGCAGCTCATATTTGGTGAGCTTGCCTTGCAACCCAATGCCCACGGGTATGCTGGGAAAGGAAGACCATCTCACACATTGGGTACCGCCCCGCGCCAGCGAGAGAGCTCAGCCTGCAGAACAGGGTGGGAACTTGGGGGTGGCTATCTTCCCATCTGTTCGTTTGTGCTCCCTGTCCTGTGAAAACCTCCTCTCGGTGAGATTGGTGCAGTCGTGATTTTGGGGATGGACCATCTGCCTGGTCCCCAACGTGATTCATGAACTTGGAGGGATTTGCATTAACCGTTCCTTTCAGCAGGAGGAATTATCAATTCAATTCACAGCTGTGAGGATCTGAATCTTTTTCATACTGTAGCCGGCATGCGTGGACTCTGGCTTTTTTTAAAATTTTTTTTGGATTAGCATTGAAACATTTTTTTTTTCCCCAAAATCCTCTGCTTTCAACTTTAATGTGATTGGCAATAATCCTTGCATATCTATGTCTTTTAAGAAACCTCTGTCATATTTAAAGGCATGTATTTTCACTCTAGATATATATTTCTCTAGTAAATGTATAATTCAGTATACATATAAAATAAATGAAAGTGATACACGTTTCTATTTAACTCCTTAGATATAAAACTAATTAGGTAGCTTGGGGATTATAGTATACTGGTTAATTTAATTATCTGTTTAACTAAAGGTTAGACAGAAGGCTCATTTTCGTTGTTTCCACCATGCTAGAAAAAAAAAAAAAAATCTTTCAAATGTGCCAGGCTGCTTTTCCTGCCTTGGTGGACTGAACATTTGATGAATCTTTGATAATTCAGCTTCTGATGGTGCTTCAGATTCACTAATATAAACCTCAACTCTGCCAGTACAAAATATTTAAATCAATTTTTATGTATTCTAAACAAAGTTTAGAAAAAATTATTTTAAAAAATTCTTCATAATTTACCTTTTTTTTAAAAAAAGTTGGTTTATTTATTTATTTTTTTATAATGATTTTTTTTTTCAACGTTTATTTTTTATTTTTGGGACAGAGAGAGACAGAGCATGAACAGGGGAGGGGCAGAGAGAGAGGGAGGTTTATTTATTTTTGAGGGAGAGACAGAGCGAGCAGTGGAGGGGCAGAGAGAGGGAGAGACAGAATCCCAAGCAGGCTCAGCATTGTCAGAACGGAGCCTGACACGGGGCTCAAACTTGCGAACCGTGAGATCATGACCTGAGCAGAAACCAAGAATTGGCTGCTCAACCTACTGAGCCACCCCGGCGTCCCTCTTCGTAGTTTACTTTTTAATGATTTTCATTATACTTTCTACAAATGGAAAGAAATTTGGGAGAATCTGTTTGGGCTAAAAAGTATTTTATCATAAACTGCCTCCCCTTCCCCTTCAGCCGAAGGGGAAATGGCTGTTTCCAACACTGACCTAACGGATTTGCCATTTTTTTCAGGGTCCTATTGTGGGCAAAGTTTGTGGCCCTCCATAACCAGCCAACAGTTGCAGCAAAAGCCTATCTTGACAATCTTTTATGTGTAAAACCCCTATGAGTTTATTTATATGATGTGTACTTTCTTAGAATTATGAGTGGTCACCATGGTGTAAAGAAACACCCCTGAGTGGACTGATTCTTGGTCTTCTGTCTGACTTTAGAAGCTCCCTGGGCCTGCATCCAGCACTACCCAGCAGGATAAACGATTTCACCGCCCTCCACCTTGGCTTCCTGCTTTCTTGGGTCATCTTGAGGTCCCCCCAACTACAGAACGCTGGAATTGCATGGCACATTATACTAGTGGGATGTGTGTATGTGTGTGCATACACGTGCACGGGCGATGACCAAACATCCCGGTTTGCCCAGAACTGCGAAGCATTCCCAGGACTTGGGACTTTTACTGGGACCGTTGGGAAAGTTCTCGTCCCAACTGGGACAAGGTGGCCACTTAGTGGGGAGTGGGTGTGTGGCATGTGCTGTGTGAGAGCACAGGCACTGATTTATACGATGTGCTATTGATGGCCTTTGACTTGGGGGGCTGAGGTGTGGAAGAAAAGAGCTACGGGTAAAGTGCCAGCATATGACCTGTCATGTGACGTTACTCATTATCACTATCTTTCTCAAGCATTTCCACAATTTCTTTCTCATATTCACAGCAATTCTGTGTGTGAGGCAGAAGCTCTTCGACTCGAGAAGGCTTAATGACTTTGTCGGTGCTGTAGGTCCTGGTGGAATCCAGAGAGAAAAGCAAACCTTCTAACTTGGAAGATGACTGCGATTTAAAGAGCCTATATGCAGCGTAGATTTCAAAGTAATTCGCAATCGATAATTAATCTAAACAACAGTGCTGTGTGTGCTACACTGTTAAACAGAAGAGGAAACAGAAAGGAGACTAAGCAAATTCCCATCGAAGGCTCGTGATGCAGTGGCGTCTGCTGGATGGTAAACAGTAAATGCTGGTAGGGGCTGCCTGTCACTCACAAGAGACAGAAGTGCATTCCTTTACTTTCATGGTATCTGGAAGGATAATTGTAAAGTAGAACCCAAAACAAGCATGTGTAAACCAAACATGGCCTTGACATTCAGGACATTGCCTCCCACCTGCTCACACATCTCTAAGCCCAGAGCTCAGACCCATCTATTCTGCCGCTAGGAAGCATGCCATGACTAGCTCTAAACCTTATGAAAGTTATAGCTAAGTTTCCACTCATTTGTCTTCCCAAAGCAAGGCTAATTCCAGTAGAACTTTTTTTGGTATTTATTTCCATGTATTGGACCCTGTGTCCTACATCCATCCATCCATCCATCCATCCATCCATCCATCCATCTATCTTTCTGTCTGTGCATCTATCCATCTGTCTCTTTATGATCTATGTACATATGTATGTGTCTATCTATCGTCATCTATCTGCCTGCCTATCTATATGTTTATCCATATACATATCAGTCTGACTACCTATCATCTATATATCTATTCCTTGTTGACCCTTGATAAGCATGATGGCTCTTGAAAGTCTGGGGAAGGATGGGGTCTGCCTTGCACATTGGAATCCCCTCTATCGATCGTTTGCATTGGCACCAGTATCCTGCGTGATGGGAAGAGCCCTGTCCTGACAAGCCCTCCAGGAGTTCAGGTGGTCTTTGGAACACAGTGACGGAAGAAAAGTTCACAAAGAATGTCCACGTAATTTCCTCTCATTAGCCCTTCTCTTCTTAGCTTTACGTCTTCTTTCATACGACAGTTTTCTGAATATTTGAAGATGTTTTCCTGCCTAGACTTTTCTGGCCTGGCTAACCACTGCTGGTCCCTCCAATGCCTTCTGATCTAAGTACACATTCCAGATTGCCCATGCTTCTCCTGGAGGGCAGTGACAGGAACTGCTCATGACTCCAGAGATGGCTGAGTGAGCTTGGACTCAGACAGCACTGCTGCTTATAGAGTTCAAAAAATTATAGTTCCAGGAGGGGAGCTAAAGTCTGTATCATGTTCTTGATAGTTTGAGCTGTGTGTTGGCTCAAGGGGAGTGTATTTTTGGCTAAGTCTTCTGTGCCTTTTCCCCAGTTTCCTACACACCCGGGTGGTTAGCTTTTCTCTCTTGGGCTCACCCACTGCTCCAGCTCCTGTGGTCCTTTTGGTTGGTCATTCTGTCATCAAGAGATTCTCCATTGTCCAGGCTTTGACTCATCTACCCACTGGTATTGCCCCACTGAGGAGTGGTCCTATGAGCGTGTGAGCTAATCACTGTGAAAGCTGCCACTGAAACCAGCACGTGTAAAACCACAGAGAGGAGTGACCCCGTTCCCAACATGCTGGGTGGGAAGCCGAGGAATAACAGACATGATGCTCATTGGCCAAAAAGGAAACAGTTACCGAGCATTTGCTATGTGGAAAGTTCCAGGTCGGCACTTTATAGGAATCCACTCACTCAATCCTCACATCAACCCTATGAAATAGGTACTATTGTCCCCAGCGTAGCAGACCCCTCTGCTGGTGCCCACACCCAGCCTCTGTGGGCTTTGCTGCTAACAGCTGGCACCCGCTGTCTGCTTCAGAGGGTTGCCCTCGGGCTGCCAGAGTTGTTTTGCCAAAGAGAGAGAGCCAGAGGTGCACAGAAATTTAAGTCCACCCTGCCACCATTGCAATGATCCGAATGCTGCCAGGGTACGCAGGCCTGGGTCCCTTTCCTCAAGAGAGGGTGAGCTCAGAGATGCAATTTACACTCCAGGGCTCCCCGGAGGATCAGGCTGAATTGGGGACTCCACGTGAAGTCTAACCCTCAATCGTCTTCTACGCCTACCCATCCTGCTTACCTACTCCTTGCTAGCTTTTCCTGGGAGCACTTCCTTAATTAATCACTTTCACTAGGATCCTTGGTTCAGGGTCTGCTTCTGGGAAGCCCAACCGAGAACTCAGTTTTGTACACGAGGAAATGGAGGCAGAGGGAGGGTGGGTCACAGTGCCAGTTTGCACAGCGGGGATGCGGGAAAGCAGGGGACGTGGGTCCAGGAGTTGGGGGGCGGTGGGATGGGCTCTGATGATGAGTCTCCTGCTAGCTTGTCTGGAAAGGGCGAAAAGGGAGGGCAGGGGTGAAGCTGGGAGGTGTTGGGAAAAGCCTATAAGATAAAGCTCATTTATGAGGGAGCCGGTGGCTCTCGACCAGCAACTTCAAAGCCTCTTTCTTGGAAAGTCCCCAGCATTTGAAGTCCATTTACTTCCCCAGCTGGTTTTACTGTCACAAAGGTTGTTCCCAACTCTACCTATTTTTCCCACAGGCCCTTGGCAATGGCTCTCTGGAGGCTCTGTGTCCACGGGGAGAGACGAGTGAGCGGTGTGACTGCCTCGGGCCGACTCCCCACCTGTTACTCGTTCTTCTCCCCATCGGACCGGCCGGACAGCCCCATGCGCGCACGTATCAGCCCAGTTCCCGGAAAGCATGGCTGCTCCAACGCTGAACTGTCACCTCTTACAGAGAAAACAAAGACCCTCTCCCCCCAACCTTCCAGCCGGTAAGCTGGGAACAGGGCCAGCCCCATTTTATGTTTTCCATAAGTTTCCAAACATGTTCATTTCGGCAGCAGCTTTTGTGGTGATTATCTCATTAGGGTCTTGGCCTCACAACACTTTTTTTATGATGGGTTGAAAAGAGTTTATCCTCTGCAGCTTTAAAAAGTAAAAAACAAAACAAAGAAAAACCAGGTGATAGTTTTACTGGAAATTTTTCACTTGTGGGAAAATATCTACTTGGCCTCTTGAGAGGTGCCATCGCCCACAGTTTGGATTTCTGGGAGGGGACTGGCCCAGCTCCACGGGGCCGGAGCTCACGGACGGCGCAGATGTTCAGGTAATTTCCAGACCTTGTTTTGTTCCATCCGTCCTCTTTAGGAGCCCAGGATTAAACCTCATGAGCCAACAAGCTCCTGATTGCTTGCTATAAATTGCACGGATTTTTCATGGAACTGGAATAAATCTTGCTCTGTCCTGACAGAGGAGGGCTGCCATTCTCTAGGCGAGGGGGGAACAGTCGAAATGGCTCTAGAATGGATGGCAGAACTGTGATTGTATAACCCAAACAGCTAGCATAAATAGTAAAACTCGGCTGCGGGCACAGATGGCTGCTGGGGGCGTGTTTATAGCAGGGGCCCAGAAATAGCTATAAAGGAGAAGCCTCTCGAGTAGTAACAGACAGCTCTTCCAGGGGGCACGCCATCGAGGAGGTATTCTTCCTCCTGCCCGAAGTCCCGGAGGCCTGAGGGCCCACCGTCACCCAGGAGAGAAAATGCGCTATGTTCACAGAGCGCACAAAATTCATACCTCGGGTACTCTGTGCCGCACAGATATGACAGGAAGTGGAAACAGCAAAGGAAGTGGTGAGATTATCAGGAGCCTAATTAGGGAATTTTGTGCTGGGCACTGCAGACTTGCAGAGAGAGAGCCTGAGGACGCTGCAATCAGCACGATAACCGGCATCAGCAAGGGGCTACTGTGCAAGGACCGGAGCAAGACCTGGGCAGGAAATGTAGAATCAGGCCAAGGAGAGGGGGTCAGGGCCCAAATCAGGATGCGCCAACCCAGCCACTCTGTGCTAAAGTCTTCACCAACTGCCCAGAAAGTAGGTTATTAGTTAATGCTGGAATCATACTTCAATTAGGCTTGGGTATTGGGTTTTTTGTTTTTTCTGTATTTGTAACTTTATGAACTGTGCCAAGTGCTTCTTTATAGCATGGGTTCAGTACCTTTGCAATAAATCATTTTGTCATTGTTTCAAATCCTTGAGTTCCCGGTTTTACTAAAGAGAAGTACCCAAATTAAGTAACAAGGAAATCACCACCCTTGGGTTCTGACCCCATAGATTAGCAAAACATGAAATGACACCAAATGTATCAGAATTTCGAGGCAGGAGACTTCCAGAAAATGAGGGAAGAAGTTTAGACTCCTAAAAGTCTTCTTAAAAGGATATCCTTACATACTTAATTTCTTAAGTAATTTCATCTTTTAAAAATGCATTCAAAAGCAGTCAGGGGTTCCCGAGGGGCTCAGTTGGTTAAGCATCCGACTTTGGCTCAGGTCATGGTCTTCTGGTTCATGAGTTTGAGTCCCGGGTCGGGCTCTGTGCTGACAGCTCAGAGCCTGGGGGCTGCTTCAGATTCTGTGTCTCCCTCTCTCTCTGCCCGTCCCCTGCTCACATTCGGTCTGTCTCTCTCTCAAATATAAATATTAAAAAAAATTTAAAAAACCCAATCAGCTGATGTGTATGTATGTACATACATAGTATCCACTAGAAAAGGTATCTTGCATACAGCGTTCAAAAAAAATGCTACCATAACTTGATTTTAGACAAAACAGCTGCATGAAAACATCGCACTGTGCATGTTAAAATTTTTTCTTTCTTTTTTTTTTTTTTTCTGAAGAGCATCTTTTCCTGAGCTGGTTTTTCCAGCCGTAGTTCCCCTATTGGGAGATTTTTCTATGTCTACCTCATTCCAATGAGGTCATCAAAGTGTCCCATCTCAGTTTCAGATCAAACTCTCTCAGTAGCTGAAGAGGAACTTGGCCTCTACTTATTTGCTTTCCAGCTACTATATCGCTAAGATATTCAATGCGTGTCTTTAAGTCCCCATCTGGAATCGCCATTGTTATTCACACTCACTTACAAGATAATTAACACAGGATCGGGAGCACAGCTCTTCTAGGAGGGACAGCTGTCCCCTGCACCAGTAAACTCAGCCTCAGACGATTTCATTTTCTAGCCGGGGAGAGCCTGTCTTCTGCTCGCCACCGCGTCGGGATCTCTTGATCTCCTCCACAATTAAAAGCTAAGGCAGGGTGATTTTAAACTCCTGACACATTCATCTGTCTTACAGCAAGTTAATCAGGCAGAACTTGGCCCACAGTTTCACACCCCAAGACACCCAGGTCCCTCATGTGTGCTCCGTGTTGTATTTGCTGTTGGGGCAGCAGTCTGTGCAGACCCAGGAAGACAGAGGCTAGCTGAATATTCAGCACTGTGATTCTTGATCGCGTTGAATAAAGGTGGCTCCAACCTGCCCGTGGACAGCTGCTGAGAGAGTTTTACCTGCAGGTGACACCGGACAGTTTGATGACCTCAGGCACAGCCCGTCACAGTCCAGTTTTCTCCAACGGGACTGGGAGGGACTGAGGCCCAGGAAAGCATCTTCCTGCAAACGTGGGCAGGATGGCAACAGACTTGGCAGGCCCGCTCTAGCTCTCCGATGACAGGGACTGTGGCTTACGTCCACTGTCTCTCTTGCACCCAGCTCGGAGCCTAGCTCACAGTATGAGTCGTTGAGTGCAAACCTCAGCAAAGCTGGAGTTTTTAATGATAACCCTCACTTATCATTGAAGTAGAACTTCAATAGAAGTGAGAAGTTCAATAGAAGTTCATAGAACTCACTGTTCCTAGTTCAATGTGGAATCGTGTGGTTCCTCAACAGCTCAGTGGAGGACGCTACTGGGGTCCACGAACGATATTGAGCAATCAGAGGTGTGCAGCTGGCATGGGGGAGGGAGTCTGTTATCAGACAGTGGGGTCCTGGGACCAGCTGGGCTACAATGGTGGTAGCACTTTACCTTGGAGGGTATCTGGCAAGAGCAAGGTGGGACCAGAGGGTGTCAACCGGTTACCAGGATGGGGGCTCAGGTCTAGGGAATGGCAGAGACCCCTGTTTGGAGAGGCAGCCAGAAGTCAGGAGAGACTGAGAGCTGGAGCCCTCCAGCTCTGAGAGACTCCAGCCCTGAGAGCTGGGGTATGAGATCGGCGTTAGAAGCGCAACATGACAGACACGTTGTCGCTGTGTCCAAGAGTGTTTGCTGGAGACAGAGCTCCTGGCACCACTTCCATTAAGGTCCTGGGGCCGGGGCCCGGGACATGCCGTGGACAGGGAGAAGTGGGGAAGGGGGGTGGGCAACGTGACGATGTGACAGTGTCTGCACTCCTGATCCCCGCGAGGTCAACTCTCAGCTGCAGGCAAGACTCAGCAGTTTACAGAACTTGATTTACCTTTTTCACTTGACTACTACAACTGTTTTCCTCCCCTCTGAACAAAGTGCATTAAGGTTAAAAACCAGGCAGCATATAAATAAACTAATTGACAGCATAGGCGCTCAGATTTTAGTGTCCTTTCATAAATTTGAAGTATTAGAGTCTTCCCAAAGCAGAGGCCATGTAGACCCCAGGCTTTACCTGCTTAGAAAAGTGACCCTGGGTTTAAAAGGGTGGAAGGAGGGTCCTTCTTGATTGAGAAAGGGAGATGACATTTATAGAGAGAAATTAATCAAAGAACAATGACAGTTACTCTTTGAAGTCGTCATGAGACGGATCCACTCATGCACCCACTCACACTTACACACACTCACACACACACACACACAAAGTTGGGTCTGAATGAGTAGGACCTGGTTGTAACCACTATTTTCTGCAAAGGAAATATGTTTATAGGCCATAATAAAATGTCTCTGGTTTCGACGATATGACGAATACAACCAGGATAGAAGTGATCGGCAGAGCGTTCGGAAGAGGTGTGACAATAAATCTTGCATTTCATCTTTTAGTGAAAACAAGGTGTTTCCTTAGGCTGCAGTTAGTTATTAGGAAGGCGCATCTGAGCCCACAGATCGAGGAGGGATTAATTCGCTGTTCGATATCCTGGAATGTTCAACTGCACTTGCCTCTGAATGCCTTTCAAGAGCTGTCCTCTTTTCCCTCCTGCTCACTGCCACCTAGTGAATTTACAAGGGAAAGAAACCAAGGCTGGAAAGGAAACGGCTTTATGGGGGGCCTTCTAGTGCAGATTTTAATGCGTATTGGAGTACGAAGGTGAAGGCTCTTGCCAAGTGGCCACGGCTGAGGTAATGAAGTCAACCCACCAGAGGAGAACACATAAATGAACGGTCCAGCGGAGGCTTCTGAAAAGTGCGGGTTGAAGTCAGCAAGCCATGACAACACAGGGCTTCTGATCAGGACAGTCTGGCTCGGACAGAATCAATCTGTTCCTCTGATTGCCCCTTGGTTGACCCCAAATGCAGGGCATGTGGCGCTGCCCACCCGTGCAGATGTTAGGTGCTGGGTGTAGGCAAAGGGGTTTTGGATGTCTGTGCAGAAGCTCCAGTGGGCAAATGAGGCATTGAAACTATGTGAACGAGGCCCCCTGGGGGGACAATCACAGAAGTGAAGGAGATGTAATGAGAATGGAAATGTCATCATGTGCAGCTTCCCCCCATCCTCAACTCTGTCTTTGGCCAGCCTTCCCTCACTGGGAACACGGAGGCTGTGATCTCGTGAATCGAGAGCAGGCCAGGGTAACCTCCTACGCCCCAAACCCAGACTCAGTCGGTGCTTCCTCCTCCATCACTCCACACACAAGACACCAGGAGAGAGGCGGGCACGGGGCTGACGTAGTGAGCGCTGCATGGCCCCATCTGGCCATCTTGGAAAAATGCCACCTCTTCCTGAATCTACCTGGTTGCTCCCTATGTGGGAGCCTTCAGCCCTGCCCAGTGTCTGCGTACATGCAGGAGAAGTGGGTTGCTCAGGTTCAGGGAGTAACACCTGTGCTGGTCCCTGGAAAGAAACACTAAAGAACTGCAGCGGATACTGCCATTGGAGTGTGTGTGTGTGTGTGTGTGCGCGCGTGTGTGTATACGTGCACGTGGGTGTGCATGGTTGTATATGTGTGCTTGCGCGTGCATGTGCGTATGTATGTGCACGTATGTATGTGAACACTAATGGGATAATGACACTGAGTCATTTATTGTCTTGTACAAGGGCGAGTTTTATTTTTTTATTAAAAAATGTTTATTTTGAGACAGAGAGAGAGAGAGAGAATGAGCAGGGGAGGGGCAGAGAGAGAGAGAGAGAGAGAGAGAGAGAATCTCAAGCAGGCTACACGTTGTCACTGTCAGCAGACAGAGCCTGGAGCAGGGCTCAAACCCACGAACTGTGAGATCATGACCTGAGCTGAAACCAAGAGCCGGATGCTTAACCAACGGAGCCACTCAGGTGCCCCTGAAGGGTGAGTTTTAATGACTATGAGAGTTGACAAGAGAGTAAGGCTGTTTGGCTCAGAAACTAAGAAAAAGAACCCAATGGGTTTAAGAATTAAATGAGACCAAAATGAAACTTCCAGATTTATGTGTTCACTTAGGTGATCGCTGACCATGCAACTCATGACATCCGTTCCCCAGGCGTCCTCCAGAGAAAATCTTGTCTCCCTAGGAACTGGTTCACATTTTAAAGATTCCACCTGTAACTGAGTGCTTCCTGGCAGCCACCACTTCACACTTAAAGGGATTTGCCCCACTGAAAAAAATGGCGAGATCATTTGGCATGGGGCCATTCACTGATTTGATGATATTTGTATTGTAATTACAACGGTCAATTGAAATGGAATGCTTACACTGTCCGTGGGGACATAAGCTATTAACAGAGCAATGTCTAAAGAGCCTAAATGTGTTGCAGGAGGCACTCAGGTTGAGTTATCTTACATACGCACTTGTAAACATAATCTCAATGTTAGTACTTTGCAGTCTATGGGCCAGTGTTGTTCACTGGATCCATTTCTCCATTTCATCGTTCCTATCCCACCTGGTGGATCAAATCCTTATTTAATACGAAGGAATGAAACGAAGACCACATGTGTAGGTGTTAGCCCATACATGGTGTGGCACATAATTAAGCATAGCTAACCTGCTTTCCAAACAATAACCAACTTTTCTAGAGCTTAATAACACCGGACCTCTTCCAGAGGTTGGTGGTCCCATCACAGGGCAAGATCAAAGTACACGAATGCAATGGCCAGAGCACCAGTTCTCCATGGATCAATAAAACCGAGAGAACAGGAAGATTTGGGGAGTAAAAATGACAAACTAGAACACTCTAGCACTGCCGTGAATTTGGATCATCTGTGTCCAATTGAGAGTCGCTGTAAAAATAACCCACACCATCCTGTTCTTGGGGAAAAAATAGTGCCAATCCTTAATTAGTTCTTTCCCTAGCAGCAATTACGTAGAGGGACTCTGTGATCTCCAAATCCCACTAGATGTATGTAGGGAGTTGACTTAGAAATCTTCTGGGCACTCTGGGAAAAATTACTTTTTAACCCAACTTTTCAAATAAGCTCTTAAATATTAGACATTTCCCTCCAAAGTAACAAAAGATAATTCACTTAAAAAGAATAAGTTTTAAGCAACTCATTTTGTGTGGGACTCACTCTGCCCATGAAAAGAGGCAGGTCTGGATTCTGCTGTCCAGGGATTGGGGACCCAGGGGGGACGCATTGGTCTGAGCCAAATAGGTAGTAAAACAGAAACATAACAGCAACACACAATTTACCACTCATCCAATGGAGGTCATTAGCAACACACCATGGTACCTACCACAGATTCTTTATGGGTTAGAAGAAATGTTAGGAATGCAACTTTGGAAAAATCTTAATTGCTTAAAAAGAGAGCCTAATGAAATTTCAAAAACTCCTCCATTCTGATTCTCTGCAGTCTTCTGTTCTCTGGTTGACAGGAAGGACTAAGGCAGTAAGGAACATTAATTATTATAAAGACAATGAAGCAGCTACTATTTATTGAGCACTAACTATGGGCTAGGCAACTCGATTATAATTCCTTTGTGATTCATCTCTTTGTGATTCATCTCTATAATTAGTCCTCATTTTTATAATATCCTTTAAGATAATACCACTGCAATGAATTGAATGTTTATATTCCCCCCAAATTCATGTATTTGAAATCCTAACCCCCAAGTAGATGGTACTAGGAGGTGGGACCTTTGGGAAGTAATTAGATCACAAGGGTAGAATCCTTATGAGTGGGATTTGTGATGTTATCAAAGGGATCCCAGAGAGCTCACATGCCCTCTCTCTGCCATGAAAGGATGAATGAGAAGTTGGTAGTCTGTATCATGGAGGGTGCTTCTCACTAGAACCCAACCGTGCTGGCATTCTGATCTTAGACCTCCAGGCTCCAGAACTGGCAGAAGCCTCTGTTGTTTATAAGCCACTCAGTCTATGGTATTTTGTTACAGCAGCTCGAACTAGCTAAGGCAATCATTATCTCTGCTTTACAAAGGAAGAAGGTTAATGTCCAAGGCTAACCAATTAATACACAACAGAACGGAGATTCCAACTTTGAACTATACAATCTCAGAGTCAGTGCCCTTGATTGAAAAAGCTATGGATATATTATATTTTAGATATTTCATTACGTATATAAAATTTCTTTTCTATTCCCATTTTCCTAGTGCAGGAAACCCACAATGGATAGTCTTTAAACTGGTTACCTTTGGCTCCTGACTTCTATCTCTGCTCCAATAAATCTATTGCCCAAAGCTGCCACTAGTAATGTTCTTAAAAATGCAAATCATATCACTCTCTCCAATATCCAAAAGCTCTCCATGGCTCCCTTCGCTTGACTAATAAAGTAAAAACTTCTGAATTTGGTCTTCAAGAATCTGAAGCTTCTGATTTTGATCTCCCTGATCCAGCCCCACGCCCTATTTGCATCTCTCATATCCATCTGAACACTTTTGTTCAATGTACAAAACATCTAAGACTTCTGTGCATGTTCTGGCCCCCAGTGTGGCTTGTCTTCTGCTGGGCAGTAGGGCACAGTGGGCATGAATACGAGCCCTGGAGTTGAACTCTGCCTCCTACCAGCTGTGTGACCTCGGACTAGTTGTGTAACATCTCTAAACCTTGCTTCCTTCATCTGAAAACCTGCATTGTTGAAGCATCACATGAAAGAACAGATGCATTGTACTCAGCAGAGTTAAGTATCCAGTATCCAGCACACTCTATCTGGTAAATGGAAGCCATTTTTTTCCTCCTTGGGAAGTTCTCTGCCCTTTCTTACTTAGATCTGCGTTTCAGGGGGTACCTCGCTCTAGCTCCATGAAGTGTCATGCTCCATTCATGTCAGATTCGTGACCTGACTTTTGGCTTAAGCCCCAAACCCACATCGATGGTTCAGCTTTCCCTTGGTCTTCCAAATGGCATCCAGTAAAACAGTCTGTATAGTCTAAATTTACAGGGCAGGGCCAGTAGAGACGTCAGAGGCAAAAGAGGGTAAAAAGCAGAAAGTTGCATAACAATTATGATCAAAATAGCTAATATTACACGATGCGTCAGGCCCTGCTTTAGGTGATGTAGATGTATGTACTTCAAAAATCTTCAAAAGATTGGTATACTTTTTATTAGCCCTCTTTTGTAGATAGGGCATGGTAAAGGTCAGAGAAAGTATGTAACTTTTAAGTGACAGAGCCTGATTTGAGCCAAGGCAACCGGGCTTCTCCTCCATCCATTGTCTGGCTCTCCCTTCAATTCCCCATCGCTGCCATTTACGCAGACTCTCAGGTTATCACCCCACAGGTGCCAGCCTTGGGTCCTGGTTTTATAGTCAGCTCAGCCTTTCATCTGAACTCATGAATTTAAAACCACTTAATGCATGTGGCAAGGGAAACACTTCATTTGCCATCACTTTTTTGTTTGAAGTAACATCCGTGTCGGAGCTTCCGAGAATTCATTAGAAACCTTCAGGTGTGGCCAGAGCTTGTGAGAAATGCTGGACACTTGGGGAGAAATGCTGACCAAAATTCCCTGCTGCACGTATTTCCAGATTGTTCTGTCATTATCTGCAAGGACAGGCTGGGTCTGGGTTTGGGGAACCTGAGATGGGGAGGTTTCAGGACAAGATATTTTAAGAAGACTGCCCTACCATATATTTTGCCTCCCTAAAAATCAGAATAAATGAAATAACTCACTTTTTCTATATGCAGTGACCACCTAAGATCTGGGATGTTTGATTTCAAATACTTACCGGGTCTCACGATCTGCCACAGTTTTGAATCAACATGAGAAAAATCTAAATCTCTCTAAGATTTTGAAGTTGAAATTATTGAAGATTTTTCTTTTGCTGGAAATAGAGCATATTTTTTTTCTTTTATTGATCCTACACTTTACAGACTTTCTAAAAATCAGAAAAAAAAATTTCTAAGGGAGAATCAGTCATTTGTACATTATTATAGAACTCTGAAGTACAAGTGTGGGGTGTTGGATCTGGTTTTTTAACTCTGGGCTATATAACTTTTATTTTTTAATTAATTTTCTTTTTATTTTAGAGAGAGAGGGAGAGACAGATGAAATGTGCATGCGATAGCGGGGAAGGGGCAGAGGGACAGAGAAAATCTTAAGCAGGCTCCATAATCAGCATGGCGCCCCCACACAGGTATCAGTCCCCTGACCCTGGGACCATGACTTGAGCCGAAATGAAGAGTTGGATGTTGGACCGACTGAGCCACCTAGATACCCTGTGGGCCGTGTAACTTTGGGCAAGTCTTTAAGCATCTCAGAGCCCAAGTTTCTGGATCTTCATTATGTGATCCGGACAGGGCAGTGGGGTTTAGACTCTTGACCCCAAATTCTAGGGGTTCCTGCAAGAGCTTCTGACTTTCCTTCTCCCTCCCCCACCCCCCTGATATCCACCCAGGTTTCTACTAAAACAGCTCTGCTAGGGTTGCTGGGGTGGCTTAGTCGGTTAAGCTTCTGACTTTGGCTCAGTTCACGATCTTATGGTTTTTGAGTTCGAGCCCAGCGCCAGGCTCTGTGCTGACAACTTACAGCCTGGAGGCTGCTTCAGATTTTACATATTGGTCTCTCTCTCTTCCCCTCCCCCACTCATGTCCTCTCTCTCTTTCTCTCTCTCTCTCAAAAATAAATATACATTAAAAAAATTTAAACACCGCTCTGCCAGATCTGCTCAATGTTTCACCTAGTAAGAATCCCCGTAACGTTACTGTTAAAAAATATTCCACTTAAAAGCCAAAATGTTCGAAAATCTCTGGGCTATGTGACAGCTTGGTGAAGCTAGATTGCTTCTCACTGGTGATTTTATAATCCTGTTGGCCGCGCGAGATCTCTGGCAGGCTATAGGCTCGCCCAGAACTTCCCACCTTGATCCTCCTTGGGGGCAATGAAATCAGGGGAATGGGCCCGCAATCATTAATCTTGCTGAAACGCTTCCCAGGTTTTTCTTCAAAGTCACTTGCCACACAGTTAGTCTTATGAGAAGGTAAAAATAAAGGCCTATGCAATCAGCTACTCAAAAGATCCTTCCTCAGATCCTTACCGGTGACTAAAACTCCAATGAAATCCATTTACACTTGATTCCAAGTGAGGTGTGAATTGGTTTCAGCAGATCATTTTGAGACAGGTTAAGACAGGAAATAGTGACCAGGGATTGAAGGGGAAAGGACTTCCGGTGAAGGGGTTCAGGGGACACCAGGGAGGCATTTTTCCCACTTGATGTCCTATTCATACCTGCACCTGCTCAGCACGGCTGCAATCCCCTTGCTTGAGAATTTCTACTTACAAGACTTAAGCCTGACCTCTAAGGCGAACACAGCATAGCACACTCTCCCTGAGAATAATGCCCACAAACTATTCACAGAGCAAATCACAGAAGTATATTCTCTTCCTCTTCCCTTCTTCATCAAGGTCATTTTATCTTATTTAAAGTGTATCTCCCACCGGATACTGGATGACCATCATCTCTCAACTATTTCTAGAATGAATGAGAAAATCAAGCTGCTTTTACTGGATGGACCAATCCATGCACTCACACGTTTTTAGGGAACAGAAGATGCAGGTTTCCTCCCAGTTCAGCATATTTGGGGGGAAAAATGCAAAAGAGCTCAGAAAAAGCAATGGGGAAGTCCACCAAGGGGAAGATTCTTTGATGAGTGACAGACCGAAGGTCCTGCACTAGGCTTCAGAAATAAACATTCACAGCATGTTGTTTAATCTCTCTCGAGAGAAGGGCTGAATCATTCCCTGCTCATTTCTTATTAACCAAGCTTTTGATTCCATGGGTATGTCAGGGCACCCTGACCAGGATTATCAAGACCCAGTTGAACCTCACATAATGCTTAAGACATCAGCCTACCGTATTACAATCCACAGCTTTAAAAACCTTGGAAATTAAGAGACTTTACATGGAAAAGGATGCCTCAGAGAAGATTTCCCTCAGCTACACTGTCTTCTGTAAGTTTTCTAAATTTTATACCCACCAGATACCTGAAGTTCAAAAGCTTACTCAATTGGATTTGGCTTCTAGTACAATATTGTTAAGTCTTAGAAAGAGACAGAAAAGGTTTTGCAGAATTGTATTCTTGGAGAGAGCGGGGCTTGGGTGTTCCCATTCGGCATGTAGCCCTTAAATAGATCTGACAGCTCAATTTTCCAATATGATATGCGGGAAATATGAAATTAGCTCCCAATTATAGCCGGTACAATGATTATGTGCACGGAGGTTTCACGCGGGGCAACTTGTCCTTATTTTCCTGAAGCCTTATTTTCTAAAATTCCAAACACAGCCTTGAGAAAATCAAGAGCTTTTTTAAAAAAGTTAGGGTGTGGGGCATGCTAGGATTTACTCTTTGTTCTCTTCGGGTGTCTTGTATATCGGCATTTATAACATCCGCTTCTCCTTTATGCAGGTGATTTGGCCAACAGCGGGCTCCACCCCAGAAGGGTTGGAAAATGCACTGTTGACCCCAAGATGCTTTCTGCCTTTCTGACAAAGGTGCATTTTAGTCAGACCAGCAAAGGAGCCCATCCAAAAGGGCAGGCAAAGGCATTCTCATGCAGGTATGTTCTGTGACTATGCTTTGCCACTTAGTGGGATGCCAAGGACAGTCTTCTCCGTCGGCCTTCTCCCTCTTCTCCCTTACAGCAGTTGGGAATACAGAGGGGATGCTTCAATCTCAAGGACGCTTTTTGGGTCATGAGGTGATGCGGTGAGGATGATGGGACAGTGAAATACAAGAGGCCTGGGTCCCTGCTGACCATGGAGCCTGCGAGCCAGTCCTGGATTGCCCACGTGCAGATGGGTGTTTCATGAAAGAGAAATAAAGATCTGTCCCGTTTCAGCCGCTATTAGTAACCCTGGTAGACCTTACTTTTCTATTATAGGCAGCTGAATGCCAACCTAACTGCTATAATTAGCGTCTTTCCAATGTCAGGTTCCAGTTAGTACACAATTGATAAATTAAGGCAGCACCTCTGGGCAGGGGTGGCGGGGGGGAGGCTTACCATGTCTGACCACTCTTTGGGCCAGGATTTTCATTGGAATGGTTAGCAGGTAAACAACTATTTATTTTCCTTCCTTCCTTCCTCCCTCCCATCCTTCCTTTCTTCCTTCTTCCTTTCCTTCTTCTCCCGGCCCAGGGCCCAAGTCTGTGCAGGTACCCCAATCTGGCATGTGCAGAAGAGTGAAAGGAGATATAAAGCCAAGAGACTTTCTCTGACCACTCTTGGGCCACGGGACGGTCTCAATACTGAGAATTATGAGGTTGGAGCATTTGAAACTGCCTTTAGCCAACTTCTGCTGACCCATGAAGCTGGCAACCCCATGTGGTTCAGCTTACTACTCTGGCTCTCACTGTCTGCTTCTCTCCTGTGAGCGGTAAAACAAAATCATCTCACACCATCCTATCAGAACAGCGATCTTTAAAAATTCTCCAAGTGGCCTATGCTGTAGGAGCAGGGCTGAGAAAGGTGTCCTTAGATTACATCTCAAGGGAGGACGACCAAGCATTCTTAGGGTTTAACGGACCTGACCTCGGTGATACCAAGCCCTTCCCCATAACTTCTGGCGCCCTCCCTGTGGGGTGTTCCTCCCATCGTTCCGGATCTTCACATGACTCACTCCCTCTCATCTTCACAGTCTCAGCTTGAATGTCCCACTTACCCCCCACTGAGCCTGGCCCGTGAGAAATGGGGCATACCAAGAGCTAAGAGTGTTCTTAAGAGCATTTTTACAGTTACCTCTTTTCCTTGGGCCTCCTTTTTAAAAATGTTTATTTATTTTTGAGAGAGAGAGAGAGAGAGAGAGAGAGAGAGAGCTCATGCATGCAAGCAGGGGAGGGGCAGAGAGAGAATCCCAAGCAGGCTCTGTGCTGCCAGTGCAGAGCCTGATGTGGGGCTCGATCTCGCAAACTGCAACATCATGACCTGAGCCGAAATTGAGAGTCAGACGCTTAACCGACTGAGCCACCCAGGTGCCCCACCTTGGGTCTTCTTTTAAAACAATTTTTTTTCCAGCTCTATTGAGATATAGCTGACATATAACATCATGTAAGTTTAAGATGTACAGTGGGATGATTTGATACACTTATGTACTGCAAAATGTTTGCCACTAAATACACACACACACACACACACACACACACACACACACACACATATATATATATATATATATATATATATATATATATATAGCCTACCCTTTACATCACGTAGTTCCTGTTTTGTAGTTACGGTAACAACATGGATGCCCTACTCTCATTGCAAACGTCAAGTATATAATACATATTGTTAACCATAGTCACCGTGCTATACATGGGATCCCCAGAACTTAGTCATCTTATAACTGGAAATTTGTTCCCTGCAACAGCCCCTTACCCCACCCCAAGCCTCTGGGAACCACCATTCTACTCTGTTGCTATGAATTCGACATTTTTAGAATCTACATAAGAGGGAAATCATACAGGATTTGCCTCTCTCGGGCTTATTTCACTTGGCCTAACTCCCTGAAGTTCTGTTCATGTTGTTACAAATGGCAGGCTCTCCTTTTTGTCACTGCTGAATAGTATTCCGTTGTGTGTCTACACCACGACTTCTTTATCCATTTGCCCCTCAGTGGACACTAGGTTGTTTCCACGTCTTGGCTACTGTGATTAATGCAATGAACATGGGGGTGCAGATAACTTCTTGAGAAAGTGAATTCATCTTTTTCGGATGCGTACCCAGAAGGGGGATTGCTGGGTCAAATGGTAGGTAGTTCTATGTTTATTTTTTGAAGGAATTCCATACCGTTTCTATAGTGGTGGCACCAATTTATATTTCTACCAAGTGCAAGATGCTTCAAGCTTCACAGCCTCCAGACTAGTAGGTATTCATGTCCTTTCTGAATTGAATAGGAAATATGGGCTGAGAAAATGCTAGCTCAGTAAAAGCATCTCAGAAAACACCTTGGAGGCCATAACAATGGGTGAGATATTACACCCTGCACAGGCTGGGGAGGATTCATTCATTGATTCTTTCATCCAGTCAACTCGTTAGCAGGGCATAAGGTCTAGTTTGGCTCACTGTGTTATGGAAGTTGCAAACAAAGTGAAAGATCTGTAAATGAGGAGAAGGACGTAACAAAAGGATGGGAAATTAGTATTTATTAGGAAAGGCAAATGGAATTATACTCGTCTCTTCTGGAGAAAGTAAAACCAGGAGGTGTCCCGTTACTGTTTTCAAGTTCACTTAAAATTGAACACGTTCTGTTGCTGGAAAACAGAACACATAACCAAGTGTGTTTCCTCTTGTGTGTAAGCTGCCAGAAAAACTTGTAGCAAGATTCCTCGACAAGTGGTGCAAACTGCTCATGTAGGTACATAAAGGTCTTCACTGTTTTTAATTCTTTCTCTTTAAGTTTTTAGTGTTTATTCACTCATTTTGAGAAGGAGAGAGAGAGAGACAGCTTGAGCAGGGGAGGAGCAGAAAGACAGGGAGAGAGAGAATCTCAGGCAGGCTCCACACTGACGGCACAGAGTCCAAGGCAAGGTTTGAACCCACAAACCGTGAGATCATGACCCGAGCTGAAATCGAGAGTTGGATGCTCAATGACTGAGCCACCCGGGTGCCCCTTCACTATTGTGAATTCTTACAAATGGCCTCTCTTCTATTCTTAAATGTTCAACCCATGAGCGACTGAAAGTCTCATCAAAGGTAGATGTGGTGGGGCTGTCAGCATGGAGCCTGGTTGGGATTCTCTCTCTCCCCTCTCTCTGCCCCTCCCCCTGCCCCTCCCCCCACCCCCCCCCCCGTCTCAAAATAAATAAATAAACATTAAAAAGAAAGATGTGGTAAGGAAAAATAAAAACAACTATGCACAAACACTGCTTTCAAATGTATAAGCAGGATTTTATGAGAAGGCTGCTAAGATTTTTCAATCTAGCTTAAAAGGCCAAATAAGAAGAAATGGCTTTATAAAAAGAATGGAAATAATTCACTTGAAAGGAAGAGAAAAATGTCCTTCGCCCATGATCAAACACGGAAACGAGGTGGTGAAGATGTCAGTGACATTCTTATCTTTGAGAACAGCAAATGTGAGAGATTTTATAAACTGTAAAGTGATCTGTAAGGTTCCCCTCTTTTTTATTATTCAAGAAGAGAAAACAGAAATATACATTCTGGACAACTGAAATGTGCATCTATTTTTTTTTTAATTTTTTTTTTCAACGTTTATTCATTTTTGGGACAGAGAGAGACAAAGCATGAACGGGGGAGGGGCAGAGAGAGAGGGAAACACAGAATCGGAAACAGGCTCTAGGCTCTGAGCTATCAGCCCAGAGCCCGACGCGGGGCTCGAACTCACGGACCGCGAGATCGTGACCTGGCTGAAGTCGGACGCCTAACCGACTGCGCCACCCAGGCGCCCCTCTACTTTTTTTTTTTTAAGGCAAGGTTGGAAGACCTTCCAAGGAAGGGCTCATCAGTTACCTGAACTACACCGAAGCAGATTTCTCACTTATTTTGAAAAACACCTATGAATCTCTGTTATTCTGAAAATCAATACATAGGCAAAAAATTTTTTTTGCCATTGTCGCAACGATTTTAATCTGCCAAACATACATCTTAGAATTCTCATAAGCAGTTACTTTTTTCTGTTTGATGGTTAATGAAAAAAAAAATCGTGGTAAAATACACATACCATAAAATTTGCCATCCTATTTTTAAATATACAGTTCAGTAGTGTTAAGTACATTCACATGGTTGTGCAACCAATCCCTAGAACTATTTTTATCTTGCAAACCTGAAACTCCATACACGTTAAACACCAACTCCCCATTTCTCTGTCCCACGGCCACCATTCTGCTTTCTGTCCCTGTGAGTTTGACTATTCTGGCAACCTCAGGTACGAGAAATCATATAGTATTTGTCTTTTGGCGACTGCGTTATTTCACTGAGCATAATACCCTCCAGGTGCAGAAGCAATATTTTAACTCTTATTTACTTCTGTTTTAACAAGATCACAGGCCTCTAGGCTGTGGGGTTCCCTGAGGCGTGGATCCATTGAGAATGATGATAGGATATACCACGCTGTGATCTGGCTCGTGATTTTGTTGCTGCCACGAGATAGTTAGGAAATGCACACGTGTCCGATGTCCAGCTCAGGGACTGCTCTGGTTTACATAGCCTTTCCTCCAAGACAAGGGTTACTTACAAAGCATGGCTGCCCCTTCCCTGAATGGATCCCTAAGCTTGAAAGGCTATGTTTGGGTCTACTATAGGAAATATCAGAGTATAGAGATCACTAATAAAATCGATCTATTAATTAATTAGGTCATCCGTAGAAGGCATCTTTACTGAGCATGGTAGGTATCTACCACAGGCAAAGCCATTACGTCAGGTACCAAAAAGAATAAGGCATGATCCTTGCACTGAGAAACTGGAAATCTCATTGAGAGAGAGGTAAACACAATAAAAAAACATCAGGTATATGTTGTAGAGTGAATATTTGCTTCTCCCCCCCCCCCCAAATTCACACATTAGATCCTACCCTTACGGAGATGGCATGAGGAGGTGGGCCTTTGGAGGTGATTAAGCCATAAAGGTGGAGCCCTCATGAATGAGATGAGTGACCTTGTAAAAGAGACCCTGAGAGCTCCCCTGCCTGCACTCCAGCCACTTGGGGACACAGCAGAAAGATGGCTGTGTATGAGCCAGGAAGAAGGTCCTCACCAGATACCAAATCTGCCTGCACTTTGATCTTGGACTCCCAGCCTCCAGGACTGTGAGGAGTAACTTTCTGTTGTTTATAAGCTGCCCAGGTGCTTGTGTTCTGTTACAGCAGCCTAAATGGACACAGACAGTTTATAGTAGTGGCATAAGAGATTGTCTCAGGGTTCTACAGCTAATTGACAGGTTGATGACTAAAAATGAATCGCTCTGTGCTCTGGGGAAGGAGGACGTCCTGCAGGCAGGCAGAGCTGAGACCGGGGCTGCCACGAAGCCCCTGACACACTGTAGGTGTTCAATGATTACTGAAGGCAGGAAGGAAGGTTAGGATTTGAAAAGGCAAAGAGAATGATGTAAGAGGTTTGTGGCCTGGGGACCGGCGTGAGCAAATGCTCTGTGTGGGAAAGCTCATGAATTATCCGAGAAACACTAAGCAGACGGGTTTTGTCAGAAGGAAGGGGACAGCCATGGAGGTGCCTGAGACCAAGGCTGGATAGGAGGATGTGGGCCCTGTGGGGGAGGGCTTGGGGCAAGCCAAATCTGTTCTTGAATTTAATTATCTAAGTAATTAGGAGCTAGGAAGATCGGCGAACAGGAATAACATGATTAATGTGGCATTTTAGCAGAATTAATCTGTCAGGTGTTTGTGATGGATTAGGGCAGGGAAAAGGGTGGAAGACAGAGACGTTAAGAACCTTTGCCGTGGTCTAGTTGTGGCCATGTCTGCGTTTCTTCTCAGTCAACGTCAAAAGAATGAGATGGCCTTGAAGAGATAACTATGACTCTCCTGGGACTGCACCATCGCTATACTTTGGGTTAGGCTTACAGGAAGGAAATGATTAAACTTTATTTCTTTCCAAATCCAAAAGGATATCTTATTTTGCACCTTCTATCTCCACCTTCATTCAATGTGTGTAATTATTATAATTAGGGAGACATACAAAGGGGTTATTAAGTAGTGGGTCTGTGTAAGTGCGTGCTAATTGTGAAATACACACCAAGAGGGAGGCCATGGATGGCCTGTCGTGGCGGAGGGGAGGCGGAGGGGGAGAGGAGCTCCCATATCCGTATAGATTTGTACTTATCCCTTTTAATGACACCTATGTTCGGCAATACGTTCAGGGAAAACCAGCTCAAAGGGTGCCGTGAGGGAGGTGCATTGATTTTCATCCCATTTGCCATCATTATTGAATAAAATGTTCCTATAAAAATATGTGCCTTTTAAAAAAAAATACAACTATACATAAGAAACCCATTTTCAGAAATCATTTGTTGCCTTTTCTTCAAATGATCCAAATCAAAGACTAATTAGTAAAGCCCTCATTAGAAATTTTATATACACACACACACACACACACACACGCTAGTTTTTCCTCTTTTTCAGCAGGTTTCTATAATTGAAGAAATCGCCCTTCTTTCTTAGCTGAATAGTCTGGAAGTCAGACGTCCTTGACCTCTGGGGTCAAGAAGGTCTGTTCTTCTGTGCCCCACATAGCCCCCAACTCATCCTATCTCCAAGGATGCTGAGGGCTACTATGGGTTAGCCAGACTCCAGAGTGTGGACTGGGCTACAGTCTCAGCAGGTGGTGCCTTCAAAGGTACAGCATGCTTGGGTATGGTGTCCTTGGGACAAGTTGTCTTGTCCCCGTGGCTTCTCTGAAAGTTAACCCCTGCCCATTGCCTACTGTGTGTCCTAACAAAGATTCAGCTCCCCTCAGCCTTGGGGAGATTTGTTCCCCTTTCTCCCTCTTTCTTTGCTTCGGCTCTTCTCTCTGTGAGTGAGCTCTGGGCTGCCATAAGCCGGGTCCCGCTCTCCGAGATGGAGGTCAGATTTTGAGAGCATTTTCCGGACTGGCTTCCATCCGACACCACTCACAGCAGCCTGGCTTGAGTACAAGAGTCCTCTGAGGCAGGTGACTCAGCTTACTAGAGCTCTGCAGTGGGACAGGAGAGCACAGCCCCGCTGGCAGTGACATATTCCTTCTTTGTCCTTGGCTCTCTGTGCATATCTTTTCCTAGAGACGCTCATTCGGAGGTGTGGTTGGGTAAATCTGAGTTCCCCAGCCAAGTACTATCTTGACCTTGCCCCAGTTGCTTGTAACTTTCCACATATGGCATTATCCTAGATACTCCTTAACCTCACTTTTCAGAGCTCACTTCTCTGGAAACACACACACCTCAAACACAGCCGGGGACTAGTGATAAGAACCAACAGAAGTAGCCTAAATCCGTGCTCCAAAGACTGTGTCTACAGGGGAACTCCTCAAGCCCTTGCTTGGAACTGGTTTATTCTTATTTTTAGATGCAATTCTAAACAGCCCATTTTTGTTTCCTTAGTCCTTATCTATTTATAACCTGTTATTTAGCGAAACAGACCCACAAAGAGCAGAAGGAATGACCACGGACAACGAGCAAGCAGCCAGAGGAATGTTTCCAAGCGGGAACAACGGTCATAGGACTATCAGCTGGAAGAAAGGATAACCACATACTTCTTTGCGTCAACTAAAATTTTTGAGAAATATAAGAGGTAAGAAAGCGGGAAGGAAATCTGAGTATACAGAGTCAAGCCCCCTTCAGAGAGTCTCTGAATGCCATAGATCCACTGGCCGCTGTCTGGGCTTACCAGCGCCCCCTGGAAGCTGCCACGATTAGCACAGGACCCGTGATGTCATCTGCACACTGATGCCTTAGGAAGACCTCTGAGAGCACTGGTCAGAAGGCACGAAGGAACTACGGAAGGAGAACGAGTGGGTGCAGAGTGAGATGATAAATAATCACCTACCTACCTGCCTGTGAGAGTCTTCACGTGTACTTGACTCATGCACTCACCCACCCGGCAAACATCTTAGACCACCTTGTATGTCCCAGGAATCGTGCTGGGTTCTGGGGCTACAGTATGAGAACCTGTCTCCGGGAGGCTTATCGTCTACAGCAGCTCCGTCTGGAAATCCAGGGTGCAGTTTTTACTTAAAGCCCCTTAGTTCAGATGAAGTACTTTGCAGTGTACCTCAGCTGTGCGTGAGTGGCTGCTGTGACGAATGGCACACACAGGCCTGGGCGTAGCTGGCTATGCCTTGATCGCTGCATATGCAAAGATCCCAACCCGTTTTTGACTGGTCTGTTTGTAGCTTACCTTGCAGCCCTCATAAAGTCACAAACTACGTAGGAAAAATCACAAATAATTACTATTTTACCTAGTTAGATGTACTGTGGTGAACCTTCCAGTCCTCCTACCACAGACTAAGGTGTTGCTTCTATGACTGTTCTCTCCTCTACCACACCCACAGAAATCAATATAAAATTCCCCCGAACCCCAGCCCACTGTCTATCGGCATCTCTGGCTATACCATAGTCTCTTAAAAAAAAAAAAAAGGAAATACCTTGCCCACAACAGACACTCAATAAATATCTTCGAATGAAAGACTGAAGAAATTATTTTGTGAATGTTATCCGCACTTATCGATTTCAAAGCACCAGGAAAATGGCACCAGTAATCAGAATCACTTTAGATCTCGGAGACTTGGCTGTTTGTCTCCCCAGGCGAGCACCGCTTTCGTGCATGTAAATGCAGGGGTTGGTTATGAAAATTTCATGCCCTGCCTCATTGCTCTGTCCTATTAGGAAGCAGAGCCGACACAGGAAAGCAGGGACATGTTTCACCCCAGAAACGTGTGCGGCATCCATCAGGAAGACCCAAAACACTGCCGCGACAGCTTGCTTTTCGCCTCAGATTCAAGGTAAGGATGCACATCGCGGGTGGTTTTTGCATGCCCGTTTCTCTGTGAAGATCAAATTGGACCCACTGGAACCGGTGGGCTGAACACACTTCATCAGGAGTTACACCCCCTGTGTGTTCCATCACCGCTGAAAGCGCATGTTGAGAATTACCCCAATAACAGGATCCACACCGCTGTGATGCTGTGAGAAGCCCCAGTGGCAGATGGGTAAAAGGGAGCCTCAGATGGCGGGATCCTGAGACAGAAGGAAACCTGGGGGTCCTCGAACCCATCTTCCTCACCGTGCAAAAGCCCCATTTACTGCAGCCTTGTAAACAAGCAGTAAACAAAGGCCATCTCCTAAAAACATTTGTCCAGCTCGCCCTTCCCCCATAAATATGAGGGTGAACTCAGACCAGCGCCTGGCACGATTTATAGCCACCTGCCGTAAATTATTCCCGGTCTTTAGAAGGTAGGTAGTGGCTATTGGCCAAGCCGACCTAAGCCACCTCAGGAACGTGGATGCAATTGCTCTCACATTAGATCCGACTTCATGCCAAAGTTTCCTCGGGCTCCCTTCTTTATTCTGGTTTTGGTTAAAAGCATGGCCCTGGGGCCATCAGGAGAGTGCGCCCGGCAGACCCCCTACAGCCAAGAGCACAGATGATGGGGGGCCGTCTGCTGGGCCGTCGAAGTCCCTTGCTGCGCGTGCGCTGAGGCCTCACCTCGTGCAGGCTGTTCCCTGCCAGTGACAGAGTGCAGGGCAGACACTAACAGGGACCCGTTGCTGGGTGACACTGTACTGTCTTACAGCCAGTCTGGGCGCCAGTGCTCACCGTGGCTTAGGCACTGCATGTCTGCAAAACAGTTCAGGATGCTTCCACCCAAACTGAACGGCAGACATTTTCGTCTCACAGTTTTGGGGGCTGAAAGCCTGAGATCAGGATGCCAGCATGGCCGGGTGAGGAGCCTCTTCCGGGTCACGGACTTCTCCTTGTAGTCCCACATGGTGGACGGGGCTAGGGGTCACTCAGGAGACTCATTTATAAGGTACTAATCCCACACATGAGGGCTCTCTACCCTCTTGACTCAATTACCTCCCAAAGGCTCCACCTTCTACTATCCTTACACAGGGAGAATTTTAGCATATGAATTTTGAACAGGGGGAGGGGGGGACATAAACATTCAGACCACCGCGTGCCCTCCCCTTCACTCAAGGTCAGACTTACTTTGCCTTTGGAGAAGGGCTCTCTAAGTCTCTCGAAGTTTCTCCCTATCTCCTTTCACGCGGGTAATTCCCCTAATAAAATCCTTGCTGGGGCGCCTGGGTGGCTTAGTCGGTTAAGCGGCCGACTTCGGCTCAGGTCATGATCTCGCGGTCCGTGAGTTCGAGCCCCGTGTCGGGCTCTGTGCTGACAGCTCAGAGCCTGGAGCCTGTTTCAGATTCTGTGTCTCCCTCTCTCTGACCCTCCCCCGTTCATGCTCTGTCTCTCTCTGTCTCAAAAATAAATAAACGTTAAAAAAAAAAATCCTCGCTATGTAACCCGGTCTTGGCATCTGCTTCTTACAAGGCCTAGACTCACGTGGGCTCCTTTCTGGCGCCCCAAGAGAAGTCATGAGTCCATTATAAGGCAGGGCCTGAACAGGGCCTTGCACACAGAAGGCCCGTAAGCCATATTGGCTGAATGAATGAATGAATGAAAGACACTTACACTCAAAGGAGGTAGCCCTAGCTATGAAGATGAATCTTTTTATGACATTGTCCCAGTGACACTCTGCTGGCTTCCTTATTGTGGGGGCCACTGCCCCCACACCTGAGGAAGCAGAAGTCCCATTTTCTGAAGGTGATGGGAACTTCTTCTCATGCCATGGGGGCTGCAGTGACTCTGGGTGTCTGAGACTCTAACTTAGAATTTAAGCAGCCTACTTGGTTGAGCTCTATGTTCTCAGGGCATCAGGCAAGGAGCACCTCCCTTCTACCCAGTGGGGCCAGAGAAAGGAGATCCCGTCAAGAAGCCAGCATTGCCAAGTAAAGGCTGAAGTTAATGGAAAGCAAGACAGGCTGGTCATCCTGGAGAAGGGGAGGATGGAAGGAAATACAGGAGAGTTTGAGGAGGTAGCAGCTATCTGAGAATCGTGTGAACACCTATGGATGCCGTGGAGACCTTGACTCATCCCCAACATCCTTGTGACTCACGGGAGCACACGAGGGTAAGCCGGAAGTCTAGGACAGCTGCGATGCGTCTCCTTGGCTGCAGATGTGTGATCTGTCTAGAATCTGGGGTGAGGACAGACGCCCCAAATACTCAAGCAGTTAGTGGTGAGTGCGGTTCCTTGAGATGAGAGCATAAGGAGAGCTAGCAAATTCTCTAAGCACTTAAACTTTGAGCACCTGCTACACCACAATCTCTGGATCTAGGACCCAGGAACGTGAATTTTAACACGCATCCAAGAAATTATTGGCCCTCGATATAGTCTACGTGATGCTATAGGTGGTGATCTTGAGAGAGATAAGGCCCCTTTGGGGCAGCAAACCAAAAAAGGAGAGAGACTGCAAAGAGAAAAGTAACCAAAAGAACTTGCACCGTGAGTCAAATAGAATCAAAACTCCTAGGTCCTTCTTCCTCGGAACGCCCAGAGCGTTGGAGGCCACCAGCGCCTGTTAGCAGGGAGGCAGGAGGAAGGACCGCAGATGTTTACAAGCTAAGACTTTGGGGAGGTGGCTGGAGGGTTGGACAATGGGCCCATTGTCAGAATCTGACAGCGTTAACTGCCTGTTGTGGATAATGTTCTAAGCCACCCCAGTGTGGATATATTTAAGCCTCATTTCACCCCACAGAAGCATGAAAGAGAAAAAGCCCAACAACTAACCTCCTTCCTGTTTGGGGCATGCCCACCGGATGAGTCTTGGTGGGCCAGAGGTAATTTCCCACTACAAAAGCTGAAAATCCATGGCACTCACTGGCCTTCCCAGCCTCCTGTTGTTGGGTGTGGACCCCGGACCTGGGCATGTGCAGGGACCTCCGACCTGGAGTCAGGCGCTGGGGTCGAGGAGTCCTGGGCACCAAGAGGCATCCCTAGCGGCACCACAGTGGCAGAGCGTGTGGCCCTGGGGAAACCTAGGGAGGATGTATGGTACCCAGGGTTAGCATCTCTGGGGTGCAAGCTGCAGGATCCGGGCTTGGCGCGAAGGCAGCGGTCCCCTCAAGGGACTCGTCTGGTGGTGGGATTTGGGGCTTCTTTCCCGTAACCCTGAAACCCAGCGATCCTCTGGCTGGGTTCTCTGGAAATTCTCCAACCTCCTGAGTGACCTCGCTTTTAACAAGCTTCCTTCTTGCAGATGTGTTTCTGTAGCCAGGAACTAAGTACCCCAGCCAACTGAGTGGTCTTTTCTTGCAGGAGGTCTTGGTTTCCAGTTGGGCGTGCTGCTCAGGGAGGTGGCCGTGAGAGGGCTCGGGGACACAGGTGCTGACTGCCAGCAGCCAGGGCAAGGCCGTGAGGGCTGTGACAGACGTGACAGAGGAGGGCTCATTCTCACCCCCGCTGACACCAGGGTTATAGGCTTCTCTGCAGGACCATCTTTCGGAGAGGAAGGGAAGATCCTTTGCAACAAGACTTGATCCTGCAATGGTAGCACCTGCACTCTGCGGGGGACAGTTGTCAGCGAGGGCAGGGCTCTGGGTCCCTTGGGTGGGACTGCACCCCGGGGAACTTCCTCGCTGGTGCATTTGCTGTGAAGCAGTTTTCAGGACCCACAGGGGGAGGAGGTGGGACGGAGCACGCTTCCCTGACACGCAGATTTTGCATTCCCTTGCCCAAAATGCTCATCAGGAAGAGGCTGGGCCAGTGACAGTGATGCTTGTTGTGATATATCGGCAGCGCTTCTGAAGCAGATCAGGGAGCGGTGGCGAGGTTACCCCCACGCTAGGCTTCAAATCAACCTGTCTCTTTTACATTCGGCACGTCCTGTGATTAATGGGGGTTCGTCGCCCAACAAATGAGGGGAGGCGACATCGCGTGGGCCGCTCTCTGTTCTGATTAAGTTATTAATCACGCCTTAATTATGAAGGACAGAACTTTGTCCCCTGTCCCACGGCCCTTCTAAGGGACATATTTTGGGCTGACAGTTTGGTGGAGGGTATAGCTTCCGGCTTTTCAGAAAGCCCAGCACTACCCAAGGTTCGGAGGAAGCGTGAAATCTGCATATCCCTCTTTAGGTAATGAGGTCCCCGGGGCAAGGCAGGTGACAGCTGTTCCAGGAATATAAAATGCGGGGTAATTTAAAGCAGCTTGCACCTCCATTCTTGCAGGGTTACGACGGGCATCTCAGTGAGGAACTCACGGGAAGGTGTGTATTCTCTTCTAGGCGCCTGGGCACCAGGGTACCATGTACGTGTGTGGACAGAACTATCTGCATCCTTTCTTTCCAAGCACGGGCCAGACCATGGGTCCACTTTTCCCCCATGTCCCAGGAGATGGGCCACTGAGCCACTTTGAATTGTATTCCTGCCTATCCCTTATCGTGCTCTGATCCCAGCCCTCAGCCGGATGATATCTTTGCCTCCCGAAACGAACACCCCCTGCCATCTCACGCAGGGGCTTGCTCTGCAGGCTCGAGGTTTCCAACTGCACTCTGCCTGCTTTATTCCTCCTGTCTGTCTAAGCTCAGGTCAGGGTTACTTCCTCCAGGAAGCCTTCCCTGATGTCCCCACCTGATGCTCATTCCCTCTCCTACGTTCTCAGAGCCCTGCTGCGTATTAATAACCCACAGTCTCCAGTCACCGCCCTGCTCATCCTCCTCTCTGGACACGGGGCTCCTTTGTGAAGGGGAACAATTTTACTCCCCCTTTTACTCCAAGTTCCTCCACATAACAGGCATTAACAAATGCTTGTTGAGTGAAGAAAAGAATGAATGGGTGAATACATGACTCTAATTCGTTATTCAGTATTATGTTGAGTGGATAAACGAACAGCTGAGAGCTAAAAGTTTCCAGGGAGCGGTGGTGGAGACACCGAACAGTTTTCCTGAGCCCCACAGCGAGGCCACGTTTTCCACCTTCCCTCGCAGGTAGAGGTGGCCGCGGAGGGTGAGGGGGAAGTAACAGACATCACTTCTGGTTCGCCGGGGGCGCAGAGCCCTCCCCACTCACCTGATTTTACACGAACCAGAAGTAAGTGCCCAGGACATCATGTCACGGAAACTTAGTTTATCTGTCACGGCAGCTAGTGCTACCTTAGTGGATCCACACCTCTTCTCCAAGGACTGTGTCTCCTGGCTGATGCCCCTTCATCTGACACTGGGGAAGGTCACTTTCCTCCCTCCCCCTATCTTGGAAGCCGTGGGACTGGCGAGCCGTTTCGGTGATGCGATCTCACTCCGCTAGAGCTTAGGTCAGGGCTTCTCAGCCTCTAACGCGCACACACATCATGTGGGGATCTGAGGAAAGCACGGATTCGGACTCGGGAGGTCTGGGAGAGTCTGCCGCTCTAACAAGCCCGCAAGGTGTCTGTTCACAGACCACACGCTGAAGAGCAAGAATTTGGTTCAGCTACCGTCTCACGCTCCCCAGAGAGAATACCACCTGCAGGTGTGACAAGGCAAGGCTAGCCCGCTCGGTGCCTTCATTCCGGGTATTCGGGGGGGACGACGGGACTCGATGCTCGTAATGGTATCTACCTTATAAGGTGGTCATAAGCACTACGTTAATGCGTGCAAAGTGTGTTCCTGGCACAGGATGGGTCTCTGTCAGGGGTAGCTGCCGCTGTTACATGATTAGCACGTGCGCGTGTGGACTTCAGAGGGAGAGTGACCAGGTTCCGATCCTCGCTCATCTACCTACCTACCAGCTCTGTTCCTGGGCAGATTACTTGACCTAGTCTCTAACCTTCGTGGTCTCCATTTGCCGAATGGAAATAACCATTCCTGCTTCATAGGGATGCCGCGGCATTCAGTGAGAAAATGCAGAGAAAGCATTGCACGATTCAACGGTAGCTAATGCTAAAATCGAGTAAAAGCACGCTTGACCTGGGGCAGATTTCAGCATTGCTCTTGCCCTGTCCCCCGCAGCAGGCAGGCAGCTGGGGCTGCAGCGTCTCTGGTCTGCGGAGCAGCGGTGGGTCCGTGGCACCCTGTTCGTGGGCGCCGCCACGAGCGTAGGCTTGCCCCGGACCCCCAGCTCTGCTCCAGAAGAGGCCGCTAGGCTGTTGGGAGCTGAAGTTTAAGTATCTGTTGTTGTTCCTACACCTCGTGTGGCATGTTTTCTCCTCCTCATGCTCAGCGCTCACTGACGTTTGCTTGTGTTAGGTGGCCCTGTTGACTTTCAGACTGGCCATTTGATTTGCAACTTGCCATACGACCCATTTACTCTGCCAGTGTGCCTTAGGAGGGCATGGAGTTCTATCAAATGCCACGGCGGGGGCGGGGTATCGGGCAAATATTTGACCCAAAGACCACCAACCCACACCGGTATCCCCCAGCGACCCGGACGAAGCCAGTCTCTGGAGTTTCATGGTAAAACTGTGTCCTGCGCAGATGTTACAAATGCCCTCACCCAAGAGACTCCGAGGCCTCTCTACTCAAGCAGAGCAGTGTGGTCCAGTCAGATCAGACTCCGGAGAGACAGAATCTAAGTTCCAACTTCTCTGAAAACTCCTTTTGTGACCTTAGATATGGTAATTATTACAATGCATAGGTGCTGAACACCTGCTCTGTGCCAGGTACCGTGACGGTTGCTTGACCTGTGGTTCCCACCACAGCCCAGCAAGGTGGGCGGTAACATCCCCATTTCGCGGAGGAGAACACGGAGTCTCAGGTGGAGTGAAACGTCCTAAGAGGCAGTAAGCAACCCGAGCAGGATTGAACCCAGGGGTACCTGATCACCAACAGGACTCTATCCAATACCAGCATGTTCCTGTCCTGGCTCCCTTTTCCCCACCCGTGAAACGGCAGGTGTGGAGAGGGTATAATTCTCCGTCGCCTCTGGGTGAGTCCTTCCCTGGTGGTCACAGTAGGACCTGTGAGACTCTGAAGACAACTAGAGACCATATTAGAAGGAGAGAGAGGAAGAGAAGAAACGCAGCTTGTTTTGTAACATCAGATTTTCAGAGCAGGGGAGCATGAAGCCCGAGGTGGGGCTGTTTCCAGCTTTCCTTTTACAAATGAGGTTGAAGAAAGTAAAGTTAATGAAGCAACGCAGCTCCGACCAGGGCTGCGGCAGGAAGTAATCAAGCCCGGGACCGCGGGACGGTTGCCATGATATTCCAACGCGGGCACCGTGATCACCATCTATGAATATTCCCTCCCTTGATTGATGGCCGGTTGCCTCGCTTTTCTTGTAAGCACATGTGATAACAATATTAAACAATTACAAGTAATGTCGCCCAGCTGCTTCTTCACTGCCTCTGGAATATTCTTTTAGATCTGCCCAAATAATTGGAAACCTATTAACCAGGATGGCGGGAGCAGATGCCCCTACCTTTCAAAGACAAAAGGGTAACAAGTCCCCTCCTTCCAGGACACTCAGAGATGCCATCACCCTGCCCAACAGCCCGAGGCTTGCAAAGATTCAAATGCATCTTGAAGAAGCTTGCTGGATGAACTCTTTAAACAGGCAGCCACCGGAGGCATGATCAGGAGCAAGGGTTACTGGCGAGGCGGGCTTTGTCGGCTCCGAGGGTAGAAGGCAACTTTCCCACCAAAGTGAGACTATCTGATCTTCACAAATGCTGCAGGCCAGTTAAATCCACCGAATTATTTATCCACCACTTATTAGGGACACAACAATCATTTGCCACGGGAATGCAATCTCACACACGCACAACCAGGCACACTTTCGTGCGTTGCGCGAAAGTCTGGTCTGCACGGCTCTCAGTTTGTCCAACGTTTTCCATCACGATGACTGGGGCCGCCAGCCAGAGGTCCGAGCTGGGAAATGAGAATTCTTCCCTAAGACTGTCTTCTTCCTCATCCGATGTCCCTAAACATCATTGAATCCTATTCACTTTTATCCACTAAATATCTCCCCCTTTTTTCCAAAACCTGCTAGCACGACATCGGCTACAAGACGGTCACCAGCTGCTGGGGCAACCAGTAGCCTTGTTCACCTACGAGAATATGTCCTCTCCTTTGGTCTGCTTGGGCAGCTGAGGCCATGGGCCACCCCTGGGCCAACAGCAATTGCCACACGGTGGTGGAATAATCACAATCTCTCTCTAGAACAGGGGGTTGCTCAGATGTCTGAACAAAATGTGGGTTTTACAGGAAGGGGAAAGAGGAGAAAGCTTTCTTCTTTTTTTTTTTAACGTATATTTATTTTTGAGAGAGAGAGAGGGAGACAGCTGGGGAGGGGCAGAGAGAGAGGGAGACAGAAGATCCCAAGTGGGCTCTGCACTGGGAGCACAGAGCCTTATGCGAGGCTCGAACTCACGAACCATGAGATCGTAACCCGAACCAAAATCTGGAGTCAGGCGCTTAGCTGACTGAGCCACCCAGGCGCCCCAAGGAGAAAGCTTTCTTGGGGAAGAAACCAAGAGCAATTTGCCTCAGGGAAAAGGCACCATAGGAGAATAACTCATAATTCGTCATTTGCCATATTATAGATTTACTGTAGTTCGTGAGTTCCGAAGCACTACACAAAGCTATCATTTGTTCACCTGACAAGTATTTAAGTGGCAGGCACTAGGGACACAAGAGTGAACAAAAATCCACAGAGCTCCTTCCCTCACAGAGCCTGGGGTTGAACCAGGAGGGCTGAAAGGATCCTATAATAAGGGAAAGGGCAGCTGGGCGACCGGGAGGAGACCCATGTGCACACATAGGAGGAGCCTAGGGAAGCAGGGTTGCCTCGGCCGGGAGAGCGTCAGAAAGGCTGCCCTGAATAGGGGGCACTTGAGCTGAGACTGAGAAGGTAACGAGGCAGGGGGTAAAGCTGACCCGAGAGGGTGGCCCATGAGTGGAGTGAAGGGAAACCCTAGGGTCTCCAAATTACTGTTGAGCTGCTGCATTTACCAGTGATGGTTCTTGTATAACTTTTGGGCTTCTTGTTTTGTGAGGTTATACGTTTCCTGTTTGTTTAAGCCCACTTGGGTTGGGGTCTGCTGCAGCCAAAAGCAGACACTGAGCTCACCACCCTGTGAGGTAAAGAGGAGACTTCACCACGCTCTGGGGAAGCTAACGACAAGGAAGGTTTTCCAGCACCCGGATAAGAGCCCTAGCATGTGCGTTTGAGGATGGCTTCCACAGCCAGACCACGCAGATTCATTTCCTGGCTTTGGGACGGCGTCCTCTCTGTGCCTCAGTTTTCTCATCTGTAAAATAGGATAATAATAGCATCTGCCTCCGTCTCCAAGACCCTTCACAATTGGACCAACTGCCTCCCTTTTCAGCCTTTACTCCGAACCCACTTTCCCGTGCCCTCTGCTAGCTCCTACCTGGGTCACCCATGATTCCCTCCACTGGCTCATGTTTTTCTCTGCCTTTGCTCAAGGCATTTTCTCTCCCCAGAATAACTGTCGTCCACCTCCTATTGAAATCCAACCCATCCATCCCCAAACTGATTCAAATTCCACCTCCGAAAGCCTTCCTCAATTACCCCTAGCCATCTCTGCTCCCTCCAGCCTCCCTACTATGCACTGGGTCAGGTTTCCTGTCATTTCTCGTCTCTCGCTTTCTTGGGGGTTATAGGCACATGTGATTCTTCCCTCTGCTTAAATGTGATGTTATGGAAGGCAAGGGCCCTGTGCATCATCGTCATCTCCCCCCAGATCCCAGGCGCTCGAATCTGATGCCAATTGTGGTATGTTTTCCCTGTGAAAATAAAATAAATTTGCTGGTTTGTACCCGGCTCTACATATCGTAGCTGAACCAATCCAGCCCCTAAGGTATTCTGCCTCCCAACTCAGTGTCCCAAACATTACTGCAGATGAGTCCCCCAGTTTGTGATGAGAAAAAGGCAGGCAGTGGCTCTGGAGCCGGTCAAGGACTACACACATGTTAATTACTACCGTCATCATCATCATCCCTACCTCTGTGGCTGGCACGGTCTCCACCACTCCTGGCCTGACCCCATCTCCAGTGTGACCCAACGCCCTCTTGGCCTCATTTCTCACCTGCCCTGCATTCCTCGTCACTGGACTGTGAGCAGTGGATAAAGATCAGATGTGAAAAGTGACTGGTACATGAATGGAAACTACACTGCTCATTTTCTAGCTGAGAAAAGTAAGCTTCGTCCGAAGGTGCACCGCGCCCCCTGCTCCCCACCCCCCACGACACCAAGTTCCCTCCCCGCCTTGGCCTGGCCTCTGCAAACCCGGGCTGTGCCTGATGGGGCTGGACTTTCCACCGATAGCAGCCCCATCCCACTCTGTCTTTTGCCACCACTGCGAATGGTGGTGAAGCATCTTATAGTATATCTAGTTAATGACTCAAAGGAAACCAAAGTATAGAGGCATTTTTTTTTTCTTTGATCATTTGATTTCAATCGGGAGAAAACAAACAAACAAAAACAGTTCCTCCGAGAACCTCTGGGTTGCTCACTGATTAAAAATCACGGCTGGTTTCCAACAATGCCATTATTATTCCTCCATGTGTGTGAACTGTAGAACACAATTTAGAACCAGAAATTTAAAAGCTAGCCTGAGGGCACAGAGAGGGTCAATACCAGAGTGGAATCAGCACTCAGGACAAAAGGCTGACTGTAGACAGCGCCCTGCTAGGAAGGAGGTTCCCAGGCGACCCATCTGCTGGGCAGGAGGCCAGGCCCCTGGAAACAGAGGCATCGGCACACTACCAGCCTGGGAGGGAGGGCCACTTCTAACATGTCTGCGGGTGGAGCCACGTGTGGATCTCCCTGTCTAGTCGACCCTGTGTCGTGCTGCCCGACTGCCCTCTTCCTGTTACCTCTTCTGTCAGCCCTCCTGGCAAATATCTGAAATATAAGACAGGAAGTCTCTACCGGTGGGTGATATTAACAGCTTTAATTAACATTAAACAACAGGAAGTCAGTGGTTGATATTTGAAGTTGGCAAACGTCTTTGCAACAATGCTGCCAAATTTTCCATCTTGCGGGCACCTGGTAGCTGGCTTTTCTGTGGCTGAAGCTTTGGAGAGACTTTCCGTCTAGCTCCTTCCATGTTGCAGCTCGCCTTCTCGGTTCTCACGGCTCCCGGGGATGGTCGGGGGGGGGGGGGGGGGGCGGTGCTTTGTCCTCACTGCCAACCTCCCTGTGCTGGGCTCCAACCACTGCTTCGGGGCTGCTTCGGGGCTCGTGGACCTGCCCTGCTTGCTTTCAAGCCTTAGTCATCTTCTCCCCCGTGCCCCGGGCGACGGCCACAGATGCACATGACGTTTTGCGGCTGCTAACATTTCTTTCTGCCCTGCCCCCCCCAGATACCTCCCATTTTTGTCTTTGCTATATTCAGAGGCCTTCTTTGCTCCATTCAACCAGAGTCCTCTCTCTGTGACACATGCCACAGTCAATAGTTCCACATCTCCTCCTTGGGGTTTGCCGCAATGTTTGGTCTGTGAACACTTGCAGGTGATACTATCAGATGCACGACTAACACACGACTCTAGTTTCTCATTCGCACTGGAAAAGCGGGGCGACGATCACACATCTGAATATTGAATATGAGCTGCACAGCTTAGACAGAGGCGTTGCTACCTATCCGCACACACACGTTTGTTAATATGTGTGTATTTATTTGACATCGGAAATAAGGCTTTCTATACGTTTATCTCGAAACCCCTAACTTCCGGCTCCTGCCAGGTCCTGAAGCCTGTGTGGCCTGGGATTAATTCTAAATTTTAAATTCTAATTTCTAAATTCCCCAATGGGCCATTCAACTTGTGACCCAGGCTGGGGCTGCAGCTCCCATCCAGGTGTGATTCACCGTGCTGGAATCTCGCCTCGGTCTGTACGCCTGGCACCTGATGAAAGGGCAGCACTGGCTCCTTTAGAAAAGGTCACCTGCGCCAGGGAGCCTTAAATTCTTGCGTACCAGGTCCACGGCTCTCCTCTAATTGGCCCTGTTACACCATAAGCACCTACCCGCGGCTGTACTATGCAAGTTGCCCACGCACATCCCCAAATTACACTTTTGCTAGAACAAAGGAAACAGTGAATTGCAGAGTTCACAAATTTCTCCTCTAATTGTGCCACACCCGGAACACCAGAACTGACAAAACCACCAGAGAGACGAGAGGCTCAGGTGACGTGGAGGCACCGAGGGACTTCCAGAGCGGGTCGAAGTTGAAAGCCGAGAAGGAGAGCTGACCTCTTGCTGTTGGGCCAATTAGCCCAAAGTACCGTCCCCCAGACGCCCCGCTGCCTCCTCTGTCTGGTGTCTTTCCTGGGTCACGCTGGCTCACAACTCAGCCTTGGGGATGCAATCCAGTTAAGTGTGACTGTTTGAAAGGACACGGATCCAAAGCATCAAGTGAACAGACAGTGTCACTTAGTTAAGTGTCTGTGGCTCAGCTGTGTGGCTGCTTTGGCTCCTGTAACAGATGTCTAAGACTTTCATCTGAAGTTCCTGACCCATTGTCAGTCCATTACAAGAAATCTGGGCACTGATAAGAATGCACTGGAAAATCTTGGCTCAGGAGATAGAGGCAAACAAGACACAGCACCACGAGATGGATGGGATCCTTTTCCGCACTTTACTCAGCCAGGAGGGCTCATTCTTCCTCCTCAGCAAGGTCTGCAAAATGCCTCGAGGGCTGGGAGCAGGGCCATTGAAACCACAGACCTCTGTCCTATCCCTTTCTCCCCTGAAATGACCCCTTCACTCTCGATCAAAACACCCCGCCTCCATTCTCCCGGCGGAAGACCCCCCTGCTTCTCTGGCAGTGACCCTCTGGTCTGCAGGCACAGGCAATTTCCAATTTCGTTTCCCTGACCAATGGGGCATAAAACTCAAACACACAGTCGGGGCGGGGGAGGGCTCCCAGAGAGCCACGCATTTCAAGTTGTCAACCAAATAGACCGAGAAATATTGAGGGAAAAGGAGGACGGAGCAAGTGTGCTGTGGCTAGCGGAGGTTGTCAAGGGTTCACGGGAACTGCCAGCAGGCAGCGTTCCCCTCATAATGTCTTTGACCGTGCTGTGGTTGTGGCCGGCCACGCTGGACCCTGTTTGCTACGAGCCTCCCCACGGGCGCTCGGGAAGTTTCTGAGGCTCTCGTCACAGAAAGGAGGGAGGACAAAAGCTGGTGCGCTGGGCTGAATGTTTGCATCTCCCTCAAATTCCTATGTTGAATGGTATTTGGAGATGGGCCTTTGGGGAGATGGTTAGGGTAAGGTGAGGTGAGGTCACGAGGCTAGGACCCCTGTGATGGGAATCGATGTCCTTATAAAAAGAGGAAGAGACACAAAATTCCACCTCATTCCTCTGCCTTCCTCCCTCCTTCCTCCTTTGTATGCAGGAGCTAAGGAGAGGCCATGTGAGGACATAACGAGAAGGCAGTTGACTCACCATGACACTGACTCTGCCCGCACCTTGATTGGGGTCCTCCCAGCGTCAAGAACCGTGAGAAATAAATGTGTGTTGTTCAAACTTCCCTTTCTGTGATCATTGTGTCGTAGCAGCCTGATCGCAGGCAGCCGGGTTTTGAGTCTTTCCCACCACCCGCCATTCCTCTCTTCTAAAACCTTCCATTTGATGTGGGGAGTTTTCTCTGCACCTGGCAGGTGGGCGGGCAGTGGCTGCCTGGTGAGCCGAGGAGAAGGACACACCAGAGCCGTCACAGCCGTCGTGGGGCTCAGTCGCAGGCCCGACCATAAGGGGGCCCCGTTGTGGGAAGCCCCAAGTGAGGCTCACCGACCGCCAGCCTGGTCCTGCTCTCTGTGAGTCTTCCTCATGGATGGAGGGAAACTGGCTTTATTCTGCCCCAGGCACAGTCTCACCCTGATGTGACCTACTGAACAGGAGTTGAGCTCTGATCATAGTCTCAAGAAGATTCAACAATGTACAAGTATTTTCTTGTAGCATTAGACCTCTAAAGACAGGGCAACCCCCCTGGTTAGCTAATTCATAAAGAGCCTCTTTAATCCTCATGCCTTGATCGGTGAGAACAGAATAAATGGGCGGAAAAGTCACTGAAATTTGAGTAAGTTCATTCTTACCAAACTTGAGAAGATGTGGTTCAAGATTCTGGCCATGGAAGGAACAGCGCTGCTGACATAAGCGACTTCGATTCAGCATACCTACCACAGAGTCAACCGATGTCGAGTTAGCAGGAAAAGAGGAGGTCTTGCCAAGGGGTCCTGGGGACGATGTTATTTGGGGCCAAGCAAATGCCACTTTCTGAGAGTCCATAGGCTTTTAAGTATAAAGCCAGCGTATGAAAATAAGTCAATAATGGAACAGTTTAATTCTAGGTGACAAAGCAATGTTTGAGAATGTACAAAGGGCGAGGGCATCTGGCCATATGTTTTCAAAGCATTTGTCTCTCTCACACCGGGGCAGCAGTCTATAGATGCTTGGCCATCTCAACAAGAAATAGGACCATGGGTCACATAGGGAGAGTCTGATGGCCATGGCTGGGCCACTTCATGTTGGGCTTCTTTTGGCATTTTCTCTTTGTCTTTCTTTGTTCCTTTTCTGTTATAAGACATGTGTTTCATAAGATGTCTTGACATGTCTTTGGGATGACACTTGGAAAGCATGAAGAAATGGGCGGATGGACCATCACGTGAATGGAAAGATGAATGGGTTGGAGATAATGCTGGAGATTTAGGCGGTGAGGGAAAGAGTGCACACTGGCTGGCTGCTGACGAGGGAGGTCAAAGAAAAACTAGGAGGCCAACTGAGGCTGAGGACTCAATTAAGGTTAGAGAAAACGGTCACAAACCCTGTGGTGGCAAGGCCCAGAACATGTTACCTTTGACAACTGTGCAAAAAGGAAATAAAGAAGATTTGAGGTGCCATTATTTAAAATTATTTATTTTGAGAGAGAGGGAGAGAGAGAGAGAGGGAGCGGGCGAGGGCCAGAGATGGAGGGAGAGAGAGAATCCCAAGCAGACTCTATGCTGTCAGCACAGGAGGGGCTTTTTTTTTTTTTTAACTAGAGGCTATAAAGGTAATCTGCCACTCTATTTCCATGGAAATTTGTTTTTGCAAAATAAGAAAACAAGCATTCTGTATATCAGTATTAAACCGAAAATTTGGCTTTCAGATTCACCTTTTCAAGTTCTCAGAGGTATGGGGCCAAGGGATAAATTCCAAATGGTAAGTCATTATGACTATACCCTGGGTCCCTGCACCCCTTCCCTCAACTCTGATTCCTTAGTTATCAAGGTCGGCCCTGAGCCTCTCACTGCCCTCTCTAGCCAGGCTACTCAAGACTTTCCTATCATCTCATTGTTAATTAATCCCTAGGAAATGGTGCGTTTCTAGCATTCATAATTAGCACCAGGCATTTTGCAGGAGCGTGAGATTGAGAGACAAGGAGGCACCGCTAAGTGAAACAATGCTGAATCACAGCAAAATTCCAGGGGGGACGCGTGTCTCGTCCACCTCCCTGCCAGGCAATAGGTCGTGACTGGTGTCACTCTCCTGCCCCCTCAACTATCCGCACTTGCCCATTATGGCAGCGCAACAAGAGCTGTGTCATCAGGTGAAGTCACGGAGGGCCTTGCTATCCTGAGCTCCCGAAAGCCAGCAGACATGGGCGAATTTTCATCACGTGCCTCCTACAGGGAGGGTCTCCCTACTTCAGCTTTGTTTCCCTCTCACGGGAAGAGAGCAGGTATAATTTAGACCCTAAGTCATTAAAAATCAATCATCTTCTGCTGCAGGAACATCTCCCCCTCCCCGGTGGAAGGATGCATTCCAACTCTGAAACGAGATTCACAGTCTACGTGCAGGAACGGTGAGCCGTTCGAGCCGGGTTTATGATTCTGTCTGGGAATGTGTGGCTTTTGAAGCGATGAAAAGTGGCAAAAAGATGTTGGGTTTGGCTGAACGGAAGCTTTGAGTTGGTCTGGTGTCTTTCTCTCTTTCTTCCTCTCCCAGGGAAACTGCCACGCTTTGAATTTTGCCTCGCGACTGGAGAGCGAGCAGCGCACGCTGATTTCGACATCAAGAAGTTGTTTGCCTAATAGGAGTGAACTGATTGAAGTTGAGTAGAGATGAGTAGAGAGGCGTGATAAAAATTCATGCTGCGTAGCCCAGGAAAATCTGCTTCCACTGAAGATAAACACCTCTGAGATGCGGTTCCCTGTTCCCTGCACCTCCTTACCCCCGGCTTCCTTGCCTAGCCTTGATCATCTCTCTTCTCATTAGCTGCCAACTGCTTATGTATTTCTTTCTCACCTCTGAATATGCAAGGATGCCCTGCTGCCCCTCTCTCCATTCTTTAATTTAATTTTAATTCTGTCTGATCACATTTGCATACCTGTCTCTTTTCCTTCTCTTATGAGATGGAATTATTTAAGCCCCAAGTGCTTTTTCTCTGGGACGCACTTTGGGGCTGGGCACACTCCAAAATACTTTGAAGAAAGCCGCTCTGCACTCTGCACTGGTAAGCAAGCATGGGCAAGCTCTTCCCAAGAAGAAGCTAGTTGTTATGCACAAAGGCCACCTCAGCATCCTGGCAGGGAAGCCAAAAGACTAAAAGCGGTCAAACATATTTACTTGAAGGGAATGGAAAACGGCTCATCAAGTTTTCAACTAGCTCTGGAGCCTGAAGGAATCAAAACCAAGCTTGTTCATTCATTCCCAAACTTTTGTTGATCACTGTCTACGTGCCTAGCTCCGTGTTAGATGTTTAAAACACTGAGGTGACCAAGATGCATGCGCCTTTGATCTCCAAGATTTCACAATATGGCGGCTACGTAGGACAAAGCAGCTGAATACAACTATGTCCAGTAGAAAAGAATCTCTATAGTTTTTTAAGGGGCTCATCTTCTCCCTAACGTAATGGTCTATTTCCAGTAATGCAGTCAATGTTTGATGGCAATACTAGCAAAATAAATAAATTCAGCTTGCTTTCCTAATTTCCCAATGCTACTGAGAGGATCAACCAGTAGAAAATTGGAGACCTAGTAATTTCCACCTACCTACTAGCATCCATGATATTCAGCTAGTACAACCACCATGGCTATACTGGTTGTTAAAATACTGACACACTTCCCAAGCCATGACCTTGAGCCCCAGAGCCTGAACTGCCATAGTGTCCTTGTGTCCTTAGCCTGGACTGCCGAACCCCCCTGCCCCTGCTCTGGGACCTCTGAACCTTCCTGTGATCCAGATGGCTAGGGCCTCTAGAATCTGGCTCCAATGTTATGAACAGCAATCATTCTGGGGCACCTGAGTGGCTCAGTTGGTAAGCATCCGACTCTTCATTTCAGCTCAGGTCATGATCTCATGGTTCATGAGTTCAAGGCCCACATCAGGCTCAGGCACCAATGTGGAGCCTGCTTGGTATTCTCTCTCTCCCCCTCTCTCTCTGCCCCTCTCCAGCTCTCTCTCTCTCTTTCTCTCTCTCTTTATCTCAAATAAAGAATTAAACATTTAAAAGAAAACCAGCAATCATTCTGAGTAGCAAATACCTATATCCTATTGGTTGTTAGACATTTTTATAATCACCCTGTTTATATATTATTATACACAAATAGCAGAAACAGGAATGGATATTTATGTCAAATAAAGCCAATGGCTGTTTGGAAATTGGCAAAGTGCAAGGGTAACAATACTAGGAAGTTGGAGATACATGGTCATGAAATAAGCAGCACCGTAAAAGCATCACTTGCTCTGCAGAGTATGTGTCCAAGTCAACTATCATTCTGTTTCTTTTTTTTTTTTTAATTTTTTTTTTAACGTTTATTTATTTTTGAGACAGAGAGAGACAGAGCATGAACAGGGGAGGGGCAGAGAGAGAGGGAAACACAGAATCTGAAACAGGCTCCAGGCTCTGAGCTGTCAGCACAGAGCCCGACACGGGGCTCGAACTCACGGACCGTGAGATCATGACCTGAGCCGAAGTCGGACGCTTAACCGACCGAGCCACCCAGGCGCCCCTATCATTCTGTTTCTTAAATGGTACATATTAAAGGTCGCTGAAGTGATGGACTAGGCATTGCTCTTATCTCTACTGACCGAGAAAGTTAATAAATTCTATCAAATATATGTTTCTCGCAAGACACAATGTCATTCTTGTTCTTGGCCATCGGTGTTGACTCAGCCCTTCCGGAAACCCCTCAAATACTGATCTCTGTGACTTTCCTACACAGGCTGTATGTGCTTCACTCCTTGTATGTGCTCACACACTGCTGAAAAAACTATGACACCCTATGACGGAAAGATAGCTTTTTACAAATATATTATTTATTTTCCTTATTATTCATATTAAATTGTATGCCTCTATATTTTGAAGGATACCTACATCCAAAGCTCCAGAATAGCATCAAGAACTTTTCAACAAGGATTTAAGAAGCTACCCTACATCAGGGTGTGTTTGGAGCGCTTTGTAAATGTTATTTAATACCCACCACAACCTGCTGAGATGGGCATTAACTTCCCCATTATCTTTTAGGGGGACCTGAGAGATGACAATTTTATGTCTCCTTTATACTTGACCTCTGAAGCCGGGCATCACCCCCCTCGCCTTAAAACTCTTCCCTTCCTTCCTCAGTACCACCCCTGGTTCCTCTTCTCTCTGAGCATTTATTCTGGGTTCCTTTTCTGAAGGAAAAAGTGCCGGTGGCCCCAGAGTTTTCTCCTTAGACCTTACCTTGCTGTGGGTTCATCTCTCTCCCGTTCCTCAAACATTTATGGGAAACCTCACCCTCATTAAATATAAATATATAATCATGCCATGGAGCTACTCATCATCCTTCAGTTCTCCCATTTTCCACAGAGGAAGGCCTGAGCTCCTCGGCGAGGTAGGTAGTTCGTCACGATCCCTCTCAGAGAGAGCAGGGGCCCAGTGGTGGTCTGGCTTGGGGTGTGGTTTTCCTGGGGCCAGGATCGGGCAAAATGACACTGGCCAGCACTTGCCCAATGACAACAGAGCCACAACTTACAAAGGGCAATGGGAGAAGCCGTGACTGTCCCAAAGAAGCATCCGTCCGAAAGGGAGCGGGCACTGGCAAGAAGACACGCTCCAGGGGGACGGAAAATGTCAAAGAGACGGAGTCTGGACACGTTTTCTGAGCTCAAGAGGCAGTGGTCATCTGATATTTGATCAGGAGCCTGGAGGCCTAGGGATGGGCAGAAGAGGAGCCTTTAACAGTCTCCCTTAGAAGACACAAGGAAAGGTATGAATATCTAGTGAGCTCCAAGTAGATGCCAACTGTCGCACGAACCACTTCAGGTAATGCATGCATTCTCACAGCGGCTGTGAGGTAAGCATTTTTATCATCATGTGATAAGTAAGAAAAAGAGGCCCAGAGGGCAGGGCACCCAAGCCCTTTTACCATAGGACCCTGTGCTATCAACTTTATCTCCCATTTCTTCCTGTAAAACCAACCATCACCCAGTGTTCTCCCTCGGGGGACTCATCCCGAAACATGCTGAACGTTTACTCACTGCTCTGCCTTTGCCCCGTCTGTGATGGTTAATTTTATGTGTCAACTTGACTGGTCCATGGGGTGCCCAGATATTTGGTCAAATATTATCCTGAGTGTGTCTGCGAGAGTGTTTTTGGATGAAATGAACATTAAAATTGGTAGACTGAGTAAGGCAGATTGCTCTCCTGAATGTGGGTGGGCCTTATCCAATCAGTTGAAGGCCTGACTAGAACAAAGGGCTGACATTCCCTGGAATGAGAGGAAATTCTTCCTGGTTGACTCCCTTACGATTGGGACATCAGCTTTTTCCCCTGCAACTGGAACAGTGGCAATTCCTGAGTCCCAAGCCTGCCAGCCTTTGGCCTAGAACTTACAGCACTGATTCTCCTGGTTCTCAGACCTTCAGACTTGAGCTAGAACTACACCATTGGCTCTCCTGGGTCTCCAGCTTGCTGACTCACCTTACAGATCTTGGGGCTTGTCAGCCTCCGTAATTGGACAAGCCAATTCCTTATAATAAATCCTTTTATCTATCTACCTATCTACCTATCTATCTATCTATCTATCTATCTATCTACAAAAGTATATATGTGTGTGTGTGTGTATGCTATATATATGCATATATAGCATACACACACACACACACACACACACACACACACACACATCCTACTGGTTCTGTTTCCTTGGAGAACCCTAACACGTGAGCTGCTCCTCTTACCCATAATCCCTTCCTCCACACCTCTATCCTTGTCCCATCTACTTAGTGAAATCCCCTTTCTCCATGAAGGAACACCTCTGAGGTTACCTTTCCTGTGAAGCCTCACCTGTGGTCCTCCCAGCCCTCCTCCTACTCCTCTCACCCACAGGCAAGATTAATTCCTTCCCTCCTCTCCACTTTCACACGGAGTTTGCTTGCTTCTATTTTCTTCTCTCTCTACCTTTTTCTCACCATGTGGTCTTTGTGCTTTACAGTTTGGTGGGTGTGTGGTCCCACAATATTTCCAGCTCTGGAAATATGTCTCTGGACCCTCTGATGCCCGACATAGTGACTGAATTGAATAAAGATTGGTTGAGTGAAAAATCTCACTTCCCTTGAAACATCACAAAATATGTATTGGCAGTAATAGGCTCTATCGTCACAAAGGAAGGTCCAGGCAAAAAGCAGGGATCGAGGGGCGCCTGGGTGACTCAGATGGTTAAGCCTCTGTCTCTTGATCTCAGCTCAGGTCATGATCTCACGGTTTGTGCGTTTGATCTCTACATCAGGCTCCATGCTGACAGCACAGAGCCTGCTTGGGATCTTCTCTCTCCCTCTCTCTCTGCCCCTCCCCTCCCCTCGTGCTCTCTCTCTCTCTCTCTCTCAAAATAAATAAACTTTTTTTTAAAAGCAGGGTTCAAGTGAATGCTTTTACTAGGATCGCTAATATGTGATAAAAGCCCTATTATAGATGAAGAGAGTACCAGAAACCGAAAAAATATTTTTTTAAACAAAGGTGCAACTAACAGAAAAGATTTTTTTTTGTCAGAAACTTCCAACTTTCTCATCTTTAACCCCTGGAGGAGGCTTCCTCTCTGTCATGCAATACTGGTTATTCAAGTGTGTGCATCATTTATATACATGTTCTGGTGACATTCTCTAAATTGTTGAGCACAGGTTTCCTAAGTGGAGTGTACTCTCTGCTATTAAGGGAAACTGTCAAGCAATTTAAGCAGAAAATGTGACCTCGTAAAATGCTGACCCTTCAGAAGCTGTCATCTCATGGTGACTGCTTCTCAGAGTACAAATACTGTCAAAAACCCATCATATACCCTAAGAGAATTGAAAGAAGCAGAAGGAGGAAATGCATCCTTCACTGGAAATCTGATTCTAGGATACGGGTTTGAAGAGTTTGCATACAATATGTTCCCCTCCCCCAAACTAATGTTTGAATCGTAACTAGCATCCGGGACTTTCCAAACCTGCCAGAGACTTTGAGAGATGATGTAATCCAACAGCCGCCTTTACAGATGAGGGAAACTGAGAACAGGGTCAGAAGCTCTTCAAGCCAGAGAATATTTCAGTGGGTAGAATAACAGCCCAAGCATTATAGATATCTGACCGTGGGTCTGCCCGCCGTATCTAACTGCCAAGGTCTTGTTGTTGGTGTAATAAAAATGGTGCACGAAGATGAAACATATGTATCACTTTTGGTAAATGAGGACAAAGAGTGAGGGCTTAAAAGAGCTGGAATAAAAGGCCCCACATTAAAAAGATGCTGAAATGTGGAACAACATAACTGAGTGGAAGAGGAGGTCCCTACATGCCCCTGGGGAGGACTCAAGTCCTCCCCCCCTCATCAAGTCCTGCCCCCCCTCATCTAGTCCTCCCCACGAGCTGGCTGATACTCAAAACTTCCTCCTTGGAAGTTCATTCATTTGACTTGAGGTTGTGTTAAGATGCAAACCAGCACTGCTCCTGGGAGCTACAGCACAATCAGTCATGGTCACCAGTGCCTTCCTTTGGAGAGAAGGGTCGGGGTCTCCCCTGTGAGCTGGTTCTGAGGCAGGGAGGGGAGGAGGGAAGAGGGGAAGCAGGTGTCTAATAACCCCATGAGTTCTTTCTTATTTCTCTTGTTCCTGTCTGTGTGCGTGTGTGTTTTTTTAATTTATTGTGTGTTCAGGTGAATCTTTTAAACAGCACAGACAATTATCTTTGCTCCGCATCATACACAATTTACATTCCCCAAATTGAAAAGCACAAAACCCTGATGGGTTTCTGCTCTAAACCACCCCAGTGGCAATAGATGTGTCTTTACAGCATTTTTTCTCTCTGCTGTCGGCGGCATTATCATAAGTTTGGTAATATCATCAGTGCATGTGTGTCACTCAAAGGGTATCATCATGCTGGGGCGCCATGTGGGAATTTGTTCCAGTGGATAGAATGGCCACTTATGAGCCTGAAAAAGGGAGCTTGGTTTCCCAAGCCGTGGGCGGAACAGGTTGTAGCTTCAGAAAGAGAAAAACCTACAGCCTGTTTCCTCTTGTGTTTGGCTCCGGGGATAAGTAGTGAAGAACACGGAATGAGCTGGTGAAATGGCAGAGGAGACGGGTACAAGAGGCAGGAATGGCCGGATGAAGACTCAGACATGGAAACTAACATAGATGTTGTACTTGACTAAACTGCAGTCGCCCTCCTCTAGGCCTTGACATCCAGGGTGGGTCTTCATGCCCTCTGTGGAGGACATCACCCTGCATGGTGTCTGCATCGCCCAGTTGGAGGGAGCAAGAATCCGGTCAAGCTGGTTTAGACAGAACCCCACCCTCCCTATCTGATCAAATTTCTCATCCCTCTCCACCCCCAGGTGATGTCTGATAACCCTGGCCCCCCATGCCTGTACCTTCTCTTAGTAATTTCCCACCCACTGACCCCCACCCTGCCCCTTGGCTCTCGAGCCTCACTTGCCCGTGCCATATTCACAATGGAGCCCCGTTCCATTTTCCCTGGGTCTCTTTTCCCCTATTGCCTTAGGTCTTAATAAAAACATGTATTTACTGCTTTTTTTTTTTTTTAATTTTTTTTTTCAACGTTTATTTATTTTTGGGACAGAGAGAGACAGAGCATGAACGGGGGAGGGGCAGAGAGAGAGGGAGACACAGAATCGGAAACAGGCTCCAGGCTCTGAGCCATCAGCCCAGAGCCTGACGCGGGGCTCGAACTCACGGACCGCGAGATCGTGACCTGGCCGAAGTCGGATGCTTAACCGACTGCGCCACCCAGGCGCCCCTATATTTACTGCTTTAACTACCGTCCGACCCTAAAAGTTTCTTTGAACCATGCAGGGTTGTTCCTTCATTTTACTGAGGCCTGGAGAAACTGTTGGTGGTTGGTTGGATTTTGGTGGCGGAGAAGGGAAGGGAACCCAAGGTCCCCGCCAGGTTCATTTCTGGGGTGACTTGGGGAACGGTGTTCACCGTGGACAGATATCAGCTTACACTGAAACAGAAAGACAGCAAATACGTGTGTCCAAAAACAACAGGAAGAAGCATAAAGATCACGCTTTGGAAGAGGATGGCAACCATAGAACCGAACTTCTCAGTAAGCAAGAAAGCCATGGGGCACTAGAATTCGGATCGAATTGTATCACTGATTTACTGAGTTGCTCCGGAAGAGTCACTTAATTAACCTCCCCCAGATCCAACTCATCATTCTCTTCTTTAGATCAAGATAATGTATACAATTAACTAATGTTCCTGGAGTTAAAAAATGAATTCTATTTACAGGTCACGGAGGGACTGTGTCCAGTTCTGAGCACTGCTCTGAGACGTTGTCCCCCAGGTTCAGGGGGAGGGTGCCAGCAATAATAACACTCACTCGTCTTGTGTTAGGCCCTCTTTTACGTACACAAGTGATTAGTACGTTACGACAAGGCTATTTTTCAGATCCAGTTACTAGTTTAGTAGTTTATTAGTGTAGCAATTGTATCTGCAAAATGTGTCTATACTCCTACCATGTGTGGAAACTGAAGCCCAGAGAGGTCAGATAACATACCCAGGGTCACAGAGCTGATGGTTGGCAGAACTGGGATTTGAACTTCTGCTGCCTGGGCCCGGAACACAGGCTCTCCGTCTGTCACTATGCTGCCCTGAGACACAAAAACTGATCCAAAACACTGGGGATTGTGTTCACCTTCCGTAGAGGCAAGGACTTAAGGTCTCTGACACAGGATTAGTAGCGTTTTCATTTTGGAATAAGAGTGGGCTTATTCTGTACGGAGTCTAATAAAATAGGATCAGTGGCTTTGGGGCACTTGAAAGCAGATTTCAGACAAAACTGAGAATATTTTCCCAACAATAAGATGTAGAAACAAGACAATCATCTCAACAGGTGTGGTGGTTAAGAGCTCTGCTATCTGGTGGCGTGACCTAGCGCCTCAGCTTTTGTGCCTCATTTGCCTCCTCTCAGGAATGTGGCTAGGCGCGGGACCTATGTCTGAGAGCTGTTGTAAGGACCGAGTTGACAATAAGGAGGGTGTAAAGGTACTATGTTGACTGTGGCGGCTAGACAATCACGTGACAGCAATGATACAGGGAGAGAAAGATTCCTACAAAGTGTGGAAAGGAGTCAGGGTGCGCATTTCTTAAGATCTGTGAGTCCAGTAACCTCAGGATACACTGCAATTCAATGCAACACACAGCAAAACAATGTCTTACATATGATCAGCGCCCTATTCAGTACCGCTGTTGACTCCTATCATGGCCGTTATCCACATATGATGATGGGGTCACTATACCTGAGAATCCTGAAAATCTAGGGAGTAGCTGGCCCACATTGACTGGTCCTTAACCTCGCAGAACGCTTACTGATACCATTTATGACACAGTAAGACACTGTGTTAGATGTAATCTAGTCGCCAGCTACCTGCCTGCGTGCCCGACTTTCCCTGAGGCTGAACGTCAGCATCCGGCCATGTCTCAAACATTTTTGAATCACCTGGAACACCTCACACTGGCCAGGCACATGGCCAGGAAAAAAGTGAGTAGATTGATGAGGTGAAAATAAATATGCGGTTTGGTGATCCGTTAGAGCAAATCAGAGGGTAAGAGCTAAAGGTAATGCTAAATCACAGTAAATATAATCACTTATTTGCTTCAGAACCTTTTCAGGTTTGCAATTTCTGTTTTTATTTCATAAGCACGTGTACACATGTCTTTATTGTAAGTGGCTTCAACACGTTTTTGGACACAGGTATAAATTATAAATAAATAAACAAAATGCCAAATAGGCCATTTCATTGAAAGATGGTCTGGATTTTGCACATTAGGGAGCCCTGGGACTTATTATCTTTGGAAAAGATACAATTTGTCTTTCCTCATGCCAACTTGTGGCTGAAGGATGACTTATGAGCCAGGGTAGGTGAGAGTCTATAGGACAGGTAGGGGGTGAGACAGCCTAGGGCCAACTTCTGGAGCAGGGGGTGGGGGGTGGGGGTGTCACTGTGTTCCAGAAGTGAGTCATTTGGCCATTTGGAGATGTTGGGGCCAAACCACACAGACCAGAGAGCCAGAGCTCAGTGCTAACATTGTGGGCTCTTTACCCACATTGTCTGGGTTCACATTCTGGCTCCTCCCATGTAATCTTGGGACAGTTACTTAATTTTTCTGTGTCTGTTTTCTGGTCTGTAAAGGAGTCGATGGCCTAAATAGTTCCTTCCTCAAGGTGTTTAAGTAAAATTTAATTCTAATAAGTTCTCAGAAACCCTATCTGGAACAGTGCATACTCTCAATCACATTGGGTATTATCATTCCCTTAAGAAGTACACCTTATATAAATGTGTATTGTGCTAGTGGCACAATGTTACAGAGAAGGTGTTGAAGAAACTCAGACCACCATGCATTTGATGAGCACACATGCAGTGTTTACCATTCTGGAGTCCAGGAGATGTAGTCAGATAATTGAAGAAAATAAAATATTGTAACTGCCCTTCCTCAATGAGCTCCGCGAGTTTACACGTCATGATTGTTTTATACAAATTACCATCTTTCAACATAGTTGACCGAAGCTCACGGTCAAGAGTTAACCATGGCTTCAACCGGGAATTTTCCTTTACAAACAATGAATGGACAAAGGAGACATGCTCAGAGAGGTTAAGAATCAAGAGGAAACCTTTTTCTTTTTTTGTTTTTTTAAGAAGTAAGGGGGGGAAGAAAAGAAAAAAAATTTAAGAAATAAGGAAAATAACCTTGCGCTCCCCTGTTTCTGTGAGGACTTCTAGATCCGGGAATGTTTGACTAAGATCTGGGTCAAGATCTTAAAGTGTTAATGTGTTTCCTACATTATTAGAGGTTCACACTAAGAGTTTACTTCTCACATACATAGCCAGACATACGCAAATGCTCACATGCTTGTAATTACAACCAAGCTATAATATGGGATTACATACATATCACTGAAAATAAACCTAAATCACACACCAAAGCACACAAAGACAAAATATTGATAAAGATGATTCTAGAAACCCATAAACATCATAAGCAGGTCAAAAGCTAAGTTCTTAAAACTTACCAAGCTGCACGTCTTTATAGCTTAAATGTGCCCTTTCACAGACCATTGCGTTCACAGAAAACTCACATCCCAGAGGAATTTCAATTGAAAAATAAGGCAGAATATTTATCGGGCAACTGGATGCCTCCCATAAGATGTGTAGTATTTCAATATTAATTATGCCAGAGGCACAAAAATATCCAGTGGGTTTAATCTACGTGTCTTTTAAATATTCCCCCTCATCACCTTAAATATGGAGTCAGCTCCGTTTCCTACCCTCAGGAATGGCAGAGGAAGAAGGCATGTGCAGATGGTTAGCTTACATGCTTCCAGTCCCCAAGCGACATCCCATCCTAGCCAGCTCTCTTTCATTGAGGTCCTAGGTCCATACTGTTGACCATAAAAAGAAGTAGATGAAGGAGCAGAGGCTCCCAAAACATTTAATACGTGGCCTCCGCTGGTAAAAACCAACACCTGTGACCTAATGACAGAGCGTAGTATCAGCTTTATTGTCAGAGGATAACTAGGCTGGGATTTTCATTTACCCTGCAAAGCTGAAGTAGACACATTCCTAGTTCATTTGTACACTTGCTTAATTTATTGCATGTGAATGGGGCAAGACTGTATTCATGTCCAGCCAGCAGACCTGTTTTTACTCCTTCCACCCTACCCCTGCTTTGGCCTCATCGACAGCTCCAAAAGCTTTCGCCAAGAACATTTTCTTTATTAATTAAAGACTGGGGGGCTCAGCCAGCGATTTCTTTTTTCCTTTCCCCGCACATGTTCACCCTCTTACATCTCATGCCTCGGAGAGCTATGGCACTCTATCACAGGTGGTTTCCTAGGAGATGTGCTCACAGCCAGGACCCCACACTACGCATTTCCATTTTCCTCCCCACCTCCTCTCCTAATAAGCTTGAGCTAGTGAAACAAGGTGAAACTACATCAGCACTTTTAAAAATTACTCTACAAATTACTCCACTGATTTCATACTCATTCATGGGGAAAAAAATGTAATTGCAGACTATGGGCTTTTTTTAGACAAGTCTCAGTGTAGAATCATACCTAGTATCCTAAGTAGAGGATTTGTCACAGGCGCAGGGATTTTACAGGCCGTTCAGAGGACTAAGACTGAGGTTACTGAAATACCTTGACTTCCCAGTCCTAAGCTCCAGGGGTGGCTCTGGTGGTTTATTTGGTAGCATACATCTTGTGTCCACTGCAGGAGAACCAATATCTGATTGAAGGAACAGAACCTTCAATCTGTAGTGAGAATAGCGCACCCCTCCTTCCACCCCCAGGGTGCATTTCTTGGAAATGCTATAGGCTAATTTTTGGACGTGTTTAATTCATTTCTTTTCTCGTATGTTCCTTTCCTTCGCTAGAAAGGCAGAAGGCCCTTGTGCTCCTCACTGAAGGAATGTTTCCACCCCAGGCCAAAGGCAGAGGTTCCTCAAACCAAGCTCACTGAAAAGCTGTTGTCGGGAATCCCAGTGGGGATCAGAGATGGGGTGGGACTTTGAGCAGTATGAAGGGAAGGCTACGTAATGCATTTATGCTGTCTCTCAATGCACTAGGACTTGCCAGAAAATAAATCAATATGTAGCTAAACCAGGATATATTCATGTACTCTCATTAGAGAAGTCTAAAGATAGTATCTGGCTAGCATCTGGGTTGTGTCTATCAAGGGGACACCTGAGGACAAAGGTTCTCCTTCTGGACCCCCTTTATTAAGCATCATCTGCATTTGAGAATGGAGAGAAGAGGGAATCCAGTCTGGGAAGGGGTAAAGGTCAGGTGGTTCCATGCTCCATGAGCAATAGAGATCTTTACCCTACTCTCTGGCAGAGCCCCAGGAAGGAGACATGATCCAAGGGAAAAATGTTAGCAAGGGCCTGCTGGGAATGCTGGACCTTGAGCACTAAGGGTCCAGACCATGGCAAAGATTTCTGGGCCCCACACAAGGAAGGAAAGCAGAGCACTAGCCCACTTCTCCCATGCAGGCTTGACAGTGGGCAGTCAGTGGTGTCACGATGGATGGGAATGGCAAGGTCTGTACCCATTTTCCAGGCACTGCATGAGAAGAGTAATGAGATCGAGACTGAAATCCCCACCCATCCAGAGGGGTGAAGACTTAGGCTCAAATTAACTCCATTTAAGGAATAGAGAAATAGACATTCTCTCACACCTGTTTGTAGATAGACTGAGATTCGCATGTGCTATAAAGATGCTAATGTTTGTACGTGTGTCCTTTTTTTAAAATGTTTATTTTTGAGAGAGAGAGAGAGAGAGAAAGAGACAGAGTACAAGTGGGGGAGGAGCAGAGAGAGAGAGAGGGAGACACAGAATCCGAAGCAGGCTTCAGGCTCTGAGCTGTCAACACAGAGCCTGACGTGGGGCTTGAACCCACGAACCACGAGATCATGACCTGAGCTGAAGTCGGACGCTTAGCTGACTGAGCCACCCAGGTGCCCCTTGTATGTGTCTCCTGAAAGACTTTTCTGATGAAGCCAGAAGACAGGGATGGTATGGACCACATGTGAGCGTTGGTCCTCACCTTCTGCACTCATGGCAGACATTCTTAATCAAATCATCATACTTTTCATTGTAAATTAAGTACACACACACACACACACACACACACACTCACTCAATAAAATTAACCTTACACACACACAGATGGAGTCACAGGAACTTCAACACAGGGCTTCAGGCAGCCACAGCAACCACTCGGAACTATTCCAGAACAGGAATCCTATTTGCCTTTCCTTCCACAGGGTGAGGCCACGTCAGCATGTAGAAGGTAGTCATTCATAAAGGTGGTTCCCAGCGTTAGTCATCTGAGAGGAGTGGAGGGTCATTAGACATGAAAACAGAGTTTGGGGGGCATGACTTCACGTTCGAGTTTCTCTCCCCTTCCACTAGCTCCGTGTCATAGGGAAGTACATTCCCAGGCTTGTTTGCTTTCCCAGTGGGAAGTGGTGAGGAAAGGCTGGAGGAAGACACCTTTCTCTCTGCTTCCTGTAGTGCTGCCTCCCTTGGGGGCTGTCGCTTCCTCCAGGAGCTCAGCCCCTGCCAGGAAGTCCCTGCCGTGAGGCTGACTCCTGACAGATGGCAGGTAACCCCCACTCCCTCCTGTGTCCCTACAGCCTTCTGGGGGATAGTGAGCCCCTGCTGTCACTTCACCAACCCCCTGCTGGGTCTCTTAGCTCTCCCAGCACCTGGGTCACCGATTCCCTGTCTGAAATGATCTGTGTTTGAAATTCTTGACTGGAGCCTGACTGAAACAGGAAATGACCCCAGATAGGCAGGGTAGACACGTTCTCTCTTGACTTCAAGCACTAGGGTACGGATGTCAAGAGCTTCTATCAGCTCTGTAAGAAGTGCAGGGCGGTGAAGAAGGAGGGCCTCTGAGAAAGAGAAGGGCAAAGAGTAGACCGCAGGCGGGCCGGAAGCTGGAGATGGAAAAATCACCCCTCCTAATAGAGATCACCATTGCAATTCTGTCTGCCTCCCTTTGCCGTCACTGAGACTTCAGAAAGTCAGATGGGACGATGCCAGCTGGGTCTCAGCTGTACCGCGAGGCTTGATTTCACTTCAGAAATGTGCGGACCTCTTTCGAGGGCAGCCTACTCCCGGGCTTCGAGTGCTGGCTTAACTTATTTTTATTGTAATTTTACTTACTTAAATGTGTACAGCCAGAAAAAAAAATCCATTTGTGCTCAAGTTCTTACATAACTATTAAATCAAATTTGTAAATTAAATATATACATATGTGAAAAATCAACATGAACACAATTGATTTAACCTGATGTGTGTGTGTGTGTAATCTGATGATATGTATGTACGTGTATATATAGATATATATGTCTTCTCTTTTTTTTTTTTACTGACACTAAACTGAATACGTTTCTGACTCCCATGCAGTAGGTTCTTTTGAGTGTGGCATGCCTATATTACCACGTGCTGGATAAGGAGTCAATTCTACTATCGTTTTCTTCCAGCTCAAACCTCTGCACAAACTTGAATAATCCAAGGTGATGCCCTTGGCCTACATTTGTCAGAACCACATCATTTATTACAAAGTAAATCTCTGCTCTTCCCTCATTAGCCTGAAAGAAATATGGTGGACAGTGCAATCATGGGCCAGTGCCCAGCTGTGAGGTGGTCATCAGATGCTGCACACTTCTCTCCTACCCTTTGTGTTTTGAAGATTATTGTGTTAAAACCACAAAATAAAAATTCTTATAAAGGCCCCCTGAGAAACAGTACTAGGAATATTGTCCCTGAGGCCAGCCTAGTAGTGGTAGCAATAATCATGAATGATCCCACGGAAGAAAGACCACAAGGGAAGGGAAGGAAAGGGAAGCTCGAGGAATTAGCTGCCGTCCCTTTCCACGTGGAGATTCTCCTTTGTGTGACAGCCTTAAAAGATGTGGGCTTGGTTTTAGTAATAGTCTAAGAGGTTTTCTTATGGTTTTATGAAGTTTGCATGAGGAAAATAAAATCAGGTGATCCCTGATCTGGCCATATTGATGGATGCCATCCATTAATTAATTAATACATCAATTAATGACATATATCGATGTCATGAGCATCTCGATAATGCAGTGAGCATCAGGGAAGACGCTGAGACATTGGAATGATACTGAAAGTATGTGTTTGTGGCACCTGGGTGGCCTAGTCAGTTAAACGTCAGACTCTCGGTCTCAGCTCAGGGCATGATCTCATGGTTGTGAGATCAAGTTCTGTATTGAACTCTGTGCTTACAGCACGGAGCCGGCTTGGGATTCTCTCTCTCCCTTTCTCTCTCTCTCTCTCTCTCTCTCTCTCTCTCTGTGCCCCTCCTCCACTTGTGTGCCCTCTCTCAAAATAAACTGAAAAAAAAAAAGTAAGTACATGTTTGAGTGGAATGATAGTGAATAGAGGTTTTGGAAGGAAGTGACCAAATTCACTCTTACTTTCATTCTCAGGATGTGATACAAGTGTAATAAATGCTCTGTGTGTAGACAGGACACTCACACTGCTCATTTTCTGGCATCCTTAATTGTGCACAGATACATATACCACAGAAGACAGAATTGTAGCACAGGGAAGTAAGACAAGTTTTAATAGTCATGGTCCCTGGAGAGCAATTTGGTCAATGTCAGGAGGCTCACACCTCACAGTCCAGCTGTCCCCCTCCCAGGTGGAGACTCTGGGGAAACACGTCTAAGAGGAGACACGTATAAGAATGGACACGGCAATATTGTTTGTAATGATTGGAGAGAGAGAGAGAGAGAGAGGTGTTTACCCACAAGAGGACAGATATATGACTGACAGTATATTAATGCTCTGTTGTGCTCAAGCAATTCCCCTGGGAGGAAAATGCATGAACTACAACTATGTACATTCATGCTGGTGACGCTCCCCCACACAAACTGATGAGTGAAAAGAACTAGTTGCAGAAGATTCATACACTTAGAATACAAACACACAGGCACAAAATATTTGTAATAAAAATATAAAGAAGAGTATGAGATGATAAATTCAGGATAGATACTATCTCTGGGAGGGAAGTGGGGGGTGTGATTGTGGAAGGTACACAGGGGCTTCAACTCCATCAGCAGTTTTATTTCTTACACTGACTGATGTGTATATATATATGTATATACACATATACACATATACATATATATACACACACATATACATACATGTATATATACACACATACACATATATACATATATATACACACACATAACATATATACATATATATACAAACACATATAACATATATACATATATACACACACACGCATACACACACACACACACACACATATATATACGCACATACACACACACACACACACACATATATATATTGGTCTGTATTCTTTATGTGTTTTTGTGTACGTGAAATAAGTCATGATAAAGAAAACATCTTAATGAATCAGTCATCTCACATAAAACACAACTCTGCTTGGAAAAAACTTTAATGGAAACTTTGAAGCTTCCATAGACTCCTAGACATGCCTGGAACAAAGCTTGTAAACCTGAGCTCAAGCCTTGCCTGATGACCTCATTGGCTTTCTCCATCAAAAAGGCTTATTTACCCTCTTGTTATTCTATCAAGGCTCTCTATGTGAAAACATTAGTCTGGAAAGTAAAAGAAACTTTGCAGCAATCTGGATAAGTGTTTTTCTTGAAGCAAATGTGCCCATGTTAAAGGAGTTGCTGTTATTGTTCTTGGCGGTTCATTTGTTTGATAGAGAAAAGGCTTCCAGGAGCAGAGCGAAGGAACATGTATATTTTCATCTGACAGAACTTACCACCCTTTGGGAGCCTTGGGGTTCAGGTCTGAAAGCTATAGCAAAGTCTAAACTGAATCTAAAACCAAGTTGGAAAAAAAAACTCCCCTGGGGTTCTTGAAAGAGTTTCCATACATCACACTCATGTCATAAGGGAGCATAGGACAACTGTTCCAACACTGTGGGACATGGGTCTTGCGTAGAGTCTTTGGGCCTTCTCCATGGCTCCTTGTCTACCTCTGCATCCAAGTGGAACCTAAAACCTACTGCCATCTGGCCCATCCTTCATTCCTCTTCCAGAGGAACTTTGGCATCTGTATATCATAATCAGAATACCAAAACTACAAGATAAATTTGGGAGGCATTTGGTGTAGTAAAAGGAGGGAGTGTGAGATATTTGGCCAAATAAGGGTTCAGACCCTGCCTTTATCCCCTTTGTGGCCGCGGAACTTCCTTGGGAAAGTTACCTGACTTTTTTTGACCCTCAGTTTTCTCAGCATTACAATGGAGATGAAAACACTTAATTCGTGCACTAATCACAGTGGCTGGAACTCGGCAGATGACATCATTGTCCCCATCATTCTGAAGCCCAGCCAACACCAGCATCTACACACAACTCCTGCTACAGGTGAGCCCTGGTGCTCTGGCTGAGGTGAAGGCCACTTGATCCTATGCAACCGGAACCCACACATCTGTAGATGAATATTAGCCTTCTATGGCACGGCACGCACAGGACATGAGGCCAATATTTAATGAATGAAATGTTAACTCTGCATTAAGCCAAACTTGCCATTTACATGGGACAAGCCTAAGGGCTTAATCCTTAGATGATGGTTTTGCCTTTTGAACAGTCATCCAGTGAACACTGTGTGAACGATCTGTTGTAGCATGTGCAATGCGTGTACAGGAGGTAATGGACGTGGCAGTGGAGACACAGGAAAAAGAGACATGAGTCTGCCCCTCAGGTCGGGGAAGGATTCATGGAAGAAGAGACACTTGAATCAGCTCTTAGAGACTATGGAGTTTCCAGGCAGAGAAGGAGGAGAGCAGAATCCAGACGCAATACGCAGGACATCCAAAGGCACAGAGGCCAGGCAAGCCATGGGTTGTTGATGAAGCATCAGTAATGCTAGAGCATAACATCCCAGAAGGTGGTGGTAGCAGCAGAGATGGAATTGGGAGGCAGGGACCAATCAAGAAGGACCTGAGCGTCATACTAAGGGTAGAACTTTCTTCTCTGGCAATGGGAGCGGCTAGGGGAGAATTCTGCAAAGCAAAATTACATGACTAGGTTTGTGTTTTGGAACAGGGGCTCTATCAGCCATGAGTTGATGGATTGGAGGGGGTGAGTCTTGCTGGGAGACCAGAGGCCCAGCCAGGAGATTATGGGAAGAATCCAGTCCGAAGATGGCCACATGCACCAACACTGTGATCATGTGGATGAAGGGGAAGGGGAAGGCACAAGATAGAGTGAAGAGAGGAAATAACATGACATGGAAACTGAAGACATATGAAGAGTCAGGGACAAGGGGAGGGGTGTACAGACCCAGGTGTCTGGCGTGGGCCTGGAGAGAGGGGTCTGTCACTCAGTGAGTTAATGGATCCAGAAAGAGGAGTAGCTTCTGGGGCATAACAAGGAGTCCAGGCTTAGAGTAAGTTAAATACGTCTCTGGGATATATCCCAGAGGGATATATCTCCTCTTATAACAGGGGCTGTTGAACACAACAACAAAAGCCAACAGGGACTCGGGTGTGTAGTCATGAAACTTGAGAGAGGTGTAGGCCAGGGGTGGAGAGTCTGGAGGCCTCACATAACAGTGGTCAGCAAGGCCAAGAACTTGGACCTTGTTATCTGAGGAGAGTGGAAGGAAATGCTCCCTCAGCTCACAATACCTTTACACAGAGTGCCTTGGTATCTGCAGCAACTAGTTCAGAAAATCCCTACGGGAATGCAACTAAAGGAGAAAAAGCTCTGAAACAATACGTGGAATGGAAGAGAGAGAGAGATTGAGAAACACTCAAGACCAGTGTTAAATTGACTGGGAAGAAAGTGTGGAAAACAACCAAGTTAACTGCTTAGAACAGCTCCGTTCCCCTGTATCCACATGTGCCCTCTGACCTGACCCTGTGTCTCTCCTGCACAATGGAAGCACTGAGCTAATTCATTCTTTGTGTGTGATCATCAGCTTTCACTGCAGAGGTCAAAGCGCTCGGGGTATTCATCTGACCAAATATGCTTGTACCAGAGGTCCCGGGCTGTGCCAAAATCCCAACTACAAAATAGCACTGGGGAGAGACTACATGGTCAAAATAAGTTATTAGGAGAGTGATAGCAATTTACCAGTATTAGACAAATCCCAGCTTTATGGCTTCTTTGGTTGTACCAATAAATCAGGTAGAGCTGGCCTATCTAACATGGTAGCCAACTAACCATGTGTTTCTACTGAGCACTTGAAATGTAGCCAGTCTGAATTGAGACATGCTCTAAGGGCAACACGCACACCAGACTTTGAAGACAGTCTGAAAAAAAAAGAACACAGAATATCTCACTCATATTTTTTATATTGATTACATGAGGAGATGATAATAATGGATACATTGGCTACATAAAATATATTATTAAAATTACATATGCCAGTGTCTTTTAACTTTTTCAATGTGGCTACTAGAAAAATTAAAATTATACATGTGGCTCCCATTGTGATTTGAATTCTATTTCGACTGGCCAACACTGAGTTCTAGAACCTAAATAATCTTTACTCCTTAGCATATACTAGGCATGTTGTAGGCACATACTAGGCTTCATTGTTTTACTTATTCCCCAAATTGAAAACAAAGCAATTTAGAGTAAATGTTCATCTCTTTCCAATCTACCAATGAGAAACCTTCCCAAGAGCTCTGTCTGAGAAGTATTCATGCTTTACTCAAACTATAAAGTAAAGACTTGCTTTATAGGTTGTAGGGTAATATCTAAATCCTGCGCTGTTCCTATCACATACACTGGTATTGGAATCAACTTCAGAATCATCGATTTTGGAAGTGAATGACAGCTACACAAACATGCACACACACACACACACACACATACACACTCCATGTGTGAGTGTGCACATGCATGTGCACTAAATACGAATCTTTCACCAAAAATTGGTAGAGACTACAGAATAGTAGAAAGTACTTGGGGTTATTTTAGTTCTCAAAGTTAATTGTCGGAGTAAGGACTTTGGTCTTTATATAATTTCATAGTCCTAAACTGGCTTCCCTAGTGTTAAGTACAGTGTTTTACTTTGAAATCTGAGGAGAAATGACTACACTTCGGTTTCCCATTTAGGAAATATGTCCGAGTTCACGCTCTTTGTTTAAGATAAAGTAGACCTTCCAAGACTAAATAGGATCCTCCTTCAGGCATTTTTATCCCTTTGAAGACACTCAGTTATTACCATTAAGGTAATTCCCTCTTAATATCAATGCGGAGTTAATTTACCCAATTGCTATCATCTTCTTGTATTAAAAGCATCACATTTAGTGAAAAGGAATGTGGCCTTTGGAAAAATCATTTTCTCCTGCTTGTAGCTCCTAGAGTGTGCATCCCCGCCTTGTTTTCAAGAGAAAGTGATTGGGTTGCTTTGTCTTATTTGTGGACCCTTCAACACTTTTCCTTTTGTTTGTACAATGGTGACAGAAGGAAGCATTTATTGCCTGACACTCGATATGAGCAGTTAATAAATCCCCACTGGATGAAAAAGTAAATGAGATAGAAGAACTGCTGTGATGACTTTTCCCTTCCCAACAGCTTGGCTGCTCAGAGTTCTCTTCCTCCCCTGCTTGGGATGTAGCAAACAGATCTGACCAGAGCATGAAGGGAATTACCACGAACTAATCAACTCCTCAATTTTTTTAGCCATCGGAAATCCTCAAAAATCCTCACGTCCTTCCCTCCCCTCCCTCAGTCATGTTATGCTTCACTCACCACACTCCTATCCCTTTTTAATTATACAACATGAGGTCGGTGGCTTAGGGGCTCTCATCCATCTTCTTTTTACTAACTGAGTATCTCCCCCTGTAAGTACAGCTTGGTCTCCCAGCCCCTGGGAGTGGCCACCTGGGGTCCCTTTGATGAAGCCAGTGGCCCATGTATCTTCTCACTCCACAGGGCCATCCAGACGGCTTTCAACATGACTTCATAAAATCTTCTAGGTCAACAGGATTTTTTGTTGACACATGACAGAAAGGGCTTTGAACCAACCATGGCTTTGAAAGCCCAACAGTGGCCAGGCTGGCACTTGTGGTCTGTTCCCGGTTCTTTTATCTATCTGCTGGGGTGTGGAACAAGCCTTGCATCCTGAATTTACCCAGGCCTAGTCTTAGAGGCCCAAAATTTCATTGTTGGACAAAGTATGAGCTCTTCCATCTGGAGAAGCCAAGAAGAGGCACCCTGGTGCCTGTGCCTTTTCCAGGTCCTCTTCTCCCAGGTAGATTATAACTATGATAGTGAAGATCACATGAGATGATGTGTATTCAACTTTGCAAGACCCAAAGCACCAAAGGAAGATTGTTCTTTTACTCAGATGTCAGTTAAGAGATGGCCAAACCAAGGACCAAAAGAGAAAAGTAATTTTCTTAAGGTCCTGGAGAGGAAATCTTTGGCTTAGGCTGAGTCTACAATCCTTTCTTCTAAACCTTCTACCTACCATAATTATTTGTCATGAAAGGCTTTATTATAATGAGAGCTGATTCATGCCACAGAGGCATCTGTTTTATTCTGAGCTGGGTCTGCACCTGGACAGGTGAGGACCCAACTTCACAGGGGTCTTGCAGGAGGAGGAGCTCTCTCTCTGTGTCTCAGCTGACAGCATCATCTTGAAGATAGATGCCCTGCCTTCCCTACTTGGACTCATGACTGTGACAATTCATTCCAAACATTTGTCATTCAACTTATATTTCTGCATATATCCATTTATGGATTTGCTCATACATTCATACTAGTAATAGCTAACTTTTATTGTGGTGTGCCAAGACCTCAGAGGCATTAACACACTTACTTCTTCCAACAACACTTAATAGAGATCCTATTATTGTATGCCATTTTACACATGAAGAAACTGAGGCCCAGAAAAGTTATACCCCAGGAAGTGACAGAGCTAGGGTTTGAACCTGGGCAGTCTGTAGTCTGATTCAAACAAGGCTATGGTGCCTCGCACATCTCCTTTTCCAGACTCACCAAACAAATGGTCCTATAGTCCCTACCTTCCTTGGCACGGTTCACAGATGCCTTGCAAGGGGTTGTTTGAAAATGAATCAAGTTGTTTCCTGTTTGTATGCAACTGAGGTCAGTGGTTCAATAAATGCATTACAGTAGCTCTTTGTAAAGTAATCTGATGCGTGTCTCATAAACCTATTTCTGGTTATTGGCTTTATGGTAAAAATTCATGGCGCCATAAAAACATGGGATGTCTTAAAGGCTTCTGGCTTCTGAAGTTGGATCATCCTTAGCCGTCTCAGAGGTCTCCAGATTAGAAACCATATCAACCTTCCTCAGGAAAACATTTTGATGTCAAGAAACGGTGCATTGAATTTAATCTAAACCTGTCATGCACCAGCTCCTGAAGGTTTCCTCTTATTTAAGCCTCCATTAAGATAAAGGATAGCCTGTCATTAGCCCGTGAATAATCTTGTGGATATTTAAAATGTTTGAAAGAAATTGTCAAGCTCTCCTTAGTCTTCCCTGCTCAGGTGCTACCATTCTGGAGGCCTTAATGATTTCTAGTTCACAGAGCTCTGTGAAAGGGAGAGTCCAATATTTTATCAGAATCCACATATCAAGTAGACAGAACACAGTGGATCATTTCAGGCAGTACTCTCCATGGAGTTCTGGCAAAATTTCAAGCAGATTTAGCATAATTCTAAGCGACTTTAAGGGTTTCAGGTACTGTCTGATAATTGGCTTAAGGAACCAGAGAACCAATGATTATACTCTTTTGATTCTTTCTTTTGCTATCTATATTGTCTGTAATTTTAGAATTTTTACATCTTACATCTATATCGAATGTACTTCCAAAATTGCAGTAGGGTGAAGAAGGATAAATCTTGAACTGACTGTAGCTGCGTGTGGCACTTACTGTGAGTACACGAGAGCTGGACTCACAGGACACTATTCTGATGTTCATGCCAAATGCTGATTCTTTATTCTCTCGGCTTTCGTTTCCCTGGAAATGTCCCTTTCATGAAAAAAGGATGATCCTGGAGTGCCTGGGTGGCTCAGTTGGTTAAGCATCCGACTTCGGCTCCAGTCATGATTTCACGTTTCATGGGTTCGAGCCCCACATCGGGCTCTGTGCTCATGGCTCAGAGCCTAGAAGCTGCTTCAGATTCTGTGTCTCCCTCGCTCTCTGCCCCTCCTCCACTCATGCACACTCTGTCTCTCTCTCTTTCAAAAATAAACATTAAAAAAAATTTTTTAAAGGGATGATCCTTTTAGAAAGACTTCCTTTAGAAAAACTACTTTATGCCACAAATCTGAAGTCATTCCTTCAAAAAAGGTCACTGACATGCAATTAATGACACAATGTCTTTGCAGCAGAAATAAGGGAAGTTTGGACAGATGAAAAGCATCTTCTCTGGGGGCGCCTGGGTGGCTCAGTCAGTTGGGCATTCAACTTTGCCAAGATCAGGTCATAATCTCGCGGTTCGTGAGTTCGAGCCCCGCATCTGGCTCTGTGCTGACAGCTCAGAGCCTGGAGCCTGCTTTGGATTCTGTCTCCCTCTCTGTCTTCCCCTCCCCCATTCATGCTCGCTCTCTCTCTCTCTCTCTCTCTCAAAAATAAAAATAAACAGTAAAAAAATTTTTTTTAACAATTTAAAGAAAAGCATCTTCTCTGGGGGGTTAGCTAATCGTAAATGGAGAGCAGATATTAAAGACAATAGTATCACAATATACTAAAAAGCCTAGTCAGCACACACAATGGTTACTGAGTTGTCAAGTTAAACTTGGTAAATTTAACACTGCAGCCTTTCTAGAGAGGTTACTTTAGGTCCACTCCCTATTTCCTGTGTAAGCATTTGATTAAAAAACAAGATCCTAGCATTTACAACAACATGGATGGACTTGGAGGACATTATGCTAAGTGAAAAGAAGTCAGAAAGAGAACCACAAATCCTGCATGATCTCATTTACACGCAGAGTCTAAAAAGTTAAAAACGAACCAAAAAACCACACTCCTAAAGAAAGGGATCCCGTTTGTGGTTGCCAGAGGCGAGGATGGGGGTGAGGGTGAGGGAACTGGAGACAGGTGGTCAAAAGGTGCAAACTTCCGGCTGTAACATCAGGTGGCCCTACGACGGAAGGTATGCGTGGCGACCGCAGCTAACTCTCCCATGTGGTATATTTGAAAGCTGCTAAGAGCGTAAATCCTAAAAGTTCTCACCACAAGGAAAGAGACTTTTTTTTTTTTTTTTTTTTGGTAACTACAGGAGGAGATGGATGTTAAATAAACTCATGTGGCGTTGTATACCTGAACCTGGTACAGTGCTGCATGTCAGTCATATCTCAAGAAAACAGAAAGATAAAAAGATGGACGTCCAACCGAGACATCCCCGGCCCCCCCCCCCCCCCGCCCCGTCCTCCCTCTCTTCTTGCAGTGTGGTGGAGAAGGATGAATTCGCACCTGATGCTGCGGCTGACCCAGAACCTACTCCGTGCAAAGTACAGACTCGTCTGGACTGCGCGTGGCCCAAGCTGGGCGTTCACTGCCGATGCCCCAGCAGGCACCGGCAAGCAGGATTCGCGAGGGGCCGAAAATGAGGGCAATGGTTTTGGCGGCCTCGTGCACTTGGAGGCCATGCACGGAGGATTAAAGAGAATCGTGAAGGTTGGAGGATTAAAACTCGAATCAGAAAAGGACACGTTTTAAAACGTGCACAAAGAATGATTAATTATCAAATTCTTTCCTTTACCCTCCTAGGAGAAATGACTCAATCAGCGACTCTCTCTCTCTCTTTTTTTTCTTTTTCTTTCCCCCTGCCTCTGCAAACATCATTTGTTATGGTTAGAATCCTGAGGCCTGTGTCACGGCCTGCCAGGAGGCCAGTCAGAAGTATATCCATCAGCCTAGAGCCTCTCTACGTTGCATTATATATAAAAGAATAAGTACAGTGCCCAAGCGAATCCAGCCGAGAGCCAAAAGCTACGCTCAGCCCGTGTATCACTGACAACACACGGCCTGGGCCACGCGGAGGCCAGCTGCTGTCCTGTCTGTTTCTAGGTACATCGAGTGTGGCCACCACCCAGGAGACGGCGTGTGCCCAGGTGCCCCCTCTGCAACCACCTTCATTTTCACACTCGTGAACATTTTTCCACCCCGTTTTGCCACTTCCAGTTAATCTCATGCATATTTATGTACCAATTATGCAAATCCCCAGATAAAAATGCATTAAGCACCCATGATTTAGACTGGTTAAGTCTATTACATGGCATAATGAAATTACTGCATGATGTCCAATTTACCTCAACACTTGCTTTAAACTGTCAGTAAGTTATTAAGTCCCCACAACACAGCAAAATTTAGCCCTGGGAGGCTTTCTTTGTCCAGCCCATCATGATACCCTGAAATCAGAAACTTCAAGCTGAAGCCTTACGAAAGGGGGAGAATATTCCAGAATAGGCTTAATGAGGCATAATGTGGGATAAGGTTTAAAAATGACAACACATTGCCACTGATATAAGTCTTTGGGTAAATTTTTGAGAAACATTGGGTAACTTCAACAACACGGGACATAGCAATTTAGAAACTAAAGCCGAGTCTCACCGAGGGATCTCATTTCACAGTCAGGTCTTGTTTCCTAAGTATGATGATTCTGTAGGTGACCAAATTCAAGTGTAACTTGAATCTTCAATATGGAAATATAAATTTCCAGCGTCAGAAATAAGGAGATTAAAGAATTCCCAGAAACAATTTAACACACACACACACACACACACACACACACACACACACACACAGCTTGAAGTCTAAAAATTAAAGGGTTTGAATGAGACTCAGTTTGCTATCTAGAGATTTTATGTTTGAAGTTTGGTGGGACCCAAACCCCCATAGTTTCATTGTTCATTAGGTGACGTGATGGTTAAGGAACAAGCTGTGATGTGAATTAAATGATAAATATAATATACGAGCAGTCTGACCCCTGATATCTATTTTTCCCCTATCACAGCATGCCATTTTCATGGGCCCACTGTGTGATTTATACAGTGTCTGGGTCCTGATTCATTTGCATAGGGAACTGCCTTCCAAGTCTAGCAGAGTTGTACTCACCTAAGGTTATGAGCTCAGATCCACTGATCTGATGGGAGCATGAAACTGCACGATACCAGGACAGGAGGTCTGAGGCAGCAGTTTCAAAAGCTAGCCAAATAAACAGATTATCACGCCATCCCCTAAGGCATCCATACCCTACCCTGTCAATAAAGGGCGCCATTTGCCATTCTCTTTGCAGCGGTAGAACATAAATGAACTGGTACCTGCCGTTTCCACAGCCCCTTGGATTGCGACATGCTGCCTGCACCCATCACGACTCGGCTCCGTGCTCAGGGAGTGCAAACAGGTCACTGAGGGGATCTCACCGGAGATCAGCCAGCCAGCCAGCCAGCCGGAGGGCTGGAATTAGAACCTCTGCTAACAAACTCTCTTGGGGTGATCCTTCTAATGAGTGACTATCAGACAACTGGGAGATCACAAATTCTCCCAAAGGATGGGATGCTTTCATGCTTAAGACCCTAGTTTTAACATCCTCTTATGACATCGTGGTCGTGCTCATTAACTAGCAGGAAAAAAAAACTGCTCAACAAAAGAGTCTATTTGTGTTGGAACCACTGAACGGAGCATCAAAGAGATGAGGTAAATCAAAGCCTTACTCTATTGGCTGTAACTATTCTGTGTGGTTATATAGCCAATTTCCCCCTGATATTTTTGGAAATTTCTGAATAAAGAAAGTACTATTTTTAGCGTTATTTAGAACTTTTGGCCCACCCATGTAGAGTTCTCTGTGGATGCAGCAAATACCACACAGACTCCCCATCATCTGAGCTTTTAATGGAAAGCCCCAGCTCCAAGGCATCTCGAGTGAAAAAGCAAACTCCAGCCAAGGAGAACAAGTTCCCAGAGCCTCCAGGAGATTGTAAGCAGCTCCCTGGGCGCACCCTTAAATGTTACAGGACCAAGTTCTGACCAAGATGTCAGGCGAGTCCGGTGCTCTGGGCTCTTTTCTGCAGGTCTGGGAGCTCTCCGAGAACACACTGGCTTCCAGAATGCATTAACCTACTTTCCACAGAGGATTCCCTGACCCTCTTGCTCTGAAGAAGAGGAGGAGGAAAGAGGGTATTTCCAGTAAGAGCTGGGCACGCTCTGCTTTAAACGTGTTACTCCTCCTGCTACACACAGCAATGCCGCCAGAGAAATTGGTACTTCCTGCAACGAACAGCTCCCGGGGCTGCACAGCCTCCAAGAAGAGTGATTGGAAATCCTGCTAAAATATGGCTGTCTAATCAAGCGAGAGGGGAACTCATTTACCAGGATTCCCATTGTCCGCACTGACAGATGGTTCTCTCCCCCCTGCTTTCCCCTTCCCACTGCCTTTGAGGCTAGCCTATTCTTTCAGAGATCCAGCCTAATTCTGAAAGAAGACAAAAGCTCAGTGAGCCTCCCATTCACAGAGGCTCCGGGCACCTCAGCTGCCTTTTTTTTTTTTTTTTTTTTTTTTTTCAACATCCAAGCAGAATCAAAAGAAATCGAGATTCACTCTCCTTACCTTGGTCCTCATCGGAGACAGGAGCCCTTCCATTTTGGCGGAATCCTCATGCCAGTTGCTGTCCTCTCCAAGTTACTCTCTATGTGTGCTGTCCTTAAGCATCCCAAACGAAAAGAGCCATGCGGGGAGTCCTGGTCTCTCCCCTCTCCCGGGCGGTGCCTCTGCACCGTCACCCTGTCTAACTTGAATCTCCAGTGCCTGGAAAGCACTGTTCCTAGAGCAGCCCGCTCGCTTCCTCGCCCTCTTCCCTCTCTTGCTTCTCTCTCTCCCGAGCTCTCTCCTCCCTCCCTTTCCTCCCTCTCTTTCCATAATCTGCCTAGAGCTCTCTGTGTACCGTGCTCACTTGACAAATGATCCCTGTCTTAGGTACCGCATTTGAGCCAAGAAAAGTGATCTGAACCAAACCACAGGGGCGGCTCACCCAGGAAAGGAGGCGAGGGGGGCTGAGCTCTGCCCGGGCATCCTGGGCTCCCGAGCTCAGCTGTGCAGTCGCTCTCTCTAGAGCTGACAGCTGAAGGCACTGCTTTGGTTCTCCATTCATTTCTCTTTTAAGGAACAGGACGCTGAGAGCAGTGGATCCAGGTGTCACCACTACTCAGCTGTTTTTCTGAAAGCTGAAAAAGAAATCTCACCTCTCGGATATTTCTAAATGCTCATTTGTTTAGCCCAGTTGTTGACACAGCATCTGGATAGTTAACTGGATTTTTTTTTCCTGTCTGACCAGATGTTTAAGAGCATATAAGCAAAGCCTCTTCTTAGGAAAAGTTTCAACACTGATTTATAGACTCAGTTCCTAACAGCGGAGCATAAAATAATAAGCACGTGTAGCTCTCCAGGACTCCAGATAAACCAGGATTGACTCTCTCATTCGGCATTGCCAGTCACTTGTAAAAAGTAGCCAGTGAGAAAATACTGCCAAGACTTGGGTCAGGGCATAATGAAGTTGAAAAGAGATTTTTTTTGAACTTTCTTATGTTTAAGGAGTTTTCTATATGAAAATAATTCAACATCTCTACTTCAGCAGGTGACTCCTTAATTGTAGCTAAGAACATCTATACCATTATAAGGGATTTCACATTATATAATGTGACACACACAGACCATATGTGAACTCACCGATGATATTTAAGGCTGACATCCTGTGTCCTTTGTTCCTTGGATGGCACTTGTCCCTCTCTCTATCTGCCACGACTCCCAAGACATCTTGAAGATGGGGCCATCTATGCTGGTTCTCCAGATGGTGTCCTAGGATGGTCCATTACTCTAGTTCTTAATCCTCGATTACCTCAAGTTTTTTTCTAGTTCATTCATCTGTATCCAAGGAACTTCAGATTCTACACCAACTACATTACACTGATTCATTTCCTTGGCTAGTCCCCAGTTCTCTATTCTTAACGTTTTCCCCCTATTATCTTAGGTGCATGTCTACAACCTCATTCACACTTAACCAGGCGCTTACCTCCTCTGACCAGAGTCTTAACATCCTGACAAATCCTCAATGGCTCCAACCTACTGAAAGTAATACTCTGTCTTCATATAAAATATCTTTGCCATTTCTGGGGGCCTCTGGACCTCATTATCTCTTGCTATTGGCTTAACCATGACGTTTTCTTACACAGTATCCTAGTGTTTGGGGTCCCTTAGTCTTTTGTTTTATTCATTCAATCATTCAATAAGGAGATATAATGCACCTACTGTGTGCCAGGAGGTTTTAGTTTCAGGTTATAGAGTGGAGAGTAAGGTAGAGAAAGCTCTTACCCCCATGCCCTTATACTGTTTGCTACAAAACTCAGCCAACTCACCAAGCCCTTTGATCTGTCATCTCATTTTTTACTTCGACCTCTACCCATGATATTGTGTTTCTCTAGAGGATTGCAAACCCTACTAGGAGACTGTCCCTTCCACTAGAGCTTTGCTTTCTTTTGGCCCTCTTCCTAACTGGGTACCCATTATCAACTTTCTTTGAGGCGACTAAAAACTAATTTATTCACAAGGATTACATTCCTTCACTGCCATCTTTAATTTTATTTCCTCTCCTCTTCCTCAGCCCTCCCTCTATCTTCTCAAAGACTTTATTTTGGGGTTGGGGGAGGAAATCACTCTTTGTATGTTCAAGGTATCATTCCTCCTCTGCCTGACTTACTAGCCGCAGATATTCGGACAGGCTTTTTACCCTGGCCGTTGTAGAGCCATCACTCATCCCATGTGCCATGTTCAGGTTTCATCTGTTTGATTGCTCCTGATTTGAACAAGATATATCTGTTACTTGCTTACTTTTGGCAACTCTTTCCTGAGCCATTCTATTCTGGTCTTTGTCCCTTCCTAGTCCCAGAGACCCTCTCACCAGAATTATCAATCAGAATCACTCCTCTAGAGTTTTCTCCTTGACCTTTTTTGTCTGTGGCACAACGGATCACCCCCTGCTGCTTGTCAGTCTGACCCTAAACTTTAGTTATAGGGGTAGAACAGACTGGGATGGTGTCAAGGTTAAAAAAAAAAATCAGACTAATTACATGTGTAAGACTGGTTGTTTTCTGACAAACTCTAAACATAGCTTCCGGAACCAAAACTACTTTCCAAAGCTAGGGGAAGGGCCTTTAGCAAGGAATTGCGAATATCCTATATCATCACACCATATAAGGAAGGTTTAGCTTTTCTGGTTGTTTACATTCCAGCCCCCAGCCCCTGGAGTCTGGGTTTGTTCATCGTGTTTTTATAGTGGTCTGCAAGGTCCCTGACTAAAGCAACCCCCTGGGAATCAACAGTATTCAGAATCATATTAGGATCTTGAAATGATGCTGATGGTGATGATCAAGATGAAGGTAGCAACAGGTGCCTTGTCCCAGGCACTGCACTCAGAGATTTTCATGGATTAGCTCCTCCTATGAAGGAGGTACCATTCTTCTGGCTATTTTGCAGAAGCTTTGGTTAATTTGCACACAATGGACCTGTATTTAGCTCCAGGAGGCCACACATAGTGAGAATGCTATTTCCTTCTCATCTCCACCAACATACAAAGACTTAAATGCATATTTCATCATCTATTCTTTACTAGTCAGGGGCTTCAAATTAAGCATTTGAAAGTGTATTATTTTAGGCCATCATGTTAACTTTCTGTTTCTCGTTCATTGACTTGTTCACAGAACCAATATCCATTGGCCATCCATCTCAAGCCAGGTACCATGGAAGACACGTATCAAGCACAAGTCTTGCATTTATTAAAGCTATTTGTAAAGTGGAACGTGCCAGTCAATTTGTTACTAGCATCTCCAAGTCCTTTAACTACTGAGTACTCCACGTCTTACACCTAAAGTAGTTAGACTTATTTAGCGCTGGGAGGGGGCAGGAGGAGAGGTGGTAGTTGCAGGAGGGCTTATGAAATAGTCTAAGTTAGGCAACAGACGTACCGTGTCAATGAAAATAATCATCGGATCGTTAGGTGTCCTAACACCATGGAGAATGATCGCTGTTGCCAAAACAGTCAGAAACGGGAACCCCCATTCACCGATCTACATCCCAGGTTCCCTTATGTAGGGGTGCTCTCTGCTTGCAACTTCATGTTTTAAGAGAGTTCCTTCAGCTTCAAAAAGGGCAGAATTTACAATCTGGGATTAACTCAGCCTTGGAAGAAAAAGTCAATGAATATCAAATATACAGAAACTGGTGAAATATCAATTAAGTGTGTACCACAGGGAAAGGGAGTCTTAGCTGCAATCCAACTCAGCAAATTCCCACTGGGTGGTGAGGGCTTCTGACCTACAGAGGGAGTGTCCCTGTTCCAAGCAACCTCTTTTAGCAAATCTCCTTGCATTTGAGCCATTCTTCTTCCCCATTTTGATGTTCAAAAAAAGGAGAGGAGAAATGGATGGATGGATGGATGACCTTTATAATAAACCTCTCTAGACCAGGAGCACTTGGAAATGTCACAAAGGCCATTAGATAGGACATGGTCAGAGGCTCAGATTTCCCATCTCTCCTGCATGAAAACATTGACCCTTTCTTCCTCACATCTTCACCATCTTCAAGGTTAATTTCTTTAGGCCCCTTGTAGTCTCTGGGGACCACAGCCAGTTGCACAATTAAGGTTCATTATCTGAGGATTGGGTTGCCTTGCTTCATAAATGGTTTTCGATTCATTAAGGTAAGAGGATTGTGACCTGACAACCACTTAGGTCTTTTCCTCTGTGACTCATCACTCTTTAGTTCCTACTGGGAAACATCTTCATTAAGACTTAGGCTCTGGGGTGATAAAGGATAGAAAAGACCTTATTCCTGGATTGGTTCCAGGTATCTTGGGCAGCACTAAGGGAGTTATTTAGCTGAGGCTATAAATCTCCTCCTGCTTTCAACCCCCCCGGCCTCTGCCCCTCACCTTGAGCCACATGTATTGGTTTTGCTTCATACTGTAACTGCCAAAACAGATCACGGAGAAAATTTTCGCTTACTACACGCTAAACTAAAGTGCTCAATGAAAGTTGTGATTTAATTTCTAAGCGCTTGAATTTGTTTTACCTGTGTAAGGATAAGCATTCTATACGTTATTGAAAAACAGAGATTTTACAGTGACCGGCATTTTTGAAAGGGTGCTCACATGTGTTATCTTTTTAAAACTTCAGAATAATTCTGTTAGGTGTGTGTGGCAGGTATTAATTTCCATTTTGCAAGAGTAGGGAGATGAATAGGAAGAAAATAATGTTTGCTGAGCACCAGCTTTGTTCCAGCCGTGACCTTTAAAGCACCATCTCATTTCATTTTCAAAGGTATGTTATGATATGTTATTATAATAATATTATTATTCCCATCTAACAGATGCAAGGACTGAGATTGAGAGAATTAGTGTTGTGGTAGGTTGCATCATGTAGCCTCAGTTATTCATGCATTTTGTCATCTGTCCACTTGCCATTCAGACTTGGTCATGCACTCTTTTTCTCACTTTTCTCTGGGTATGGCTATGTGACTTCCCTTGACTGATGGACTGGATGTTAACAAATATGGTACAAACAGAAGCTTAAAGATGTTCCTGGGTAGGACATAGGAATTATGTCCTGCTGTTTCCTGGAGGAGGATGAAAGAAATCCAACCCACAGACTTGGGAGCAAGCTCAGCCAACATCAGCTGAGCCCAGGATAGATCAGTAAAACTCTGCAAACTTGTGAACACCCAACATCTACCGCTGTGTGGTACCCGGTGGTATGTTTGTTATGCAACTAATGGATATCATAACTAATCCAAGACCAGAGTTCCTAAGTGGTCACACAGGAACCAGAACCTGACACAGGAAGACTTAGAACTCCACATATGTCAAGATTTCCTACTCTACTGCAGCTCTGAGAGCAAGTCATGTAGAGTGATGGAAATACTTAATGGTTATTCAAGTATTTCCCAGAGCTCCACATCAGAATCTGAGCTTCCAGACATACAGACTGGCACTTTCATGTTACAAAACACCAAGTATAAGACCTACGGCATTTCATTCCCCGTGTTTCTTCTTCCCTTACTTTCATCCGAAAATGGTGGACGACTAGGGGAAGAGTGGTGTTAGGTTCTATGTCTTGGTTGATCAGTCATCTTGTCTTTATGATCTTTCAGATTCTCTGTCCCATTTTCTAAAGCACAAGTGATTGCCTAAAGTTATCAGCAATCAGTACAGCAGTTAATTGGATTCTAGCCCTGGGAGACTTCCTTAGCAGCTCTTGTCTTTCTGAAAAAGTGCTGTACGGTGGGAAGAATAAACCTGCCTCTTTTTTTGCATTATTGTGCACGCTTGAGCTGGAAATGGGTCTCTACCTACCCCTGTGTTTTATGAAGAAGTATGAGGAACAGAGTGACATTACTTTGCAAAGGGTTTGGAAAGAGGTATTTCCATTGCTTGCTTGCTTTCAGGGTTTCTGGTTTAAGCGCTTTTGTGAAGAGGGAGGCAACCAACAGCTGCCCTGGCCTCAGATCATTACTCCAGTGTTTGCTTAGGAGACCTCTGGGAGCAGAGATAAGGAAAAAGCTGAGAGGAGCATGCAGGCGGAAGCGCTGAGGAAGCTGCTGGCACTTTCCTTCCTTCCCATCCCTGTAGAGCCGGAATCGCTCGGATGCTCCTCTAATCTTCTCCACCCACCTTCCCTCAAAGAGGGCATCCAGTTAGCATTTTATAAGGTCTCCTGTTTCTGCTGGAAATAAGGCAGTACGGTGCTAAAGGGTGTCATGAACGGGGAACATTTTTTTCTTGAGATCTCCCTCAAAATGTTCAGGAAGGTCAGGCTACAGACAAGTCCCTTTCAAAAACTGGCTTGCAATTGTTTATCGAAGCGTGCGTTTGGATGGGATAAGAATGACAGCGATCCAAAGAGATGGGAATCCAAGCAGTTTCTGCTTCTGAGACTTGTTGGAACCCTGAAGCTGTGTAAACAGAACGAGAACTTTTTTCTCTAAAGGGCCAATCCTGCAAGCTGGGGGTGTGATTGTGGCCATCTTGTATAACCCTCTCCATCTTATATCCTAAAAGCACATCATTAACCACTGAGCTCATCTAGGCTTGGCACTGGGGTGCTGTGGGGTTCTTTCAAGCCACACATATGTGTTAAGACATGTCTCAGTCCATTCGGTCTGCTATAACAGAAATGCCATAGGCTGGGGGGGCTTATAAACAACAGACATTTATTTCTTACAGTTCTGGAGGCCGGGAAGTCCAAGATCAAGGCATCAACAGATTCAGTGTCTGGTGAAGACCTGCTTCCAGGTCCACAGACAGCCTCCTTCTCCCGGTCTCCTCACGTGGCAGAAAGGGAAAGGAAGCTCTTTGGGGCCTTTTTAAGGACACTAATCCCATCATGAAGACTCCACTCTCATGACCTAATCACCTTCCAAAGACCCACCTCCCAATACTATCACACTGAGGATTAGGTTTCAATATATGAATTTCGGGAGACACAAACATTCAGTCTATAGAAAGAACCCACTGGATGTCAGGCCCAGTCAGAGGCTCTGCCCTGAGGTTGTTACCAAGGTAATGAATGTGGGTGATGGCTCTTGAAAAATTCCAAGGATTGGAGATGAAAATCCCAATTTGGGGAGGGAGAACTAGCACAGAGGGTTGGACCACAAAGTGGAACCAAAGGTGGAAGGAAGGACAATTCACCCGGCATTCTGGATGAAGGCTTCCTAGAGGGGGCTACTCTTGTGGCTTCACGGCTATCTAGAGAAGATCACTATGTTGGGGCCACTAAGATGGCAGGATGGGCGTGCTGAAGTATGGGTTTGAAGAGTGGATTTCAGGCCAAGAAAGAAACACATGCCAAGGAAATCTGGGGGCCGAAAGTAGCATGATATGTGAGGGCAGAGGTAAGAACTCTGAGGTGTGCAGAGTGCTGATAACAATCTCCAGGTTGTAGGATCTCTGACGCTATTTTTCTTAATTTAAAACTTAATTTATACCTCTCCTCCTTTGAAAAAAATCTACACAACATGCAGAAATAATAGGCATAATTCACTTTAGACTGTCAGTGTTCTTAAGAAAAGTTGCATGTTAATTTATTAAAATTCCACGGGAAGTTCTTTTATATTACGAAGCCTCATTCTTTTAAGTTATCTAATATCACAAGTTGAAGTGCGCCTACCTGAACCATACTTGCTTGTCTCTTTAATTGACAGTAGTGGGATTACTTAAGAGTGGAATTATGTTGAGAATGTGACCTTTCAAACAATAAATGTGCCTCAATGTGCATTATTTTCATAGCTCTGAGGGGTTTTTCAGATCAATTCTGCATCTTAAATTTCATTGGCCAGTTTTGACCTGAGGCACAAAGGAAAATAATTGCTAACCTCAGTTTCTTTCTGTGTTAAAATCATGAAGTTAATGGTAGATATTGATGGGCCTCTTTTATCCAAAAACCTGGAAGCATGCTCTGTTTTGCAAACGATATCTTAACCTTGATATCCAAGTATGTGCCTTAGAAGCAGAACTGTTTTTTCTCACAAATGGAAAAAGAGGCACCAGTGCCTGAGGTCACAAAGTCATTGACTTTTGGATCAATCGGACGTGAGGAATATTTCTGCCTCAATTCTAATAAAACATGATTTTTCTGATTCAGAACCTCTGCCTGCACCTGAGAAACCAAATTCTGAATGCGAACAGTATTGACTTTAAACATAATGGCAATTAATCACACGAACCAAGAGAAATGATGAGGTATGAAACACAGCTGCAGAAAAAAAGATTTTGCTTGAAAACTTTGCTATGGTTTCCAAGCGTGGTCACGGAATGATCACCCAGCCATGGTCAAGGGAAAGGAAATGGAGCAGATCGTCAAAACTCTTCTACCTGAACTCATTTTCTCTATCTAGCTTATGGAATGATCTTGATGATCTTTCCTGGCTTCTCAAGGCCAGCTTTCTAGTCTATTAAATGTAAAATGGGAAAATCGCTAGTTCCCACATGTTCCAAAACCTTCCTGAAAAAAAAATGGTACTTTCTTTCCAATTTAAGTGCATTCATTTGCTCAACAAAGATTCAAGATCTCGGTGCAAGGCACCGTGCCCAGCTCCCAAGGGGCAGTCTGAATATTCATAGAAGCACATGCCCAGGCTGGACAAGACACAACTTCTTTTTCACCTCAATGAAATAAATATCTCCTGAAGCTTCTGTCCAAAGAAACTCAGACGTATGGCACACAGGCTATGTGTCAGAATAGAGAGGAGAGAAGTTTGGTGAGTAAAGCCACATTTTTTTAAAGGAAATGCTGGCTTTCCTTGCTGTATCCTCATGCATGGATGGCCAGGATGTAACCCTGCGGGCATAGTGGAGCACAAACAAACATGACCACTAAAGTAGTGTGGGGTGTCTCCCTTTCATGTCTGAATATGTTTACATAGTTACACAACCAGAGAGCTTGGAATGAAAGAAAACAATGCCCAGGAGAGAGGAATGCTTTGAATCTGGGTCGCTGGACCTTGATTTCACTTCTTCTTTGTTAAACCAACCTGGGTCTATTGCACATTTTGGCCATCCTTTGCCAGAGTCTGTGTCTGGACAGGTCTTTCTTAGGCAGTTATCTCCGCAAGAACATTCCACCCACCTTTTCCTACGATGTGTATTATATGGTGTAGCCCAAAGCCACTATGGGGTCGAATCTGCATGTCTGCTTCAAGAAGCCTAGAAGATGCTGTTTGCGTAAGGCTCTTGCTTCCTGGGAGACCCTGGAAGAAGGACTTAGAGATGGATTCTTTTCTTTTTTTCATTTAGTTCTAGACCTCCACATGAGAGATGCTTGTGACTTAACCTCAACATCTGTAGGGTGTTCTTGGGGAAAGAGGGATCATCCTCAGCAGAAGGAGAGGTACTAAAGATCAGAACCCCACAACGAAAGGAAAAACCCAAAACCCTGGCAAGCCCCAGCACTATGTGCAGCCTTCCTGACCCTCCTGAGGACTTAGGGTTAAGTCCACCAAAACAGAACTAGAACACTAAAACCTCAAGGACCTATTGTGGCAGGACAAAAAAAAAAAAAAAAAGGCTCCATGTATGCAGAGGGAATGTACCTCATGCGTAAGAAGGTACAAGGGTAACAGCATTATAGGTGAAGGTAATCATAGCCACATAGCTATGGCATTGATGTTGCAGCACATATCCATAATACGCTTGCCAGAAGAGTGATAGGGTGGCCCTGGAACCAGAGTTGGACGTGCGTATGACTGGCAGCAGAACCAGGACTTGGCAGCCACATGGAGTATCTCCAGTGGCCACATGACAGCAAGGCAATTCTAGAGGGATGTGGTGGTGGCTGACAGGAGAGAAGGCTGGTACCAGTCAAAACAACAGGGAGGTGAAATCCAGCCTAGTCTTGGAAGGCACGGGCTGAGCTGGGCTAGACCCAGCAGAAGCAGGACTGGCCAGGTTCTGTGTGGAGTGGGACAGGATAGGAACAGCAGTGAGGCACAGATAGCCTCAGCAGTGGCTCCAAAACAGCAACGGGCAAAAGTAAAGCCAGAGCAGAGTTATCTGGGTCAATGGATAGGAGGTCAGTCAGAGCACTGGCCGCACAGAATCCATGGTCAATGGAGCAGTGGAGTAGGTAGGAGTGTGTGCTGGGCCCACGTGATCATGTAAGGAAACACGATGGTCTGAAAACCCTGCTGCTCTTTTATTCAATGTCACCCACGTGTGACCCACAGGAATAGACCGTGCATCTTCTTTCCTCTTAATGATATTCATAGCCTCCTAAGAGAGGAAAGGGTTACTCAGCCTGAGGCTGCAGCTGTTGGGTTGAGCCCAGGAGTTTTGACCAGAGGATTCAGAAAGGGAGCTGTGGCCTTCACCTGGTCAAGGTGGCCCTGGATAAAAGTTTTACCCTCAAAGACTAATTTACAAAAAAGAAACAGCTTATATTCTATTAATACAATGATGCTACTTCTCAAAGGCATGGTAAGCCTAACTCCATGATATAAAAGCAAAGGATACTGGAATGGAATTCTATATCAAGTGTTTTATCCACTCATTTCACAGATGGGTATTGAGTCCCAGGGAGCTCAGTGAATCTCTTTAGATTACACAAGTCCTTAGAAAAAATCCGATACTCCTCTTACTCCAACATACTGTCTATTATATGCCCTTTGTAAATAAAGGTATTTTGTTTAGACCAGGCTAACAAATGCTGATAGAATGACCTGGAAACTCTCTGTAGACATCTGCTTTGACCTGCATCCAACCATTTCTCTGCTCACCCTCAGTGTATGTGGGGAAAAGGCCAGCCAAGTGTGGTGGGCAGAAGAGTTGGAGGGGACTTGGGCCCATTACAGGAAGTAGTCAAGAACACTTGCTGAATGACCTATTTGGGGGTTAGCAATAGACAACTTGGTTTTTATTTGAGTCCGTAATTTGCTAGGGAAAAAGAAAGATAAAACAAAGAGGAAGGGAGCTAAATCGAAACATATGATGCATACTCCCCTAGGGCACTGGCTGGAAAATGAAAGCCAGGTATGATTCTGCCCAGTAAGGAGGCAGAAAGTAGTTTCTGGTGGTGGCCAATCTCTCTACTGCTTGAAGAGGGAGGATGATGTGTGCCATTGGCCTCATGGGCTGTATGGTCATGGGCTCCCCATTGCCCACAAGGAAGGTGAGGGGATATGTATCCCATAATGCGAATTTTCATGTCTAATACCTTCCAGGAAAGATACCCCCACATGCTTGTAGTTCCCTCAAATTTTATACATCCCAGCACCTTCTTTCTCCCAAACGAGATCCCTCTCCAGACTTTCCAAACACTGTCATCAACAGTACTAATTCTTACGGCCAATGTTATCCACATCCTTGTCTGCTGCCTCTCCTCATGTGCCAAGTTCCCACTGCCTGATGCCTGGGCTGTGTCAGTGGTCTCTTGGTTGCTTTGGCCAGTGTTTCTTTCTTAAACTGTACAATTGCGTGCATAGCAGTCCCTACTAAGAAATGTACAATGGCTCCCCACTACACGACAGTGAAGTCCAAACTCCTTAATTTGGCTTTCAGAGGCATCCACCACCCTTTTTCCTACTTACCTCCCCTCCTGCCAAACACATTGTTCAATCATTCCCACTTGGAAGCTACCATTCCCACCTTCCCACATTGTTATAAATGTTTATTTATGTTGAGGGAGAGGGAGAGAGAGAATCCTAAGCAGGCTCTACACTGTCAGCACAGAGCCCAATGCAGGGCTCAATCTCACAAACCATGAGATCATGACCTGAGCTTAAATCAAGAGTCAGACACTTAATGGACTGAGCCACCCAGGTGCCCCCCACCTTCCCACATTTACTCCCTTATCAAGAATTTCCCCTTTAATCAATGATATCAAGTGATAAAGAGCCCAATACCCACAACTTTGTAAGTACTCCATAAATATTAAATGCTCCTTTCAAAGTCCACATCTACTCCTCTTCCTACAAGAAGCTTCTCCTCCTCAATCCAATCTGCTTCTCTTCTGTAATGGCTATTGGACATCTAGTTTAGGTTATCTTTTATTGTTATCTTGTAACCTTCACCTCATTGTAACCCTCAAGCACAGGCTATCAGAGCTCTGTGTTTCCATCAGTATGTATAGCATCCTGTCCCATAGATAGTAAGAGCTTAATCCCTCACATTGATGATACTGTGGCATCACCAGAATGTGGTCCTTAGCTCCAAACATGCTTACATCACTGGCTCACCTTTTAACCACCATGCAGCAAAATTCCAGAAATGCAAGACTTTTAGATGAAGAAAGGGATAAGAGGAGGAAGGTGAACATGTATTTATTGGCTACCTTCTTATACAAGGTACCATTTTTTTGGTTCTTTTATGAATGTCCTCCCATATAAAGAAAAAATAATATAAAGGAATGAATTGATTCTGCCAGGATAACAAATGTTGCTGTCATCACTTAGGCCTAGAACCCATAAATTTCCAATGCCCACTGAAAAACAGCCAACATCAAGGTTAGTTTAGATGGATCTTAACCTGATGCTCAGTACTGAGAACGGTAGTACAAATGTTGGGAACTTAAGTCGGCCTCAAACACTTATAAGTTTAATGAGAGCTCCGGAGAGATTTCTATCTGTCTTACTTATGCTTGCAAGCTTCGTGGTGTTCTCTCTGGTTCTAAGTGAGGCCACGTAGCACCTTGATACTTCTCATACATAAACCCAGGGCAGCTGGGGTTCTCTTGACATGACAACACCTTCCAAACAGGTTTGAAAAAACTTGTCTAAATTTTTAAAATTTTATTTTAGGGGGAAGGGATGGAGAGAGAGAGAGAGAGAGAGAGAGAAGAAGAAGAAGAAGAAGAAGAAGAAGAAGAAGAAGAAGAAGAAGAAGAAAGAGAGAGAGAGAGAGAGAGAGAGAGAGAGAGAGAGAGAGAGAGAAAGAGAATCCTAAGCAGACTTCATGCTTAGCATGGAGCCCATTGCGGGGCTCAATCCCACAACACTGGGATCATGACCTAAGCCAAAATCAAGAGTCGGAAACTCAACCAACTGATCCACTCAAGTGCCCCAAAACTTGTCTAAATGTTTTATAGATAGTACCTTTTGAGTAAGAAAAGGGTCATCACTTTGGTCATCACTCCGCTTTCACAGATGGTAAAAATGAGGTACAGATCACTACAGTGACAGCCTTTCATGACACACTATTGTGGCCTGGCTCTCGCGGGCTAGGCTGCCACTCACCCTAGGGTGAAAATGGTACAATTTTCATGGCTAATGACCACCACTCATATATTGGTGGCAACTTCTAAGACAATTGGGCATCACAGTAGGAGAAGGGACTTTTATCCAGATGGATATGCAATTCCTGAAACAATAATACTGTTGATATAGAGCTGTGGCTCATCAAGGCAAGTAGAAGGGCCAACTGGCAGGAAAAAAACAGTCACAAGATGGCTCTTGTTTGTAAGGCTCAGAACCAATGGGAATGGAAGTCCTTCATCGTGGCCCCTGGTCTCTGTGTCACTAATTAGAAAATACAACCAACTGCTTCTCTATGCTTCCTATGCAGCAGTACATGAGGCATCATGTGACTACACAGAACAAAAAGTAGCATCAGGCTGTTGCTATGGAAACCTAAGGACCATCTGAATTGCTATGGCATCATAAAAGCAAAATTCCAATCATCAGCCTTTAACCACAGGGCTGTTGAAATCTACCTCATATTTTTAGAATGTGTGACATTTAACACACTGATGAGTATTTCCAGCTTCAGAATACATTCCCCGCTTTCATATTTAGATGGGATTTTTCAGTTCAACTGACGGGAATTTTTTTTTTCTTCTAGGAAATGTGCCGTCTCCTTAAGAGAGAGTGCAGCTCTTTATACACATTATTTCCTAGATGTCGCTTCAGTCGTGTATCTTATTTTCTCTTGACTCTATAATTAAAATTATATTCTCATTGGCTGCCTATCTCCTCTTCCACCAGACTCTCCCTAGTTGTATGTTTCATGTCCCTAGTGGAAACGTCATCTAGGTCTTAATCCCCACTGGTTTTAACCGATCACACTTTAAGCCTTAGCTGCTAATAATGAACTGTTCTGAGTCCCAGCCAGAGGGGCACGGCTGCTTCCCTGGTGATTATCTCTCAGGTTGCCATCCCCTTATCATTCAAGGTGATCCCCATTTACTGACTTTTCCAGGCTTTGTATAAAATCTTTTTCTGGATCTGGAATCGTAGGTATGTCATTTCCACTTTCCCCTAGGAGAATTGCTAACAGTATTTGGTTTAACTCTGTATACTCCACACTTTGGATATATGTGTCTACACGCACACACATGCTCACTAATACATTGTTTATCTTGTTTAAAGAGGTTAAAAGAGCTTAATCGGCCGTGAAAGACGACTCTTATAACCTAGTTAGCTTAGAAGAAGGAAAAAGGGAAATTCTGAATATAGAGTCGGGAAATACAAATTCTGCTCAAGGAAAGCTGTTAAGTTAGTACACTGTTGTGTGACAAGTGTCCTCCACATCTATTTTGTTCACCCAGCACCAGCCTCTTCACACCTTTGGGTTTCTGTTAAGAGCCTTCTCCTTTGAACCCCTTTGCTTAAGAGAGTTTCAGGCTCTCTTAGACTTATTTATTTTCTTCCCTTCTTTAAACCTCTCCAAAGAAATGCCTTCTTGTTTTCTCCACAGTATTAGATAAGTTCCAGCACACTGGTGAGCGTGGCACTACCAAGGTGTGACTTTCATCTGTGAATTTCCAGGAACTGACGTCTCTGCCATTGTGTTACTGAATTTAAAAGCATAATGAATTCCTAGAAAGAGCGTTTCAGCATTTTTGAGTCACCTTTTTCTTCCAGGGGTCACCAGACTCTTCCAGAGGATGATTTATTTATTCACTACTACATCTATAATCTTCCCCCCCCCCCAAAAAAAAACAAAAAACACTGCACTTGTCAGGTCTGTGTATGGAGCAATGTGAGCTAAACATATTTGCACAGAGAGCAATGCCACAAAAAGAGAGAAAGAGTAACAGCCTGATTTGTTGATTCCTACTTCAAGGACTGCACCGTGCCCTTGTCAATATCTAGGTCAAGTTAAATACTGTGTTCAGAAATTCTACTCTGGGGCAACCATGGCTAATTTTGTTTGGCGTTTGAATACAATTTCTGGCGATCGTTAGCTGGTGAAGAACACGCTCTTGCTTCAGATGACTTTTAAACATGTTTCTATTGTCTACAAACCAATGGACTGTACTCTACCTTGGTTTTTCCTGAAAGGTTGGCTCTCAGTCAATCAATCAGCCAATCAAGAATAATGCACCAAGGGATGTGCCTTGCATCGATAACTATGCTGTGGGGCAATGAGAGAGCCCTTACTGATACTTTTACTTAATTGTTCCAGGTCTGCAGACCTTCTGTTATCAATGAGACACCAAACTCCCAAGAAACAAAAATGGCACCGTGCCTTGCCATTTAACTTGCATATGTCTCTTATCATGTTCCAACTCTGACATAACCACTGAGGGGGTGAATGCATAGGAATGCGTGCAGAACCAGACCCAGGTGAGTCTCCAAAAAGCATACAAATTTGTTGGGCAGGGAAGAAACGAGAAGTCATAATAAGTAGAAGATGGCCTATGACATGGGACAAGATGTTGTAGCAGACACCAGAAGTGCTATAAGAATGCAGAGACACATAAGTTAAAGAGGAGAATGCGTGGGGGAAAACCTCATGGCTCCCCAGAGATGTGGTTTGGGATTTTCCAAATAGGCAGAATCAGAGACAGGGGCAGAGACCAAACAGTGAAAGACAGAGTGGGTGACCTCACAGGGTAATTTATGCAGGGCAAGAGTGATAGAAGATAGTTCTTGCTTAGATACCATTGCGCATGGGTACTGCTCGTCAGAAATTGTCACCTAGATCTCTGTGTATCTAGTTTGCCTGGTCAGCAATAATTCAAGAGCTTCTTTAAATCTGAGGCTTTATAAAGGCATAAGGATTCATGGGGAAAAAAAACCCTGAATACCACGAAATGAACAATAGAAACCTTGTTAATCAATTTTCTTAAGTATAGCACATAAGCAATAAACTAAAAAGTACACATACATGTATATATACTATAGACATATGTGAAATGACATGCTGATGTAGTCATAGTTAGATTGCTATTCATGTCTTTTTTAATGTTTATTTATTTATTTGAGAGAGAGAGCACGAGCAGGAGAGAGGCAGAGAGAGAGGGAGACACAGAATCTGAAGCCGGCTCCAGGCTCTGAGCTATCAGCACAGAGCCTGACGTGGTCTTGAACTCACGAACTGTGAGATCATGACCTGAGCCGAAGTCCAGCGCTCAACCAAATGAGCCACCCAGGCGCCCCGCATAGTTTTTTGAACAAACATGTATGCTTAGAAATATTGCTATGAAGTTCTGCTGTCAACCCCAGACTTCTCTTACGAAGCCACTGGCACATTTCTCAGTTTGGTGAGACTGAGGGAAATGTATTGTTGCTTTCCGGGGCCTCTTTGTTCTGTTCCCCAATTTTTCTGTTGTGGATGTTGAACACATGGAGTGTCCGCTCCTGCCCATGTCCCATACTTATCTGAAATTTCCCCCATGTAAAGGTGGATATGCACACGCTATGGAAATTCCCATTCTTCCTCTACGCCTTGAAGATGACACTCTAAGAAATAGAATTTTTGTGAGTTAGATTTATATGACTAGCTATACACGTTGGTAAAGCACAAACATGTACAGACCCCGGGGAAGTTCATGCCCTCCATCACGCACTCTGAAAAATCATCTGCTGCTGCCTGCTGATGCCCAGGGAAGGCTCCTGCCCTCTCTGGTCATGCAAAGACACGTGTGCGTGTGTGCGTGTGTGGTGTGTGTGTGTGTGCGTGTGTGTGTGTGTGTGTGTGTGTGTGTGTGTGTGTGTGTGTTGGGTGGGTAAGGGGAAACACTGAAGACCCTGAATTTTTACAGGAAGAAAATTACTTTCAGGATACGGACCTTTACAAACATCCTCTCCCATTATTCACAAAGGAACGATTGATTACTCCCATTTCACACGAGTCCATCCTCCTGCTCAACCCTCACCTCCACCCCTGCCACATGCCCCAACCTCACAGTTTGCTGTTAGACTGATCCAGGATCATTTAGGTATGTGCGTAATGCCACATCTCGCCATTTAGATTTTCTTCTTCTTATTGAGGTGAAATTCACATAACATAAAATGAACCATTTTAAAGGGAACAGTTCAGTGACGTTTCATACATTCATAATGTTGTGCAGTCACCATTGTTCTCTAGTTCCAAAACTGTCGTCACCATAAAAGAAAATGGTGCAACTCAATAACAAAAATTGATTAAGAAATGGGCAGAGGATCGAAGTAGACATTTTTCCCAAGGAAGACACACAAATGGCCAACACATACGTGAAAAGGTGCTCAACATCACTAATCAGCACAAAAATGCAAATCAAAGCCACAATGAGATGTCACCTCCTACCTACTAGCATGGCTGTTATTAAAAAGACAAGAAATAGCAAGGCAAGAATTGGGAAAAAGAGAAACCCTCATGCACTGGTGGGAATGTAAATGAGGGCGACTAACCGTGGAAAACAGTACGGAGGTTCCTCACCAAATTAAAAATAGAAACACCATGTGCTGTAGCAATTCCACTTATGGATATGTATCCAAGGAAAATGAAAACACTAACTTGAAAAGGGATCTGCCCTCCCGTATTCACTGCAGCGTCATTTCTAATAGCCGAGACACCACGGGAACAAGCTAAGTGTCCATCGGTGGACGAAGGGGTACAGAAAACATGGTATCTTTCTGTTTGCGACAACATGGATGGACCTAGAGGGCATTATGCTAAGTGAAATAAGTCAGACAGAGAAAGATAAATACCGCAGGATCTTACTTCTACGTGGAATCTAAACAAACAAATAAACAAAGCCAAACTCACAGATACAGACAACAGATTGGTGGCTGCTAGAGTTGGGGGGTGGGGGAGGGGGGAGAGGTGAGTGAAATGGATGAAAAGGGTCAAAGGCACTAACTTCCAGCTATAAAATAAGTAAGTCATGAGGATGTCATGTACAGCGTGGTGACCATGGTCAATAAAACCGCACTGCATATTCGAAAGTGGCCAAGAGAGTAGCTCTTCAAAGTTCTCATCCCAAGAGAAAAAAGGTTGTAACTACATGTGAGGGATGTTAACTGAACTGATTGTGATCATTTTGCAATACATAAAAATACCGAATCGTTACGTTGCATACCTGAAACTAACATAATGTTATACGTCAATTGTATCTCAATAAAAAAACAAGGCCTATATTGAAAAATTACAGTCATGGGAAAACACAGCATAACAGTTGTGACCTCATCAGCGCTTATTAATTTCTTTTCCTTTAAGCCTAGACATAAAGAAAAAGGGGATTCCTAACCATTAAAATAAAAAAAAGGAAATGTTGTACCCAATAAGCAGCTGCTCCCCTATACCTCTAGCCCCTGGCAAGTACCATCCTACGTTGTCTCGAAAAGGTCACTCATTCTGGCATTTCATATAAATGGGACCATGTGACATGTGACCCTTTTCCATCTAGCTTCTTTGTCATAACAAAAATTTTTTAAAGCAATCTTTATTTTTTTAGGCTTATTTATTTTGAAAGCGAGAGAGAGAGAGAAAGCGAGCGAGCATGTGCATGAATAAGGGAGAGGCAGAGAGAGAAAGAATCCTAAGCAGGCTCTGCACTGTCAGTCCAGAGCCCAATGCAGGGCTCAGTCTCAAAAACTGTGAGATCATGACCTGAGCTGAAATCAAGAGCCAGTCACTTAACCGACTGAGCCACCCAGGCGCCCCACAAAACGTTTTTGATGTTCATCCACATTGCAGCATGCATCGGCACTCTATTCCTTTTTATGAACGGTATCCATGATATGTATATACCATAATTTGTTTATACAATCAGCAGTTGACATGTGAGTTGTTTCTGGCTTTTGACTACGGTGAACAGTGCTGCTATAAATATGCATGTGTATATATTTGTTGGAATACCTGTTTTCAGTTTTGGGGGGTATATATCGGCGCGTGGAATTGCAGGGTCCTAGGGTAATTCTACGCTTCACTTTTTGAGGAACCCCCCAATTATTCTCAACAAGACTGCACCAACAGCCACATTTAAGCTGGAAAATATTGAGAACCCCGGAAAATCTTACGTAGATTTCTCAAGCTGCTCTCTGACCCATCCTATCCCCTAGCAGGTATCCGGGGGACAGAACCGGCTATGTGTGCTTCCTGACAAGAGTGACAGGTTTTGGGGCGCCTGGGTGGCTCAGTCGGTTGAGTGTCTGACTTCAGCTCAGGACATGATCTCACGGTCTGTGAGTACAAGCCCCGCGTCGGGCTGTGTGCTGACAGCTCAGAGCCTGGAGCCTGCTTTGGATCCTGTGTCTCCTTCTCTCTCTGCCCCTCCCTGTCATGCTCTCTCTCTCTCTCTCTCTCTGTGTGTGTCAAAAATAAATAAACATTAAAAAAAATTAAGAAAAAAAAGAGTGACAGGTTTCATCTCCTCCAGGAATACAGGCACCTGTAAGCAGAGACCACGAGTAGGTAAAAAGAGAAATACAAGAGGTCAATGAATGCGTCGCAAAGTCAACCAAAGCTTCAAGAATGACCTTGCCTTTGATGTATAGAAATTACCCTGAGAAAGTCGCCCAAGATACCATAAATATTTATATTCAAAGAAATTATTATGAAATTATTTTCACAGTGAACATTTAAATGTCCAATCTGTAAGAAAATGTAATTCTATCATGGCACACACAATCAACTTTTAAACAATATTTTATCTGAGTAAGTGTTCACGATAGGCTATTCACTGAAGAAACAGTTAATCACAACTGCATAATATGATGTCAAGTTATAAAAATGATGCTATAGATTTATATACAAACACATATGTGTGTGTTTGTGTGTGTCTGTGTATGAGTGTATGTGTCTCTCTCCATATGTGTCTGAAAAACAGAAGGAAATGCGCCAAAATATTTACAATGCGATCCTCTGTGATTATGATTGTCATTTTCATGTTTATCTCCATTTTCCAAATTTCCTACCATGAAAAATTCTATGACAAAACAAACAAATAACAAAGCACGGAGATGATTTCCTAATATCCACTTGTTTCTTCAGTGTTTCATCCATCTCTACCCTTCTTCATTCATTCATCAACCACATATTGAGCTCTTTTTCTCCCCACAGAGTTGGGCTGGGCAATGTGGGAGGGATGGTGGAAAAAAAACAAGGAGGGTTCTTACTTTTAGGAACTTTTTATTTCTTTTATTTTTTAATTTTTATTTTTTGAGTGAGAGTGCACAGGTGTGCAAACTGGGGAGGGGCGAGGAGGGGGGGAGATAGAGAATCTCAAGCAGCCTCCACACTGTGAGCACAGAACCCAACATGGGGCTCAATCTCACGGCCATGAGATCACGGCCTGAGCCAAAATCAAGAGTCTGACACTTCAACAACTAAGACAACACCCAGGTGCCCCAACCATATCTGGTTTTGAAGAGGAGTATCCCATCTCTTCTTTAGATGCTTCCAAAGCATTAAACAGCCGTCTCTCTGCTTAGTTTTATTTTTCCTTCATTCCCTAAGAGTGAAATAGCAATTCTTATTCTCAGGGCAGGTTTAAATAGAGCAATGAGAATTATTAGTAGTATCTGTTATTTATTTCTTCCAAACATCAAAAATAATCTACCATATTCCCTTGACATCCCTTTTTATGTAGGCTAGATGTCCTAATTTTTATTTTTGCCTGAGTGGAAAAACCCAGAGGGGTTAAGGATATTGCCTATTATAATCCAGTAAATTAGAAACAGAGCAAGACCAGGAAACCAAATCTTCAAAATCTGGCCCAGCATTTCAGTGAGATTTGAAAAGAAAAACATACCTAGGAGAGAAGCCTCTCTTTGTGAGATAGTAAATCTTTCTCACAAAAGTAAAACGTCTCCCCTGTGCTCCCTTGCATAAAAAATCAGTTACCATCAGTAAATAGCAGAGGGGCTCAGGGCTGCAGTTACAGACTGAAAACTACCTGTAAAAATTATTTCCCTAAGGTTCCCCATTTATTCTGTTCTCTCCTCAGGTAATAAATAAACTTGCTCAGTTTTAAACATGGAGTCTGACTCTTCCGGCCGTGCGATCTCCAGGGGTTCCTCTGTTGCAGGCAGATTCAAGCTGGGGCCAGTCAATTCCTTACACAACTGCCAGGGAGGGAGCTGGTAGTATTTTCTGAGGGTGTATCCAATTATAAACATAAAGCAGCAGCTCCTGGGATTAGGTACACCCTCTAACACACGTACAGCCCAGGACAAGTGACCCAGAGGAAGGCAGCCATCGTCTACACTGTCATAGGTTCTGGTGCCCACATTCAACACATACAAACCAAGAATCGGAACCAAGTTGTTATTTTCCACTTTGCAACACCAAAATTTTTCATTCAGCATAATCAGGGAGCAGCTACTTTGTCTCTTTATTAGCTTTGTGTGAAAGATCAGTAGAGAGGCAGAGATTCAATGAAGACTTTCCCAAGGAATACAAGTCAATCAAAATGGCAGAAACTACAAAAACATGTTCTGACTCTAATGTTAAAACCCTTCCAGCATGCCAACGAGCAAGCATATGCACCCGCATGTGTACACACACACACACACACACACACACACACACACGAGGCACATGCACAAACCTAAGGGAAATATGGCAGGGATCTCATTAGTAGAAACCGGGGATAACTGGGGTCAACTGAGATTCTGGGGTCAACCAGAAATTAACATCAACTCAGACTTGACCTACTCAAATATGACCTACCCTCCAAGAACTGATCCCAGAGTCACCTACTGGACTGGCCTTCAGCCATGGACTCAATAGCCCAAACTTTCAGAATTCTAGATAAGTTGTCAAACACTAAAATGCACCTATTTTGTGCTCTGGGGCACATGACAAACGTGGAAGTTTTGAATAAAAAGCTAAAATTCAATTTAAACCAAAATCTGAAGGCTCTATTTTTATAAAAGAACAAAAGGAAATCACGTGCAAACCAAAACAATATCTCATAAAATACATCATAGATACGTAGAGACATTGACCTCAGTGGAGTTGGCAGATACGTGGCACAGTAGAGCCTACAGTGACTTCTTCTGGTCTTTATTTGGTGTTTGATTAGAAATGCCTTTCTTTTTTTTTTTTTTTTTTTTTAAATTTTTTTTCCAACGTTCATTTATTTTTGGGACAGAGAGAGACAGAGCATGAACGGGGGAGGGGCAGAGAGAGAGGGAGACACAGAATCGGAAACAGGCTCCAGGCTCTGAGCCATCAGCCCAGAGCCCGACGCGGGGCTCGAACTCACGGACCGCGAGATCGTGACCTGGCTGAAGTCGGACGTTTAACCGACTGCGCCACCCAGGCGCCCCTAGAAATGCCTTTCTTAATGTAAATTGCTGACCCAGAGAAATCTCTCAACACATGTGAACTATTATTGTGATTAGCAATGCTAACTATGGTAACTTGAATTCAAATACCAAGTGGGAGGCAATTCGCCCCCATCCTCCGTGTCCAGCTCTAATTGCCTAAATGGGGTGGGCAACGTTCTTGTCTAGGGGAGACATGATGTCGAGGGACGACAAGGCCAGACAGCAAAGGCAGGCAACCCTGTGGAGGGTGAGTTGATGCGATCTCAGCAGTTTGCCAGCCCAGGCGCCATGACTTGGAAACCAACTAATGGGAGGATCCTAGCATGGCCACTACTGTCATTAATGGTCTCAGCCTGAGACAAGACCCAGAATGGTCCCCATGGACATTTAAGTCAATTCAGAAATCTGCCACCAGGTGGCGCCACAACAAGAATGGGCCCAAGAGCCCAACTCAGAAGCTCCCTGCAGTCTGGCCGCTCCCTTGTTCAATTCGTTAACCTCACAACTAAGGAACCTCGTATTTTATACAATGGACAAATTGGGACCCCATTTGTTGTGTTATGGCTATTGTGTTATGATAATTTTTAAGGGTGAAAGGAGACACTATAATAACGGAGCAAAAGATAAACCAACACTATTCAGGGCAAGTAGGATACACAGCCTAGTTATGGCAAGGTTTATATTATTATTAGTTTATAGCATTACATTGCTTTATTTTTATATTTTTAGTATTTTGCAGTGAGAGAAGCAGCAAGTGATGCTGAGTAGAAGAGAGAAAGAAGGGGTGCCCCCCAGGGCCCATACCTGTCTAGGGCCATGGTACTGCTTTAAAGGTATTTGTAATACATGTAAACTAAAATGCCGACTTCATGCTGATGCCTGAGTGTCTATAGTTTACTAATCCTAGAAAATGAGCATATCGGGTACACAAGCTTTGAGGAACAAATAGTCCCAAACTATTTTTTTAGCTTATTTTTGAGAGAGAGAGAGAGAGAGAATATGAATGAGGAAGGAACAGAGAGAGAGGGGGACAGCAGATCCAAAGTGGGCTCCGTGCTGACAGCAGAGAGCCCGATGAGGGGCTCGAACTCACAAACAATGAGATCGTGACCTGAGCTGAAATCACGATGCTTGACGGACTGAACTACCCAGGTGGCCCTAACCTAGTCTTACCAATGACAGTCACCCTGCTTTACACGGGCTCCTCAAGACCTTATTCATCTTACAGCAGAAAGGCTGTGTCCCCTTTTACTCCTTCTATCTCCCCCACCCCGTGGCAACCACTTTTCTACTCTGTTTCTCTGAGTTTGACTCCTATGTGTTTTTCTTTTTGTTACTCCCACATGTAAATGAGACCACCCAGTATTTGTGCTTGTCTGGCTTATTTCACTAATTTTCTTACTTCAGACAATTCTCTATTCTTGTAGTCTTGTTTCTTTTAATTTACTCTTATCTCATTCCAATTTTTAAAATTTTAACCTTAACTTTTCGCTTTTTATTATCTTTCAATGATGTGAAGAAAAGACACTTTATTTTGACAGAAAAAATATATTGTGTAAACTTCTTCCGCCTTCTAGGGGAGAGAATGATCACTTAAAAAAATTTTTTTTAATGTTTATTTCTGAGAGAGTGAGCGAGCGAGCATGAGCGGGGGAGGAACAGAGAGGGAGACACAGAATCGGAAGCAGGCTCCAGGCTCTGAGCTGTCAGCACAGAGCCTGATCGGGGCTCAAACTCGTGAACTATGAGATCATGACCTGAGCTGAAGTCAGACGCTTAACCGACTGAGCCACCCAGGCGCCCCAAGAGAATGATCATTTAAAAAAAAATTTTTTTTAATGTTTTATTTAATTTTGAGACAGAGAGAGCCAGAGCATGAGCGGGGAAGGGGCAGAGAGAGAGGGGGAGACACATAATCGGAAGCAGGCTCCAGGCTCTGAGCTGTCAGCACAGAGCCCGACCCGGGGCTCAAACTCACAAACCGCGAGATCATGACCTGAGCTAAAGTCGGACGCTAAACCGACTGAGCCACCCAGGCACCCCAGTGATCATTTTTATTTGCAGAGCAATGGTGAGGGGGAGGTAAGATCTGAGAGCAGGTAACTCGGTGCGGCTCGCTCTAGAAAGAAGAGGCAGCTGTAGAAGGGGTCAGGGAGAAGGACTGGTGGAAAGACAGGGAGATTTCCAGGGGATTGATCCTGGTGGAAAGGAATCACTCAGTGCTGACCAGTCTGCAATGTAAGTCTCTTCTCAGAACCACAGACCGACCCCTCAAAATCTGTACGATTCACCAGGCCAGTAATTAACCTCTTGTTTCTCAGTTTCAAACCCACCCTTCCAGACACTTCTTCCTGATGCTTGGGCTAGTTCCCAGTTCAGCCTGGCCTTCCACTTCTCTGTGGGGCTCTGAGTGCAGCAGCCACCAGAGAAAACCTGCAAAGGGGGAGGGGGAGAAGGACTCATTTCTTACTGTCTGCCTCTTGCCCTGTCTACATCACTGCAGCCCGGCTGGGTCCACCTGCCACAGCATTTGGGTCCAGCAACAGGAGTAGCTGAATCTGCTTTCCAGGCTTTCCAGCACCGGCGAAAGGAGCCTTGTGATGACAAGCCCAGAGACACCAGTGCCCGCTCCACAGAGACGGAGGTCCTGGCGCCCAGATATCCTGGCACCACAGGGCCCCCCCGCTTAGAGGTCTAAGTTTCAGCTCCATAGGGCTCTGCCTCCAACCTTCTCAGACTCACTGATCCCAGCTCCTCTGCCCAGGGAGAGGTAACTGCGTCCTCATCGATCTCTTGATTTCCCCTCTTTGCCCTCTGAGCTACCCAGTTAACAATTCTTTATATCAAATTCTCACTGGTAGAATAAGTAGCCTGGGTTCTGTCCTCTGAGTGGACCAGGACTGATATATTTATTAGCATATGAAAAGCACATTTTCTTCTGGAGGGAAGGCTTTGGGATTGGGCTTGGGGGAGGAAAACGTACAGGCATCTCAGAGGCTGACAGTTTGAGTCATCCTCATCATGCCCACCCCTTCGATTACCTCTCATTTCCACTCCCTTAAAATTTATTTTTCGGGGCGCCTGGATGGCCCATTCGGTTAAGCATCTGACTCTGTCATGACCTCACGGGTCGGGGGTCCAAGCCCCGCGTCGGGCTCTGTGCTGACAGCTCAGAGCCTGGAGCCTGCTTCGGATCCTGTGTCTGCCTCCCTTTACCCCTCCCCTGCTCTTTCTCTGTCTCTCTCTGTCTCTGAAAAACGAATAAGCCTTAAAAAAGTTTTTTTTTTATTTATCATAATGTCCAGCAAAAAGTGTGGTCCTAGAGGAGGGAAGCTTCTCACCAAAGCGAGGAAGCTGCCGTTTTTCTCTTCAGCTGCTCCTGAAACCACCCTGAGAAACGAGGGGGCCCCTGATCAAGACCCACCCACCCCCAGAGCTGCGATTCTCTCCACACAGGTGTCACAGGGCATTACTGCAACGGGCTTGTTTCCCGACACCTCACCCTAACTGCTCCGCGTAGGGGGACCTGATGTTTTTGAAATCCAGGGGGAGCCACTGGACTTTGGAAACCAGGTCAGTGGCTGGACACAAGGCAGTGGTGGGCGGGCGCGGACAGCCGGGAGTGGACTTCGTGGCGGTCCAGGGCCTGACTTTGGTGAGGAAGCAGAGGGCGGTGGTGCCCCTTGGATGCGCGAAGGCAGAGGAATGTGCTCCGATGTGTCTGTGTGATGACAGCTGTCCTCCTCCCAAGCACCCGGTGGGTTCTGACCATACACTCACTGTGCAGCTTATGACTGGGTATGTCTCCCTTTGCAGTGGCCACTGGATAGTTTAGAGCCAAATCTGGGCCTGATACTTCCGTGGCCTGTGGAAGGGTGGTGGCATGCTAAACATTCACATGTCAACTGCCTTGCTTTCCTTTTTTTTTTTTTTTTTTTTTAATTTTTTAAAGTTTATTTATTTGAGAGAGAGTGAGCAGGGGAGGGGCAGAGAGAGAGAGAGAGGGAGAGAGAGAATCCCAAGCAGGCTCCATGCTGAAGGCAAGGCTCCAACCCAAGATCTCCATGAGATCATGACCTGAGCTGAAACCAAGAGTCAGACGCTGAACTGACTGAACCACCCAGGCGTCACGTCCCTTGCTTTCCTTTTAACGCCATTTCTTCCCTTTTTAAAAATTTAAGTTTGTGCTGCGGCATGTAAACATTTTTAAAACGAATCGAGCAACCAGGTGTTTGAATATGTGACGCCATGTAAAAGAAGCTGGCAAGTGACATCATTATTTTCTCATTTTCCGTCTCAAAATCTGGTAGGGATGGGCTCTCCTAAAAGGAGCCTAATTATAGTACACAGGCCTGTGTTCCTGTGGTTGGCACAGAATGTTTTTGCAATATCACACGCACAACAGGGGGCACCCAATAAACATCTGACTCAAGATAACACTAGATTCTGGAAAGAATCTACATCCTAGAAGCGATGGTGTTAGTGAGTCAACAGTAACAACACCAAGTGGTCCCTTCCACTCTTCAGTCACATAAAGAACAGATATTAAGGGGCGCCTGGGTGGCGCAGTCGGTTAAGCGTCCGACTTCAGCCAGGTCACGATCTCGCGGTCCGTGAGTTCAAGCCCCGCGTCGGGCTCTGGGCTGTGGAGCCTGTTTCCGATTCTGTGTCTCCCTCTCTCTCTGCACCTCCCCCATTCATGCTCTGTCTCTCTCTGTCCCAAAAATAAATAAACGTTGAAAAAAAAATTAAAAAAAAAAAAAAAAAGAACAGATATTAACTCAGCTCATTTACTTCTATTTCCTTACAGTCTTGATCATTCGGATTGTGAACCAGTAAGGGCTTCCCACAGGCGTCACATGCCTTGTCTATCAACTTGCCATTTGGCTCTGTTCCACCATCGTTAGAAACCTTTGCAATTTTCCCCTTTCTTCTGTGTTTGCATTTACCGGGGAGGAGAAGTGGATGAAAAATCTCTTGTTGGCAATGGGGAAGCGAGTGTTACACTTTGGACAGTCAACTTTCTCATGTAACCAGGTGCCTTTGCTTTGAAAAATTACTGGAAAGAGGAAACGGAGGTTCCTGGGAAGACATCACTAAGTCCATCCGGAAATAACGATTCATTAGGAAACTGAGGCTTCAGGTAGGAGTGGAAATGCTAAATGATCTTACATCAAGATGAGCTGCCAGAGTCAGGGTTCAACCTTTTCCCCCCAACTGTAAAATGAGTCAACGAGGCCCCACTTGGCCAAGGAACAGGGAAGATAAACCACATCTGGGGCCTTTGGGTTCCTTTTACGGGGCCTTCTTTTTCCTTCATAAAGTTGCATTTTTATATTTGTCTGTGTGGGCACATCACAGAAGCTGTCATACTTGATCAGCGCCTGGAGAGAAAGATGAAAACGTCACGCTCACATCTGTGCAGCTGGGATGAACAGGGAGAAATCGAGAAGATTAAGCAGAGAGCTTTCATGCCCGAGATAACCCAGCTGTGTGAAAAATCAAGTCTATTGAACACGAAAGCACTGAACCACCAAAATAACTGCTTTAAAACCAGGAAGGAAGGGAATAAATGCCCCAGCAAAGCACAGACAGTGACGCAGACCCGGCTGCATTTCAAACAAACTCATGACCGTCTCTCCACCCCTGTGATGTGTCTCAGACTCAGCCGTTCTATTTCAGTCCTGTTCCCCTGGTTCTTCTTTTTTGAATAGATGGCAACACCTTACTTCCTTGCGGCTGGATTAAGTTGAAAGTTTTCTGAATACAGGATTCGGGCTTTCAACGTGGTTAGCCATAAAACTAAAAAGCTTTTTTCATTGTTTGTAACCTCTGTGCTACCCAACGTGGCAGCCAACAGCCACGGGTGACCGTTTCTATTAAAATTAATCAAGATGAAATAAAATCAAGGATTCAGCTGCTCAGATGCACCAGCCACATTTTAGGTACTCAACAGCCGCACGTGACGAGCGGCTACCAGACTAGCCAGTGTGGAGACAACGTGCCCATCACTGCAGAAAGTCCTCCAGGAAATGGGGCTCCCCTTCCAGAATGCAATTTATTCGATTCCTATGAGCTTTCTGACCCTCCGAGGATTGGCTCTACCTGCTTCCTGGTAGAGTTCCTGATATTCCTACCGATGTGGGCTCAGATGCCAGAAAATCCTCGGGGCTTAGGTGACTCAGGTTACGTAGAAACTGTTCAGTCCTGCAGGCTATGAGGCCTCTGTTTTGTGGGACACAAAAGGGAAACCTCTCTTCCTAATCTTTATAGCAGCTTCCCACAGTCACTGTGATGGCTACAAGTGTGCGTCAACCTGACTAGGTCTTGGGGTGCCCTGATTACACGTTGCTGCGGGATGTGTCTGTGAGGGCGTCTGCAAATGAGACTGGCCTTTGAATGGGTGAAGTCAGGCAAGCAGGTGACCCTCCCCAGTGTGAGTGGGCTTCATCCAATCCATCCAGGGCCTGAAGAGAACGGAAGGTGGAGGAAGGAAGCATTCACCCCTCTTTTCCCTGCCTCCCTGCATGAGCTGGGGCATCTCATCTCACCTTCTGCCCTTGAAGAGGGAGTTACACCATCAGCTCCCATCAGGCCCTTAGACTCAACCTGAATCGCACCACCAGCTTTCCTGGGTATCCAGCACGCAGACGCGGATCATGGGAGTGCGCAGACTCCCTAATCACGTGAGCTAGTTCCAACCCCCCAGACATGAAACACAGGCAGACCGCTCCTCCGGGAAAGGGCCCAGGCTCCAGGCACAAGCACCAGCTAACGCTTAGTGGTTGGAGGGTTCACACTTCCAGTCTTGGAAGTGCAACAAAGATAATGCCAAGGATACACAGGTAAGAGTAATGAGCGAGTACTGGGGGCCACCGAGCCTCCAGCACCCTTCCCTGGGAGACAGCCATGTGTCACATCTGGTCTGGTCTGCATGGCTTGGATCTACTCTGAGATTATTAACGATGCAAATGACTAACCCCAGAACTTGTCACTCCTTCAGACTCTTATTTCTTGCCTCAATTTTTTTTTTTTTTGAGAGAGAGAGAGAGAGAGAGAGAGAGCGTGTGTGCATGTGAGCAGGGGAGGGGCAGAGAGAGAGAGAATCCCAAGCAGCCTCCGTGCTGTCAGTGCAGAGCCCGATGCGGGGCTCAAACTCAATGCACTGTGAGATCATGACCTGCGCCAAAATCAAGAGTCAGAAGCTTAACCAACTGAGCCACCCAGCTGCCCCTTGCCACGATTTATACTGTAATCTGGAGGGAGTGGGTTCAGAGAGATAAAAGCTGGCTCTCGGCTGGTTTTCCCAGAGAGCAGCCCTTGCGACAGTGATCAGTCTGCTTCTCTATTTGAGGTACAGCATGTCTAGCTACTGCTAACAGAAGCCCAGCAATTGAGTGGTTGTTTGACTATTCTCGAGGCGAAATATTCAGAACAATCTAACAGACTTGTGGGCACACACACACACACACACACACACACACGTTCTCATAACCTTTTCAACAGGGAAGTTCACATTTTTTCTTCCCTCCCAGCAACACACTGACAACCATCCAGCATTTAAATTGGGGGAAAAAAGAATTAAAAGGAGAACCCACCATGTATGTTTAAAACGAAAAAGACTGCAGCTGTTTCCTCCATACTAGAGGCCTGTGGTTTGAATTTTAATATATTTCCAACAACTGCATGCTTGGTTGCCCCCCTGTTTCTTTTTTCTGTCTCTTATTTGTAAGCCCAAATGTTTCTTATTAAAGAGCTATTTCAAGACCCAATCTTTATTTTTTTTCTTAAAAATCAATGTTATTTTATTTTATTATTTTTTTAAATATAATTTATTGTCAAGTTAGCTAACATACAGTGTATACAGTGTAGTCTTGGCTTTGGGAGTAGATTCCCCTGATTCATCGCTCACATACAACACCCAGTGCTCATCCCAACAAGTGCCCTCCTCAGTGCCCATCACCCATTTTCCCTGCCACCCCTGGGCCCCCACCCCTCATCAACCCTCAGTTTGAAACGCAATCATTAAAAGGAGAAATAAAAATCTTTAAATTGCATAAAACACTGGAGGTAAGATCAACAGATTCATGTTCCACTGATGGGAATACAAAATGGTCCAATATTTCTAGGAGGCAATTTCATCCAGACCAATCAATGGTTTTAAAATGGCTCCCAACCTTTGACCTAATATGTTTTATTTTGGGGGAACTAAAGAACCAGTCAGACATCCCACCAAAAGTTATGTGCTGGGATGTTCATGACGGTGTTACTTTTGAGGCTGAAAGCTAGAGAGGGGACCAAAAATGTTCAAGAGAGATATGGTGACATGAACCATATATGTACACTCTGGAATGTTATGAAACCATTAAAGATCAGGCTTTTAAAGAAAACTTAATATCATGAAAGCTGCTCATGTTACTATGTTACATAATGGAATATACATTATAGTAGGTAACATAACAGGATAGAAAAGAATATATATTATATACATGTTATATTAACATAATAACATGTATAATATGTAACATAATATACACCTGCATATGAAATGTGAACTCACTGGAGGCCCCAGTCTCCTTACCTGTAAACTGCTATTAATTATGGTACCTTTTCACCTTAGGTTTTCTGTAAGGGTTCAATGAAACAATCCTGTAAATTCTTAGCACAGTGTTTAACACAGGCAGGAGAGCCATGTATGTTAGCTATCGTCATTATATGTGACAAAACACACATTCACACACACACACACACACACACACACACACACACACACGAGCGAGAATCTAGTTAGCAATACACAGAGTATCAGTAGACAATGAGATTACTAGTGATTTTTATTTCCTTCCTATTTCCTTCTTTAAACTGTTTGCATTTCCAGGGTAACAAAATGAGCATATATTACATTTGTAGTCTGAAGAAGATAGTATGAACCTCGCTGTAATATAATAAAATACTTGTTGAAATACCACATGCTGTATTGGAGAGGTCACAGGTGAGGGTTCTGGCCATAGCTGCTGAAGGAAGAAAATTTGATCAGGCTGCCCATGGCTCTTGGCCTACCTTGGGTCTCTGATCAGGGATGTCACCCCCATACCAGAGAATTTCATTAACATGCTCACAGACCCGCACACACACCCATTCATGTTCACACTTGTTCACTGTCACTTTACCTGCTGCACGGATGCTAGTTAATCCCAACAGCCTGACAGCCTACAGCTTGTTCTGATACATCCCACCGGGGGGCTGGAGAAGGGGTGCCTCTGTGATGCTCGCTTGTCTCTCCCCCTTCTCCTACCCCAGCCTCTGTTTTCCCAGGGGGCCCATCAGGCCTACAGGCTGGAATATAGGGGCCAGAAAACCCTGGTCATCCCTGAATCCAGAATGTTCCTCTTACAAGTAGAAAACTGAGGCCTAGGGTAGGGCTGACATTCAGCCAGCACATAGAGAATCTGCCAAATTGGAGTTAAAATACTAAGTTCTCCCAGGGTGGATGGAAAAGAGTCAGTGGCTTGACTGCCCCACCCTCTGCTGCAGCACCTTCCCCAGCAGCCCCAGATCCCCCTAAATCAAAGAACTAGGAAGCTGAGGAGAAGACCTCAGGACCCTGTATCAGGACCATGAACAGGAGCATCTGCTCTGCGAGCCAGTGCCTGTGCTGGTGGCCGAACCCTCGCCCTCTCTCCCCCATCATGGGGGCAGGAGATTCTGGGCCATCTGCAGGGAACGGTACTGTGACTGTGGTCAGCTGCCACTTGTGGCCCCAGGCTCTCCCTTTAGAAATAGGGACACCGCCCTATGACCTCCCAGCTCTCAACGGTAAAAATTTAAGATCTTCTTAAAGGAAAAAAAAAAGGATGCAAAAACAAATGACTTAATATATGAGGCCACATGAATATCTCTTTAGCTGAAAAAACTGCATGAAACGTCAGACTAAAGTTGCAGTTCTTATTCAGTCCCTACCTAGCGAGCCCACAGAAAGCAAAGCTATTTATTTCCATTGGTCATCCTCCAGTATGCGAGAAAGGATGACAAATGACCCACTTGTACCTTTTGTGTTGATACTTCCATAGTAGGACTTCACGGAATGCAGGATTAAGACCTGGGTGGGTGACTATAGGAAAAATGGACTCAATGCCCAGATTCCAGGCTTAAAGGTTGTGTATGCAGGTGGTGGTGGAGGAGGGGCTATTGTGTACCTTTTATTAAAGTTATTACTTGTTGGGGCGCCTGGGTGGCTCAGTCGGTTGAGCGTCCGACTTCAGCTCAGGTCACGATCTCACCGACCGTGAGTTCGAGCCCCGCGTCGGGCTCTGGGCTGATGGCTCAGAGCTTGGAGCCTGCTTCCGATTCTGTGTCTCCCTCTCTCTCTGCCCCTCCCCTGTTCATGCTCTGTCTCTCTCTGTCTCAAAAATAAATAAATGTTAAAAAAAAATTTTAAAGTTATTACTTGTTATTTTGGGTAAGAGCACAGGCTCTGAACCCAGACCTTCTGGACTTCGATTCTGCCTTTACTAGTTGTGACTGTGTGACCTTGTATAGTGACTTAACCTTTCTGGGTCTATTTCTTTATGTATAAAATGGGGATAATAATAATACCTACATCAAAAGATTGTGAAAAGGATTAAATGCTCAAAAGAAATCCCAGGCATAGTAAGGACCTGATAAATTTTCTATGTTTAATATTATTAATGTATGTTTTCCTGTAACAGTGCTCATCTCTGATTCAGTGAAATGTCCTACTCAGAAAAGGCACAGATTGGGACGCTGGCCTCTTTCTGTTCACATTCTTCTGTCCTGTCCCCTGTTCCTAGATCTTTGGAAGATCCGTGTTAGTGAGATAGTAAAGGGTAATGTGTACCAACAAGTTGCATTTCTCCCACCTTCCCCATCCTGAGGTCTTCAATATTTAGAAAGTTCAATGTTCAATATTCTTGACACTCTGGAGTGGGGGATTCCCTCATGGAAGTTCTGTGAGGGGTGGGTGGGAGAAGAAGTTAGGCAGGAGGCACTTGTTGTACATGTAGAAAGCAGTCACTTGCTAACCTCACAGGTAATTACATTAAAGGCAAATTATTTGATCCAAGCATAACACTAAAAGTCATCAATCACAAGGAAAGAGAGATAAAGAAGAAAAAAGGAAGACACATATCAGTAATTATTTTTTTTAAGTTTATTTATTTTGAGAGAGAGAGAAAGACAGCACATGAGCAGGGGAGGGACAGAGAGAGAGAGGGAGAGAGAGAGAATCCCAAGAAGGTCCCACAGTGCCAACGTAAAGCCCGATGTGGGGCTGAACTCATCAACTGTGAGATCATGGCCGGAATTGAAGTCAAGAGCTGGATGCTTAACCAACGTGAGCCACCTAGGCGTCCCTCAGTAATTACTTTAAATGTAAATGGTCGACATGTGCCAATCAAAAGACACAGGTGACTGAATGGATTAAAAAAACAAGACTCATCTATATGCTGCTTACAAGAGACTCACTTCAGACCTAAAGACACATTTAGACTGAAGGTGAAGGATGGAAAGATATTCCATGCAAAAGGAAGCAAAAAAGAGAGAGAGAGAGAGAGAGAGAGAGAAAGAAAACTGGGGTGGCAGTACTTGTATCAGACAAAACAGATGTTAAGACAAAGAATGTAACATGAATCAAAGAAGGGCATTACGTAATGGTAAAGAGAACAATCCAACAAGAGTTGGATTACATATGTGTGTAATATATATTATATAATATGTGTTTTATTAATATACAATATAATTATTATTAGATATGATATACAGAGAATACAGAAATACAAAAAGGAAGCTGGAAAATCACAATTCTGTGGATGCTAAACAACATGGTCCTAAACAGACAATGGGCCAATAAAGAAATCAAAGAAGAAATTAAAAAAAAAATATGGAGACAAATGAAAATGAAAACATAGTGGTCCAAAATCTTTGGGACACAGCAAAAGCAGTTCTAAACAGGGAGATTATAGCAATATAGGCCCACCCCGAGAAACAAGAAAAGTCTCAAATAAGCAATCTCATATCCTGCCTAAAGTAACTAACAAAAGAAGAAGAAATAAAGCCCAAGGTTAGTAGAAGGAAGGAAATAATAAAGATCAGAGCAGAAATAAATAAAACAGAGCCTAAAAAGACAATAGAAAAAAATCAATGAAACCAATAGATAGTTATTTGGAAAGGTAGCCAAAATTGATAAGCCTTTAGCCAGACTCATCAAGGAAAAAAGAGGACTCAAATAAATAAATAAAACCAGAAATGAAAGAAAAGAAGTAACAACTGACACCACAGAAATACAAAAGATTCTAAGAGAATAGTATTAAAAATACATGCAAACTAACTGGACAACCTAGAAAAACTGGATACATTTCTAGAAACACAAAATCTTCCAAAACTGAATTGGGAAGAAATAGAAATGTGAACAGACAAATTACTAGTAACAAAATTGAACTGGTAATCAAAAAACTCCCAATGAACAGAAGACCAGGACCAGGTGGATTCACGAGTAAATTCTACCAAATATTTAAAGATTTAATACCTATTCTCCTCAAATTATTCCAAAAAATAGAAGATGAAGGAAATCTTTTGAACTTCATTCTACAAGGCCAGCTTTAGCCTGGTAGCAAAACCAGATAAAGAAACTACAAGCAAAGCAAACTATAGGCTAATATCCCTGATAAACACAGATGCAAAAATCCTCAACAACATATTAGTAAATAAAATTTGACATTACATTAAAGGGATCATTTACCATGACCAAGTGGGATTTATTCCAGAGATAGAATGATAGGTCAATATCTGCAAATCAATCAATGTGATATATCACATTAATAAAATGAAGGGTAAAAACCATATGATCATCTCAACAGATGCAGAAAAAGCATTTGACAAGATTCAACATACATTCATTTTAAAAACTTTCAACAAAATGGGTTTAGAGGGAATGTACCTCAACATCATAAGGGCATATATGACAAACCCACAGCTAACATCATCCTCAATCAGGAACAAGACAAGGATGTCTACACTTGCCACTTTTATTCAACATAATAATGGAAATCATAGCGACTGCATTCAGACAAGGAAGGAAGGAAGGAAGGAAGGAAGGAAGGAAGGAAGGAAGGAAGGAAGGAAGGGGCGGGCAATGGAGGGAGGGGAAGGAAGGAAAGGAAGAAAGAAAGGGCATGCAAATGGGTAAGGAAAAAGTAAAACTGACAGTATTTGCAGATGACATGATACAGTATATAGAAAACTCTAAAGACTCCACCTAAAAGCTATTAGAATAAAAAGTTCAGTAAAGTTGCAGGATACAAAATTAATGTACAAAACTTTGTTGTATTTATATATAGTAATAACAAAATAACAGAAGGAGAAATTAAGAAATTTATCTCATTTACAATTGCATCAAAAAGAATAAACTACCTAGGAATACATTTAACCAAGGAGATGAAAGACATGTACTCTGAAAACTATAAAATATTGATAAGAGAAATTGAAGATAATACCAACAAATGGAAAAATATATCATGCTCATGGATTGGAAAAACGAAAATTATTAAAATGTCCATACTACTCAAAGCAATCTACAGATTCATCATGATCTCTACCAAAATACCAGAACTATTTTTTACAAAACTAGAACAAATAATCCAAAAATTTGTATAGAAGCTCAAATGACTTTGAATAGCCAAAGCAATCTTGAGAAAGAACAAAGCTGGAGGTATCACAATCTCATATCTCAAGACATACTACAAAGCTATAGTAATCCAAACAGGACAGTACTGGTCCAAAAATAGACAACATAGGTCAATGGATAGAGAACCCAGAAATAAACCCACACTTCTATAGTCCATTAATCTAAAACAAAGACAAGAATGCTTAACAGGGAACAGACAGTCTCTTCAATAAATGGTGCTGGGAAAACTGGGCAGCTACATGTAAAAAAATGAAACTGGACCAGTTTTGTACACCATACACAATATTAAACTCAAAATGGATTAAGGACCTAAATGTGAGACCTGAAATCCTAAGACTCCTAACTGAAAACATAGGCAGTAACCTCATGGACATCAGCCTTAGTGATATTTTTCTAGATATGTCTCCTTAGACAAGTGAAACAAAAGCAACAATAAACAGTTGGGACTACACCAAAATAAAAAGCTTTGGACAGTGAAGGAAACTATCAACAAAACAAAAAGGCAGCCTAGTGAATGGGAGAAGATACTTGCAAATGATATATCTGCTATGAAGTTAATATCCAAAATATATAAGGACTTTGCAATTCAACAAAAAACAACAAAATAAGCCAATTAAAAAAATGACCAGAGGACCTAAATAGACATTTTTCTTAGGAAGACATACAGATGGTCAACAGATACATGAAAAGATGCTCAACATCACTCATCAAGGAAATGCAAATCAAAACCTTAACAATCACCTCACACCTGTCAAAACGGCAAGTATCAAAAAGACAAGAAATAAAAAGCTTTAGTGAGGAAAAGGAACTCTCGTGGACTGTTGGTGGGAATGTAAATCGGCACAGTCACTGGGGAAAACAGTATGGAGATTCCTCAAAAAATTAAAAATAGAAATACTATATAATCCAGTTATTCTACTACTGGGTATTTACCCAAAGAAAATGAAAACACTAATTCAAAAATATATATACACCCGTATGTTTATTGCAGCATTATTTACGATAGCCACTATATGGAAACAACCCATGTCCATGGATAGATGAATGGATAAAGATGTGGAGTGTGTGTGTGTGTGTGTGTGTGTGTGTGTGTGTGTACATACATACAATATATACATACACAATGGAATATTACCCAGCCATAAAAAAGAGTGAGATCTTGCCATTTGTGACAATATGATGGATGTAGAGGGTATTATACTAAGTAAAATAAGTCAGAAAGAAAAGGACAAATGCCATATGATTTCACTTATAAGTGGAATCTAAAAACCAAAACAAACACAAAACAGAAACAGAATCATAAATACGGAGAACTGGTGGTTGCCAGAACAGTGGGGGCAGAGGAATGGGGGCTGACATAGGTGAAGGGAATTAAGAGGTACAAACTTCCAGTTATAAAATAAATAAATCACAAGGATGAAAAGTGCAGCATAGAGAATATAGTCAATAATGTTGTCATAACATTGTTTACTGAAAAATGGTAACTACCTTTATCATGGTGAGTATAGAATGATGCATAGAATCATTTAATCACTATGTCATACACCTGAAACTAATATAACATTGTATGTCAATTATACTTCAATAGGGGTGCCTGGGTGGCGCAGTCGGTTAAGCGTCCGACTTCAGCCAGGTCACGATCTTGCGGTCCGTGAGTTCAAGCCCCGCGTCAGGCTCTGGGCTGATGGCTCAGAGCCTGGAGCCTGTTTCCGATTCTGTGTCTCCTTCTCTCTCTGCCCCTCCCCCGTTCATGCTCTGTCTCTCTCTGTCCCAAAAATAAATAAAAACGTTGAAAACAAAAAATTTAAAAAAAAATTAAAAAAAATTATACTTCAATAAAAAAAGAAAGCAAATTATTTTCCATGATAATTTGATCCCTTGGTGCCTTTAAAAAATTTTTTTAATGTTTATTCATTTTTAAGAGAGAGAGAGTGAGCCAAGGAGGGGCAGAGACAAAGGGAGACACGGAATCCAAAACGGGCTCCAGGCTCTGAGCTGTCAGCACAGAGCCCAACATGGGGCTTGAACCCGCAAACCATGAGGTCATGCCTCCTTATTATGGCTGAAGTCAGACACTTAACCAACTGAGCCACCCAGGTGCCCCGATTCCTTGGTGCCTTTTAACACTCTTGCAGTGGGTTGAATGGTGGTCCCTCAAAAGGTATGTCTACCTGGAAACTGTGAATGTGTCCTTATTTGGAAAAAGAGTCTTTGCAGATATAATGAAGTTCAACATTTTCAGAGGAGATGATCCTGGATTAGAGTGGACCCTGAATCCAATGACAAGTGTCCTTGTAAGAGAAGAGTGAGGGAGAGGAGGAGGAGGAGGAAGCCATGTGAAGACAGAGTCAGAGACGGGTCTGATGTGGTCCCAGGCCAAGGAGAACATGGAGCCACCAGAAGCTGGAAGAGTCAAGGAAGGATTTGTCCCTTGAACATCCAAAAGGAACCAAGCTTGCACACAACTTGGTTCTGAATGGGATCAAACTATGTTCCTCCAAAATATACTGCTTTGGCATACAGACTATTTTGAGCTGGAGGCAATCAAGAAATCGCAGATGCAGGAAAAGCTCTCTACTCTTCCCCTCCTTCTGCATAAGAGTAGAGTATAAATTTCCCTTTGTGGAAGTGTCCTCCTTCCTCTCCCCTGTACCAGGAATAGGAGACAACTCTTATCACTGAAGATAGCACCAACTTGAATCTTCACACACACCTTATAAATAAATAATCCTTATCTTCCATTAGTTTCTCTCCATATATTTACTTTCTCACAATTACTGCCCCTTAAGATCCTAAACACTTCTCCTTCGCCCTGTCATTTCTTCACAAATTTATCATTCTTTGTTAAAGTAGTATACAAGCTTTCGGGCCTAACCCCCTTCTATGGGTTTTCATTTCCTTTTCTATGAGACCCCGGCATACAGATAAATGTTAAAATGTTAATATTGAATAAAATTGTTATGTTAATGTGACTTTTGTTACTTTAATTTACAGGGTGGAGGAAACCTAACAGGGTGGAGGAAAAACTTTTTCCTCCCCTACAGTTTCATACTCTGGCCTCCAGACCCATGAGAGAATAAATTTAAGACACCAAGCTTGTGAAAATCTGTTCTCGTCTTAGCAAATACAGCCCCTAAACTCCAGACATGCTGAATTTTCACCCCTGAACGTGCCAGGGGATGTCCTGCCTCCTTATTACGTGCTCATATTCAGCAGCAGTGTCCTTAACTACCATTTACTGAGCATTCACCACGTGCTGACTTAAGTGCGAGAGAAATGTGGATGGTGAAGTCAGGGTCCCAGCTCCTCAGCAAGTCTGTAGGTCTCCAACAGCATGGACAGCACTTATGTTGGGTCTTGAAGTATTGTTATTCATATTCCAGGGAAGTGTTATTATACAGGGGAGAGAAAAACAGGAATTTTATCTTGGAAGAACTGGGTTCCTGGGGTACCTTGGTGGCTCAGTTGGTTAAGCATCCAACTTTGGCCTGGGGTTTGAGTCATAGTCCGTGGGTTCAAGCCCCACAGCACTGACAGCTCAGAGACTGGAGCCTGCTTCAGATTCTGTGTCTCCCTCTCCCTCTCTCTGCCCCTGCCCTGCTCATGCGCGCACACACACTCTCTCTCTCTCTCAAAAATAAATAATTATTTTTTTTAAAAAAAGAAGAACTGGGTTCCTATTCCAGCCACACTTCCCTGGCTCATCAGTCCTCGTGAAATAAATTAATTTGTAATGTGTGAGAACATGAATAATATCAATAGCTAATTTTCAGCAGCAGCTTACATTGTGCCAAATCTACTCTGAGTACTTTGGTCGTTTAATCCTTTATTTAAACAACCCAGAGGCAGGTACTGTCATAAACCCTACTGGACAGGGGAGGGAACACAGAAGCTTGGAAAAATAAGATAACTCACTCGGAGTTCCAGAACTAGTATTCAGACCAGGTAGATCCACGTGGCAAATCTGGGATTCGAACTGACACAGTCTGGTTGGGGGCTACCCCTCTTAATCACTATGTTCTTAGTTACTGTGTTATTACAATAGCCCCCTAAGTCATCAGTCTCCATTTCACAGACAAAGAAACCAAGGTTCATAGATATTTCTACAGCACTCCAGAAATAACCAGACCAAATTATGCAGATTACTTATAAAGGATTACTGACTTTTTCTCTTAAATCCCCCTTCTCTCCCCTGCCACGATAAGTTCTGTGGAGGCAAAGATTGTATTTTACTTATCTTGGGTCCCCCTGAAGATTTACCAACTGTCCCCTAGAGAGAGCAAATGACAACTGAGTGTCTGGATGGGCCAGGCTGGATCATAATGAATTTTGGTGTTCCCTAAACCACAAAGTGTTTAGAGCTGGGATTTAACACTTAAGTAAGAACCACAGAATGAGTCAGATTAAGTGAATGAAAAACTGTCAGACATTAGGACATATTATAATCCAATTTCCTAATGGAAGTTGTAGACAGACTGCCCTGGGAGAGATTTAAATTTAAAGTGCCTAAAAGCCTCACTTCTATATCTCAGTGATGCCTTAGCACGGAGAAACAGACTGCCGGATTTTCCTCATCTCTAGTGGAAACCCATGTGGTATAAGTAAGCAGAATCAAGCTCCAAAATGACACCTAGGATATAAATAGACATCCCCTCTGAAAGCTTCCAGACAGTAAGTCTTTGTCTGGGCTGAAGAAGTACCCCAGGACAGCTCCAAATTGGCCCTTCTCCTGCAGGAGGAGAAAGGGGGTGGGCCCTTCTCTGAAGTATATCACCCCCTCGCCTTCCCTAGGGGACCCCCACTAACAAGCAGCGCTCAGCAGTGCCCACACCAAAATTCAGAGGCGCAGAGGTCTTTGAATTAGCAGCCCAGGAAGGAACGCCTTTGGGAGAATATTAATTATAAGCGACAGCGCGTCGTTACCCTTTAGCGTCTCTAGACCCTCCTGCTTCTAGCGAGAGATGGGCTGGCCCCAGCTGTCCTTGTAGCTTCGCCTAAATGCCCCCCATGCCCACACTGCCACCTTATCAGAGAAGACGGGGGCTGTATCAGATGTCTGCTCTGAGATCCCAGCATCCAGCGATTGTATTTCCCCCTTAATGGAAGCACAGATCTGCATTCCTGATACTGAAAATCATTTAGTCCCTGTGATGCCAAGCTGCCAGCTCAGCCAGATCTTCTACTCTGGACGCTGGAGACCAGGAAGAGAAATATATCTGTGCGCCCTTACAGCACATGGAGATGCTTTGAAACCAGAGTAGGAGAGCAGAATGATTCTTGGGAATTTTGTGACAGACACTTGTCATGGGCAACACGGTGAGCTGTTTTTAGAGAAGGTGTTTCAAAATTTGAAAACTGGAATGGTCTTAATGCTCCTTGAGTCAATGGCACAGTGCTTTATGGTCACCGAGGGAGAGATGCCAGAAGGCTTTGCTCAGGAGCGTGTTTTTCACGATGGCCCGGATACATGCCTTTGACTTTGTTGCCTCGAGGAAGAAAGTGGAGTTGATTTCCCCCACGGCCTCAGCGTCCTCAGAGGGATTGCTCAGGGCAAACCAAGGGCTGGATGTACAATCTCAGGGTGGATTAGAGCCCTAGTGTTTAAAATAGTGAACAGTTATTTCATACTCACTGCTACAGACTCAGTGCTTGTATATGCCAACCCTCCACCCCAAATTCACATTGAAACCTCATCCCCGAGGTGATGGTGTTAGGAGGTGAAACTTTTGGGAGGTGAAGAAGATAGAGCCCTCAGTGATGGGATTAGTGCTCTTATAAAAGAGACTGCACAGAGCGCCCCCTTCCCTTCAGCTATATCAGGACTCAGGAGAAGACATCTGTTCATGGACCAGAAGCTGAATCTACTGGTGCCTTGGTCTTGGTCTCGCCAGCCTTCAGAACTAGTGAAAAGTGACCGCTGTTTACGCCCCCCCAGCCAGTGGTATTTCTGTTATGGCAGCTGGAATGAACCAAGTCACTTCCTACAGACCAAGTGCTCTGATAATTGCTTTATAAACATGATTTCATTTAAGGTTCACAAGAATCCTGTTAGGTAGGTGCTACCATTATCTTTGAGCTCAGAGAGGTTAAGTAACTTCCCTAAGATCACACAGACAATAGAGCCAGTACTCAAGCCCTAGTGGAGGTTTTAGTGATGCCAAGGATTCCTGAAGTGCCCATCTTTGAAGTGATGTCTTACAGATCCGACCTGACCTCCCTGAGGGGTGTCCTGGGGCTAAGGTGGTCGACTCAAACAGAAACACACCCAGGGAACAGGAGAGCCAGAAGGAGTCAAAGCACCCCAACCCACCACGACTTCATGTTCTCTGCCTCTATAAATCCTGCCTTATGTCTTCCTCTCCGGGAGGTGGTCATCAGAGCCTACGGGAATGGCTGGCACCTGCTAGAGATGTGCAGCGCCCAACCTGCACAACCCTACTGAGAGGCCCTGAATTTGGGTTTTTAAAGTGTGATTCAAACTCATGTCTGCTATGAAGTGTTCCCTGATTGCCCTTTGGAGATGATGGGGGGGCAGTGATGGTACCTAAGGGGCTGGGCGGGAAGTTAGTGGACACTGAATCTAGCTTCCACTCTGCTACGTATAAGCTGAGTGACCCTACACAAATCATTTGCCCTTTCTGGACCTCGGTTTTTTCTCTGCAAAATAAGGGAGTGGGACTCAGAAGGCCTAAATTTCCTGCTAGCTCCAAAATTTTATAACGTGTCACTTTTGAACTCAAAATATTTGTAACTTAGTGCTTAATATACATTATCTCATACAGCATTATTATTTCCATTATCTCCATTTCTATCATATTTCTAATATCTCCATTTCCTATTTGTTTATATTTATTTATTCCAACTAATAATTTATTCCAATTATTTCCAACATCCCCATTTCTATCATATTTCTCTAAAGAGTGTGCACTTCTTAGAGGTAGGGTCTCCCTAGATTCTCAATCAATATTTCATTAATTTTTGATGTTCAGAGTTCCACGGCCCACAGATAACCTTCTACTTGACATCTTTCCCCTGGTCTGCAAGTCCATTGTCATCGTACCAGCCGGACAGAACCAAAACTGTAGCATTCTGGGAGAAACAGAAAGGAAGGAAACCAACTGTGATTTTTAAAAATCTTCCTTGTACTGTGCCTAAGTGTAAACAAAGAATTACCTAAGTAATAGCCCCTTGCTAATTTACACATTAATATCATAATTTGTACGACTGAATCACACCAGTAAAGTTAACAGGCATGTAATGAAAAGCACACTATCCCAATTTTTTGCGGTTTGTTATTGTGGCTGAATTAGGGCAAGAATGGTGAACTGGGCCATTTAATTAGATTAAAGACAAAACAGTGTGAAGTTTAAAAATGCCAACAGTTGGACAGTTGACATGTCATGATAGCAGCCAGTCAGGTTGGAAAAAGGTAGATGCCATCAACTCTAAAGCCAATGTCTTAATGTTAATGGAAAAATTCATGGAAAATAAATAACCTTCGGGGACTCAAAAGTTATTTTAAATTCCATGTGTACACTTAAGGGAAAAACAAGCCAGGCCCTAAAATAATTAAAGCCATCAATATGAACTACTCAGGTTTGAAAGGGACCTATATTTCTTACTCATAAAAAATGAAATAATGTGCAATTTGGTTTCTTGGCCTTCTGTTGCTTGAATTGCAGAGCATTGTTCAAAAGTTAATTTAACACCAGAATATAATTATTAAGACTATAGAATGCCTAATCTTAGCCCCTGCGTTAAAGAACGATTCTCTTTTTTTATGGTAATTTTTTAACTTCGTAAACCAAAAGTACAAAAGTGATTTTCAGACAGTGTTTCTCCTTTTGCTTTCCCTCTTTTAGAGAAAATGAGCATTACATGGAAAGAAAAGAAAATTTAATAAAATTGAGTATAATAATACAATTCCCCACAGGATACTACGGCAAGGTGTTCAGCTGTTTCTCCCACTCAGGTTGAAAGCTTTTCTTAGAGGTTCTATTTGAAGAGCTTGGGTGGGAAGCTTGAAAGAATAGTACAAACATGTGAGTGAAAGTCTGTATTAACAAATCAGTCGGGAAATCCACCAAGTTTTACCAAAGAACGAGGAAAGCCTACTGTGAAATTAACCATTTCACACTTTTTAAGAAGTTAGTCATGGGAGTGTGGCTGCTACTTTCCATGCCTCCCAGCTGCCTTGTATCCTCTGCTAGAAAGCCTTACTTACGCTCCTGAGCAGGCCATTCCATTTTCTTCTTGGAAGAAAAAAAAAATGCTTTGATTTGTTTTCCTTTTTAAAATCCTGTTTTGCTAACATTGCAATCCCCATCAGGAAAAGAAGTTCAACCATGCTTTCTGACGGTGACACCTGAGACCATGTTTGCAGCTTTTGGACTTGAACTCTTAGGTTTGGGTTTAGGAAAGCCCACCAGCTTCCCATACAGTGTGGTTATTCAAAATTCCTTCCGAGATGGTGAGATTTGCTGAAATAGCACTCATCCCATCCTTACTACCATTCGCGATGGAATCAATTCCAAACATAATCAAATGCAGTTCGATTTTCTCTCCTCTCTTCCTAAACACCCCAACATTTTAGGGCTCTTTCCTTGTTTCTTTAATCTTCTCAAGATCAATGCCACAGGAATCTCACTCCCAATTCCAAGTAGGGATATTGCCTGGGTTTGCTCAAAAGTCGAATGGGCTTTTTTTTTTTTTCTTTCTTTTTAAATATCTTTGGTCAGGGGTGTTTGGGCAGCTCAGTTGGTTAAACGTCCAACTTCAGCTCAGGTCATGATCTCATGGCTCGTGGGTTCGAGCCCCGTGTTGGGGTCTGTGCTGACAGCTCAGAGCCCGGAGTCTGCTTTGGATTCTGTGTCTCCCTCTCTCTCTGCCCCTCCTCCACTAGCACTATCTCTCTCTCTCTTTCAAAGATAAATAAACATTGAAAAAAAATTTAATAAAAAAATAACTATCTTTGGTCATAGGAAGAGGATGCTTCAAGTTTTTGAAAGAAGATGCAAACTGTCAGTCTTGCGCCAGTCACCTCTTCGCCCACAAGTCCCACTCCATGGTGAGATTATGATATCCTGGAGACAGGGATCAGATCCTTAAACAGCTGACACCCGAACCTCCAAAAAATAAAATCAGTTGCCAACATGAACTCTTAATTTCACTATGGGGAGGACAAGGTGAGTGTGGCTTTCAAGGAAGTGGCATTCACAATTAGTCGTGACCCCCATTTTCCAATTTTCCCCTTTTTCCAACTTCCCATCCTCCCTTCAGTTCTTTCCCATAAATTTCCTAGGTGACTGAAGTGTGTCTGAGACATACTGCCGGGACTGCCAGGATCACGGGAGTGTGCTCATCTCTTCCTGAGATGTGGTCCACATGATTTACTCGAGTGTTTCCTTCACTGGCTCACTTTTCTGTCATCATGCTGGGTGCAAGCTTCTTTTCTGATTCAACATTTTGCTATACAGGATAAGTTTTCAAAAGGAATATACACTCTCTTTAACAGACGATTTTATTTTTTTTTTTTACGTTTATTTATTTATTTTTAGAGAGAGAGAACACACAGGAGGGGCAGAGAAAGAGAGGGAGAGAGAGAACCCCAAGGAGGCTCTGTGCTGTTAGCACAGAGCCTGATGCAGGGAGTGAGATCATGACCTGAGCCAAAACCAAGAGTCGGATGCTTAACTGAGTGAGCCACCCAGGTGCCCCAAGTCCCCCATCTGTAGCCTAGGAAACAGACCTTCAACAGGAGAGCTCAGATGATTTTAATAGATTTAAAACAAAATAGTCTCAAATACCCCTCAGTAGAGGACCCCGTGGCTCCCACTCTGGAGCCCCCAGCAGGACGGCTGGGTGGTGGTCTGCAGGAGAGTGCCTGGTCCCAGTGGCCCTGAGGCTGAACTCCAACTGCTCTCTGCGGGCCAGGCCCCCTCTCCTGGCACAGACTCCCTCCACCTGCAGGAAGGACCACCTTTTGAAAATTCTCGAAAAGGGGCTTTGTGGACACACAGGGAGTCCTCCAAAATCAGGGTCATTTATCCCTACTGTCTCCCTTTCTTCTTCAATCTACATCCAATCATTTCCCAACTCCATGATGATTCCGCTTGTTGAACTGGTGTGAAATACAGGTGGAGACTTTCCTAAACATTACGTACACTGGTCCTCTTTTTATCCCCATGCTCTTTCACACCAACAGAGAATTTGATTGATTATTGAGCTAATTTTTTCTTTCACCCAGTAGGCAGAGTTGCTTTGAGAGTTCATTAACTGCCCCAGATTAGAACTCAAAACTGCAGAGTCACCATCCTCAGGATTAACCCCCTGGGTTTTGGTCATCATTACAGGCATTATCCCCACCACCAAGATCATAATTCTTTACATTTGTATAAGATTTGAGACTTCTTTTGTATACAGAATCTCACGCCATCTCACACAATCGACCTGAGTTGTGATAGGTCATAGGGCTGGATTAAGATGAATCTTAGCTATGGAGTTGCTCATGATGGAAAGGAGAATAAGAAAGGGGGCAGGAAAATAGAAGGTGAGAAGGAGTGGAAAAGAAAGCAAGAGAAAGCCAGACATATGGGGCTCAGACCATGTGACCAAGAGAACTAGAAACAGGGGTGCTTGGCTGGCTCAGTTGGTAGAGCATGTGACTCGTGATCTGAGTTATAAATTCAAGTCCCATGATGCACATAGACACTACTTCCAAAAGAGAGAGAGAATGAGAAACAGAATAATAAAGACATCCCAAAGGCCGTTTGGCATTGTCTGGGTACTAAGGTGTGTTCTCTTAGTGACCGGGGGCACCTTGGGCTGGGACAGGGTGGGGACGCCCTTTGTGGGAGGAACCATTCTTCACTGTTCAAGGACACCTCTGTCCTCTCTGCCCAATGCTTGTGATGAGGCCCAGCATGTCCTGGAACATATATCCCCAAGGATGTGTGTGAAATTTGCTAATCCACCATATTCCACAAATATTTACCGAGCACATATTATACACCGGCACGTTCTAATCCTTCCGCTAAATCTGCAAAGTAGGTATTACTAGTCCTATTTGTATTTGGATATCACTCTTCTTAGTCACTGAGGAAACTGTGGTCCAAAGATGGTAAGACATCTATCTGAGACCACAGGAGTAGGTCATGGCCAACCCAGGGTTCTGTCAAGTCTCATGCTACAAATTTTTGCTCCTTCTACTGATTTGTGCCACCCCATGGAATCCTGACTGCCTCCACTAACTGTTCTGTTTTGTGTTTTAAGACCCAAGGAGCAAGCTGCTAAGCCAAATGGAATATTCGGACAGGGGCTCTGAGAACTTCAGAAGTGCTGACAGAAAGTGGGCAAGCACTCATTTCAGGAGCAACCCCTGAGTGCAGGAGGAGGAAATCCAGTTTGGGCCAGAGCCTGAATTTTTTAGATTAGTCACAGCAGTCCTTCCTAATATACAAGTGCCTGCAGTTGAGAGCAACAAAAGTACTTTTCCCTTTATTTCAAGACAAGAGGTGAAATGTAGGAATTCTTGCAATAAATTTTTATATGATCTGTTATGAACCTCACCACAGAGACCATCTGTGAAGCAAGAGACAGCTTTTCTAGCCGGCACAGCCGCTGTCCTTGATGACCACCTGGTCCTGAAAATCCTGGACACGGACTGGAGCGAGGGGCAGGAAAGCTGAGGACAGCCATCCTGAAAGACAAGGGATCGTGCAGCCAATGGTCGCAAGACTCAGGCGGTGTGGAAGCAAGGCGCTGACCAGGTTCCCGGATGGAACAGAGCCGAGGCGAAGCTGGTCCCAGGCTGCGGTGCTGGTGAGGCCCTGCCGACCCGTGGGGCCTTCTATGCTCTTGACTAGACCGTCACCACTGTGGGGGCTCGGCTCAGGGCCTGGCCTGTGCAGTCAGGGGTAACTTCTTAAGCATAGGATTGGGGGGCTCACCAGCAGGACCCAAGTGGGGTATTTTGGTGGCAGTGGAGGCCTTTCAAAGTCTGGAGAACTGTGGATGAGAAGGCCTGGGGAATTCAACGGAATGCCACAGAGAAAGCGCTGTGTGGGCACAGGGCAGGCCCTGGACAGCATGATCCATGCACCTGACTCCCAACACCCTCCTTTCTTCAAAACCAAGTCAGTTGGCTGTGGCCCTAAAGTCATTCACCCCTGGGGCGCCTGGGTGGCTCAGTCGGTTAAGCATCCGACTCCTGATTTCGGCTCAGGTCATGACCCCCAGGTTGGTGAGTTGGAGCCCGGCATGGGGCTCTGCACAGACAGCATGGATCCTGCTTGCGATTCTCTCTCTCCCTCTCTCTCTCTCAAAATAAATAAACGTGAAAAAATTAAAAAGAAAATCGTTCACCCTGAATAAGATGAGTGGAAAACCCTCACCGTATCTGTCTTCCTTAATTTGTGGAGTCTTGATGTCATGGTGTTATTTCCGAACTCCTCTGTAATACTGGAGGGGACCCAGTTAGCCCCTGAGTAGTGAGGCCCAGGTTCATGCTGCAAGACAACAGGCTTGGAAACGATGGCTGTTTCTCTCCAAGGTAGGTAATTACTTTTTGTGGGTTTTGCTGTCCCTGCTTCCTGAGAGAGAGAATGATTGTTGCCTTGCCCCCTAACACATACCAAACCATATGTGCCCAATGTCTCAATTTTAGTTCATCAGTGAAGTATGAAATTATTTTTAAATGACGTATCTTTCGATATTCAAACGAGAATCAATCTGGCAAGGAAAATTACATGATGCTAATTATTCTTTGTGCATATAAATCAGCTGTGAAATCATCCGAAACTCCTGTGTGTTTGGGTTCTTTTCTAGCAGCGTAGAATAATTATCAACAAATCTCAGTAAGCTGCACTTAGCAAAGGTCTCATTATTCAGCGTGAGCACAGCTTTGCTGGGTGCTCCCTGGCATGCAAAGTACCTACTTCAGCTTACACACCTAAAAAGGTATGCAATGGTTGTCCGGTTGCCAAATAATCAGGAATATGTCTGGAGAGAAGATAGGAGAATCTGATTTGATTAGAGGGAGAAGAGAGAAACTAAGTCATCTGCAACAGCAGATATTCTGAACAGAGGGGCGCCTGGGTGGCTCAGTCGGTTAAGCATCCGACTTCGGCTCAGGTCACGATCCCACGGTTCATGACTTCGAGCTCCGTGTCGGACTCTGTGCTGACAGCTCAGAGCCTGGAACCTCCTTTGGATTCTGTGTCTCCTTCTCGCTGCCCCTCCCCCCCAAAATAAATAAACATCAAAAAAAATTTAAAATAAAGAGAACAGATACTTGAAAATTAGAAGAGCCTTCTTACAGTGACGTCAAAATGTGATGCTCATCACAAGTGACCCCTTCCCATTCAACTTGTGCTATGCCCCACCCACCCTCCAGCCCCCACTGCAGAATTAGACCGTGATATTGAAATAGGTACGTCCGGGAGTAGAAGAGGTTCATCACTGAAGTGAAAGCATTGTGAGAAGATAAACAGTATTGCTTCTAGGTTGCACTGCTGGCTGTTGGGGACTGCAATGGGGCTTCAAAGTTAATAAACTAGCGGGAACCATTGGTCTGGGGATTTTCACTTCCTCTGAGATGAAGTGATGCGTCACATTTCCCAGGGGATCCAGCCACCTGCTCAGTAAGGTCAGCATAACACCCTGTCCTAAACACCTCCTTTTCTCCACGGGTACAAGGGATACTTGGGCCCCCACTGTTAGGCATGAGGAGACCCATTTGTCCTTCCTGTAAACTGAGGCTGGAGCCCACATCCATGCTCGCCTCTGGGAGGAGTTGCTCTCTGGAAGACAAGACTGCACTGCCATTGGTTCCAATGCATTTTCTTTGGGGTTCTTGGAGAAATGTTGAAAAGAGACAAATGTGAGCTATGGACAGAGGCGGGTGTGGCCAGGAGGGGACACTGTGGCAACCCTCTAACTCCCCGTTGTTGAACTCTCCTCTTCAACCCCACAGGCACCTGTGCCATGGACTCCCTCCCTGCCATTAACTCATTCCTGCTAAGGGGCTCGTTGAAAAGATTTTAGGGGATTCTTCTCTAAGACGGATCACGTACAGCAGGGGGCTTGGTCCCGCACCCCCTCAGGTTGCTCCCTGTGGAAAGCTGGCACTGTACTCAGGTGACATCCACTATCCGTTGTTCTGCTCAAGAAGAAGTGTCGCCATCGCATTCCTGCTCTGGTCCCTCTGACGGAAAGGGATCACCCTTCTCTTTCCAATCCATGGCTCCCCCAAAGTATGCAGAAAGCCAACTCCACAGGAAAAGCAATGTCTTATGAAGTCAAGGTCCTGGTTTCCGAATGTGTGGCCCACGCCTACTGCCCCATCGTCCAATGGGCTTCTCAACACACCCTCATTCTTCTGCAACATCTTACGGCTCTCTGAGAACACCCGCCACCGTGCGACTGCTGCATACGTGTCCGCCTCCCCAGCAGATCAGGGGCCCTTTGGGAACAGGACTGTGTTTCATTTCACTTGGTCTTTCTCCCCTCACCTCCACCCCTACTCAGACCAATAAGGAGGATTTGGGGGTGTAGCCAATGCAAATGCCAGTTCATATATGTCAGAGGAAACATTTTTGACTGAAAATTGCACCCTGACTACATTTTGAAATCTTTTTTTCCTGAGAAGAGCTGCATCGTGCAAGCAAACCTGCCTGGATAAATCCCAGCTCTCAGGTTCGCCCATCCAGGGCCCCACCCAGATCACCATCCAGAAGCAGCTAAAGACGAAAGAGAGGATACGTAAAAGAGATTCGTGTTTATCTCTGTAGAACATACGACTTTGGATGACAGAGTGTGTTAACAGGAGAGAACTGATTAATCTCTCTCTCTCTCTCTCTCTCTCTGTCTCTCTCTCTCAAAAATAAATAAACATTTAAAAAGAACACCAGAGGGGCGCCTGGGTGGCGCAGTCGGTTGAGCGTCCGACTTCAGCCAGGTCACGATCTCGCGGCCCGTGAGTTCGAGCCCCGCGTCGGGCTCTGGGCTGATGGCTCAGAGCCTGGAGCCTGTTTCCGATTCTGTGTCTCCCTCTCTCTCTGCCCCTCCCCCGTTCATACTCTGTCTCTCTCTGTCCCAAAAATAAATAAACGTTGAAAAAAAATAAATAAATAAATAAATAAATAAATAAAAAGAACACCAGAGGGGTGCCTGGGTGGCTCAGTAGGTTTAGCACCCGACTTCGGCTCAGGTCATGATCTCACGGTTCATGGGTTCAAGCCCCACACCGGGCTCTGTGCCGACAGCTCGGAGCCTGGAGCCTGCTTTGGATTCTGTGTCTCATTCTCACTCTGCTCCTCCCACAGCTGTGCTCTGTCTCTCTCTGTCTCTCAAAAATAAATAAATGTAAAAAAATATTTAAGTGAAGGGAAAGTATTCAAAAGGTCTCAAAGAAATCAAACAACAAACCTCAAATAAATGTGCACTGCCCTCCCCATTGTGATACCATATCATCTGAAGTATAAAAAATCCTAAAAGCAGAGGTACCCGCATAGTAAGAGAGTCAGCTGACTCCAGAGAAGCTTGGCTTTCTTGTTAGAATTAGAGGGAAGAGTGAACCATTACATACAAGACAGTTAATAATACTTCACAAATTGACACCTACAAAAATTTGCTGAAAAATATTTATCCTGAAATAATCATTACCAAAATCATTGTTCTGAAACTATTATGTCCATACCTACTTAAAAAATTTAAATGAGAGGGGCGCCTGCGTGGCCCAGTCAGTTAAGCGTCTGACTTTTGATTTCTGCTCAGGTCATGATTTCATGGTTCATGGGTTCAGGCCTCACATGGGGCTCTGTGCTGACAGTGTGGAGCCTGCGTGGGACATTTCTCTCTCTCTCTCTCTCTCTCTCTCTCTCTCTCTCTCTCAAAAATAAATAACCGTTAAAAAATTAAAAAAAATTTTTTTCAATGTTTGTTTTTGAGAGACAGAAAGAGAGCGTAAGCAGGGGAGAGGCAGAGAGAGAGAGAGAGGGAGAAATAGAATCTGAAGTAGGTTTCAAGCTTCCAGCTATCAGCCTGAGCCAGACGTGGGACTGGATGCGGGTCTGGAACCCATGAACCATGAGATCATGACCCGAGCTCAAGTTGGACGCTTAACTGGCCAAGCCACCCAGGTGTCCCTAAACAAATTTTAAATGAGAGCCACAGCAAGTTCTCATCTCCAACCCCTACTCCCACCCCCCATGGCCAAGCATGTAGAAACAAGGGGAAAGAAACTTTAAAATTAACATGTGATGGATGAAAGCAAAGAGATGCAGGGTTATTTCAAAGAAAGCGAGTTGGTCCTAGGGCGTTTAATCTGATTGGAGATATTCATATTCCAAAGACAAATCGTGTGTTCATGAAAATGGAGTGGATCATGTATGGAAGCCAGGGAAGTTGTAGAAATGAAAGTTGGCCCCCCAAGCAGTGTCCAGGGTGGAGGGCAGCCAGCGGATGTGGCTGGGGGTGCATGGGCTGCAGACCAGCCGACCATCCCCTCTTGATGATGGGGAGCCCCACGTCAGGCGACTGGAACCTGACCTCATTATTAATTAAAGTCATTAAACTAACCCCCTTGTTCTGAGTCCGTGCTACCAAACAACCTTCTGAGAATTTGTTTCCCACTGTAGCGGTTTTGTAAATGATAGAAGAGGCTGGTTAGGCAGAGGGCGTATCTGTTCCATCTGCCAGTTCCATTTATTATAAATTAATCATTGGGTATTTGAGGGCTAGCTGTGGTCTCTCTAAGCTTTGTGAGTTTGAGTCACAATTTCTGGTCTGTTCTGGGACAGTCCTAAAGGGGGTAATTCCTTAACCTGAGGGGTAGCCAAGGCTGGCCTACTTGATACCCTGATCTTGCTACAAACTCTATGTGTGTTAATTCCCACAAGCAAATATTGTAAATTTTTTAATGTTTATTCATTTTTTGAGAAACAGAGAGAGACAGAACATGAGTGGGGGAGGGGCAGAGAGAGAGGGGGTACACAGAATCTGAGCTGTCAGCACAGAGCCCGACATGGGGCTCGAACTCACCAACTGTGAGATCATGACCTGAGCCGAAGTCAGACGCTCAACCGATTGAGCCACCCAGGCACCCTCCTGCAAGCAAATATTTTAAAGCAACACATAACAGAGCCTTTCTCATCTACTTGATGTGTGGGGAAGTGTCCAGAACCAAGGTGACGGTAGGGCTTACTTTCAGTTCACCCCCCCCGCCACAGGTTTTCCCTGACGTACACCCCCAAGGTGCCAGTTCCTGCCTACATGCAATGACTCTTGAACCTGGAACTCCGTTTCTGCTGTCTCTCCTGAGCCTTGATCGTTCAGTGGCCAGCTAAAGCTCTCAGCGTGGAGATCCGACAACTGCCCCAAAGCCAACATGTCAAAACTGAGTCACTACCATCCGCCATGGTGGGCTTCTGCTCCTTTGTTCTTGCTTAAAACCACTTAGAGAGAAGTACCCACGTATTCAAGCTTAAAACCCGAGTAGCCATCTGTATGGGTTGCCTAGGGCAGCTGCGACACAAAAAGTAGCCCAAACCAGGTGGCTTAAACAACAGAAATGTATTGTGTCAAAGTTCTGGAGGCTCTAAGTCCACGACCAAGGTGCGGGCAGGGTTGGCTCCTTCTGAGGGCTTCTAGGGAAGCGTGTGTCTCAGGCCTCTCTCCCTGGCTCGTAAGGACTGTCTTTTCCCTGTGTCTTCACTGTCCCTCCTCTATGCCTGTGTCCAAACTTCCCCCCTGTATAAGAACATCATGGGTTAGGATTTCACATATGAATTTAAGGGGAAGATAATTCAACCCATAAGAAAATCCTAATTCCCTGCCCCCACCTCAAAGCTGTTGCCCAGTCCTGCGGACCCTAAGCAACTCTCCATCACTGCCACTGCTCTCTTCTAGGCCCCCCGGTTTGCTTTCCTGCCCTCCTGCTCCCCCAACCCAGACCCCTAATCTACTCCTCACCCCTAGACTGAGAGGTCTTTCTCTAAAGCACTCGCTATTATTGCCTTTAAGGCTCTTTAGTGGTGCTGCCCTCGCCCTCGGTATAAAGTTAAAATTCCCTATCAGAGTTTTTAAGGACTTTTAAGGTCTGGGACCTCTTACCCAGCCTCATTGCCAGACTGCTCCCTACCCAGGGCTGCGCACCCAGCAAGAGTGGTCCATCTCTGCCTCTATTTTTCTCTCATCTCCTGGCCTTTGAACACGCTCTCCCCCCAGCCTAGAACACTTGGCTCCTCTCTTCCACCCTTTTAACTTCTGCACATCCATTAGCTCTGTGCTTGGCTATTCCTCACACCACGGCTGTGGGAAGTGTCCTCCTTGCGAATTCTCAAGACTTCCTTCCTTCACTAATCACAAAGTACTGAAATGGTCCACGTATTTGTCCACATTCTCCACAGACTATAAACTTCCTGATGGGCTTGACTCCACTTACTTGGCACACGATTGCATCCCTGGAGAGCCTCGCACATTCCTGGCTGATAGCAAGGTATTAAAGAGCATTGCCAGATATTTGTGGAAACTAACAACTTTCTGGGGCGACTGGGTGGCTCGGTCGGTTGAGCGTGCAACTTTGGCTCAGGTCACGATCTCACGGTTGATGAGTTCGAGCCCCGGGTCGGGCTCTGTGCTGACAGCTCAGAGCCTGGAGCCTGCTTCGGGTTGTGTGTCTCCCTCTCTCTCTGCCCCACCCCCCCTCAAAAACAAATAAAGATTAAAAAATATTTTAAAAAGAAAAGAACAGCTCTTTTTTTCTAACAAAGCTTTCTGACCAAAAATTTTAGTCAGATCAGATTTTAATTGAATCAATTTAGATTCGAAGTAGACAATAAGGTTGGAAGACTTCTGTGGTTTCAGTTGCAAAACTCCAGGCCTAGTAATTCAAATCCCATTTATATCCTCACAGACAGTATACGTGACAATATGCTCACATGGGTGCAGTGACCATATGTCCCCATTTGATTGGGACCGCCCAGTTTAAGCCTATTGTTCCAAGCATAATTATTAATGACACGCCTGGTCATTCTTACAAGCACACTGCTTCGGATGATTAATTATATGGTCACCTACTCATAAACCAGTTTACAAATGTTTCATTTTATAGATGACAAACAGTGTGTTCCTAACTCTGCTTTCTTAGGGGAAAATAAACAGCTATGGTCCAAAATACGAATGAGATTTGTTTGAGAAAATGGGGTTTAAAAACAAAGGGATGATAGTAACTCAGATTCCTAAGACACAGACTTTTGCCATAAAGCAAACAATGAGACACGTTTGAGTCAACCTGCGATCAAGCTGACAGGGAATTCAGGTGTTGGGAGTAATGAAGTTAAAGCAGGTTAGGTCTTAGATTAATTAATATGAACCACTAATGTCTGAGTTTGGGGGGGGGGGAGTTGTTGTTGTTTTAGTCATTGAGAAATATATCCAAATAATTGCTTATATTAAGATACATTATGCTCAAATCCTCACAGTTCAAAAGCAGAAATCTGGACAGGAATGCAGGTCTATTTTCTAGAACTCCCTTATCAGATTGCCTGAGATTGCTTTACGATTCAGTTTCAAGTGCTGAGTATGCCACAGCATCAGTTTAACATAAGCATGTAATAGAAGCATGAAAATACACCCCACAGCCCAATACAGGCACTATTCACGTGGATTTTCCTTGTCTTTGTTCTCCTGCATATTAGCAATGTTGGGGAAATGTCTTAATGATAAAAATGAACCTTTTTAATGAGGGGAGGGTAGACTAGATTTACTTCCAGGATAAAATTACTTTGTCATCTTTTGATGAACACGACTCAAATTTAAATGCATATTCAGAAAGGTATGTTCTAATAGAGGTAATAAAGTAAAGACTCACTGCATAAGCATCAACACAGGTTTTAAACATATTAAAGCCAAGTTGGTTACATCAGTAGATGTGGGGGTGAGGGGTTGCATGCACGTGTCTACACCACCATTTAAACTTGTGCTATTTGAAATATTGCACTTCTTTAGGGGCACCTGGGTGGCTCCATCTGTTAAGGGGTTAAGCAGCTGACTTTGGCTCAGGTCATGATCTCACGGTCTGTGGGTTCAAGCCCCATGTTGGGCTCTGTGCTGGCAGCTCGGAGCCTGGAGCCTGCTTCAGATTCTGTCTCCCTCTCTCTCTGCCCATCCCCTGCTCACACTCTGTATCTCTCTCTCTCAAAAATAAATAAACATTAAAAAAATTTTAGAAATACTGCACTTCTTTAGGTGCTACCATTTTTTAAACAGTTTATTTATGTATTTTGAGAGAGAGAGACAGAAAGTGTACATGTGGGAGCGGCAGAGAGAAAGGGAAAGACAAAATCCCGAGCAGGCTCCCTGTTGTCAGCACAAAGCCTGACGTGGGGCTCAATCCCACGAACCATTAGATCATGACCTGAGTTGGATGCTTAACCAACTGAGCCACCCAGGCGCCCCTAAGTGGTACTATTTTTAAAATTAAAATCAGGTATGGAAATATGGCAACCAGAGAAACTGATATATTCTTATAAACTGAATTCAAATATCTTGTTTTTCTCAGGCCAACAACGTAGGGCTGTCCTAGAAAATGCTAAATACACACATACACCAACACACACATCGTTATTTCAAAAAACCGAGTGACTGAATGTCAGCGGGTTCTATCTAAAGCACAAAACTAAGATTCCAACTCCCCAGAGCTCCTACGTCGAAACGGAACTGAACTCTCTTACCTTCTAGCTCGCCTGTCCTCCCTACATGGGGTCATTCTGCCCCCTATCAAGACTTGAACTGTCCTATGAACTATAAAAGTTGAGTTCGTGCCCTTTGAGAATTGGTGGAAAATCCAATTTGCTTCATTCTACCGCCGTCTACAGAGACAGGCTGATCTAATTGTCAGACAGGTTTCAGATCCCACGTGCTCAGGGAGTTTCTTGTAAATGCAGTCACTGCCCGACTTTCTGATGGCAGCAGGGCGTACCCAACCCTGAATAAGCACAAGCAAAGACAAGGAGATCTGTATAATCCACAGAAGGTCCATTACAATTGATCATTTGATAAACTAGAAACGCGGGGCTCTCTTCTTCCAGGCATCATGGGACACAAACACCGAACGTAGGGACTCTTTTGCCTGCTGTCCTCGCCGAGAAATGGTTAAGAACTTCAAATCTGTGTTCTGTAGACCGGGGTCTAACACTCAGTTCCACCAACGATAATCTGTCCCCAAGCAAATTTCCTTAGCTGTTCTAGGACTTAGTCTCTCTGTTCATAAATCAGGAATAAACCCTGGATATAAATCACAAAGGTCCTGGCATCCATTGGTGCTCAATAAATATTAGTTATTATTACCGTTGTTTCTGTTGTGGCTACTATTATTTCTATTTATAAGAGTGAGTACTGGCACTCCTAAACCCAGGTCATAATTTTGAGTTGTATGGATAGATTGGAAGAGGAGGGAAAAAAAATACAGGCTTCGTGATAAGCCACATTGGCAATCCAACCCAGTTCTGACACGTACTAGTCAGGCAATCCTCTGCCATTTTCTTTTTTTTTTTTTTTTTAACTTTAAAAAAAAATTTTTTTTTTAATGTTTATTTATTTTTGAGACAGAGAGAGACAGAGCATGAACGGGGGAGGGGCAGAGAGAGAGGGAGACACAGAATCAGAAGCAGGCTCCAGGCTCTGAGCCATCAGCCCAGAGCCCGACGCGGGGCTCGAACTCACGGACCGCAAGATCGTGACCTGAGCCTAAGTCGGATGCTCAACCGACTGAGCCACCCAGGCGCCCCATCCTCTGCCATTTTCTTAACCTCTCTGAGACTCAGTTTCCTTCTCTGTAAAACGGGGATAATACCTACCTCACAGGATAATTGTGAATTAAAGGTAATCTAAAGAAAGGTGGTTGTGACAATGAGAGCAAATACTCAGGAAATGGTTGTTACTGCTAGTATGAGTCTTCTACGTCCAACAAAGCCTCAAAATATCCGTCCTCAAAACCATCTGATTTCATGGCATTCCTCTCACATAACACACGATTGTCATGGGCACTTTTGTGACCCTAGTCCGTTCAGGGCAGGAGGCAAGAGCTTTGCAAATTCACAAGAACAGACTAGAAGGGAATGAAAACAGCTGGAGGAGACCCACTGGCTTTGCTTTCCTTGCAAAAGAGGGCGCTTGACACAGGCAGAGGCAGAGGGAGCCGCAAATCGCCACACACTCGTGCAGTTGATTGGTTTTGCAATTTGAAGAGCTCAAGTCAGAATCAGAACCCATTTCAGGTTTTCGTTCATCATTCAAAGGCTGGAAAGATGTTGTTGAAAGTAAGTCTTGAGAAAGAAATCCCAAGCTCATGGCAGCGAAATCTACAGGATTCCCTCCTGAGACTAAGCACAGAGCACTTGGTGCCCTCGCTATGCTCAGAAACAGACAAGCGGATAAATGAAATGCATCTTTCTCATCTGAGCCCTTGACATAGCATCTCTGAAGATACGCGTCTAGTATATTGATTGCCAGTTTGCTAGGACTTCGGAGAAGGGGGAAAAATTCAGCACTGGTTGGAGCAAACCACCGCAATCCTAGGTTTCTGGGTGGGTTTGTGTCTGTCCCTGGTAAAACGTCTGTAAGTTCTGAGGCAGCTCGTCCCCCTGATCAGAACATCAGAGACTGGTTGTGTTATACCTGTGTTCACATAAAATTCTTATCAGCGATTTCCTCCTGTCGCCTGGTCCTCTGGAGCTTTCGGAGCAAGCTCAGGGCTAATGCGAATTAGGCACGAGGGAATCCCTCATAGGCGGCAACGAGCCCATGTCTGAGCCTGTCTCAGACCTACTGGCCTGGGAAGGAGCCACCGGGGGCTGGGCTCGGGCATTCTGGAGGCACCTTTGATGCCAAGGCAGGTCTGTGTGGCTGCAGACTGTGAATGTAGGATGTGCACCACAGTCAAAAGGGCCCTCATCTTGTTCTAGAAACATAACTCAATAACTGAACCTTGATGCTAAAGACCACTGCTTTCTTTTTTTTTTTAATTTTTTAAAAAATTAAAAAAAAATTTTTTTGAGACAGAGACAGAGTGCGAGTGAGGGAGGGACAGAGAGAGGGAGGGAGACACAGGATCTGAAGCAGGCTCCAGGCTCTGTGCTGACAGCTCAGAGCCCAAAATGGGGCTCGAACTCACAGCGGGGAGATCATGACCTGAGCTGAAGTCTGACACTTAACTGACTGAGCCACCCAGGCAACCTCAGGACTACTACTTTCTTATTAAGACAGCTGGAACGTTCAGCCAAGAGCAGCCAGGGAAATGTCTCCACGCTGGGCATTTACATCATCTTTTTTGTTTTTTTTTTTAATGTTTATTTATGTTTGAGAGAGAGAGAGAGAACGAGAGAGGGCTTGAGAGAGGGGAAGGGGCTGAGAGGGAGACAGAGGATCTGAAATGTGCTCTGTGGTGACAGCAGATAGTCTGATGCAGGGCTCAGACTCACAAACTGTGAGATCATGACCTGAGCCGAAGGTGGACGCTTAACCGACTGAGCCACCCAGGTGCCCCATATCTTCTTTCACGATCAAATTTTGCAGCCTTCATGGTCCCACATTTGCTAACGGCCCTCACGGCTCCATGTTAGGTTTAATTTCTGTGTTCCAGGCAGAGCCCATGGATTTTAGGGAATATTCAGCATCTTGCCAAACCAGCTCCAAGCTCAGGCTTTAAAGCATGTACCTTCATCCACTGTCCTTTTGCAGCTCTGTTTTCTCTTTCTTCCTTCGCTACTGTAGAAACACACGCAGGAGTGGGAGGTGTATTCCCCTCGGCAGTCCGTCCACCTGAGGGTGTGCTCGCCGCAGTGACGTTTTCTGGGTCTACACAGCTTCTGTGGGAGGGATTTCTGGGCAGCAGAAGCTGTCTTTTGGCACCAACCCCATCTTCCCATACACGCCCATCTCTGCATTGCTAGGAAGTGCTTTACTTTACAGCTACTTCCTGTCCCACACCAACGTCAACACCTGCACATTTGTTTCTTCCGTGGGGTTTTGTTACTGAATGTTTCCTACGCCTGTAAACACGTGTATGACGGGCTCAGCCACTGTGCCATTGGGAAGCTTCCTCCCAACCACTGTCTGGTCCGCCTGGGACTGCCGTGTTGTGGCAAAGATCACAGAAGTGAATGGGGAATCCCAGAGTGCGGCAGGATATATTCTGCCCTTGGGACCATGTGCTGGGTTTGCCATCTGGTAGGAAAAGAAATGATTCTGGGTGAATGTGCAAGCACTCTATAGCCTGAGCACAGATTGCAGTCCTTGTTCCAAACTATATTCACCCCTGTCTCTTCCGAGAATCAGGCTGCAAAGCTAACCTTTCACACTTAAAGACACAACAGCTCAGGACAAAAGAGAGAGTATCTGAGTCTCACCCAGAATCCCGTAGAGCCAGAAAGGAGGTAAAACAGAAAGAAGGCCACCTAGTCTCATGCGTGCCTATCTTCCACAAGGTCTCCCTGAATCTTTCTTTCATATTCTTTAGATTTTCTAAAAGGAAAGGTCTTCCTGCTCTACTTGCCTTCGATCTGATGGTAGAGAGAAGCAAAGGAGAACCCTTTTCCTTAGTCCCATTCCACTCTGAGCCTCCCCCCTCTGTTGATAGATCTTCAGGGGAACATTTTTTTCTCCTGGGCAGAACACCCATCGGTAAAATATGGCCTCAATTTCTCAGAAGCATCAGTGAGAGGTCATGGTTGTCACCCAAGGAAGCAATTCTGGGTGATTCTAGCAAAAAAAAAAAAAGCATTATTGGAAAGATATGGGGAGTGCGCTGAACTGAGAGGGGGGCGTGGAGGACCAGAGTCAGAGAATGCACAAGAGCTACGGGTGTAGCAGAGAAGGCAGCCAAGGTCTCCCATTTCGGTCAGTTAGGACAGCTGGCCCCATACCCCCGCATGCCTGATGCCGCCTCCGAAGCCCGAAGCACCCCCAAAAACCTCTAACTGTCCCTGTGTTGGTGCCTTGACTCTGCAGATGCGAAGAAGCAGGCAGGGACAGCGGGTGGCCAGGTCTGGGTCACACACCTGCCCCTAGCTGCCAAAGAGCAAGGAGAGGAAACATCTGTCCCTACTTTGCTTCCATCCTGGGCAGTGGGACCCTGTCTTACACACCGGGTGGGACATTCCACTAAATGGGCCAGGAGCTCAGATGATAGCCAACTAACCAAGAGATGAACAATCCAAGAGGGAGACATTCAGAACAGATGATACTCAACAATTCGGAAAGTCTGCAGAAGAATAGGGGAGTAGCTAGTGGGGTCCAGGATAGACTTCTTCAGCTACCTTTCCCACCCTGGGCCAGCCTGCTGTTGAAGAGACAGACAAGACAAGAGCTCCAGAGCCCTGAGGGGTGGGAGAGTGAGTGGGGTTGGCGGCAGAGGGCAGAGACCTCTTACAAGGAGAGGCTGGAAAGCAGGGAGGAACCCTGAAGTCCACGGCTTAGGTCCTAGCCAGGGATGTACCTACCTAAGAATTGCTTAGAGGATGGTAATTATTTCCCGGGTTTCCTTCCAGTTAGGGTAACCAACAGTCCCAGTTTGTCCTGAAGGGGTTCCCTAGAAGGTGGGAATTTCCAGGCAAATTGGGATGAGCGGGTCACCCGGCTGTCCTGGATCTCTGAGGGAAATTCCAAGCGGAAGCAGAGCAAATAGGCAGTGGCAGGGGCTGGGATAGAGGCAGAGGACAGCCATCGGCCACCTCCTGCAGTGGCCACGGTATTCTGACAGAGGTGAAGTAGAAGCAATCCTTCAGAGGCTCCTCTTTCCAGGAGCAAACTCAGGAGAGGACTGAGGAAACACCATGCCTGCTGGGCCTGGGAGTGATCTTTGTAGCAAAGTGTCCCGCGGCAGCAGAATTATTGTGTCTGGTTCGTGGTGGGTGACTAAACTTTAGGTACTGAGGTTACTGTGCTTGGGAACACCTTGGCCTCTTCCCACACTGAAGAGGAACCCTGAGTTCTGAGGGGGGCTCTCCTGCTACGCAGAGTTGTTTCAGGGGGCAGACGCACCAGAAATACCTAGCTAACGCTGAATGCTGGAGTGCCTGGCTGAGCCTCCTTTCTTTACGAGCTACCTTCCCTAGATTACTGCCCCCAGGCTATGCTCTGGACAGCATGGATATGCTGATGATTACCCAAATATTTTTATCCACCTCAGACCTTTCCCCTAAGCTGGGCTCATACATCTGACTACGTGAATAATTGCCACTTGGAAGTCTAACAGGCATCTTAAACCAACACAGAGCTCTTGATCGGATACCCTCCTTACTCTTCTAAACCTGCTTCTCTGTCTTGGTAAGGAAAATAAAGAAGGACCACAGGGAATTGCAAATCCCAAGTATTACTACAACGCTTCGTATCTGGGGCCTACCGTGAGGTAGGATTGTTTGTTTTTAAACTCTATTTTATTGTCGGAAGAACACTTACTATGAGATTTACCCGCTAATCAAACTTTTTAATGTATGATACATAATTGCTGACAACAGGTACAATCCTGTACAGATTTCTAGAGCTTTTTTTATCTTGCTTGACTGAAACCATACTGGTTGATTGGTAACTCGTTTCTCCATCCCCCCCAGCAATGGGGAACACAATTCCACCACTGAGGCTACGGATTCGACTACGTTAGACACCTTATTTAAGTGGAATCATGCAGTATTTGTCTTTCCGTGACCGGCTTATTTCACTTAGCATAATGTCCTCAAAGCTCATCCACGTTGTTGCACCTTGCAGAACTTCCTTCCTTTTTAAGGCTGAATAATACTCCACTGTATGTGTGTGTGTGTGTGTGTGTGTGTATGTACACATGTACATATGTACACACACATACTACATTTTCTTCATCCAGTCTTCTGTCAACGGACATTTGGATTGTTTCTACATCTCCGCCATTGTGAACGGTGTTGCAATGAACATAGGAGTGGAGCCCTAACCCATTTAAAACTTGGAGCCTTCACAGGCTTTAGCGATACCCACCGATCATAATGTGACATCAACTGCCTCAATGACTCACCTCACACCTTTCTTACCTCACTGGGCGGCAAAGACCACGAGGTGTCCTTCCGTCATTAGGAGGAGTACATATCAAATGCACACAGTGAGAGGAGCTACGGTGAAAGTGACAAGAGACCATCCGTGTGTGTTAAATCACTGCGGAGCTTGGCTACTGTGCTATAACTGCGCTCAGTGTGGTTTGCCCTGAAGAGAATCCGTGAAAAGATTTAGATGCTAAGTAGAGAGTCATAATATTTCCAAATTTAAATTTTCAGATATTTTTAGAAGATGCATAGGACATAGCCACCAAAATTCCTCAAGATTCCATCATTCACTTTCATAATGCTAATTGTGCCTTTTGCACTAAATAAAGAAAAAATATTCTTTCTGCCTAGTGAATTAGAGGGAGCGGGAACTTACTTTTTAAAGTTTATTACTTAGTGCATTGATAAATTATTGATGGCATTTGTTTCGTATATTGACATGTTTTTGATAGGCAGTGTTTACACCGCAGGTCAAACCTCCAGGAATGCACAATTTAGGGCTTCCTTAGCTTTCGGGAAAGGCTGGAGCTCCTCATTCTGAACTTAACTAGTTAAGAACTCTAATGCTCACACATAAATAAATGACATGTTCCTCTACTAGAAAAATATTCCACCCAGTGGTTTTTGCTTTCTGGTAATTTGGTAACTGTAGTATTTAATTACTAACAAGGTTACGGTGACTCAGACCAGCTATTTTGGGTCTCCGAAACCTCAACTAGGGTGTGATGAAAAGAACACGTCCACTCGCAAGCTAGTCGTGTATCCCCGGTTTTGAGCATGCTGCGGGCTGAGCACTGGGGCAGGTACCGAGATGCTGTGGTTGGAGACACTGTCGTCATGGCGCTCTGTAGAGAACGCAGACAAACCACACGCAAGGAAGGGCTGTGGCAGGTCAAGTGCAGGGCAGCACAAGGGCACAGAGGCACCCGTCCGAGTCTTAGGGGAGGAGAAGTCAGCGCAGGCTTCCTGGAGGAAGTGACCTTTAGGCTAAGACCTGAAGGAAAAGAGGAGTGTGCCAGGCAGAAGCGGGCTGGAGGCAGAGGGGGGATGGGATTGGTCAGGTGGAAGGAGCAGCAGCCTGAGGGGGTGGAAGTTACTTAGCGAGCAGGACTCTTGTACCTTTCTTCCCTGTTTCTCCCATCCATCCTCCCCACCTCCTAAAAATTAATCACTAACACTTGTTTCATTCCCTTTGGTTTTCTGTGCACGTTCCTACGTACGTATCCAGCTTTGTGCCTACAACAATCCCAGAGGGTATACACACCCATCTTTACGACCATAGCTCCTTTTTCACAAATGAGGACCCGAGGCCCGGGGAACTTAAGAGGCTTGCTCACATCCACACAGCAGATGGGAAAAAAAGCCTGAACTCAAACCCAGAAGTTCTTTTTTTTTAAATTTTTTTAATGTTTATTTATTTTTGAGAGACAGAGTGAGTAGGGGAGGGGCAGAGAGAGAAGGAGACACAGAATCCCAAGCAGGTTCCAGGCTCTGAGCTGTCAGCGCAGAGCCCAGCGTGGGGCTTGAACTCACGAACCGTGAGATCGTGACCTGAGCCGACGTTGGACGCCCAGCCGACTGAGCCACCCAGGTGCCCCTCAAACCTGGAAGTTCCAACCCTACATCCCATGTGCATCCCATATGAGTGATGATGGAGAGCCCAGCCAGGGGGAGGTGCCCGGATCTGGGGGCTCAGCCTTCCCTGAGCCTCCACTGGCCCTTGTTGGCCTTCCACACAGAGCTCTGTGGTGGGATTTCAGGGGTGGGGTAGGGTGGGTGGGTGAAGATCTTTTCCATTCTGCGCGAACCCAGGAAAAGGAATGGACTGTATGGAAGCCAAAAGGGCCCTGAGCAGTGTTCCAGTACCTCCTGCATTTGGACAGGCCCGCAGTTAGGGGACAGCAAATCCAAAAGGACCCAGACCACTTGGTTCCACGGAAGACAAACCCATTTAACAACCACAGCAAAAACCAGTCTTCCTTTTGCCCAGTTGAATTTTGAATTCTAATAAATTTTTTTCATTTTCCTCAAATTCACAAAATGAGAAGCTTTGAATGTTAAACTGGCACCTTCCTAAGGATATGACTTTTGTCCTTCCTGGTTACAAAAGCTCTATGGTGAGGGGCACCTGGGTGGCTCAGTCAGTTTAGTGTCCAACTTTGGCTCAGGTCATGATCTCGTGGTCCATGGGTTTGAGTCCCACGTTGGACTCTGTGCTGACAGCTCAGAGCCTGGAGCCTGCTTGGGATTCTGTGTCTCCCTCTCTCTCTGCCCACCCCCCCACCCTTTGCACTCTATCTCTCAAAAATATTTATTTTTAATGAATAAATTAAGTTAAAAACAATTTTTTAAAGCTTTCTGTTGGTGTGAGAGCTTCTTCTGTTAAAGGACTACAAAGCTTTCTTAGCTTGGGTTTTCCCTGAATACAAGGTATGAGCAACTTATCTGAGAGGAAATCTTAAGAATTAGCAGTGAGAGGGCAGGCAAGTGAAACAGAAGGAAGGAAAGTAAAAAGCAAAAAACAAACAAAAAAACCCCAAACAACAACCAAAAAACAAAAGCAACAAAACAAACCAACAAAAAAAAAAACACCCCAGTGTTTATGATTAAGCTGATTACCACTATGGAAAGAACAGCTCAGGCTCATGGGGGACCCTCTGAGGAGCCTAGTAGAGGGTCTCCCAAAACTGTCCTCTTAGAGACCAGAACCTGGGGCATCTATCCACTGACTCCCACCTCCATTCCTTGAGGGTGGCCTCCAAGGGTGTGACTTTTCCTACTTCAAGGTCAGGTCAAGGTCAGGAGGCTTCTGGGGGAAATCCTACAGGTTGAAACAGAGAGAAAACAAAGTTTTGTGCTTAAAGTGAGTTTATGGGCATATGTAGGCACTGTCCCCACAGCTGCACTGAAGGCCGATGAGACACAGGGATATGGGCACAAGCATTGCCCCAGTAAGTCAAGACTCTAGGATGTGGGATTTGAGGGCAGAAGACACGCATGAGGCCCTGTGCCTTATAGTTTTTAGGTTGACCCATTTAATCAGGGACAAGTCACAGATTTTGAGGATCAATTTCTCTCTGGAGAGAAAGAGGAAGGAAAGAGTCCCAGCCCTCTGTGTGACAGAGGGCTGTTGCTGGGATCAAAAAGGATACCGTGTTGGGCAAATGCTATTCATTATGTTGACCACTGCCGGTCCCTTCTGGGAATCCATTATCTGCTCTGGGTCTGTGAGCATCGGACACCATGAGGTTCTGCTAAGGTTACTGGTGAGGGTCCCTCTGAGCTACTCCTAGCAGTGGGGCAGGTGTGGCCTTGGTTTCATCTGCTTTAGGAGCATTCGTTCCGTTCTCCGGCTGTGTCGTTCCAGCATCCTGGGGTAGGTCTGTGCCATGGACACCTGCCTTTCAGTCGAGTGTCTTTAATGGGACAGGCAAGCAGGAATCACCACTCCCCGCATGCAAATAACACTCAATTCTTCCTGCTAGAGTTCTGCCTTAAGATCTTCTTTCCCAGGAATTTACAGCAGAAAATAAGGCTGTCATCTATTGCAAATTTGCCATGTGTCAGGCATTGTACTGAAGGCCTTACATACCTTGTGCCATCTAATCGTGTTTGTATACCGTATGCATGTAATACATAACTATTACCCTAAATTTATGGGAGAAAAGAGTGCTCATCTAAATTTAAACACTTGCCCAGGGTGCCTAGGTGGCTCAGTTGGTTAAGCGTCCGACTTGGGCTCAGGTCATGATCTCGCGATTTGTGAGGTCAAGCCCTGTGTCAGGCTCTGTGCTAACCACTCAGAGCCTGGAGCCCGCTTGGAATTCTGTGCCTCCCTCTCTCCTGCCCCTGCCCCACTCACACTCTGTATCTCTCTCTCTCTCAAAAATGAATAAGCTTCAAAAAAATTTTTTTACATACATACATACAACTTGCCCAAAGTGGCTCAGCAGCAAGAAGGAGCAACAGGAAATGAATTCAGATTTGATCCCAGAGCCAGAGGCGGAGGCTTGAAACACTATGTGATAGTCTGTCCCAAAGTCAGATCATTACCCACTTTATTTCTCCCATGGGGAAATAATAACATACTCTCACCCATCACTTTGCCAAAGGACTTTTATATATCTATAGCTTTTCCCCTCTTCTTTTCTGAGCAAAATGTACATTTTTTTATTCACTGATTTATTTCTACTCTTCCCTCCTGGTGACCTATAAAAATGTCTTCAAAAATGCGATTCTAACACTGAGAACACAGGAAGGCAGGTACAACATTTCACCCTGAAGCTACTGTCATTTTAATTATCTGGCACATTCATAGAAAAATCTCCAGGAGATGCTTTTTTTTCTTTTCATTGGTGGTAACATAGCTGGACCATTTAAGAGTTGAAGCGTCGAGAGCAGGGATGCTATTTGGTAGTGGAACACTACAGGCATTAATAAATTTATGCACCACCTTAATGTGCTATCATTAAAAATGGCTTTTTAATTGGAAAAAAGGAAAAGAAAAAGTCTCGTTGAGAATTGCTCCTTTAAAGCTGATAAAAGTAGGGCGGGTGGGGTCAGGCAGGTTTCTATTGGTCTGCAGTGTAACTACTCCAACCACGTGAATCCCAGCCCAAGCTGGGATTGCACAGACTGGCCACAGGGATAGAGAGTAGAAAAAAAAAGATGATGTTCCAAGCAGTCGCTCAACTCAAAGAGTGGCGTGCTTACCTGGAAACACCCGCTCAGGCTCTGACTGGGTGGAGCTCATCCCTTCCATGAACGGTGGTGCTGTGCTAGAATGCATGTGATACCTTCACACGAGGAACTAGTCTTGAGCAGGGGCCCTTTGCGCCTCAGAAAGTGAATTACATCATGAGATATTTGATGATCTATAAATCAAATCATGTCATGATTTAGAGAAGGCTCCAAATATATCCTTACTTGGGCTGTCCATTGATAATATAGGGTAGGTGTTGATTTTTACCAGAGTTACAATCCTAATACGGACAGAGCAACAATATCGTCATGATTTCTTGCCCACTCCCCCTCCCCATCCCTTCCAAGCCTCCCCCAGCAGAGGCAGGATGGTCACACAGTAAATCTAATACTGTCATACAACTGATGCCGTGTTGGCAGTCACAGTCAGAAACCACACAGGATGAGATATCAGTCGCACGACAACTATGTCTGATTTCTCAGACCTTTCCCAGATGCTTTCCGTTCCCAGTGTGTGTATGATATTTCTATCATGTGGCACAGTCAGTGTGTGTCAGGCCTTTCCCTAAACAAGACTGCTGGTGTATGATGATAAATAGTGCCATGATCAGCAGTGATTCCCTCCCCTCCACATGCTGGCAAAGGTCTCCTAGCAACTGTTGTTAGGGGCAACACCAGCGTGTTTAGTTTAATGCCGGGCAACAGGACAGCTTTGGTCTCCTGAGGGAGGTTCAAGTTTATGCCCTGGAGATTAGAACCCCATCATAAATCCATACCAGTTATAACCCCCCTCGTGCTTGCATAAGACTTAACCATTATTACAAAATTTGCCGATTTAACAAGATCAAAATGGTCATTCTGAGCATATCACACCTTCCACACAGGCAATGGAAAAAAGGTTCCTATCTGATTCTTACAACCAGGTAACAGCTTGGCCTCATTCCCTTTCCTGCTTAATATTCACAATGTTGACTTCACAGTGGTGTCCAAACTGTGAAGCCTGGTATAAAAATAAAAGGTAAAAAAAGAAGAAAAAAGTCCTTTATTAAGCCCCCACTGGGATGCTTTTTTCTCTTAATGCATTTCAAAACGGAAAAAAAAAAAAAAAAAAAAAAAAGAACAACTCTGCATTCAGATGCATGTCTGTGTTTGTGGATTACACCACCCCCTACTGATTGATCCTCCTAATGGCTCAGCATTTTGCAAATGAGGAGACAGTTACCCCAGTTTCATTGGCTATTAATTCAGTCTACATAGATTTCTGCTGGTTTAATTAGCACAGAATATCTCCCACCAAAAGATGTGCTTTCAAAGTATATGATAAAAGAGCCCTAAAAAAGAGCCTATATTAAAAGCAGCCTATAATAAAACGGCCAGATAATATAAACTTTAATTCCATGTCACCATATTTATAAAATAGGCAGTCAGTCCCCATTCAAAGAAAAAAGAATATATCAAACAAAACTCTCCTTTGACCTGAGCTCTTTGTACTGAACAACTCCATAGCGACTCAGTTGGAACTATCTGAACCTGTCATTCGAAAGAACTACTAGGCTTTTTGCTACTGTCAGCGGTTTTAGGACAACCTTTAGATTTAGGCGAGGCTGATTATTCAACAATAATTAAGATTCCTACTTAGCATAAGAGAGATTGCAATTATGAGTTTGTTTTTAAGTCTCGGTTTTTAAAAAGTCTTCCATTCCCAAGAGTGGAAATACAAAAAAATTGCAATGGTTTGAAGGACCCTATCAGTTCAGATACTTACATTCAGAGTTTATATGATTTACATTAAAATTACTTTATTCCTCAGCAGTGATCGTAATCGCCTTCTACAGAGTACTGGAGGGGATTTGTTTCTCCTTTCAAAAAAAAAAATCAATGGAGAATTAAACAGGGGTGGTATGAGGAACAGAAGTTGCAAAAATAAAATAAAATCACAGAGCTACTGACACTTGTAGGTGCATCTCTGCCCGTTTCCATGGGAAGACGGCTTCCTGAGGACTCCGGGAGCACCCATGTAGGATTCTGGCTGACTTAGGAAGCAAGGCCATAGTTGGAAAGTCTTTGGCTCCCTAAGTTTGCTTCAACACCACGCTGCTCGTCTTGGAATGCTAGTAAGCACACAGGTAGGAGGGGGCTGCTACATGCCAAGACAATGCTGGTGGAGAAGAGCCTGACTCTAGAAGGGACGATCAGAAAGAAGCCTGGAGAACTTGTTGCTTTATCTGTTCTCTTATTCCTTAAGGCATCTGTACCTCTCCTCACAGGCTAAACACACAATCTTAGGAAATTAAAACCCCCTCAGGTTTGGGGACCTGAGAGATGTGGAGAAAACCGCCACCATTTCAAAAGCGAAAGGGACAGAGAATACTGAGAAAACGGGGGAGGAACTCCACTGGTGATATTTATTATCATTCGGAGTCATGGGGAGCGGACCGGGTGGAGGAGACCATCTGTAGATTTCACTATACTGCCCAAGCGTTTTTATTCCAGTATAACAGCATGTAGTCAGACACATCTAGTACACCTAAGAATCAGACACTAACCAAACATCAAATACATTCCCCAGATTAATTTTACTCCCACAAATCTCTAAGGGGCTGCATTTCTATATTAGCTTTTGCAAATATTTATTACGTGTCCTTGCTAAGGATGTTGGAGAAATTCAGTGATAGATAGCCCATAGGTACAGGTAGTATATTAACGGTAATAAAAAAATGACAAAAGTCCAATAAAGATGTACAAAGGATAACTTGCATGTTCATGTGTCCTTTTTAAGGATTTACACCTAAGCCTCTAGCCCATGACCTCTGAACAAAATTACCAACTAAAACAAGGATAAAGAGGCAATAAATGCCAAATTAAGTCGTGATAGACGGGATGCAAGAGGGGACCCTGTCCTTTGTACGATAATGTGAGAAAAGCAACTCATGTTCCCAAGCCCTTCATGGAGAGGCCAGCCAGGGAGCAAAGAGTAAAAGGGACATTGTCAGTGGGAAGGTGAAGTGGCACGCAATATTGCAAACAATACGTCACCTCCTCAAAAAATTAAAAATAGAAAGACCATAGGCTCCAGCAATTCTCCTTAAGGATATATACACCCAAAAGAATCAAAAGCAAGGAACCGAGCAGATGTTTGTACACCTGGGCTTCAACTACATGAAGTTCCAAGCACAATTCTCTCTGGTTCACCATGCCAGCTCTCGGGGGAACTTGTCATAGGGGGTCCTGGTCCATAAGGGCCTTATGTCATCTCAATCTTCGTTGTTTTATTAGTACGAGAAAAGCCCCATCCCAGTAATGCCTTCCCAGGGTCACAGATTAGCAACTCTGACTGGAGGCAGAAGGAGGGTTTTACTTTCTTAGACTATCTTTGGGAGCGAACTTTCTGGCTCCTACAGGGACTGTGTCTCTTGCACCTTCTTTTGGGACACTCTTATGTCTGTGGCTAAGCTGTAAAAGGCTTATTGGACTGAGTTGCTATAGAGATTAATATGTTACTCATCAATGGCCAGATGATGGATCCTTTGAATTGGCTATACTTAAAAGAAAAAAAATATCAGGCAGTCCCATCCTAAACAATTGTCCTATTGGTACCTATGGAAACACCAAGTTAAAAAGTGGACACAAAGGAATATAATGGCCAGCCTTAGGGATTCCCTTAACAAAATGAAAGGGCGGAAATCAGACTTACAACAAAAAATTAAAATCCAATATAAACTCCTCTTCTCAAAATCTGGCCCCATCTGCCTGTTTCAACTTCCCTTTCCCTGTGAGATTTACACAGAACACTCCAGCCTAATCTCCAGTGTCACAGTATACACTATGCTCATGTAAATGTTGTAAGTCGGGAAGTGAATTTAGCAGAAACACCCCAGACAGGGGGTAGGGCTCATTTTGCTGCTCGATGTAACTCTCCCAACTTTCCAGAGCTCTATAATCAGGCTCGGGCAGCTTCAGGCCTTCTTATACAATGTCCCTGGCAGATGTACCTTACTTAGATTCCCCACTGCAAAGAACTCAGGCCTCCTGGACAGCAGCACATCTTATAAATTATAAAGTCTTTTTACTTCCACTTTCAGAAGATCCTACCGAAGTTAGGAGTTAAAAGGATTAGTGGCCATTCACAACCCCACTCAGAGGGACCTAGATTGGCTATCAAGGGGTATTGTTCCCATCCATGAGTATATGGTAGTTATCAGGTAAGCCAGCCGGCCCCCTTGAAAAAACCGTGTTTTCTCACAGAGAAAACAGAGGGCCATAATCTCTCCCAGGCCCTCATACAAATGACCAGGAAAGATCTCTAAGCTGGAGGCTCATGTTCAGGGGCAAACAGAAGCCATGGCAGAGGTTCCCCCCTAAGCTGAACTGGTCCAAGGTTGGAATGTACATTCAAACAGAAGACTTGTGTTAAACACTTTATACATACTTTAAAGACATAATGCATTAGGGGTGCCTGGGTAGCTCAGTCGGTTAGGTGTCTGACTTCGGCGCAGGTCCTGATCTCATGGTCTATGGGTTTGAGCCCCGTGTCGGGCTCTGCTTCAGATCCTCTGCCTCGCTCTCTCTGCCCCCTCCTCTGTCATGCTCTTGCTGTCTCTCTCAAAAATAAATAAACTTAAAAAAAAAAAAAAGACATAATGCATTAAATCCCACAGTTCTAGAACACACACACATACACACACACACACACACACACACACACACACACACACAAATCTTTTGATTTCCATACTTGTTGGAAATCTTCCTGGGATACAGAAGCAAATTAAAGGAAGTGTAGTTGGATGGGCCGGTCAGCCTTTGGATATCATTCGGGCTACAACTCAATTTTGGTGGGGGGGGAACAGGAAATAACCAATTTCTACAAAACCAGAAATGTGACTCTAGAGGCAATTCGCATCTCGTCTATCCTCACCAGTCCCCTTAACTTCACGTATGCATCTGAACATGCTTGTTGATACTGGGATATTAACAACAGAATTGTCCTGAAGCTAAGAAAAAAGGTAACATTTAAATCACTCTAGACCTCTGATAAAAGGAAAATAGTCCCTTTATAAAAAACATCTTGGAGAAAACTTGGACACTTTCTCTGTGCCTTTTTAATGTAGATTTTCAAACTCCCCTTTCTAGGACCAAGGAGCCATTCTTTGAAATACAAACTTTGGAGGGGCACCTGGGTGGCTCAGTTGGTTAAGCATCTGACTTCGGCTCAGGTCATGATTTCATGGTTCACGTGTTTGAACCCTGCATTGAGCTCTGTGCTGACAGCTCAGAGCCTGGAGCCTGCTTTGGACTCTGTGTCTCTCTCTCTCTCTCTCTGCCCCTCCCCCCACCTGTATTCTGTCTCTTTCTCTCCCAAAAATAAGTAGAACATTAAAAAACAAATATTGGGGCACCTGGGTGGCTCAGTCGGTTAAGCGGCCGACTTCGGCTCAGGTCATGATCTTGCGGTCTGTGAGTTCAAGCCCCACGTCAAGCTCTGTGCTGACAGCTCAGAGCCTGGAGCTTGTTTCGGATTCTGTGTCTCCCTCTCTCTGACCCTCCCCCGTTCATGCTCTGTCTCTCTCTGTCTCAAAGATAAATAAACGTTAAAAAAAAAATTAAAAAAAAAACACACAAATATTGAAATGCAAACTTTGGAGACATTATTTCCTTCAGGGGGAAAAGCAAGGAGGGAGGGTAGTATTTGGAAATGGGGCTTCGGCCATTTCAACAGGTAAACTTAACTTATTCCAACTGCCAAGATAAAATTTGGATATGACTATTCTCTTGTAAACTGGTGAGTTTTGTGTTGTTGCGTCTGACTCATGGCTAAAATGTTAAGGCAGTGGCTATGGGGGTCTCGGTTTGCCAAAATTAATTTGCAAAAGGGCTCTATTTAATTGGCTTAAAAACAAGTAAGTACTTATATAAGAATTGGATATTACAAAATTTCCAGAAATATAAACCCAAATGTTTTTCAAATCCACACAATCTGGGATAATCTTTGGTAAATAAAAACTGGTGGAAGTTTGTTAATTAAAATAGGTATGCCTTCAGCGTTATCAACACTGATTATAATTCAGATACATAAGCACCTGGGTTTGCTAATCAACTTCATGTCATCTCTCTTATGGATCCGTCAGCAAAATGGGATGATGGCTGACTTTGTCTCGTGTCTCATGAAGCTTCATGGGTAATCGAAACATAACTGTTCCAAGCACATGATTTAGATGTAAGTGGGACAAGAATTTTTAGGTAAACTTTTTTAGCAAATTATGTTTTTATGAAATGTGTACTTAAAATAGTTTCTCAAATCTTTTTGGTAACTTGAAACCTTAAAGTTTTGCTAAGTTAAATAAAGTGATAGAAAGTTTGATGAAGGAGGTGGAATATGTGTGATATTCCTTGGACACTCCTGGCCGCCCAAGAACAAAGGAAAGGGGTTTAAGCGCTTGCCACGGTAATACGGGAAACTAAGGCAAATGAAACATTAAATTCCCTTACTGCCTACAGCCCACGGGCAAATCCTTGAGACCCGCAGAGTGACCTCCCTCTAGGAGCTCAGCGGCCTGGATGATGACACTTGTCTAGGGGCAAAAGGGAATCTTGGCTTAACATTATCCTCACCCCCCAGGATCCTGAAAGTCTACTTTAACATATAAAAATTCCTTTGGAGACTTCCTTTATCTCAACTCCCCCAAGATATATGCTGGCAATCATGCCCCAAGCTTATGGGCCCCTGATGTACATGTGAAGGGTCTCATGACCGAGGTTTTACTAAACAGTAATAAATGACATTTTCCTAACAGCAGCTAGCCCCTCAAGGTCCTGGAAACCTTGCTTCCAAAATTCCTTAGAAATGTACTCTATCCCTAACCCCCTCCCAACCTGAAGATATATAAACAGTTACCTGTCATGACCCCAGTGAAGCTCTTTCTGCCCATGGGGGTCCTGTCCCAGTGCTTTAATAAAAACACCTTTTTGCACCAAAGACATCTTCAAGACTTCTTTCTTGGCTGTCAGCTCCGAATCCCCTCACCATCAGCCCCAAACCCCATCAAAATTCATTGAGTATCTAGATCATTTCCAAATAAGACACTGAAACATTAATTACTGAACATAGCCTTATGGATTTGGGCCTTCTTATTGCAGAAAACTAAAGATAAATTTGGGTCTATTTGTAAGCATGTCTTGTGCCACATTAAAGGATGGAGATATGAAGAAACGTGTTTCCAGAAATTATGAGATATATTCATAAACCTTCAATCTACAGAATTGTGGTGTAACAGTTCTAAGGGATAAGTATTCCAATTAATATGTGATTAGAGCTACCAAAAATAGTAAGGGAAAGAATTGTGTATGTAAAGGGGATAGAAGTATGTTTCTAGACAAAGAAAAGATATGAAATAAGGAAATGGATTTTTGTTAAGAGAAAAGAAAGCACGTGTGTCCTAAAGTACAATTTGTTATTTCAAAATGGGAAAGGTGGAAATAAAGGAAAAAATCAAATAAGTTGGGAAAAAAGAGCATCTTACCCTGTGTGGTCAAGTTGGCTAAAACTGAGTGTATTACAAGGGTTATAAAATTAAGCTTTAAAATCAGTAGCGTACTTACATAACTATAATAATTTTCTTTCACCTGCAAAAAGAACAAAGTTTCCTTGTACCACTGGTCTGCCCTTGATAATAATATATTATAAAATATTTTTCTTTACTTCTTAAGTAATCTGTCTAGAAAACAAAACTTTTGTGTTTTACTAAAGTAATTTCCTGGGCTTCCTGTTGACATCATCTGATCTTTGATTATTTAAAAGAACTGAGTCTTCTCAATATTAAAAGGGCTAGATTTTACTTATGACTATGTAACCTTTTGTATTTGCCTTTGAAATATTTTATTGCCACTTTGATTAAATAGATAACTGAGGATTGTCTCATAATCATCTGTGATCCTTATTTAGCCAAGTATCCAAGCCTTTCGACATTCGACAAACATCCCCAAATCAAATTCTAAATGAAGTCTGTTTGACCTGGAACTAACTTTGAGATCTGCCAGATGGGTCCCTAGAACACTGCAAAATATTTGTTCTTTCTCCTTCTAACAATACAATAATTGGACTTATTTGATATGTTAAATCATGTGGCAAGCAATGTCAAATAAACGATGATAAACATTCTTAGGTTATATTGTATGGGTAAGTGTTATTAATAAAAGTGTTCCAGAAATTGTATAAAGTGCCTAGAAACCTGATATGTCCTGAAATGTTATCCCTTGTAATTCTAGTTACTATCTTGAAATGTTGTACATTACAGAAATAACCAAATTTCCTTGTCAGCCATATTATAGTGAATTCTCATCAGATCTTTAATCATGGCCATTGTTAAGTCTTTTAGCATTTAGTTATTGCTTTACTCTGATGTTTTTGCAAAAGTGTTTGATCTTTAGTGACACTCAAAGAAAGAATTCCAAGTACAGGTTTCTGATCACTTTAAGATCATACCATTGAACTCTGTAAAAACTTATGAAGCCAATGAAAAAACTGGATTCATAAATCTGTTAACGAAAGATCAACAAGAATTAATTAAATGGGACCAAATGGATGATTATAGTTTTATAGTTTTTATGACTTTTTGTTTTAAAACGTTGCTGCTTCTTTAATGTTTTGTTTTTCCAGATGTAAAGAACACTTTTCTCTTTTTTTTCTGAAGCTAATTATGACTGACAGCCATTCGTTAAAGTGTACTTATGTGAACAGAGATGAAATAATTTTTCTCCCTACCTGATCCCTACAGAATTTGGAAACTCTTAGTGAGTGTGTAATCTTATTTCAATATATTTATTTGCATAAGTTCAGGAAGAATCTGTTCTCCTTGTAACAAGACACAACTGGAAATATTGGTTAAACTGCCACTGATATAATATGACTGGTATGTTATATGTGACAATAATGTACATAAATTCAGATATGCCAGACAACTTTAAGGAACTAAGATGGACTTTTTAGAGCCAATAAAGCCTCTTAGAAAAAATAAATCCTAGTACTTGCTTATAGGATTCCTATCAGCCTAACCAGGCGAATAAGGTGAGTAAGAATGGTGACTTCCTGGCAGGTGCAAGAATCTCAGGATATTGCGGGTCTCGGAAAAAAGAGGAATTCACCAAAATCTATAGGTGTTGCAGGGAAAGTCTGCAACTTTCCCTGGCTTGGCTTCCTAGACTCGAGAGACTTTTTAAGTTCATTTGTTAATTTTGAGGGGAGGGGGCAGAGAGAGAGAGACAGAGAGAGAGGGAGAGAGAACCTCCCTCCATGCTGCCAACACAGAGCTCAATGCGGGACTTCATCTCACAAACCGTGACATCACGACCTGAGCAGAAATCAAGAGTCAAGACGTTTAACCAACTAAGCCACCCAGGCGCCCCTCGAGAGACTTTTAAAAGTTCAATTTGTGATTCCTTCTGAAAAGTTCCAGCAAAGCAGATTTAAAAGAGCCTATATGATCAATCACTATTCTTGCTGCAATCACTATTCTATTATTCTAGAAATAATCCGGCCAAACTTACAGAAACTAGGCTTACTTTGTAAACATATTAGTTTTAATTCTGCCAGGGACACCTGGTAGGAATGAGGGTGGTTATAGAGAGAAAAAAATGTTCCAACAGCAACTACAATACCCACGTATGGATATTAGATTCAAGTTCTCTTAATTGTGTTTGAGGTTTTACTGTTTACCTATAGACTGGACTGGATCCTCAGTTCTCTTGGTTTCCTCATCTAGCTACAAATCTCCAAACTAACATTTCCAATTTGATTAGGAATCCTTTGACTAGGAATCACTGACAACTAAAACTACTTTTTTTTCCTGAAGCCCCGTAAACTGAAGCTAGATGACGCAATACAAACCTCAAAGAAAATCTGAAGCCACAATCGCTCACTTGAGCCAATCTTCTGCACACCTGCTCCTGGATGGGCCACTCATGAACTTTACTGGTGTACCCAAAAATATCACCAGAGACGTTCAAACTGCAAACCAGGAAAATCCGTCAGATTGCCACTGCCTGACCCCACGCCATCTAAAGATGCCTCGAGCCTGACATCTAGAAATCTTGACCGGCAGCTCCTGGGACTCAAAACTTCATTTTTCTTTTGTTCCTATAGAAACGTCTCTTATTAATTACTTGGTCGCTTGCACAATATAAGCCTAACTTTGGGAGCCCTACTGAATCACCGCTTCTTGAAATGAGACACTGCTTCCTGAAATGGGACTGAAGGGGGGAAGAATTTGTCGCCCTAAAATTTGTGCGTCTTCGGCATGAGGATTACTGTGACCTGAAGGCGATCAAACCCCAGCAGATGCAGGAAAGGCTCTTTTCCTACCCCTCACATGTCTAAATTTACATTAGAAAGGTGTTCTGTCCCGGGAAGAAAGTGATTAGCAGAGATAGCTTTACCTAAGAACCATGTCTGCATATCCTCTGGCTTCCTGTGAATGGCCTTCCTCCTCTTTATATCCCTAGACCCCTATCTGTTTCCTTGGCTCAGAGTGTTATATGAGCCTCAATCACCTATCTGCCCTTTGGCTCTCGTATTTTTACTGGGCTCCCATAGGTATAAAAACGTATTTTTCTACTGTTAATCTGTCTTATGTCAATTTGATTATTAGACTAGCCAAAGAACCTAGAATGGAAGAAGGGAAAAATTCTCCTTCCCTACAAGATGGATGGTGGTGATGGTTGCACAGCAGTGTGAATGTAATTAATGTGACTGAACTAATTACTTACAAATGGTTATGATGGTAAATTTCATGTTTTGAGCACTTTACCACAGTTTTTTTTTTTTTTTTTAAACGGGGGAAAGGGAAAAGTTGGTACTGAGACTGCAATCTAAGTATAATCAGGTCAGTGACAAAAGTAGCGTCAAACATCAATCTCAAGTAAAATCTCAAATAAAAAAATGACCATCTCTGAACTTCACCTCCATTCCTGTGACACACAAACACTGACAAAATTCCACGCACACATAAAGTGAGAAGTATGGGTAGACATACTATATGAGGTGTAAATATTTGCAGTTATAAACCGTTAAAAGGGAAAGTAAACTGTTACTGTGGTTTATTTAGCCTAGGCTATTTTTGCTATAAAACAAAACAAATAGACAACCTGACGCTGAACTGAGCACCTTACATATATAATCTCTAATCCTACAATGACCCTGCAAGGAGATATTATGCCTCCATTTTTCAGGTGAAGCAGTTAAGGCTAAAACACCACAGACTTATGATTCTCTTTCACTGTAATGTAATGTTCCTTTAATATTCATGCCTCATTTGACCAATAAGAACCATTATGAGTCATTTTCTGGAACCCCTCAGTGGCTCTAATGTTCTTTCTCCTTAAGATTAAAGAAACAAGGGACGCCTGAGTGGCTCAGTCGGTGCTGACAGCTCAGAGCCTGGAGCCTCCTTCGGATTCTGTGCCTCCCTCTCTGTCTGCCTCTCTCCCGCTCACACTCTGTCTCTGTCTCTCTCTCTCAGAAAAAAAAAAAAAAAAAAAGATTAAAGAAACGATTTCTCTGCCTCACTTTATTAACATCTAAATAAGTACTATCTTTCCAGAAGAACAGTCTTTGGTACGCAGAGACCTTCCTAGCTCTTACACGCTTTTACAGGATCTTGCACAAAAGGTTCAGCATCGTAGTACCCAAGGTGTAACATGAGGGCGATGATAACCCCTGTGCTCATTCTCATGACAAGTTTGTCAAAGACGATGCACAAGAGCTTAGGTTGTGTCCTGAGGAGGAAGTTAAGTCATGAGCCTTTCTTAGGCTCATAGGGTCAGGAGTAGTGGTGCTGGAGGAGGGTGGGGGGCTGAGGTATGGAGGCTGATCAGCCCAGGGACAACACCTTGGGCACTGGAGTCAGAAAGCTTTCTTGGGTCCCCACACGAAACATCATTTTCATGAGTTTAAAAAAAAAATTACTTTTGGAAACAGGCAACAGTACATGGTGAAACCTTACCCTAAACCAAATGATAAAAGTAAGTCAAGTTTGCCTCCTGGTCTCCCCTCCCCCACCCCCCTCTATGGGTGCTCGTGCAGAGTTGGCATCTGCTATCTGACCCCCCCCCCATAACGTGAGCTGGTGTTAAATGAGCATGCGCTATGGGCCAGGCAGAGGGCCGAGCACCTCATCAAGGTCACGTTTGCATTCTCACGCAACGTTACGAGTTAGATAACCAATTAAGACTGCCCAGATGTAAGGAGACCCATCTTACCCAACGAAAAGACCCTCTGAATACCACTTGTTATCCAGTTAACTACATAAACTCTTAGGACAGGAGCTAAAATAAATATGACTTATAAAATTTAATTTATTAATTCAGTCACGCATACCTATTTAAAATCACATCCTATTTGAATTATACATTACTGTAGAGATATTGCTTTTTTCTGGTCTTACGAATCATTACATAATTTATTCACCAACGTGTTCTTTTTCTCTACAGCCACATTTGGCGTCCTTCAGTTCATCTTTCTCCTGACTGGTCACTTTCATTTCCATCTCAGTTGTATGAGAGGTAGCACACTGTCACTGGAAATTTTATCCCAAGCCACGAATACCCATTAATATAACATTAGGACAGTTGTTCCAGTTACTCAAACCATAAGTGTCTATTCACGAGCTCTGCAATGTAGTCATTCACCTCCGTGCCTTTTACAGGAATCCTCAGAAGGTTTGCTTACAATGGATCCAATATTTGCATTCAGGAGGTCATTTTCCCAGAAACGATTGCTAAATCTGGGTTCGATTCACTTGCCTCCTTTCTGGTTCCTGCTTCTGTCGTGAAGCTTCTGTAAGCATCCTAAACCAGCACTGATTGAACTCATGTCAGGCCAACGTATTTTCTTTAGACAACACCGTGCTTTTTTCCGTTAAAGTAAACAAGACAGTATCCCAAAATGTGAGACACTCTGTAAGGATTACAATATGTGGATATGCTTTCTTTTCTTTTTCTTTTTTTTTAATGTTTATTTATTTTTGAGAGAGAGAGGGACAGAGCGTGAGCAGGGAAGGGCAGAGAGAGGGAGGGAGACACAGAATCTGAAGCAGGCTCTAGGCTCTGAGCTGTCAGCACAAAGCTCCATGCGGAACTCAAACTCATAAACCGGGAGATCGTAACTTGAGCTGAATTCGGACGCCCAACCAACTGAGACACCCAGGCACCCCAGATATTCTTTCTTTTCTAAGGGGTGATTTTGGTAAAAGCCCCTGTACCTTTGGTCCATTTTATATAACATCGTTAATCCCATTTTACAGATCATGAAACAGGTTCGGAAGTGAAAGTAACTTTGCTAAGATCAAAGACTTAGTGTCTGAATAACATGTGGCTGGGACTGCAGGCTAGGGGGCCATCTGTTGAACCACCGACTGCACTGCCCATGGTCTCCCCAGTATGGCCCCTGACCTCCTGTCCACTTTCTGCAGCTAATTCCCCTTCCAGAAATTCCCAGCGGCTTTCAGAATCCATGCCAATTCTCACTTCTTCCTCTGACCCCATCATTTCACTTACAGGAAATAATCAGAAATATTCACAATGATTCAGCCTAAGGAAATTGTGATAGCATTACTTTTAAGGGAAAAAAATTTGGAAACACACTGAACATCCACAATGAGCAACGTGTCTAACTAGATGCTCACAGTGAAATGCTAAGCAGCCTTGTTTACTGTTCATGAAATAGTGGAAAAAAATAAGTTGTATAATAGGATTCTAGTTTCATCTTTTTAAACAGTATATATACATCAAAGAGGACTGAAAGGAAGAACAACATGTTAACTTGGTTAACTGGTGGGGGATGGAATCAAATGAGATGGCTATTTTATTTCTATTTTTCTGTTTTATACCCTCTCCTCCAAAACATTATGCCTCCTCCAAAAGAATAAGTCCAACAGTGAGAATTAGGCAGCAAAGAGAGAGGAAATGTGTCCACATGGAATGACAAGAGAAAAACCCGGGTGAAAATGGTGTCTTAGTTCATAAACTGTTGCCTACACCACTTTCACAAAGGTGTTGCCCTGCCAAAGGATTTTCCAATTAAGGGGAAAAGATTAAGCTTGTAATCCTGGGAAGTTATCAAGTCCAAAATCTGTTTGGTCTCTCTATTACAACTGCACAGGTATAAAAGCCTGTCTTACAGAATCAACTAAGTGTACAAACGACTTGGCCATATGTCAGACCCTCGGCCATGGCCAAAAATCAAGCGAGCTCTCCTAGAGAATTAGCCAGTGCTCTTTTAACTCAGCCCCTGGCTCAGGCATGTACTAGGTGGGAAGTAACAGATTTAGCAAAAATGGCACATTCTCTAGCCTTGGGGAGTCCACTAATCCAGCAAAAGACATGTTGATGAAGACATGGACACAGTGAGCAGAACAGGAATGAGCACTCTTTGGGGGAGGCCCAAAAGTCACAGCCGGTCACTTGCTGGTATCTGGGAGTAATGTCCAGTACCTGGAGAGCTAATGGAGTAATGACTGAAAAAGGTAATAGGGGTCCAATTTGTATTCATTGGCAGGTAGAAACAAGACTGTCTTTTAGAAAGTTACCATTCTACACCCCTGCCACATGATTTCTGGCTATGTTTAAAAACTGGCCTCTTTCAAGAGATCATAATGCCCAACGAGAACAAACAACAACAACAAAAACAACATGTACACAACTCATATGTAAACTCTGTGGTGGGCAGCATCTAAGATGGCCCTGAATGATTCTCAGCTCTTGGTATTTACTCCCTAGGATAACTCCCTCTCTGTAAGAGTGGGGTGGACTTACTGATTTATTTCGAATAAATAGGATCCAGAGGAAGTGATGGCACATCACAACTGAGATTCAATTCTAAGATTGTGGCTTCTATCTTAAGCATCTTCTCACTCACTCTCTCTCTCTCTCTCTCTCTCTCTCTCTCTCTCTCTTTCTTTACTCTGAGGAAACCCAACTGTCATGTCACAAGGAAAATCTGTTGAGGCCATGTGGTGAGGGATCCAGGCCTGCAAAAACCAAGTGAGGGAGCTTGAAAGCAAACATCCCCCCAGTCGAGCCTTCAGATGAGAGCACAGCCCCAGTCAACAGCTACAGTCTCTTGAGAGATCCTGAACCACAGGCATCCAGGTGAGCTTCTCCCAGACCTTCTAACCAACAGATACTGAGAGATATTAAGTGTCTGGTGTTTTAAGCCGTTCAATTCTGGGGTAATGCGTTACATGGATTAGTTATCTACATAACTAATACAGACTCCAAATAGAACTTCCAAAAAGAGCTTCCAGGTGGTATTAATGAGCTTTGAAATATGATTCACTGAGTTCTTATGTGGACTCTGGATCCATATTCCTGGGAGTTCATACCCCAGTTCCACCATTTACTGGCATGTAACTATAGGCAGATTATTTAACCTCACTGTCCCTCAATTTCCTGGTGAAATGGGAATAATAATACCACCTAGTTCAAAGGATAAAGATCAAGTGACTGTGTGTGTGTGTGGTGGGGGGGGGGGCACTTACAATGGTGACTGGCAAAGAGTAAGTGATATATACATGCTTATTATTATGACTATTAAAACATATAATAAAAAATGAGACATCAGTATCATACCCTGTAATTTTTAATTTTTATTTCTTTTATATTTTATTTTGACAAAACTTCAGATTTACACAAAAGCATCAAGAATAGGAAAAAAGAATGATCAGAAACTCTTCCAGATTCCTCAGATGTTAGCATTTTGTTCTATTTGCTTTAGCCTTCTCTTTCATATTTTTTTCAGACTGACTTAAAGAAAAATGCATCCCTAAATACTCCAGTGTGTCTTCAAGAAACAAAGAATTTTCTTACATAACCACAGGAAATCATCAAAATGGAGCAATGAACATTGAAGCGACATGATCATCTACTCCACAGATCTTGAGGTTTCCCTTTTGTCTATTGTTCCAATAACATCCTTTATACCAAAAGAAGATCCCAGATCATGTGCTGAATTCAGTTGTCATGTCTCTTTAGTCTCTATAATCTATAACAGCTTCTGATTCTTCTTTTTGTTGTTGTATTTTATGACACTGATATTTTTGAAGAATAAAGGCTAGTTATTTTAGAGAATATTCCTCAGTTTGAGTTTGTCCAGTTTCCTCAAAATGAGATTCAAGTTACACCGTCTGGCAAGAACATTCCATAAGTGATGCTGAGTTGTCAGGGCATGATATCAGGCGGACCTACTGTTGACCAGTGCCATTTCTGGCAATGTTAGCTTTGATCATTGGTTAATACGATGCCTGCCAGGTAACTCTAATGTTACTATTTTACTGTTTGTAACAAAAAGTATAGTCTGAGACTACATGAATATCCCTTCATTACTCAAACTTTGATCCACGATGCTAAAACCAATGAACACTATCCTGGTTGGCAGATGGCGTTTTTCTAATTCCTTAACTTGTTTTACATTTATTAGTTAACATCCTACTATAAGGAAAACCCATTCCCTGCTTCCTCACTTACTTGTTTATTCCTTTATTTATATCAGTGTTGACTCATGGGTTCTTACCTTATTAATCTTTTACTATCCATAATTTTTATTAAAACCAAATATAAATCTGAAGAGTCTAAGTCAAATAGATTCCTTTGACAACATTGATGAGCCAGGAAAAGATATGCTCATCTCTAAAAGACACAGGTATATTTTCTCTTATTAAAGCAGAGATTCAGCTCATGTTAAAATTTTTTCATTGTCTTTGCCTATGCTCTGGTCAATGTTATTACTACTGAAGACTGAGAAACTGGGTTGGCATTATTATTAATCATTCCTGCAAAACATGACAGCAAGGAACATTCAAGATAAATAGTGGGCATCTCTTCTAAGAACTTAAGAAACCAGGTTCAACCCCAATATTTTTTCAGCAATTAGGCAAAGAATTTCAACACAACTTTACCTTTTCATATAGATTTTTGTACAAGTATAATCAACATTGAGAATGGACTGAATTTATAGGGTGCAAAACGGGAAAATAATTTTTTAAACTACCACCTTTAAAAAATTCTAATTTCTCTTTCCCAGCCCCGAACAGATCTGAAGCTTTGTGCATTCTTTCTGGTGTCCGAAGAACCTCATTAAGCACTTGAATCTCTCATTCAATTTAAAGCTTCTTTCATAGGGCGCCTGGGTGGCTCAGTCTGTTAAGCATCTGACTCTTCATTTTGGCTTAGGTCATGATCTCATGGTTGTGAGACAAGCCCCAAGTTGGGGTCGAGCTATACCCTGCGGAGCCTGCTTAAGATTCTCTCTGTCCCTCTCCCTTTGCTCCTTCTCAAATCACACACTCACGCACACACTCTCTCTCTGTCTCTTAAAAAAAAAAAAAAAGCTTCTTCCCAGCTCAGAATAAACACATGAACATCCCTGACCTGCAGAAGGTGAGAGAGAATGGTGGTCTTTTCCTTATCATGCTGCTCATTGTTCTTTGTTCCCTCAACCCACACAGGACAAAGGATGGGATGGGAGGTAGGGTGGGGAGCTGGATTAAGTAAGCCAAATCTTACTCGACTGGTAATGTAATTTAGCTATGTGTCCTCAGTGGGGCAGCTCTTTCTTTTTCTCCCTCTCTCACCAGATGCTTCTGTGGGTCCATTTAAGAGGGCCCATTTCAGGCACCTCCAGCTTACAGTTTCCCTTCTCAGGTAATGCAATTTCTCATTAACCCCTCATGATGAGGCTCCTCTGTTGACTTCTGTAGCACACAATGACTCAAGAAAAGATTCAGTGTTTCTGCCCCTAAGTGCTGGTGAAACCACTTTCCACCAGTCAGCCCTTCTTTGAGCTCTAATCATAATTTCACCATTAGACCTTCTTCCAGGAACATCCATGCAACAACATGGTACCTTTCTGCTACCTTGACTCCAGGGAACCAAAGTCAATTTCTTCCAGAAACTCATCATACACGACCTGGGGTACACCTACAGGTCTTTCCAGTTCAGAATGCATTTAATGAGGATGTTATGTCACCTTCTTCTCCCAGAAGACAACCCCACCCTCTACAAATGACTCTTTGGAAGTGCCCTTCACTTGGTCTGGGGTGGAAGAAGGACATCCCTCTCAGGAGGGCAAACACTGGACAACCTGACAACTCTCTTCAAAGAAATGCTGACTCCTTTACCATCTGAATCCTGCTTTCTCATATACAGGCTTGAAGTGGGATCTGGCTAGGGTAGAAGGACCAGTTTCAGGCCCTTGTTTTCCTGTAAATATCATCAAAGGGGCCAAAAGGAAAACAAAACAAAACAAAACAAACAAACAAACAAACAAACAAACAAAAAACAGAGTTTAAATTCTGGATGCCAAAAGGGGATAAAAGTAATTTTTAAAATTACAGAATTAATACAAGGAGTTTTAGTAAGCACTTTTTTTAGGATATGAGGGCTCTTGTCACCTTATTTGTCTGATACATGCTATAAAATAAATGCTTTGTGAACTGTATTTTTCCACAGTGCCAAATACATTTTATAAGAATGGTAGAGCCTAAGTTTCAAGGGGGAAGGGCAGGTGGGTGAGGAAGGGCTTGTACAAATGTTTAAGAAACTTTCCTTTTTCTATGAAGGCCTCTTGATGGAGGATCCCAATCTATAGAACACTAGTTTCCAAAGACTCACTTCATTTGCCTCCAAACTTCTTAACTTTCTATTAAGAATGGCAGCCGGGGGCACCTGGGTGGCTCAGTGGGTTGAGCATCCGACTTCGGCTCAGGTCATGATCTCACGGTTTGTGGGTTTGAGCCCCACGTTGGGGTCTGTGCTGACAGCTCAGGGCCGGCATCCTGCTTCGGATTCTGTGTCTCCCTCTCCCTCTGCCCCTCCCCCACTCACGCTCTGTCTCTCTCTCTCTCTCTCTCTCTCTCTCTGAAAAATAAATAACATTAAACAATTTTTAAAAAATGGCATCTGGCTTGGAGCCCAAGAAGCAAGCTTCCCTGGCTTTCCACTGAGAAACCTACGTATAGGAAAAGAAAAAAAGAGCTTATGACCATTTCAAAATTAGAAGCGGCCATCGACTTGTCGCTAAAATCTAGGAAATATTTCCATTATCTGCAGAGAGTATGAAAATGTTAGCAAACGAACCAAGCCGTCCTCCTAAAGTTGGGAGGACGACTCTTCCTGCTTCTCCCATTGTCTGCTTCCTCTATTTATAATTCTGAGATAAGCTGAAAGCTGAGCAGTCTTCTCTATTGCCTAATTGCTACTTCCTAAAGTAGGCATAATTGTGCTTGTACCAGATCTCTTCCACACGACTGGCCAGAGCTATCCTCAGCAAAACAAATCAGGCATCGAAACTGGTATTGGGACACTGCATCAAAGTAGGATGTCCAAAAGGAGATGCAGGTGAGGACACAAGAGCCCGGGTAGTATCGCTTACAGGAAGTTGTACATTTCAATGCACCACCATGTTGAAAATTTCAGGGAGCAAAGCAGCAAAGGCAGGAGACAATCGGACTAGCAGAATAACACTCCCCCGACAATAGGAATCTAGTTATGAGTGGAAGACACAAACCTGTCCTCAAATTGCAGATCTGAAAAGGAGCTCAGTCCAGCCATCAGAAAACAATAATCGAAGGAGCCAAAAGGGAAAAATAAAAAAAACAAACCCACAGGGTTTAAATTCTGGATGCCAAAAGGGGATAAAAGTAATTTTTTAAATTACCGAATTAATACAAGTAGTTTTCGTAAGCAACCATATTGAATATAAATTTACCAAAAGTATTTATGTGCCTACATATCAGCAGAAACTGGTTAGGAAAATAAAACAAGAAAAATAAAGGCTCTACAAATAATAAGAAGCAGTAAGTGGAAAATATCTAGGAATGATGCTAATAAGAACATGTACTAGAAACCCACATGAGGAAAACTATAAAGCTTTAATGAAAGATAGCAAAGACTTAGGTAAAAGAAGGCATATTTCTCCATGACATGACCAAAATTGAAAAAGTGACAGTTCGCCTAAAAATTATGTTTTGGTACAATGCTAGGCCACTAGAAACTGCAATGGACTTCAAACTTTTTGAACAAATTATTTTGAAGTTTATCATGAAGAATAAGCAGGAAAAATTAAAGGGATGAGAGACCTTCCTTAATAATCAGTAAAGCAAATTGTAACATTACGATTAGCCTAGCCCAAATCTCAAAAAAAAGTAATAGAGCAAAGTGGCCCCATATATATGTTTACAAAAACTTAGAGGAAGCATCAAAGAGGGTATGAGATGAATTATCTCACAAGTGGAAATGGCTATTTTAAGTATATGTGATCATATATATGCATTTACATGACATTATGTATGTATCTTTAGAATTTAAAACACAAAATAAATACTAAGAGGGGAAGGAAGGAAACTGGTTATGGGGGGGGTGGAAACTTACAGTGCAATCAACTACCATATTTGAAAATTTACTCCAGATTTTAAGGTTCAATGACTTAACAAACTGGAATAAAACAGAGGTTAATGTTTAAACTGATCTCAAGATGAGCAAGGGTTTTAAAGTATAGTGCAATCACAAAAATGGTCAATGGATTTTCAGCAAAAATACCAAAGTAATTTGGTACTGAGTTAAAGTCAAGTCTAGCAAAAACCTCAGAAAGTAACCTTATTTGGAAATAGGGCCTTTGAAGGCACAATTAGTTATGTTAAGATGAGTTCATATAGAATAAGGTGGCTCCTCCAATATGACTGGTGTCCTTATAAGAAGAGAAAACACACACACACACACACACACACACACACAGGAAAGACAGCCATGTGAATATGGATAAAGAAATTGACCACCACAAGCCAAGGAACTCTAAGGGTTTCCAGCAACCAGAAGAGGCCAGGAAGAGGAATGAAGGATCCACCCCTGGAGTCTCCAGAGAGAGCATAGCACTGCCAACACCTTGATTTTGAACTTCTAACTTCTAGAACTATAAGGAAAAAATGTGTTGTTTTAAGCCACCAGTTTGTGGTAATTTGTTAATGGCAGCCTTAGGGCCCTAATATGTTGGTAAAAAAGAAATCTTTTTCAGTGGGTAAAAGGAAACCATTTCAACAAATGGTTACCAGAAATACTGGATATCCAAGTGGAAAAAGAAATAAAACTTGACCCTTACTTTAAACTATATACGAACATTAACTCAAAATCCACTTAACAAAGATGAAAATAGTAGTCACCATGGGTTTGTAAAAGGTTTCTAAAGTAGGACACAAAAAGCACAGATTATTAAAAAAGAAGTCAATCAATTTGATTTCACCAAAATTTAAAAGTTATACTCTTCAAAAAACATGTTACAAAATAAAAAGCAAGCCACAGGCTGGAGAGAAAATATTTTTAAAACACATATGACAAAGGGATTTTATCTAAAACATATAAGGACTCTCAAAATTCAATAATAGAACAAACAAAAAAATCCACAAATAATCGTAACTGACATTTCACCAAGGAAGATAAAAGAATGGCAACAAACACATGAAAAGGTGTTCAGTATCCTTACTTACTAGGAAAAGTCAAATTAAATCCCAATGAAATATCACCACACATCCACTAGAATTGCTAAAATTTAAAAGGTTGCCCATACCAAGTGCTGCTGGTGATATGGAACAACCAGAACCCTCCTACATTGCTGATGGCAATGTAAAATGTTGCAATCACTTTGGAAAAGCTTGGCAGTTTCTTAAAAAGTTACACCTACACCCACCATGTGACCCAGTCATTCTGTACCAAGGTATTTACTTAAGAGAAATGAAAGCACACGTTCACACAAAGACTTGAACAGACGTGTTCACAGCAGCTTTTGTAGATATTTGTAATACGTGTAATACATGAAACAACCCACAGGTCCATCCATGGGTGAAAAAACAAGTAAATTGTGGTATGACCGATCATACAGTGAAATGCTACTCAGCAATAAAAGGAAATGAAATATTGATACATGCAACAGCATAGTGAATTTCAAATAATTATGTTGAGCCCAAGAAGCTGTATGAAAAAAGACATATTGTATGAATCCATTTATAGAAAATTCTAGACAGTGTAAACTGAGATATAGTGATAGAGAGCAGAGCAGATGTTACTGGGGACAGGGAGAGGGAATTGAGAAAGGAATTGTGAGGGGCACAAGGAAACTGCTAGGAATGATGGATATGTCCATGATCTTGACTATGACTATGGTGATATATACTTTAAATATGTGCAGCTTACTGTACATGCATTTTACTTCAGTAACCCTTTGGAAAAGAACAGAACCATAAAAAAAAGTAAAAGGCAAAGAATAAGGTGGAATATTTTCAATAACAGTGATATATAATTGTTAATGTACCAAATGTATAAAACGGCCTTACAAATAAATAAGAACAGATAAATGAATTAAAAAGTCAAAAGTATAAACAAACCATTCACAACTGAAAAATATATAATTTTTTGATAATTAATAATAATGTTTAAAACAATAATTTACCTGCCAATTCTCATTTATAAAATGGCATTTTTTAAATTCAAAGATTAATGCTGGTATTGATAAACTAAGATAAGCATTCATATTCCAGCAATCAATGGAAATATAATTGGAAAAACTTTTCAGAGAAGCCATTTGCCAATATCATTAAAATCTTCATATCTCTGGGTGTTGCAACCTGAAGTCATTTTAATTTTTTCCTTTATAATTTCCTCTGTTTACATTTTTAACAGAAACCACAATTTTTTTTAATCAGAGAAAATATTCACAAGAGGGAAAATATGTGAATTAGCTTCATTGCGCGAATGCACAATGCACATGCACGAAGGGTAGATTGTACCTTCCTTTTGAAGCGGTTAAGACCAGCTACTGACTCCCTATTGACTGCTTATTTCCCATGGTCATTGTCACCAGGGGATCACTGTCACCAGGGGATCTCTGTCACCACGGGATCCCTTTTTCACATGGCTCATAAAATGGACACCACAATGACAACCACGGTGCCCCAGCCCCATGGCTCCAGCTTATTCCTTCCTATATGCATCAACCTCTTTGCAGTCTTAAATCTCTAAGGAAATTAATACTAGCTTCTCAAGAAAAAATTAATCTCTAAGGATCTTTATGTCCATGGATGGGGGGGAAAAAAGCAGCCATGCTTTTTCCTCTTGGCAGCTAAGCCAGACTTAAAGGGCAAACTGTCACTGACATCACGCAGAAAGAGGAACATAGGGGACTGAATGAAGGGGGTCTAAGATGTAGCAGACCTCAGCAGATCACGGAAGGCCCTAAATTCCAGGCTGCCATGATCCAACTTCCAACTACTGCTCTCTCTCCTTTCTATACTATGTGGAGTCCCACTTGCTTTCAGAGCAATCCAAGTGTTGAATGGAGATCTATGTATCTTTGAGTAAACTAATAAAGGAGTTTAAGTCCCCACAAAGCAGACCATCTAGCAGAAGGAGACCGTCCAGTCTGCAAATACTGACACCAAACAGTGACTGTGTCAAGGGGTCAAGCTGCAGAACAGCTGCAACAACATAGACAAGGCATGAAATGTACTCTTGGGCTCACAGTTCACACACTGATCCAATCAGAGGATTATCGGTTGTCCTAAATACTCATTAAATCATAAGTAAGGAGGGTTTTCTTTCATGGCCTGACATCTTAATGACCGTGTTGAATCATTTTTTTAAGATTAGAACACTAAAGCCAGAATGATTACCATTCAAGGCGCAGGCTGGTCTTAACCGCTTCAAATTGGCCACCCCAGGCTACCTCCAATCAATTGGTGGAACCGATGAAAACATTCGCAGCAATGCTCACAAACTTCCCCTTTGTTCTTGAGAGACATACACAGCAATAGTGAAACATGGATTTTGTCAAAGCAAACTCGTTTCTGGACCATAAAAATACAATTTTTTTTTTTAATGAGTATGGGTGAAAACCTAGACATCTCCCCAAGTAACAAAGAAAATCAGTCAGAATGTTGGATTCCAAGTAGAGCTGTAGGATAAAGTTTGGTTCTGCCATTAAGTTTTGGGGGTATCTCGTTCATCTCTCTATGCCTCAGTTTTCACACTGGTAAAAGAAGTGTGTTGCAGTAGATGACCTCTAAAAGCATTATGCCTAACCATCTGCTGAGAATCCTCATACAAGATGGCAGCTCGTCAGTAGAAACCTGGCAATGGAAGACTAGAGCTTAGTCTTGAGCCATAAAAGTGGTCCATGGTCTCTTTGTTCTAGATAGTGTCCACAGCCTTTCCTTCCTTAGGGCAATGTGCCTTATGACCCAGCCTTGGAAGTAGAGGCTACATGGAATCATGATTTAAGGGGGCATCAAAACATATTGGTTAAATACTTGGAAACATTATCCTAATTACCTTTGCTCATAAGCTTGTTTATGGATTCCTTACACGTGACAGGCTAAATGCATATTTGGTGAGTGACTTAATGAATGAACATACGAAACGAGAATTCCGTGGACCACCTTTTAGCTAACTTTATCGCTCTTGCCTATGTGGGCATCAGCAGAAAACAAACGAGAGAACAGATATTGAAAAGTGAACAACAGATCTTTAGTAAGCCTTACTAATAGATATGTAGTAATTACCAGTGAGCATTACCAGACCATTCTTAAAAGAACATAGTGATACATAGGGAACAAGTGACAGAGTCTTTAAAGCACAATCCTGGGATAAAGACCCCTGCCATTTGAATCAACTGTTTATGTTTCATGACACTGGCCCCTATTAACAGATAGTGTTGATGGCTAGCTGGGGCTCCAAATGTGTAACCAACTCCTCCAAAAGAACCCAACCCAGTAAATGTTTATGTCTATTTGAGATACAGGGAAAGATTCATTTTGGAACCAAAAAGTGAAAAAGGATTTTTGGTACCATTGGGCAAGGTAGGAAGGAAAGGAGGGCCAGAGTTTGATGAAGGTAGCATGACATCTGTTGCCCATCAATGTGTGTCCTAGTGAGGAGCTAGGATCCGGAAGGAGATTGCTGGTTTGAATTCTTACCGCATCATCTGTTAGTTGGGTAACCATGGGAAAGTGATGCTGTCTGGGCTTCAGCTTCATCATATGTAAAACAGGTGCTAATAATCCAACCTTATAGGGTTACTGCACAGATTAAATGATATCAAGTTGCCAGGCACTTAACATTGCCTGATGTAGGGGAACCTGGGTGGCTCAGTCAGTTAAGTGTCCGACTTAAGCTCAGGGTGTGATCTCACAGTTTGTGAGTTCAAGCCCCACGTCAGGCTCTGTGCTGACATCTCAGAGCCTGGAGCCTGCTTCAGATTCTGTGTCTCCCTCTCTCTGTGTGTGCCTCCCCTGCTTGTGCTCTGTCTCAAAAGTAAATGGATAAACATTAAAAAAAATTTTTTTAAGTGCCTGGTGTAGGGTAAGAGCTCAGTAAGTGGTGGCTGTTACAATGACCAGCCTCTTGGATTGAGTCTGAACCCATATGGTCAGGAAAAGGAGAGCTAGAGGTTTTCAGCAGAGACTTAATGAGAGTCTGAGTGAGGGGCTGAGCCAGAAACAGACCCAAGTAGTCAAGAAAAACTTCATAAAATCGTAGGCATAGCAAGCCCAGAAGATAAATGGTTTCTGTGCAGGAGGCATCCATTCTCTCCAGATCTGCAGAGAAACTGACCATGCTACAGCACCTTGAAAAGTGGAAGCCTGGGAGGCATCCAGAAATCATAGTCTTAGTATTATTAATAATAGCATGCAGTTTCTGAGCACTTCTTGCCTGTCAGGACTCATGTGAGTTATGTGGACTGACTTATTTTAGCATGGAGACTCACTTTCCCTTGAGGGGCAGGGGCAGGGATGAGGCTGCTCCAAGCAGCTCTGAGGCCAGCAGCCTTGGGCACGTGGGAGCAGGGAGGGACTGATAGCTTTGTAAGATCATGGGAGACGCTTCCCTGGAGAAACTCCCAGACTGTCTTGGAGGCATGATCAAGGGAAGCTAACTCCAGGTGCAAAGCTGGTAGAAACCCGTGCCTTCATACTGTGGGTATCAAAAAGGGGTGGCTGGTGCGCACTAATCTGAGGCGGGTATATGCCCCGCTATCTGCATCGCTCACCCCGACTGTCAAAAAGCATGGATTTATCTTGATGGCTAAGGCACCAACACACAGGCCACACTCAGTTCCTCGAAGGGAACTGAGACCATGTCATAACCACATGAAGTCGTCACCTATATTTGATTCCTGACCCCACCTCTGCATTTCTGTTTGGAGTGTGGTTCTTAATTACTTTTGTTTACTTAACAAACACGTGTGTCTGTGTAGCACCGACTGTGTGTCACGTGATTTGAAACGTTTTAGAAATGTTAACTTGTTTAATCTTTACAAACAATTGCAGGGGGTGCTACTGTTCCGATGCCCTTTTTATAGACTGGAAAAGTGAGGTAAAGAAGTTAAGTAGATACAGGGTAAGAGACAGAGCAAGGGTTCAAACCCAGAGAGTCTGACTTCCAAGTCCACATCCTTAGCCCCTGCCACCATGGACTTCCCCATCTCAGGGGATGGAGAGGAGGTATTTCTTTGTAAATATTATTCTCCATCTAGTAGCTCCAGATTTGGTAGAAGAATAAAAAGAAACAAAACAGGCTGGAAGCTCGAAGGGAACAGACATCCCCAAGGCACCATGAAGTGCCTGTCTGACATTCCAGTCACTTAAGAGCAAATCGTTTTCTGGTGATTACGTATCCCCCAGTCACTGGCCTGGAGAGTGATTAGACAATGCTATGGTAGGTGCCCAGAGTGGATTTTGCTGCAAAGTTGACTGTCACACTGCGTCCCTCTTCTCTCCCCATCCAGGTAGTCCTGAACTGAAAAAAAAAAATGACCTCCTGGCCAAGGGAAGCTCACCTCTTCCCTTTCGAGGGCTCAGATCGAAGCTGCCACCTTCCATCACTGAAGCAGCTGTCAGAGAAGCAGCTTCCTGCCAGCTGCCTTTTCTAGATGGTTTCCCTTCCAAGGAGCATGCCATCGCAATGCCACCCTGTGCAGTGAGGGGAAGCCTGAGCTCTCGTCCCAGCTCCGCTGACCATTGGGTGTGTGGCCTTGGGTAAATCATTTAACGCCTCTGCACCTTAGTCCCTCCCAGCTCTAACCTGAGGGGAAGAGCCAGGAAGGAGCTTTGTTCCCAACATTATGTAGTTACTAAGGAACTTTTAAAACTCAGTTTGCTGGGTTCTTTTTGCCCACTTGTATCCAAAGCAAAGTAACCAAAAGGCTCCAGTCCAGCTGGGGAAAGGCAGCCCCTCGCACTCTTCCCCTCGTCACCTTCATGACCCCCTCAACCTGCCGTTGCCACTCTACTTCTCTCTGTCTCTGGACACCTCTTTCTTTTTTTTTTATTTAATTTTTTTTTTCTTCAACGTTTTATTTATTTTTGGGACAGAGAGAGACAGAGCATGAACGGGGGAGGGGCAGAGAGAGAGGGAGACACAGAATCGGAAACAGGCTCCAGGCTCTGAGCCATCAGCCCAGAGCCCGACGCGGGGCTCGAACTCACGGACCGCGAGATCGTGACCTGGCTGAAGTCGGACGCTTAACCGACTGCGCCACCCAGGCGCCCCTTTGGACACCTCTTTCTATCGTTCCTCAGCATACTTCCCCTATCTCCCCACACTTCCAAAACTTCAAGAGTAGTCTTTGATTCCTAGGTGGAAAGACTTTGGGGGAAAATCTACCTTTATAAGGCAGAGCCACAAAACACATATCGTATCTCAGTCCGTGGCTTTCTCCAAACTTCACTATGAAAAGCTAGGCTGGGAAATTGCTTTCTGCTCCCTACCTACTGTGCTGATCTCTTCTCCTGGCCCCCACCACTAAGCAACCCTGGGCAAATTGTGTCATTCTTCGAGTTCTGGTTCTGTAAAATGGGGTTAAAATAATACCTACTGTATTCAATTGTTGTGTTAAAATTTCAGTGCCCGGCACAGCGTAAGTTCTCAGTAATTATTATGTATAAATATTAGTAATGATATTTTGTATAATGAGGCTTATCCAGAAGGCTCTGGAAGGCCAGTATGTAGGGGGCTGTCGGCAGGGCCAGACAGGCACAAACAGGCGGGAGCGGAGCGCTTTTCCTCAGAGAGCTAAAGTGCCCTCACCTCGTTCTGCTCAGACCCTCGCCAGAGCTCAGGATTTAAAACTACACAAAAGGCTCCTGGGTGGTGAGCAGCAGAGAGAATTTGGAATGAGCCTTTTCTCTTTCTTTGAGGGGTTGAGAGACAAACGGTAATGCTCCAGTGACAGGGAAAAAATTACAGACAGAATGTCACAAACCCAGGGGTGGTCGTGAGGGGCCACAGACCACTGTGTTATTTAATAAGGATCTCAGGTGTGCTAATAAGCATCGTGGTGAGGAAGCCCCTACCCTAAAGAACATTTTCCTTCACTAGTTAATTAAACAGGTCGGCATACTGAATAGCTTTCCAATTCATCAGGAAAACCAGAGGGCGAGCCATAGAAGAAGGAAGCTGCAAATCCAGTCCACGCTGCGCTCATTCTGTCAGTCAGAGCCAGCGAGAGGGGTAAATAAATCAGCACAGTGTTCCTCTGGCCTGGAGCCCCGTCTCACCCTTGCTCAGAAAGTTCCTTGCAGGACAAATGGCCTGGAGGGGACTGTGTACTCATTTCTAATGGCAGTGTTAAAGGACAGAGAGCCATAAAGTTTGGGCCGACTTGATTTGAGGAAGCAGAACAATGATATCCACTCTTAGGAGTTGGCTTGACAGCCCCACGGCCCAGCTTGGTTCCCCCGCCCCAACTCTGGCCCCATCCGAGCAAAGCTGCTCCTTGGCAGATTTAAGGCCCCTGCACAAAAACAGAGCACACGGCCTTGACCTTAGCCAGTTCGGGAGGAGGTGAGGGCAGGCCGCATAAATCACTCATGAAGCCACTGGACAGGCTGGCTAAGAATCACCCAACATTTCCACCTTCTTCCTTTGTTTCACAAACAAACAAACAAACAAAAAATTCAGTAAGCGGATCCATTCCACGTGCTTTGGAACCTCAAAATATCCAGGTTGTTCACTGCAAATCTCCCTTACCCTTCACCAGAACGTCATCCCTGCCCTCACTGGTTTCTGAGTCTCCTGAATCTGTTCTTGTACCACACGCCATCTGCCCACTGCCCTGGAGGAGGCTGCTGGGTCCGACGTGAAAGCACCAATGCCAATGGTACGACCTTTGGATGCCAGAGGCGGCTGAGTTCCTATGTTGTGTGTAGGCAGGATGGGGATAATGTTCAAGGAGGCCCGTAGAGTCATCAGCAGAGCTTTATGACACTTAACGTCCACCGTGACTCACGCCTACCCTTGAAAAGGGCTACAGACTGAACCTTTTGGTCCCCACAAAACTCACAGCTTGAGACCTAACCCCCAAAGTGATGGTATTAGGAGGTGTGGCCTTTGGGGAGCTGCTTAAGAAATGAAGGTGGATGGCGCCTTCATGAATGGGACCAGCGCCTTTATAAAAGAGACCCCAGAGAGCTCCTTCACCACTTCTGCCACGTAAGGACACGTGAGAAGACGCCATCTATGAATCTAGACCTTTCTTTGCCAGACAAACCTGTCAGTGTCTTGATGTTGGGCTTCCCGGCCTCCTGAACTGTGCGAAATAAATGTCTCTTGTTTATAAGCCACCCGCTCTGTGGTACTTTGTTATACAGCAGCGTGTACGGACTGAGACAATAAGCAAATCTCAAATCTGACTTAGACACTCCAGCAGCAAGGTCGGCTGTCAGGAAAGACAACCCAGAGAAGGTACACGGAGGTGGACTGGAGCCGGGGAAAAAGCAGGCAGCAGACGTCAGAAGGAAGAAACTGGTCAAAACAGCGCCAAGCTCTTCTCTCCTGAGCGAGCATCATGCTAGCCACAAAGAGCTGCTGCATTAATTACAGGTCTCCTTGCTAAAGATTCACTCCTGGAATATCTAAGGAAACTAATGAGCACAATCACAGCACCTCTCAGGAACTTTTCACCTGCCAAGCACTTTACAAGATGAGCTCATTAATCCACATCGCCCTCCTGTGAAGCTGGTAATTATTATTATGCCCAGTTCAGAGATGGGGTAACTGAGCAGAGAGGAAGCTACTGCCTGGAGCCCCTGGGCACAGCGAAGTCGTTCCTGTTACGCACAGCAGAGCACAGGTCTTCGAGCTGCATTGTCCCTGTCTTTCCTTTCAGCCCAGCCTCTCACTGATACGAGGCTCCCTGAATCGGGGTGGAAAATACTTGAGCTGGATCTTCGTGTCATGCAATTACTGATCAATTCCCCGTAAAATAGTCATTACCAGGGGGGAAAAAGTTACTCTCTTATAGCTGACATATTGCTAGACTCTTGCAAATGACCGATGCACATTCAAAACAATGAATTATTAATCGAATCAGCAGACGAATGCTTCGATATTTCAAACATTACAGCACACACTGCACTCAGTGCTAACTTAGTTTTAAAAAAATAACGTGGATGCCCCTTCCATTTTGTTGTAATGTTACTTAACCTGAATATAGGCAATTCCTATAAAATTGAAATACCTGTTGTTCCGTATTTCCCCCACCTCTAACTTTTGCATCCTGTAAATTTCATTGGCACAAAGAAAGAACTAACCCCTTAATACTGTAATCCACCAACATTATCCTGAGTCCTGGAAAAGAAAGGAGCCTTTTGCCCATTAATGGCTCTGAACTTACTCTGTAGCCGATTCTTCTGTTGGAGAAAACAGGCGTACTGCCCCCTGGTTCCCAGAGCATAGCAGGCATCCCTTAGTGGGTAGGAAAACTTAAAGTGGTAGGAAACCTCTGATGAACCACTGTGCAACTTCCCAGGGTGTCCATTCTTGTCAAGGATTCGGAGGTGGAAGCTAAGTAAATTATCTGGTAAGTAATTTAAAATATTGATTTTCTAATAAAATAAGCAAGGCCATATAATGGAGTACACTCAAACACAAGACCTTAAACAAACATCAAGCTCGTGGCCCACCTTCAGCTGGCTCAGTGCCTTGAGATGCTTGGGAGATACAGTAGCAGGGGTGCCCTGTGGGTCTAACGACCACATCACATCTATGTCCAACTGTGAGGAGATCTGAGCCAGCACTAGAGGGAATCGTGGGAAGGCTCAGGGTTAGAGTTAGAGGCCCATTGATCAAAGGCGCCACTTAGTGTAGACATCACTGCCTGTGGCCTCAACCATGGATGTCAAGGCTCTGGGTAGCAGAGATAAGTTGGATATACGTCAGGAAGAAAACAGGAGGGAGGCCACCTAGATACATCTTGGGGAGCCGGGGGTGGTGCTCCTGATGCCAGGCCTTCCGTAATCCAGTGTGATGGTGCTTCTGAAAGCATGTGGCTAGGAATCCAGATTCTGGGCAGGTGGGTCTGGGTTCCAGTCCCCCCTCCATCACCTCTTAACCACTTAACATCCCCAGGCTTTCAGTTTCTTCATCCCTATAACATTTCATGGGCTGGTGGTGAGGAGTAAATGACATACTCCACACAAAATGTTTGGTGCGCCTGATCCCTAATATTCCTAAAATAACCATAAACCATTATGATTTCTAAACTTTAAAGTGAGCTAAAAATTATAACAAGATATATTAATCTTCATTGTTGCTTTCCTTTAAAAAGATTTCTCGTTCAGTGTCCTTAGTTTAAGGTTATGCCTGACTGATCAGATGATATTTCATCCTTAGGTGTAGCTGTAGGACCACAGTAATCTTTTTTTTAAAGTTTCCAAGGGCAAACTTTTGTTAACTATAAGGTTCCGGGGGGTTGGATTTATGCTATATTCAGAAAAACCCATCACTTATTACATTGAAAAATTTTTAAATAAATCATACAAACTTTGGAACAAAGGACCCAAATATGTGAAAAGGAGAAGCCAGAAAGAATAAATATGAATATAAATTTTTTTGAACACTCAGTGCAGTCTAGGGGTAGAAAAGCAAAGCTGATTATCCGATAGTGATTTCTGATAATCCTTGAGTGGCCCATTAGCAAGACACTAAGGATTTGGTGACCGTTCTAAGTGATAGGATATGGCTATGGAATTCTAAGAAGCAGGCTTATTTCACATCTACCTATCAAAACCCCAAAACAGTCCCCGCCAGATAGATTTTGAATGTGACTTTACATGTGTGTGCCAGAGCAGCCAAGAAGAAAAAGAGAATCATTCATCATAAATCCCACCTGAAGCTGCCCCCCCCCCCACAACCTCTACCCATGTTGAGGCAAAGGCGTCTCTAAATGCCCCAAAGCCATTATAATGACAGTTTGTTGAGTTGACCTATGTCTATTTCTCCTATTATCTCAACAGAAGTTATTCATTCACCCCCCAAGAAAGGCGAACCATGATGAATAACAGACCTTATAACATATAGTAATTGAATGAATGATCAAGATGTCAATGGGAAGACAGCCGCAGTTTGTGGGAGGGAGACGTGGACGGGAGGTTATGATATGCTCTGAAAATACAGAAGAACCCAAGTGTGTCTGGACATCTCACCCCATGTCTACTGCAACAAAAGTCTTAAGACTTGCAAGCAAAGAAGATAAACTTCAGATGGCCGATAAAAATACCGCTGGGTCACTGGAACCAGGGACTTGTATTAGCTGCAGGCTTTGAGCAGGGTTCTTGGCACTATTGACATTGGAGGTTGATTCTTTGCACTAAAGGGGCAGTTCTGTATTGTTGCATTTTTAGCAGCATCCTTGTCTACTGGGAGGATGTCAGCAGCAACTCCCCCCGAGTTGTGACAAGCAAAAGTCTCTCCAGACATTGCCAAATGTCCTCTGTTGGGGTCAGGGGGGTGGGATCGGTAGGAGACAAAATAGCCCCAAATGGAAAACCACTGCTTATCATGTCCCAAAAGTAGTTTCTCTTGAAGTCAGATAGACTGGGGAGGGGCCTTAAGATAATTAATAATATTTTCTGGTACAATGCCATTGGACTACTGAATGAAATGATCCCATTTTGGCTTCATCTGAAGCGTAGAACTCCGTGTGTGTGTGTGTGTGTGTGTGTGCGCGCGCGCGCGCGCGTTTAAGGCTATGTTCCTCAAAAGATTAACGACATAAATAGAATACATTCACACAAGAGAAAAAATGGGGAAGGAAAAAAATCATTTCTGTACTTGAAGGTACACATTAGTTGAACTGCCTTTATTTTCTTTCTTATCGTGAAGAGACTCCAAGAAACATAATTGCAAATATTGTCAAAAGCTAATTACACTATTATAAATTATATCCTTTTACTACTCTCTGGGGAACACTAAGAATTTTAGGGTGAATAGATGTGCATAAATGTTCATGTTGTAGCCAATATACAATTTATATCATCTAGCTAGTATTAAATATAATGAATTCCCACACTGTGCCATGGAAGTAATCAAGAACAGAACTACTTCTCCTTTGGAATTCCTAAGAAGCTTTTAAGTTTTAGTGTTGCTAGCACTGTGCATTGACAAAACAAGTTTTATTTGAGAGACTCGATGCCTGGGGCAGGCAGATAGATGTAGTGAACAGAGTCAGAACAAAAGCACACAGAGAAGACATAACTGGCTAGAATTCTACAAAGCAAGTCTACGGCTGAAGAGAGAAAGAGAGGTTAAAAAAGGTAAGAAGTCAAGACCTTAAGATTTTTTAAATTATTATTTTATGTAACACATGTCTCTTCCACACAAATGGAGCTCTGTGTGCACTGTGGTTCTCGTGAACATGTCTGGAGGTTTAAAAGAAGGAAGAGAAGGAAAAACACAGCTCAAAGTTGTATCTTCATATATTGTCTCATTTCATCCCTATAATATCCCTGGGAAGTGTATGTTATTGACCCATTTTCAAGATGAGGAAAACAGAGGCTCAGTAAGTAACTTGTCCAATGTCAAGTGACAAAACAAAGATGCCATAGCCCAAGCTCAGCTCCGTTGAGTTTTAAGGTCCTCCTCTTCCTCATAAGCCGCTTAAAGTAACCTCCATGGCCAAAATACCTCTTTTCATTTTGAGAATGGACTACTCTCTCCATTTTCTTTCAACGTCTGGCAATTCCACCAATGAGGAGTTTATTTAAGTTAACAAATAACCTCTTTTAAAACTCCAAATAATTTAGGTTCAGTGTTTATAAATCATGTATGCGTTGGCATAAATAAATAGGAGCCAATGAACACATTTTTAGAATTTACATTTAATCCTGGCTCGTCAGTTTATTAGCTGTGTATCTTGGCGAATGTCACTTAGCCTCACGGAGATTCAAATGCTTCATAACATAATAGTCATTTGTGGCCTAGCCTAGACACCTAATCACTACATGGGATCATTTTATACTAAATAATGCCCTCTGGATTCTAAAAAGCAGATTTACAAATGTTAGAATGCAACCTCACATGAAATAGAGGATCCTTGTGTTTGCGTGTGTTTTAAGTATCTAACTCATATCTAGCCATCCATCAGCAGCAGAATGTCTGGGTTTCGTAATTCGTACAATGACACCTACTCCACCTACATTATCACAATTCTGAAAGGAACATCAAATGGGATAGCACGTGTCAAAGTGCTTCAGAAAATGATCAGAAAGGTGCCGTTTTTACCATTGTTGTTGCTTAAATGTGCTTGTGTGTTTTCAGCTAAAAACAGAAAAAATAATTACTGTGTTACCTATGTGTTTTGATTTGTTTGGCTTTGTGCTTTAAGTCTAAAATATAACTATCAATTTATGGCATAGCAGTAAATTAAGAAAACATGACACTTGTCAATCAAAACAGCACGCAGCAAAGGGCAGTTGCTCGCAACGTTATAGGTCACCTGTACTGCCCACAATACCACACACAACAGATCACTGAACATGATTTCTTTTTGCAGAAGTCTTCATCTAATCAGCGGACACCTTTGGACTCTCTTCATCCATAATGCTTCAGCCCTAGATCCATTTATTTTCTGCAAATAGGCCTAAAACGTTGCAAATGTAATATACTGTAAGACTCCCTCGATTCATTTACTTTTTCATTCATCTTCATAAAAAAAAAATACAGCGATGAAATTGCTATAGTTCTTCATGCGCTACCTACCTGCCAAGGGCTTCAACAAACTAGTGAAGATTAACTAATATTTGGAGAAAACCACTTAAAGTCTGAGATACTTGATGCATTATGGAATCTACACGACATCCCTAGGGAAATGCAAAGCTTGGTGGCTCTTCATTTGCAATTCATGTGCAGGCACAAGATAGAGGAAATGTTCTGCCCAAGCTAAGCCAACAGCCAACAAAAGCCAGTCAGCATTTCCTGTGATGTCAAACCACCCAGGGAGCCAAGGCTAGTTTTTTAGTTTCTACACAGTGTGTGCTAATCCCCAGTTTATAAAAGTTCCAAATGAGATAGCAATTGCCTTTAAAAATAGCCCCATCCTTGAAGCAACCGTGAGGTAATAGTTGTACACTAAGCGTGTCCCTTGCGAGAAAGGGACAAGTAGTCAGTAACGAAACTAGGGTTTGAGTAAAAGAATTAGGGAGCAAGAGAGGGGAAATGTCAAATAAACTCCTTTCTCTTTGTGTTTAGATGGTTATACGCTGAGCTGTGAAGTCAAGCTACGATAGCTCTGTGGATGCCATTGGTGGGGCCAGGCCGAGGCTGGGTGATGGCTCTTCCTGAAGGACCGAAGAATGGGTGGACAGTGTCACTAATGCCACATTAATTGCAAACTCACTAAAGAACACGTTTGAAGCAGCAACCACACCATAGTTCGGTGGGACTAGAGACTGGCTGCTTTATGAGATTTAAAATCTTTCATGGTTGGGACACCTGGGTGGCTCAGTCGGTTAAGCAGCTGACTTTGGCTCAGGTAATGATCTCACAGTTCATGGGTTCAAGCCCCACATCGGGCTCTGTGCTGACAGCTCAGAGCCTGGAGCCTGCTTCGGATTCTGTGTCTTCCTCGCTCTATGCCCCTCCCTCCCTCCCTCTCTCTCTCTCTCTCTCTCTCTCAAAAAATGAACATTAAAAAAAATTTATTTTAAATAAAGTCTTCCACAGTTTTATTACTTTCCTACTGCTGCTGTAATAAATTACTACAGACTTAGTAACTTCGAAAGCCCAAGTTTATTACCTTATGGTTCCATAGATCAGAAGTCTGACATGGGTCTCAAGGGGCTAAAATCAAGCTGTTGGCAGGGCTGTGTTCCTTTCTGGGGGCTCTAGGTGAGAATCTGTTTCCTTGCTTTTTCCAGTTTCTAGAGGCTTTCAGTTTCTTGGCTCATGTTTCTTTCCTCCACCTTCAAAGCCAGCAAAGAGGCATCTTTCTGACCCAATTCTGTTGTCACATCTCTTTTTCAGACCCAGGAAAAGTTTTCCACTTCTAAGGATTAGAGGTTAGATGGAGTCCATGGAGATAATATAGAATACTCTCTCCATCTCAAGGTCCTTAACCTTCATCATATTTGAAAAGTCCTTTTTTGCCACGTAAGCTGTCAACACAAAGCCCAATGCAGGGCTCAAACTCACGAACTGCGAGATCATGAACTGAGCTGAAGTTGGTGCTTAACCAACTGAGCCACACAGGCCTCCCAACTTTATTCTTAAAAGTCACATCATCTTACAATAATGGATTTGGGATATTTTTGCTTTACGCATTGTTTCATTTAATGATCAACATCTGTAAAAATTTTTAGCTGAGAGGGCAGTGAGGCATTTTCCTGATTTTCTCGGACACGATCTGCATTCTTTAAAATGTTCTTTATAAGTGGTTAACTGGGCTAAAATTCAACCGTTATGCTCTGGAAACTGCAGAGTAGCCAACATCATGGCATTACTAACCAGTGGAACTCTTATGGTTATTACATAATAATTAGCTTAATTAGTACATTTATAATTAATTTTAATAATAATGAAATGTAATTAATAATTAAAATGTTTTATTTGTTATTTTACCCAACCTGCTTGGCAGAAAAGTCATAAAGAGTCCTACTATAATGATGAGGTTAGGATGAGCTATGCTATGGCAACTAATAAATCTTGGTATCCCAAAAACAAACCCACAGCTAATAAAATAAAGATTTATCTTTTCCTCATGCAGAGCCCAGTGTAGTTCAGTTAACCTTACCGCCTCATGTAGCTATGCCATCAGGAAAGTAGTGTTGCCAAGGTTGGTATAGGCAGGAGGAGAGACACAAATAAGGCATCCCTGCTCTCAAGTATCTCAGCTAGAAAGCGACACACGTCACTTCCTCTCATAAGCCACTGGCCAGACATAGTCATATGACTCTGACTGGACCTCAGAAGAGGCTGGAAATAGAAGAGAATGTGATCTGTGGTTGAACAACCAAGCCACCCTCTGTTCTAACACCTCTACTAGTGTTCTGCCATTTTGCAGTTCTGGAGTTTTTTGAAGGTATGTCTAAGACAGGGTCCCTCAAGGTTGTCTAATACGACTAATTTCTATTAAAGTCATGGCAAGTGCAGTGACTGACACTTCAAATCCACTACATTTGTCTTTCCCTGAATGATTTGCCTTTAGGATGGTCAATAATGTTGACTCACTCAAAGCTTACACATCACAAAGGGGCCTGAATGCCACTTTCCCAGGTGTTTGAAGTTAATATTTTAATCAATGTGACTTGCAAATATTTTACTCAAAAAGACATCTTAGGCTCTGGAACACCCGTCAATTGCTTTTTCAAAGCAGGCAATGGACTCCCAGGCAATGGACTCACCAATTTTGCCACATTAGAGAACCACGATGTGACATTCCACAGCCAGATGAAGAAATGCCAGTTCTCCAGGTTAAGCATTCCCTGTTATTATCCTTTTGATCCATGTTCAAGTTTTCAATCTTTGTCTGTTAGTTATAACACTTGCTTCCCAGAAAATTGAACAAAATTATTTTTGCAAGTGAAAAAGTAAAATAGGTGATATAAAATTTATCAGCTCATATAAGCTTGTGACTTTGAGTGAATGAACTGAGTGGTCCTCCCTGCTCACACTTTGAAATTAAAACAGAGCCTACATTAAAGGCAAAAGGGAATTCCTGCCTTTTTATTGTCTCTTCCAAATGCCAACACTAGACACAGAAACGGTAAGAGTCATGGAGTGACCTAATCTCCATATACCTTTGTCTCGGGGTGGTGAGAGTCAACTCCACAAAGGGTGCCATGTGCTCTGGAGGAATGGGAATGGGGACTCTGGGTACCTTGATAAAATCTCTAGATTCAAGATTCAGACTCTCCCATAAAATCTGAGATTTATTCAGTTATTCAATAAACGTTGTAGAGCCCTTACTATTGCCCTTGCACTGTACTGAAATATGTTATACAAAAATGGCCAAGAAAGACATCATCCTGGCTTTTCAGCATGAGGGTCTAGTGAACAGAAGGGTGAGGGAAATGAAGAAAGGAAGAAACAAACTCCTGTAAAATAACTGTGGATACTTCTGATTGCCGTGGAGAAAGGAAACAGGGTACGAATGCAGACAATAGCAGAGGGGAGTCCTGTGCATAAACGAGGAGCAGCCCCTGTAGATGGCACGGACGGAGGGCTGGTGTCCTGCTCTACATTCAGAGCCAGGGGAAGTGTCAGCTGGCCTGCCATCTCAGACCACAGCCGCCACAAGGGTGAGCAGTCTTCTAGAGGGGATGGCGGAGCTTGAGGACCACCTTTCTGCCCCATCTCTTTTCAGATTACGAACACCACTATTCTTGAGGACTGACCTCAGCTCTAAGCACTTCACATGGGTGAATTCATTTTACAGACAAGCAAATGGTGCCAAGTCATTCTACCCTGTCTCCAGGAAGGGTGGGTCTGACTTCCCAGGTGCCAGGCTCTCTGCCCCATCCCAGGCACATGGAGACTATCAAGGAAACCTCTTGAGGATCATGGACCTCCCAGACTCACAATCAGGTCATAGCAACTAGACTGACTAAAAACTAGTTAATACTAATTCCAAAATCTCAGTCCCTCACAATAGGAGAGACTATCTCAAGACCACTGAAAGATAATAAAATCCACTTAAATTTAACAAGGGAAGTATCAAAATGCACAGTGTTATATGGCATCGATGGACAAAATTTATTGGAAGCGTGTACAGCAATATTGCCTTTTCTTTTTAGCCAAAATATGCAAACACAACTTGTATTTTCATAAGCAACCACATGGTTGTTGGCTATTTGAATATGCTGAGCCTATGCAAAGATGTTAGGCGATGCAAAGATGAGGAATATAGAAAGGACAAAACGAAAAAAGAAAAATGTCCAAGAGCTGAGAATCAAGCCAATTTACCTTTTCAGGTGGTATTTTTTTTAATGTTTATTTATCTGTTTTGAGGGAGACTGTGCACAGGCACGTGCAAGAGCAGGGGAGGGGCAGAGAGAGAGGGAGGGAGAGAGAATCCCAAGCAGGCTCCACGCAGTCGCCACAGAGCCCAACACAGGGCTCAATCTCACAAAGTGGGAGATCATGACCCAAGCTGAAATCAAGAGTCAAGACACTTAACCGACTGAGCTACCCAGGGGCTCCTCAGGTGATATTTCTTAAATTGGTTCAGTGGATTCTGAAGCTTTTGCCTTTTCTTATAGACAAGTACACTGCCATTCAATGATAAAGTTGGTTAAATGCTAATACCTCAGTATTTAAGTAAAATGTTGTCTTTCCCACCAGGAGTCCACCCTTGCTCTCCAAAAATACAAAATGGCAGAGTATATCAAGAGACCCTGGCTCTGGCCTTGGCCCTGGCTCGTATGCAGCCAAGTCACATAACCTCTAGGGGATAGTTTTTCCCCAGCAGAAACCAGTATTTTATATTAGTTAACCTGCAAGGACCCTCGGAGCTCTACTGTTCGTGCCTCGGTGTCATGAGTATTCAAACGGTGCCTGAAACAGCGGCCATCCAAGGATGCTGTGCACCCTGAGAGCTGGAGAATAGTGAGACAGAAGTAAAATGTGACCAGCTTTATAATCCGGCCCAGTTGGACTCAACTTGGACACTTCCTCTGAGGAGCCTTCCCAAGACCCCCACAAAGAGCCACTTGGCGCAAACCTCACCTCCTCTTTTGCTTTCCTCCCCATCCCTTGGGAAACCCATTCAAGGAGAGCTCCCTTCAGAATCGCTCAATGAGAAGGCCCCAGCCTTCTGGCTTTTCAGCTCAGGAACTCTGTGCCCCATTTTCAAGGTCCAGTTTGCCACTTTGGCCCCCTGCCTCTGGCTCCCATTCCTGCCCAGCAAAGTTTGAAGTTGTGTAAAATCGTGTGAAGAATGCTGGCCCCCATGTCACAGGCTCCCTTGGGCAGGAGGACAAGGCGAGAATGTGCACATCCCCAGAGCCAGAGAGAGCTTTATTTATTTTTTTTGTTTGTGTGTATGCTTCTCTCTGGTTTTAAGCTTCAACCTTCCCTTCTGACGTAATCAGCAGGGTGCCTGCCACCTTCGTTCTTCCTGCCACAGCTCCCTCATCTGCACTGGGGCACCATGCCCTGCCTTCCCAGACCAGCTGAGGGCCTCAGAAGGCTTGGCAGTCGTCAGGAATGAAGGTCAGACTCTAATCTGAGAGCCGGGAAGAAGAAAGAAAAGAGGCAAATGAGGAAGAAAGCCCTACCCACATGCCCTTACCATCTTCTCCATTTGGTTCCCCTTCTGGTCTCCCCTCCCCACATGCCAAACTGCCTACTGAGGACACTCTGGGCTGAGTCACAAGTTCTCTGCCTGCAGGGAAGGGAGCTCCAGCCCAGCAGGGCCCAGGCACAGGAAAGCTCAGGCTTTCTCTGACTTGTCAAGGTCATTTCTTCACAGCGGCCTGAGTTCCACTCTATGAACGCTGCCATTTGGTAGCAAACTTGGCAGTTTAAATTCAACACCAAGGGAGCGTATCATGACTTGCCAGTTTCCCAATGGCACCCAATCACCCCAGTGCATGTTCCTCAGCAAATACCTGGCCCGTCGGCCCACCTGGCCTCCACCAACAGGGCCCTCTGCCATAATGCCAATCATCTTTTGTGATAGTCTCACGGCAGGGACCTCTTTGACAGGCTGCGGCCCTACATTTCAAATGAGTCATGAGGCTCTCAGAGTTTGAAATTGGGGATCCCCTGAGCAGAGGTCTTACCCTGTTGGATCCCCATTCTCGGGTCACATTAGTTACTGAGTTCAAGGGATGAAGATTAAAAGCGCTCTTTATAGGGACTTAACAAAGAAGGCCAAACTAACTTATTTATAGATTTCCTTTTCCCCTTTACCCCGTTCCTCTAACTTACCAATAGTCTCCCAAATCAAGATTTAATTCCTCCACCATACTACTCCCCCCAACGCCCAAAGAGACTCCACAATCCCCAGTGGGCGGCTAAGGCTCAGCTCTGAATACAGCTTCAAGTGCGCAAAGTAATTCCCCACCCCCACCCCCCGCAAATATTTTGAAAACACTTATCTAAGGTCACCATAATCCAACATGAAAACCCAACAATCTCCCCACATTCACAGAACACTCGAGAACACACAGAATGTTAGCCATTCCTCCAAACAGCTTCGAAAACATTTATTCTTACAACCTTTTTTTTTTGAAAGAAATAAGTAGGCCAGACTCCATTTTCTTAGAAATAGAAATGAAACCCCAAAGTGGTGGCACATATCAAGAGGTTCTCCGGATAAGAGGGGAAAAGAATCCTGCCCGCCCTGGCCTCGGGGTTTTCCCGACTGACCATGTGGAAGAGGCCGTGTAGTCATTATTGTTCAAGGAGCTTTGTGGTTGGCCAAATAAAGCCATTGATTCCATCCTGTCTTACAGATGTTACAGGACATTGATAGCTAGAGGGATGGAGTTCCGGGGGGGGGGGGGGCGGGAATCTTTATTTTCTGCTTTTGTATTTGATTTTGTGTTCTTGGGATGAATTGTATGGGTTTCTTTTCCCCAGCTAATCACAGCTGTGCTGCCATAACTCTCCCTTTTCCCTCTAGTCTTTGGTTTCCTTCCTTCATCAGCGGGGTGGGGGGTTGGTGCAGAGAGGCAGGGGCACCTGGCAGGGTTGGAGCCATTACAGGGTATGCTGACCACCTGACCTGGGCTCCATCACAGCATATGTCTGTGGGCATTGAGAAAGTGGGGGGAAGGTTCAACCCAAACTCATCGTCCAAGTTAACCATTCCCTTGAGGAAGTGGGATTTTTCAACTTTTAAAAAACTTAGGCAAAGGATCTGAATTTACTGCTTACAATGTTATTTCCTCGTACTTCCAAGAGGGACAGTTACACATCTGATCAGACAGAATTCCCTCCGACATGATTTCGAATCACAAGACCAGGACATTCCAAACTCAGAGCAGGAGCTCAGATGTGGATGATAATAATGGGCGCCTACTTACGATATGCTAGAGTTTACATGCCTTGTCTCACAACACCACCAAGATAGACAGTCTGTTATTTTCCCCATTGTGAAGAAATTGAGGGTGAAAAAACAAAGTAACTTGTTCAAGTTGACATCATCTTCCAACCCAGGTCTGTCTGACTGAAGCCCACACTCATAACCGTTACATGCCCTTGCTACCTAGTGCACATCCCACACTTCACAAATGAAGACAGTGAGGCCCAGAGAGGTGCCATTTTTCCATACCACCATGTTAAGTAGCGGTAGAGTGCCTATGCCACCTCAGGGCTCCTGACAACTCTTTGCCTATCTTGAGTAGAATCTGACCCATGCAGGACATAATTGGTCACTTATATCTTAAGGACAATACTGCCAGGGGTTGAGAATGCAACATGGTGGTGGGGCAAAGCGGACAGGGGTAGGGAGGGGTAAGGAGGGAGCTGTCCACCTTCCCTATCACCTCAGTTTGGTGGGAAGGATCATGGAGACCCCTTGCCGGTGGGCCGGCTTTTTTCCTCCCTGACTTTGGTCATACACGTTATGGAATTCCTGGTCTCTCAGACCTACCAAGGTCACTACGTGATTTACACGTATAACAACATGATCCAAATTTACATAAATCAATTTTTTAAAATTAAATACAATAATCATTCCTAAACAGACTCCAGTGACAAAGAGCTCTAGCTTTAGCTTTTAAAGCAAGCGACTAGATCCATCCTTCCTTTCCGTCGTGCCAGATTTTGCTCCCAGGGAGGCATTTCAAAAATATCTAGGGCCATGTGTCAAGCTTCTGAAAGTCCCCAGGTATGTGAATTTTGAAAAAGATTAAAGGCAATCATGTGTCATTTGGGAACCACTGAGTAAGTAATTAAAAGTTGCGGACTCCCTGGGGCACCTGGTTGGCTCAGTCACTTGAGCGTCTGACTTTGGTTCAGGTCACGATCTCCCAGTTTGTGGGTTTGAAACCGCCTTGGGCTCTGTGCTGTCAGTATAGAACCGGCTTTGGATCCACTGTCCCCCCCCCTTCCCCGCCCACCCCCTGCATTCCTTCTAATAACCAAGTTCAATTTACTTTTGAAAAATTTTATTTTTCTTATGGGCTCACCTGTGTCCCTTCAAATTCGTATGTTGTCCTAACCCACTCTCCATTTCCTCAGAATGGGACCGTATTTGGAGATAAGGTCTTTAAGGAGGTAATTATATTGCAACGACATCATGAGGATGGGCCCTATTTCAGTATGGCTGACATCCTTTTAAGAAGAGGAGATTAAGACACAGAGGGAAGACCTGGAGAAGAAACAAGGGGGGAGAGAGTCATCTATATGCCAAGGAGAGAGTCCTGAGGAGAAACAACCCTGCCACACTTTGGTCTTGGATCACCAGCTTCCAGTTCAGTGACAAAAGGAATTTCTGTTCTTTAAGCACCACTACGTCTGTGGTACCTTATTATGGGAGCCCAAATATAACTATGGTAAAATACAACAGAAAAATTACCATTTTAATCATTAAAAAAAAGTTTTTAGAGAAGAGAAAGCACACAGAAAGTCGGGGGGGGGGGGGCGGACAGAGGAAGAGAGAGAGAATCTCAAGCAGGCTCACGCTCACCATGGTGCCCAAAGCAGGGCTCCATCCCATGACCCTGAGATGGGGAGCTGAGCTGAAATCAAGAGTTGGATGCTTAGCCAACTGAGCCACCCAGGCGCCCAGTCATTTTAATCCTTTTTAAGTGTACAGTTCAGGGGCATTAAACGCATTCACACTGTTGTGTAGACATCTCCAGAACTTTTTCGTCTTCCCAACTGAAACTCTGTATCCATGAAGCACTAACTTCCTTTTCTGATCCGTTTTTAACCTTATGCAATGAGACCGTCTGCCTGTTCCAAGCCAGCACAACCTCTTCCCACGCCTACAATGGGAAACTCACATGGGGACATGTAGGGACAGGTTAGTCAATAAATTAAAGGCAATATATGTGAGGATATTTATCAGAAGCAGGCGAGTGCCCTTTGGAAAGGTATTGGGGCTTGATCCAGACACTGATCCCAAGTAGCTCATGGCCTTCCCAGTCAACTCTCCTGCTTGCAGACAAGATAAACTAGCAATTGTGACTCATCTATCCTTCCAGAAGGCTCAGTAGTCTGCAGACAAGTACTCTAATAAAATGAGTAATCGTCTTTGCTTTCGCCATAAGGAAGCACAACTCAGCAGATTAAATAAAGGTAGGGGAGACAGGGAAACTAATGCATTCTAATACAGCCCTGTCATGGGCTTCCAGGCAAATCCTCTTTGGTTACTCCCAATGTTAGATGGAGTTGAATGGAAGCAACCAGAATCCAAATAAGTATGGAGAGTTTCCAGAACAAAGTGTAGAAATAAACTATATAAAGAAATAGAGAAATTGAAGGGCTCTGATGGGAGGTCACTTACAGATTTATAACTGGAAAGGTACATGATGAGAACACATCTGAAAAGGGATATGTACACGTTGGTTCACCCTTTGATCGATCACTCAGCGGTGCTGAGAATCAGGGTCCTCGGAACAAAAATTTGTATACGTGGTCTCCTCCCTTCCATCCACTGCTCTCTAACAGCAACTATTACACAGACTGGTGGGTCCTCCTTCCCTTCCTTAGGAGACACAGCTTGCCTTAGCCACACCCGGATAGAGCAGTTTCTTGGGGTTTGAGCTAACATCAAAGTACATCTCTTCAGAAGGCAATGTGTAAGCTCATGTCCAAGTAACATTGCCACTGGACACTTACAGCTGTGTTTTCAAAAGATGTTATTGTCTCTTGTGAGTTTCAGTTGGGAGCCTTCAGCCCAAACTCACAAATTTGAAGGGATTATCAAATAGCATCATCAGCAAAGAGCAGAACATGCTAAACATCATTCACAAGCTTCTCCCACTAAAATTCTCAGATTCATCTCCCAACCTCAGATCTGGATTCCAAGTAGGAGCTGACTTTAACTTAGAAAGATTTCAGAATTCGAATGGCTTCAAATCGGGATGACTTCTGCCAACGTCTGCGACTGTTAAAGCAGCAGAGCTCAAATTGGTAATAGCCAAAAAGTTGATTGTTGAAAGGAAGTAAGACTAGATATAAAAGAAATTATATAGTACATCTAATTACAGACTTAGGGTATTGCTTTAGCCTACATATCCATAGTAACCATGGTAAAGATGAAAAGGACTGAATTTTTTTTAAAAACCAAACACATAGACTAGAAAAAAAATCCAAGAAGGGAAACTTTTTGGATTGGCCCCCTGTATGGGTATTCAAAACCTTAAGTATTTCTTTTCGCTTGTGTTCACATTCATTTACTCACCACCTCATAACTACGGGGATTCTTTTGGCTGTATGTGGTGTTGACCTTCACGTACTTATTTATGATATGTGTTGTTTCAACAACTTTATTTTGTGATTCTTCCTCATAGGTCTGAATCTGAGCTCTAATTTTTTTTTTTAATTTTTTTTTCAACGTTTATTTATTTTTGGGACAGAGAGAGACAGAGCATGAACAGGGGAGGGGCAGAGAGAGAGGGAGACACAGAATCGGAAACAGGCTCCAGGCTCTGAGCCATCAGCCCAGAGCCTGACGCGGGGCTCGAACCCACGGACCGCGAGATCGTGACCTGGCTGAAGTCGGACGCTTAACCGACTGCGCCACCCAGGCGCCCCTGAGCTCTAATTTTAAAACAGGCAGGTATAGGCTTTGGAATCAGAACAGTGAGCAGTTCTAGGCAAATTTTTTAACCTCTGTAGTAATAACTAAAAATAGCTATACTTCATTGAGCATTGTGCCAAGGTCAATTAATCCCTCCACAACCCTTTGGTAAGTATACAATTATTACTCCCAATTCTGTGATGACGACACTGATACTTGGCGGGGTTAAGTAACTTGCACGTGGTCAAATAGCTAGTGAGGAGCTCCCGTCTAAACCTGAAAAGTCCAACTATATTCCTTGACCTCTCTGAATCTTAGCTATCTCAACTGTGAAATACGAGCAAAATGACTCAGCTCATAGAATTGTTGTAAACTTTGAAAGATATTGTATACATAACCCATACCACAGAGGCTGGCACAAATTAGGTACCCAATAAATATTAAGTTGCTAATATTGTACACCTTTCTACTTACTTGAACCTAATGTAGGCATGCCAAATAACAATTGTATTTCTAAAAAAAAATTTATTTGTTTATTTTGAGAGAGAGAGAGAGAGAGAGAGAGAGAGAAAATCTCAAGCAGGCTCTGTGCTGTCAGCATAGAGCCTCACGCCAGGCTCAATCTCACGAACCATGAGATCATGACCCGAGCCAAAATCAAGAGTCAGATGTTTAACTGACTGAGCTACCCAGGTATCCCCCCCATAACAATTTTAGATAATGATGGTGGTAACTGGATAGATAGCAACAAAAAAACCAATGATAAAAGACTGTTGCAGAGTTAAATATGTTAGGATCTCTCAGCGATAAAATATGTGTGGTGACTGCAAACCTTGTATGGTGCTATAGGTACCTGTTTGGTACTTACTCTATGTACTTGTGTGATGGTACTTTATCTCCAGTCCTCATTCCTCCCTCCTCTTCCTGGAAAACTCCTACTCATCCTTGAAAGCCCATCTCAAATGCTTTTTCTTCTGGAGTCTTCTCTTCCACCCACAGGAGGGAACTGATCTCTCCTCTGTATTACTACAGAACCCCACTAGATGGTACTCTAGAGCAGAGACTACACCTTGGGAAATCTTGCTACCAAGGTCCAACATGGGACCTGATTGATATACAGAAGGTGCACAATAATTATTTGCTGAAGGAACACGTTGTACTGATTTTAAATTCCTAATAACCTGAATATCTAAGGTAGTGTAAAATGGGGTTTAAAATGTAAGTATTTCAAAATCTAGTATTCATTAGACTTTCCACATTAGAACAACAGATGCCATTTCACAGGAGACCTACAGCCAAGGGTCAGACTTGGAGTAGTTAACAAAGCAAACTGCAGACCCTCAGAGAGAATCCACCCACCGGGGCTCCCCTGCCTCACCTGCCTAGTTTCTTTCTTTCTTTATTTTTTTTAATTTGTAAAGGTTTAATTATTTTGAGAGAGACAGAGCACGAGCAGGAGAGGGGCAGAGAGAGAGGGAGACACAGAGGCCGAAGCAGGCTCCAGGCTCTGAGCTGTCAGCACAGAGTCCGACGTGGGGCTGGAACTCACAAGCCAGGAGATCATTGCCTGAGCTGAAGCTGGACGCTCAACCGGCTGAACCACCCAGGTGCCCCTCACCTGCCTAGTTTCTACATTCACATTGTTGGGTCTGAGCCCAGTTCTTGTCTTTCCAAAGCCCTTTCTGGGTTCAGAGTTGCACTGGGGCTCCAAGCACTGCACTTTTGCTGCTGCCACGTTTCTAGACGTGAGAAAGGATGTGGGTGGTAAACATTAGTTTGAACAGCAAGGTCCAACTGGGGCACCTCCGGAGAACATGGGAGGCCTTGAGGTGGGCTCTCCCTTTACCCTGAAGGTAGTTTTACAAGGTTTCACTAGGGAAACACTGCCCACGCATGGTGGCACATGGGAAGCGGATCCCAGGTTATATCGTTGATCCCATTTCTGCCTTGGTATAGTGGAAAAAGGGTAGTTACAGAGTAACACTGGTCCGTCCCCTAGTTCTACACCACGCTAACCAACTTACTCAACTTTTTTGGCCATCTGTAAAATGGGGTAATAATACACCTTCAGGCTATCAGGAGTATAATAGAAAGCACTTCACATGAAGCACCTACTACAGGGCACAGCACTGAGTGCGCTCAATAAATAGTAAAGTTCCCTTTCTGTTCCTCCAACACCAGCTTCTCCTCTAAAGTCATCTAACTCTCATCTCGTGGCTTAAGATCACGGATCGGTGCCAGCTGATTGGCAATCAGTCAAACAGTCCCCATTTGCCTCAGGAACCAGTAAACTAATCAAATGATGATGATGTTTTGGTCTGAATACTGTGGGTTTGGAAATACTAGTTTCCTACAAATCTAATCAAAACTGAAAAATGGTGGATCCGTGAAAGGACTCTAGAGTTCCTAAAATAAAACCGTGCAGCCCAGCAAGGGGATCATTAGAATTCTCCTCGTACATGAGGGTGCTAATTTAAGATCAGAAATTGCCCTTCTGTAGTTTGCTTTTCAAAGCGTCGGCATTGTCCTCAAAGCCCCGGCTCTCCCTGGACTCGATACATGGACTTGTACGTGGCTGGCTGAGAAAAGGAATTGCAAACGCTCAGTTCTCCCCTCCTCCTCTCGGCATTGTGAAACAGTCGAAAAGAGGAAGAAAGGATATCATAGCCTTGGCTTATCCTCATTCAACCACTTCCTAACTACCCCTTAAATGAAATCACGGGCTGGAGCCCTATGATCTTCAACAATATCGTCCAATCTCCAGGCTGAACGAGCCACAGAAACTCAGAGTCTTGCCATTATAGGATTCGTGCTCAAACTGCATTATTCATATTCATGATGCTCTCTCTTAAGTAACAGCTTGAGAAAAAAAGGTGCCAGGAAAACCAAAATTTTTATGATGGGGAAAGAGCTACGCAAAGAGAAACCCAACTCTCCACTCCCCAGTGACGCTGTGCATCTAACAGCACCCGGAAGTCAAGCAGCTGCATTTTCCAGCACAAGATCAGGAGCATGCCTGCCTCAACGCCACCAAGTCACTTGCATTGTTGCAAATGGGCTGTATGGAGGCCACAATCTATCCCCAGCACGGAGAACACGGATAGCCTTCAATCTGCTCAGAGTACGAACGAACCCATCAAGACCTCAGCTGGGTTTGGAAGTGGGGACGAGGCCAAAGGAGGTGGTGGGAGTGACCCAGTCCACACGGGAAGTTTGCCAAGGGCCGTAAAGGGACAAGCAGCTGGTTGCTGGCACTGGTGGGGACAGTGAAAGAATTGAAATGGTGGAGGTCCCACTGTTGCTGTTACGCAATAGGAACAGCACGTTTTCATTCTCACAAACTGTATCTCAAGTTGCCTGTAGGGTTCTCTTCTGTGATAAAATTGCAAAGCAGGCAAAGTTTACCTTCTAGTTTCACCTACCAGTAACCCAGTCTTTCTTCTTGCTGTCATCTTATTCTTTCACATGACTCCTTTGCCACCCATTCATGTCCCCAGATGGCCATCAGGTCACCCCTGCTGAGGGATAGCCTGGTCATTATGATGTCCCTCTTCTGGGATTCTTTGCAAAGTGCGTGTGTTTGTATCGACAGTGATCCCACTGCTAGAATCACAGCTTTCTCATATGTATTGCTCCAGCCTACAAGGTCTTAAAAGGGGAAGGCTCTGATTCCTTCCTTTTTATATCCCCTGATCTTAGCATTGGTTACGGCACTTAGTAGTTACTGAATGTATCTTTTAAAAACAATTGAATAAACCGGTAAGATACTAGTTGATAACACCTTCACTATATTTCCTCTTAGACATATAAGCATGTTTAAAGAGTCTAAAAAGGTTCACAACACCTCTGGGATCTCAAGAGTGAGCTGTTGGTCAGTGGGGGCAGGATACCCCCACTGAACCCTTCTTAGACCCAATTCTATTGGTAGACACCAACAACTTTTATAAATAAGACAGTCACTGTCATCAAAGTATTTGTCCTTTCATTAATGAGGAAACAAGGTCCCTCTTCATACATGCCCTCGTCCCTGTCTTGCTACATACTGCCCACCCTGATGAAGCAGTGTTCTTGACCTTCTTAAGGCTTTCCATGCTGCCAGTTCTTGGGGTTTCCTTTGCAAAGACCTGGCAACTGGGAAGAATGGTAAATTTCAGGTTTGAGAGAAACAGGGTAAGGTGATAATTGCTTAATGTCAGAAATGACGGAATAACTCTTCTCCAAGTGCCATAAAAATTAACCACAGGAATTCTCCCTACACTCCCATGGAGAAGCCAAATGTTTATCTTCCATTTTCAGAGGTAGCTGATTCTTGAGATGAAATGACTTTCACCAGTGAAGAAGTCGGGATGATCAGGCTGTTCCCAAGAAGAAAGACTTATGCCAAACCACACCCTTCATCAAACTTTTCATACTCACTATTACTTTTCTCAAGAAATGTATGCCCTGAAGTGTTTAAACAAGTACTTAAGTACAGAGGTATTCATAGCAAAGCTCAAAGTCCAACTTCCCAATAGTGAAGCAGTAGGATATCCCATTATTCCCAAAAAGAAATTACAGAATTTTATCTTAAAGTCAAACTCCAGCCATCTTGGAATATACTGGTATGGTTTTCCTAGAGTTTGGGGGAGAAGGGAGGAGTGGGGGACAGGTTTGCTCTATCTAAATTGCAATTTTGCATACAAGAAGGAATAAATACAGTTTTACACTGGGAACTTGGACTTTCCACAGTCTAAGCAAGCCATCACCTCGTCTTAATTATACCCCAATAAATGGAGAAAAATAGAGGGTTGGTGTGGAAGGAGGATAGTCTTGCATGGTTCCATCTTGTAGCATCTTGGGCAAGGTACTCAACTTCTTTGAAACTCATTTCCTCATCTTTAAAATGGGAATGACGATAACCCCTGGGGTCTTGGGTTCCAAAACGTGTAAAATATATGAAAAATTCCTAGTGCAGTGCCTGGCACACAGGAACACAATAAAAGGTATCTATTACTACTAGTGAAATTGAGTTTTGGCTCCATAACAATCAACTGATGCTTTAGGGATGTGAGATTTATCCACAGCAAGTTGGGAAGAAAAATAAATGAGAAAACCCAGATTGAGATCTTTTACACTCAACTGTTACTTCCTCTGAGACTTAAAGAGAAGGAAGATGCAAATTAAATCAGGGAGTTTCTTGCTATTTTCAACTTGTATCAAGATAGTAAGAATGAAGAACATAGATGCTTTTCTCCTGGACATAGATTCAGAATAATAATAATAATAATAATAATAATAATAATAATAATAAATTAAATATTACAATTATAATATTCAGAATAAAAATATAACAAATCATAAGATATACAAATTACACATATTTGGGTTTTTTAATTTTTTTTAATGTTTATTTATTTTTGAGAGAGACAGAGACAGAGTGTGAGCAGTGGTGGGGCAGAGAGAGAGACAGACACAGAATCTTAAGCAGGATCCAGGCTCTCAACTGTCAGCACAGAGCCCAATGCGGGGCTCAAACTCACAGCTGCGAGATCATGACCTGAGCCGAAGTTGGAGGCTTAACTGACTGAGCCACCCAGGCGCCCCCAAATTATACATATTTGTAATACCATCTACAATTTTTAATGAAGTCTCTAGTGTTTTACAAATGAGGAAACTGAAAATGAGAAGGAAACTAGTGTTTATTCAATTAAAATCTGGTGGCTAACAACACCATTGAGACATGGGCTTCATTATTAAAAAAAAAAAAAAATAAGCAAGATGGAGACTTCAATGTAAGTTTCCTGACTCAAGGTTCAGATCTTTCTACTACCCTGCAATGCATTGAAAAGGCTACCCATCATGTTCTCTTGGTTGCATGTCAGGGATGCAAGGTTGGCTTAAAGGACTAATGCAACTCACACCATTAACAACTTAAAGAATAAATACTATCTGATCATCTCTATAGATGCAAAATAATAATAATTCTACAAAATTTGACATGCATTCATGATAAAAATAATATTAGCAAATTTGGAATAAAAAAGAATTTCATTTCCCTGATAAAGTTTACCTACACAAAAATCTTCAGGAAATGATATATTTAAAGGTGAACTGTTAAAAGTACTCTGTTACACTGTTAAGAGCAGGAACAAACCAAGAATTCCCACTATAACTACTCTACTGGAATTGCTAATTAACACAGTAAGAATAAAAAATACACACACACACACACACACACACACACATATATACTATACACGCCCTCCCCCACACACACACGAGTTGGAATTTTAAAAAACCTATCATTTACCACTGATATAAAACTCAGAAGAATCCACAGATAAATGATTAATCGATGACTAATAAAGATTAATAAAAGATGAACTTAATGTATTAAATTTAATAATTTTAAAATGCTATTTGTTAAAGCTACCGTCTCAGAAGTTACACACATGTACACATTTCTCAGGAATAAATCTAACTAAATATGTATGGCTGCTTTATAAAGAAAATTAGATTTTTTTTCCTTTTTACTTTTTTCCTCTTTATTTCACCCATCTTCCCACGTACCTTTCCTTTGGCAACCACCAGCCTGTTCTCTGTATTTTTTTTTTTTTTTTGAAAAAAATTTTTTCAACCTTTATTTATTTTTGGGACAGAGAGAGACAGAGCATGAACGGGGGAGGGGCAGAGAGAGAGGGAGATACAGAATTGGAAACAGGCTCCAGGCTCTGAGCCATCAGCCCAGAGCCTGACGCGGGGCTCGAACTCACGGACCGCGAGATCGTGACCTGGCTGAAGTCAGACGCTTAATCGACTGCACCACCCAGGCGCCCCTCCTGTTCTCTGTATTTAAGAGTGTTCTTCACATTTGTCTTTTTCTTTGTTCATTTTATTTTCTTTCCTAAATTCCACATATGAATGAAATCATACGGTATTTGTCTTTGTCTGTCTGGATTATCTCACTTAGCATTATACCCTCTGGGTCCATCCGAAAATGAGACATTTTTAATGAAAGACTTCAGAGACTTAAATAAATGGAGGTCTAAATAATTCATGGATAAGAAGACTGGAGTAGTAAAAATGTTAATCTTCCCCAAATTGACCCAAGTGTTCAATGTAATACTATTGAAAATACCAAAAGGCATATTTTATGGAACCAGAGGAGCCGATTCCGCAAGTTATGTGGAAACATCAAGGGCCAGGAATAACCAGGATGTTCCAGAAGAACAACTTGGAAGGAGGACGGGTCTTGCAGATATCATACTTGCCATGAAGATATAGTAATGAGACAGTAAGATATTGGCACTGGTGTGAAACAGGCCAAGAGAATGGAACAGAATGCACAGAAGCATGTCTGAGCATATATGGAGATTTATCACAGAATGGCACTGAAGGACAGGTGGAGAAAGGATACACAATTCAATAAATGATGCAGGAACATCATCATTCCACATGAAAAAAAAGTAAACTGCAAACCTTCCTCACACGCTACACAAAAATAAGCCCCTGACAGATTTTATTAAACTCCATAGGGAAAATGATAAAACCTTTAGAAGAAACAGCACATCTAGGTTCTTAAATAGCACACCAATGGGGAATACGTAACAGATTTATAAATTTGCGTACGTTAGAATCAAGAATCTCTGTTCACTAAAAGCTATTATCTAAAGAAGAGCGAAAATATCAGCCGCCAAAGAGATATCACACTTAGCCCTGACAAAGGATAAGTATTAGGAGTATGTAACAAACTGACAAAAGGTAAGAAGCAAAAGACAATCGACAGAAAATGTGCAAAAGACAATAGGCATTTTACAGAAGAAGAAATGCAAAAAGCCAACGAACAAAAATGCCCTATTTCACTGACAATAAGGCATAATAATAAAAATCATGTCACACTACCAGGTTGGTAATTCTAAGAGTTGAGGAAGATACAGAAAACAAACAAACAAACAAAAACAAAAAACCAGGTAATGCTTATCTACTGCTGGTTAGAGGTTAAATTACCGTAACCTCATGGGAAGCATTTTGCATTACATATGTTGTGTTTATCCCAAGCCCCAGCAATTCCATTCCTTGATATATTCCCTGCAGAAACTCTTGCAAGCATGCACTGGGAAATATACTCAAGAATATTCATCCAGCAGTGTCATACAGGCTGAAGTCCAGAAATGGCCCAGAGGTGTTCTGCAACAGTCCAATGAATCAACTGTGGCCGGTTTGGAATTGAACATTGTATCAATGTGAAGGAAACTCAAATCAAAGAAGAAAGTCAGAGGGGCACCTGGGTCACCCAGTCTGTTAAGTCACCCAGTCCGTTAAGTTTCCGACTTCGGCTCAGGCCACGATCTCGTGGTTTGTGAGTTCGAGCCCCGCGTCGGGCTCTCTGCTGTCAGCCCGAAGCCTGCTCTGGATCTTCTGTCCCCCCTGCTCTCTGCCTTTTCTCACCCTCAAAAATAAACAAACATTAATAAAAGGGGGAAAGCCAGAGACGAATACATGCAGGATTATTCCATCTAAAGAAAATTCAAACGCAAGCAAAAATGAATGTATACTTGGGAATAGCTACACAGAACAACTACCAAGGAAAGCCATGGAATGAATAACATAAAAGTGCAGGCAGGTTCATACCTCCAGGTGGGGCGGGAGAGGGTCCGGTCAAGGACAGTCAAGGACGGTCAAGGACAGGCACCCAGGACTTCTAAATGCTGCCATTTTGCTTCCCACTCGGACTGGTAGATACATTGATGTTTATTTTATTCTTCTTCTTTAAGCTACATGCATGTTTTTTAAATGTTTTTTTAAGTTTTTATTTATTTATTATTGAGAGAGAGAGAACACAAACTGGGGAGAGGCAGAGAGAGAGGGAGACACAGAATCTGAAGCAGGCTCCAGGCTCTGAGCTGTCAGCACAGAGCCCGACGCAGGGCTCAAACCCACAGACCATGAGATCATGACCTGAGCCGAAGTCAGACACCCAACCGAGCCACCCAGGCGCCTCTAGACGTGTGTTTTATGTAGTCTTTTACATGTATGATCTAATACCTACTTTTTAATAAAAGGAATAGGCATGCTTTGGTTTAAGCCATCGGCAATGCTAAAAATCAGGGCTTTGAAAACCAGATGTCCAAATGGCCTAGTGGGGACTAATAAAAAAAAAAATGTATTAGGTATCCTCTACATCGGCTAGATAAAATAATAAGGCCATGCCGCTGGTTCTGCGATAAATGCAATATCTCTGCAAAGTACTGCAATCCATAGTTCACTGACCCTTGATACAGGCATGATTACCATGCTTCCCTCATGCGTAACATACACTGGCCCCAAACCCAGTCAGATTCAAAAGGACAAACCCAGCGAAATTGAGGCCTTTAGTATCTTTCAAAGAAGAAGAAGAAAGTCTAATAAAGACATAAAGGCTTTTTCTCTACAACAGTGAACGCGTTCTGCATTGCGTTAACCTGCTGACACGGTTTGTAATGGCATAGAAAGGTCACCAAAGCCTAAATCTGCCAGGCGAGATTCTTCCCACAATCTTCTCAAAAACATAAGCTTTATTAAATATCAGCTCTCATCTTATTTCCAAAAAGGCCATCTAAAGGTTACTGTGGGCGCAGGTGTGCCGAGCCCGGCTATTATTGTGTCCTTCATTTGCATCGCATCTGCCCTCTGAATCATTCAGGGTGTCACATTCATCTTCTATCTACCCTGGCAACATGGGGGTGGGGGGAGCCGGGTTCCCTGCTTTTGGCAAATGGGGAAATAGAGTCCCACGCAAAGCGCTTTTGGTCATGAAATTATTCTCTCTTGAAGACAGTAATTCCAACGAGGGTCGGGCTCTATAAACTCGGGCTTTGGGACAAAATGACATGGGTGGAACAGTTGAAGAAAGGGCAGCATCAACATGGCGTGCCCCATCCACATACCCCAGGGACCGAGCCCTGAGCAGGAGGTGTGCGAAATCTGCCCTGGGACTTCCCACCTGCCTCTGAGCGATGCCCTGGTTTACCAGGAAGATTCATTCTCGTTGCTGAAACACCTCACTTCCGCTGAGGCTCTCTCTCTCTTTCTCTCTCTCTCTCTCGCACTCACTGGGAAGCTCTGATTTTTCTAGAAAGTCAAGGGATTAAAAAAAAAACCAGAAGAAGAAAGTATAAGCTGATTTTGTTTCTGCTTTGCTTTTCGGGTGCAAAGAAGAGGCTCCTCGTGGTGCCTCTGACCCCATATATTACTCGAACTTTCCATTTCGGCTCCTGCTGCCTCAGCCTCTTCGTGCTTCCCGATCCCAGACCAGGGAATGTGCTGCACCCAGCTCACGTTTTGTGGCGGACCAATCAGAGTCACATGTCACGGGTAGTGTCTGGACTCTCGGCTCCCCCTGTCAGTGGGGCCAGGGAGAGAGGAGTGGGAAGGGCATATAAAATGTGGCTGCGACAGAGGCCACGAATGGACAGCTCTCCCTTAGGAGTCTGGGAGAGGGAGGTGGTGGGCAGGGATACAGACATCTTCACTTAATTCCTGGGGTATTTTTATGTTTATTTATTTATTTTGAGAGAGAGAGCGTGTGCTTGAGTGGCGATGAGCAGAGAAAGGACAGAGAATCCCAAGCAGGCTCTGTGCTGCCAGCACAGAGCCCGACACAGGGCTTGAACCCACCGACCTGAAGATCATGACCTGAGCTGAAATCATGACACTTAACCCACTGAGCCACCCAGGCGCCCCTAGTTTAATTCATGTTTTATTCTTTATTTATTTATTTATTATTTTTTTTAATGTTTATTTATTTTTGAGACAGAGAGAGACAGAGCATGAGCAGGGAAGGGGCAGAAAAAGAGGGAGACACAGAATGTGAAGCAGGTTCCAGGCTCTGAGCTGTCAGCACAGAGCCCGACGCGGGGCGCGAACTCACGGACTGTGAGATCATGACCTGAGCCGAAGTCGGACGCTTCACTGACTGAGCCACCCAGGCGCCCCCATGTTTTAAAGAATAAAGTTTAGGGGCGCCTGGGTGGCGCAGTCGGTGAAGCGTCCGACTTCAGCCAGGTCACGATCTCGCGGTCCGTGAGTTCAAGCCCCGCATCAGGCTCTGGGCTGATGGCTCAGAGCCTGGAGCCTGTTTCTGATTCTGTGTCTCCCTCTCTCTCTGCCCCTCCCCCGTTCATGCTCTGTCTCTCTCTGTCCCAAAAATAAATAAACGTTGAAAAAAAAAAATTAAAAAAAAAAAAAAAGAATAAAATTTACTGCTCAGTATGAAGAGCCTCTGCATATATTAAAATATACAAAAATTCAATAGCTTTCAAAAAGCTATCTCAAAAATAATTTCGGAAAATGAGATAAAAATGAGATAATTTTGGGGTGTCTAGGTGGCTCAGTCAAACATCTGACTCTTGATTTCGGCTCAGGTCATGATATCAGGGTCATGAGTTCAAGCTCCACGATGGGCTCTGTGCTGACAACGCAGGGCCTGCTTGGGATTCTCTCTCTCTCTCCGTCTCTCTCTGCCCCTCCTCTGCTCACACGTTCTCTCTCTCTCTCTTTCTCTCTCTCAAAATAAATAAACATTTCTTAAAAGGTAGAAAAAAATGGGATACAACAGTCTAAATTAGGTCAAAATATAAACAAAAGGAAATGATACTTTTGGAAGTGCGGTGGCATGGTAACAGTTCTCTTTGCCCAAGCACTTCATTAAAAATTTTTTTTTCCAATTACTATTTCTACTTTTAATTACTTGACAAGAAGTCTCTTTCTAAGGGAAGATGCAAAACTGAGTCGCCTGGCACGGCGGCGGACCTGCTGCGGTCACACCTCACCTCCCGCTCCCGCCAGGAAAATGGTGCCGAGAGGGAGTAGTGGGTGATGAATATACAACGTCATGAGCACTTGGCAGATGAGAATATTTCCTGTAAAGACCTGGAGCCAAAGCAATAAAATCCTGCCCTCACCTGACAAGGTTGTTCACAGGCAGGAACACGCAGATGCAAAAACAGGGGCCAGTGTTCGGGACAAAGAGCTCATGCTTGACCCCCTGCTCCAAGATGGGGGCGGGGGGTGTGCAACGTGCCCTGTGACCCACAATAGGAACTCACTGCTCCCCCGCATCCCACTTGCCAACTGCTCAGAAAGGCTTTCCTGTCCCTGCCTCGTCAGGCCTCCGGCGCTGTCCTCCCGGAGATCATGGTTCTCATCCCCACACCTTCGTCATCAGCCCCCATCTGCCCTCGGGTTTCAGCGAGATCATCTCCCCGCTATGTCTGTACCACTCAGATGCTCTCAGACGCACCAACGAGACGGGTTGGTACCTGTGGCGGCTTATTGATACAAAACGCTCATGTGGAAACCAAATGAGAAGGAGACCATGTGCCTCCTGCCCAAAGAGGATGAACGATGAATTCTGTTTACTTTCTCGTTTACTTTCTGGAGAGGCACTACCGTTAATTACACGCACTCTTGTCCCTGCCTCGGCCCCCTGTTGGACATCTCTCCATCATGGCATCTTCCTTCCTTGCAGCGTTGTCTTCATTCCCGCCCCAGAGAGGAGCAGCAAGGGGGAAGACGGCCAATGAAACTTCTCACTCCCCACTTATCTTCTTGTCCCGAATTAGTGGTGGACACATGGAGCCCGCATACCCCCTTCCTCCATTCTGCGCCATGGCAGACATCGCTGGTCGATCACAGAGCTCCCTCTCTCCTTCTCCCCCTCCCTCCCTCGCTCCCTCTTTCCTTGCTTAGACAACTTCATAGCACTTCCCATCACAGTGCTGCAGGCATCCAGGAACCAGTGAACAGAAACAGCCCACAAGATAAAACCTGCTTATCATCTCCCCCTTAACCCCACCAACTACAGTTCTGCCAGACACAGAGAACCCCAGCTCTCCATATGCTTTTCAGATGCTCTTTCTCTAAATTCTTTTTAAAAAAGGTAAAGAAGACATAAAGAACCCGCATATCACCCAGGCCTCCATTTTAAGAAATCATACTCATGGGGCGTCTGGGTGGCTCGGTCGGTTGGGCATCTGACTTCTGCTCAGGTCATGACCTCGCAGTCCTTGAGTTCGAGCCCCGCATCAGGCTCTGTGCTGACAGCTCAGAGCCTGGAGCCTGCTTCAGATTCCGTGCCTTCTGTGATCCTCCCCTGCTTGCACTCTGTCTCTCTCTCTCAAAAATAAATAAAGATTTATAAAAAAAAAAATTAAAAAAATAAGGCACTAAGAGGTGTCGGGTGTTACAGGGTACCCAGGGGAGAAAGATCCCTCTACCATACACTCTACTAAAGCGTATCACCTCTATCTTCCATCCGTATTCCTAAAGCTCTAATCAGACCACTCCATCCAGCAGGACAGGATTAAAGCCCAGGAGGGAGGCAGCCCCAGAAGGGGGCCAACGCCAGCATGGAATGGAGGTATTTGTATCAGGCCCTTAAGAGTTGAAAGGGTAAGATCTTGGCATCAGTGCTGGATAAACCAGCAAGTGGCAGTATCTGTCTGGTTTCCTCATCTGTGAACTAAGGGAAATAAACAGGATCAGGAACTGAGGTAGCCCAACGACCAAATCCAGCCCAGCACCTGTTTTTGTAAAGTTTTATCAGAACGCAGCCATATTCAGTCGCTTACAATATTATCTGATCGTTTTCACGCCCCCAGGACAGAGTGAAACGGCTGCAAGAGGAAATTGATGTTCCACAAAGCCATAAACACTTTAGGTTTCATGGGATGTAGTATTTCTGTTCGGCTCATTTTTATGGTTTCTATTTCTTCATTAAACTTCTCGTTTTATTTCAGGCCTCATTTTCCTGATTTCATCTTGTTGTGTGTCTCTTGCCTGCAGGTGACAGTGGACAGGGACCGATAGGTTGAGGAAATACAGGCCAACCCCGTACTATATCATAACACCCAAGCTCAGATGCCTACATGAATGAGACAAATCACACAAATCAGTGAAATGCACCAAATTTAAGGAAAATCACTGCAAACGCTTGGATTTGTGTTAGTGAGCTTTATAGAGAAAAGCACTTCAGAAATTCGGGAGGACCCGCCCAACAAAGGCATATAGATGGAGGAGCCATGGTCGGGAGCAAAGTGTGGGAGGGGAGGACATTCAGCCGAGGCATGGCGGCCAGGTGGGACTGTACTGGGAAGTGTGCAATTCCAAGACTAACCAAGGCGGAGCCTCTGAGTTATTCAAAGGACGAATGGTGTTCTGAGATCGATACTATGGTGGCATCATCAAAGGTATTTGGGAAAAGGGGGGTTCCCTCTGGGATAACCTGCTGTTTCCATTTGCTGAGGACTAAGGAGTTTCCCTGGTCACAGGACTTTTGGTGGTTAAACTAGGACAGGGGAAATGGGGAAATGGACATCTCCTCAGTCTTGAAGAGGTAAGGAGACCTGTCTGGAGGCTATGCCTGTAGTCCCAACACAAGGTGACCAGACTCCTAAACTAAGAAATCTTCAATCTGTTACATAGTGAGAGACAACTTCTTGGCAGTTTCCATGGAAAGGAATGGCCTCCTCTTTTCTGCGTATGCCTGGTTCCGGGTACATTCTCGCCAGAACCTTCTGGCAGGAAATTCTAATCCTGAAGGACTACACCCGCTTAGTGGCAGGAATGTGGGCAGATGGCTGGCCAACGGAGGAGCTACTGGGCAGGGGCCTGTAAGGAAGAGGAGGGAAATTTGCACTGTTGCTAATAATAAAGGCTCCCACTAAGAAAGCATTTGCTGTGGCTCAGTACTTCACTTAATATTTATAACAACCCACACAAACTAAGTATTATTTTCACCCCACCTTGCAACTGAGGAAGCCGAATAGCTGACTTGCCTGAAGTCACACAGCTACTAAGTGTGGGAGCCAGAGTTTAAGTCGAGGGTCATCCTAACCCCTAGTCCTGCAGCATGCCTTACCTCCCACACCCTAGTCGTCACCTCCTCTGTCCTTTGAGGGGGGTCCTGGCCATAAGCAACAATGCCCACCCCCTGGGAATGAAATGAGCTATCTCAGACAAGAATTGTCAACCACCAGAAAAGAGCCAGTGGCCTGAAGGGAATGAAGAGGAGAGCCACATGAATAATTAAGGGCTGAGAAGGATTGATCTGTCAGGAAAGATTAGAAGAATTCGATATGCATAGTTTGGCGGAGACTGAGGGAGGGAGAGGCCGGGGGCCGGGCGGAGCAAGAAAGCAAAGTCATTTCAGAATAGATGGGCTTTCTACTCGACGGCCCTAGAAAGCAGAGCTGAGAGGAAGCCATGAGAAACAGGAAGCACAAGGGGAAGGTTCTAGAGTGATCTTCGGAGGAACAAATTTTGCCCCAGAATCCAGAGAGGAACCTGGTCTAGTACCCATGTTGTATATCTAGTCCAGAAAGACCTCCTTGACCAGAGTCAGTGAAAGTGTGACTTTCCAAATGGAAAGCATTTCCTTAGCCAAGTTATATTCAAGGTCTTTCCTGTGTCTCTCCAGCCTCCTGATCTTCCCGGGCCTTTCCCATCTGGAATAGAACGGCTTTATTCCATCTACCATCAATTCTCAATTCCTCATGAGAAAGCAGGCTTGGGGGCATGGAGGGCTAACATCAGCACCCACTTTGCCAGGCCCGATGTCAAGCACTGCATAAAACTTCAGCCCTTTAATTACTTTATGTCACATTATGTGCTTAGCCAGTCTGAAAGTATTTTTTTTTTAATTTTTTTCAACGTTTATTTATTTTTGGGACAGAGAGAGACAGAGCATGAATGGGGGAGGGTCAGAGAGAGAGAGGGAGACACAGAATCGGAAACAGGCTCCAGGCTCTGAGCCATCAGCCCAGAGCCCGACGCAGGGCTCGAACTCACGGACCGTGAGATCGTGACCTGGCTGAAGTCGGACGCTTAACCGACTGCGCCACCCAGGCGCCCCTGAAAGTATTTCTTTTTAACTCAGGCTCAAACGATACTTAATTGTTTCTCATGTCATTTTAAGAGCCCAGCACTGTGCTAAAGGCTGGCCCTGTACTGGGGACCAAGGCAAGCTTGATTCCTGCCCTCATGGGATGTATAATCTGATTAGAAAGACAGGTACTCATGTGATACGTGCTCACGTCAAGCATGGTGTGAGATACTATAAAGGAAAAGGTGTTTATCAGATCATCAAACAAAAGGATACCTCAATCTGAGGAGAAGGAAAGTCTTCCCTGAAGAAAAGATGGGGAAACTTAGGCCTGGATGTTAGGTAGGAGGTGAGGTGCCGTGTAGTGAAGAATTACCCTTACCCAAAGAGTGGTCTTGCCTTTGCCCTCGGCTCCTGGGAAGTCATCTCCAGGTCCTGGACAGTCACGCTTGGTACAAGTGCCTTTGTTTGCCTGGGGGCTTTGACCGATGGACAGTCCAGCAGTATGATTATGATGGGAGCCATGGGCCACCCTTCATTAGTTCTACCTCTGGAAGCATTGGAGACTAAAGGTCAACCAATGGAAGCATGTGACCGCACTCCTCCAGTAAAACCTCTCAAGACCAATGGCTCAGGCGATCTTCCCTAGCTGGCAATACTCAGTGCATATTATCAAACATCAACACCAAGAGAGTAACACCGTCCTAACTCCATGGAAAGGACAACAGAACATGATCCAGCAATCACACTTCTGGACATACAGCCAAAAGAATTGAAATCAGGATCTGACAGCGATACTGGCACTCCTGTGTTTATGGCAGCGTTAATCACAATGGCCAAGATATGAAAACAACCTAAACGTCCATTAATGAACGTATGGCTAAAGAATATGTGAGATATATTTCATACGCACACCCACAGGAATATTATTCAGCCATGAGAAAGAAGGAAATTTTGCCATTTAAGACAAGGGGGATGAATCTCGAGGGCATTACGCTAAGTGAGATAACTCAGACAAAGACAAATACTGTGCGATATTACTCACACTTTGTGGAATCAACAAAAACCATCCTCAGAAAAACAGAATTGAGTGGTGGTTACCAGGGGCTGGGAAGTGGGAGAAAAGGGGGGATGTTGGTTAAATGGTACAAACTTCCAGTCCCAAGATGAACAAGTTTTGGGGAGCTGATGTACAGCATGGGGTTTATAGCTAATAAAACTGTATTACACACTTGAAAGTTGCTAAGAGACTAGATCTTAAATGTTCTCATCACAAAAAAGAAATGTAATGGTGCAAAAGGACGCAAGTGTTTGCAAACTTTATGGTGGTAATCATTTTGCAATGAATACAAAGGTATCAAATCGACACCTTGAACTTACGGCTATGTTATCTGCCGACTAAATCTCAATAAAATGGGGCACCTGAGTGGCTCAGTCGGTTAAGCGTCTGCCTTGGGCTCTGGTCTTGATCTCGCAGTCCATGAGTTCGAGCCCTGTGTCGAGTTCTGTGCTGACAGCTCGGAGCCTGGAGCCTGCTTCAGATTCTGTGTCTCCCTCTCTCTCTGCCTCTCCCCTGCCCGTGCTCACTCTCTCTCTCTCTCAAAAATAAATAAACATGAAAAAAAATTTTTAAAGCTCAATGAAGTTGGGGGCTGGGGGGAGGGGAGACCATAATGAAAGCTCCACATCTGGTATGTTTCCTGGCCTCTGCCCTACGAATGTCTTCCCTGGGCTGGTCTTCAGCTTTATCCTCTCACTGAAATAAACCCGAACTATAAGTCAGAGTTTGCAGTGAGTTCTCTAAGTCCTACTATAGAATTCTCGAAACCGAGTGCCGTTTGGGGAACACTTTGAACTTGCAATTCCTGTCAGAATTGGGATGGCCTGTGGTGGGGACTGTCCCTCTCCCAAGTGCCCAAAGAGGCAAAGTCCCCTAGGCAGAGGGCAGAGTGTGAGACAGAGGTCTCCTCTTAGTAGCCGTAATTGTTTTCCGTGTATACCCCCAGGCCTCACTCTCACTCAACTATATTGACTACTATAAAAAACACCCAGTGCCTAGTGAATCCTATCATCTTTTGAAAATATTTTCTTCTTCCTACAATCTTAAGACTAATTGATACAACCACGCTCAATGCATAGTTCTTATTTTCCCGTAAGAAATCATTTCCATGTGTTCCAACATCATGGTGGGATTTAGAAATGCTAAATTCACAGTAGATCAGAAAAGATTTATGGGCAGTAAAATCAATGAGGTAATTCAAAAGGGGGAGGAATTGAGCCAATGATTTAAAAAATGGCAACTAGAAATTGCCTGCAGAGGTAGGAGGTAGAACCCTGAATGATTGGGTATCGGCTGGCAGAATTCACCACGTAGCAAAACCAGGGCATCAACTGATCCAGGGAGGCCTGTTAGGAAAGGCTTGTGAGAGAAAAGTAATTTGCAGGAGTGTTTTCCAAACAAAAATAGGGAAACAAGACTGCCAGGTGGCTGCGTCAGAGGCCAGGCGGCTACAGAAGAGAGCTTGCCTAGGAGGTAAAGATTTGACTTTCACACAAGGGCTTCTGATGATCCTTCTTAGGCCCCTTCATGGGTTCTCATCCTCTCCCAATTTTTCTTCTTGCTGGAAGCCTACTCTAGCTTGGCCACCAGAGGCCAAACTAGCTGGCTTAGGGGGTGGGGGTGGGGACAAGTCGTAACCATCAAAAAACCAAACTTCTATGTTATGCAGAGTCAACCTGGATTGAGCAAAGGGGCCACGGAGTAAAACCTGACTGTATGTAATGTATTCCCTGAGATCGTCTCTGTATTTTGACTTTATTCAAAAACAGCATAATGGTTAAGAACACGGGCTCTGGAGTCAGACTCTAGTCCCAACTGTACCAGGCACCTTGACCAAATTACTGCATTACTTCGTGCCTCCAGCATGTACCGGATAACAAGAGGGTTTCGTGAGGCCCGAATTATTTAACACGTACGGACGTCTACTTAGAACAGCACTTAGCACATATTCACTATTCAATAAATGGTCAAGCCGTGATTACACAATACCCCGTGGCAACCCAATTAGAATCTCAGGGTACTGGCAATTTTTTTTTTTCAACGTTTATTTATTTTTGGGACAGAGAGAGACAGAGCATGAACGGGGGAGGGGCAGAGAGAGAGGGAGACACAGAATCGGAAACAGGCTCCAGGCTCTGAGCCATCTGCCCAGAGCCTGACGCGGGGCTCGAACTCCCGGACCGCGAGATCGTGACCTGGCTGAAGTCGGACGCTTAACCGACTGCGCCACCCAGGCGCCCCAACTGGCAATGTTTTAACATCTTCCTCCAACCCTGTGATTCTCACGCAAAACCGGGGTTGAGAACCACTGCTCTCAGAGTCTACGCAACTGCTTCTCACATGTTAGCGGGCACAGGAATCACCGGGGTTCTTGTTGAAACGCAGATTCCTACTCGGTAGGTCACGGTGAGACCCAAGATTCTGCATTTCTCGGAAGCTCCCAGGCGCTGATGCTGCTGTTGGTCAGTGGACTGTGGATGCTTGGGCCTGGGAACACGGGGAGCGCTCGGAGAGAAACCCGAAGCGGGCGCACAGTAACGGCAACTTGACTACTGGGTCCTTGGACTGGGAAGGGTGCCTCGACAGGCAGCGTTGATAGTCAGAATGCAAAGGCCTAAGACTTAAAAGTCAAAAGGTAGAGGGACTAGGTGTGCGGCCAACAGAAGCCATTTTCCCTCCCCCTTCCCTGGCAGCCATCATTCTACGAATGTGACTCTTCGAGGTCCTTGCACAGAGGTGGCAAACTACAATACTCGTCTCATTTCACATAGCACAATGTCCTCAAGGCTTATCCGTGTCAGAGCACATGCTAGAATTTCCTTAGGGGATGGACTAGTGTCCCCCTGTATGCTCAGACCGCGTTCCGTTTGCCCATTCTTCCGTCAGTAACACTTATGTTACGCCCGCCTTCTGGCTGTTGTGAATAAGCTGCTGTGAACATGAGTGTGAGAGCATCTCCTCGAGACCCTGCTTTCAACTCTTCGGGGCATATTCCCACAAACGGAATTGCTGGATTACATGTAATTCTGTGTTTAGTGTTTAGGGGAACCGCCACACTGTTTCCCACAGCAGGTGCACCATTTTACCCCCCACCCGCAAGGCTTCCAATTATTCCTTGGAATAACACTTGTTATTTTCTGTCTTTCTTTTTTAATAGTAGCCATTCTAATGAATGCGAGGTCTTATCTCCTTGTGGTTTTGACCTGCATTTCTTTAACGATTAGTGATCTTGACAGCAGTGGCTTTAATAAAAATGGATAATCTCACTCTCAGCATTTATAGGCAGCCTCTCATTATTTACCACTCACGGGTGGGAATCCTAGCTTCCAGCTGGGCGAAGACTGCCATCAATGAAGGAGACGTGGCATTTTTCTCCTGTGGCCTCAGAACGTGTCGAGTCCAGCTACCAGAGTGCCTGCTCTGTTCATGGGTGCTGTGAACCCACGGTTCACTCTCCGTGTCCCACCAGATCCCCTCCTCCATCACTGCTACCTGCTTAAAACCTCTGCCTAAGGATTTTGTGCCCGGCAGCGGGAGAATGCTCTTTCCCCACAGAGGACATTAGAAGTGCAGAAGAATGAATGACCCCAGAACGGCCCCCCACCACTGACAAATGGAGAGCTAGATCAATACCCCCAGCTGCCTCTCCCAGCCTTGGGATAAGTGCCCTCCACACTGCCTCCAAGAGTTTCCCCACTGAGTGGCAGATGCCTATTGTGGAAACTGGTTTGAGGATGCCTCCCTTTCCGGCTGCCTTTCCTTCCCTGCCTTCTTTCCCAGCTTCCCTGCAAGTTATTTCCTCAAATTGCCTCCTAAATAAACAACCTGCCCTCCCGTCCTTGCCTCAGGGGCTGTTTCTGGGAGAACTCAAATCAATGAAGGCAATATTGTATCTCCTTCAGCTACAAATACTTAAACGCAGCACCTGGCTAGTCTTGGTGTGAAAAAAAGCGAAGAAGAGTCCATTCTTTCTCTTTCATCAATCGACCAGGTTCCATTTTTTACATTTCCCCAAAATATGCATGTGTCTGAAGGAGATTCATATGTCCCACTTACCTCTAATAGTAAAATACTCCAAAGTAGCACCCTGCACCCTGGAAATTGCTGCAAAATAGCAGAGCAGTTTGCATATTTAAGTAATAAAGTTTGTACTTTGACCTATTACAACTATTTATGGCCCGAGTATAACAATGTAGCGTGTATTAGAATTCACATACACCTCATACCAAGGAAACGTCTTCATAGAGTTTAATCCTAGTAATAAGGTAATACATTTAGTAATCATGGAATCTTGAATGCCAGATGTTCTCTCTGCTGGGTTCCCCTTGGTGCTTAGCTATACCTTCATAAATATCTGGTTCGTAACCGTTACACAGAGAATGAGACTGTGGAAAGTTAACTGTTATATGAGACACATAAAGGTTTTTCCTGATGGGAATTAAATGCACGTTTTAAAGCAGGAGAGTGAAAATTAAAATGAGCCAAGTTCAAAATGAAAAAGAGGGAGAGAAGGCGGGAAATATCTGCTCCCGACACTGAGCTATCCTTGTGGGGAAAAAGCAAACGTTTACCCAAGTGAAACCCAGTGGCTGCTCTAACTGGGAGACAGAAATAGTAATCAGTTAATGCTTCTAATGTAGCAAACAGTTGAGTAAATGGAGATGAAATCAGAAAGATCCAACATTACCTTTCAAGGTTATGGCCATTATAATAGCAGGCAATGCTAATACCCAACCAATTCCGAATTTCAAAATGGGGGTACACAGGATCAGAGGCATCTGCTCATTTTCTCCATGGAAAAGAGTTAAGGGAGTCTGTTCTAGTATTTTTAATACAAATCCCTAACTTGAACCTAAGCCCTTACATGGGAATGCACAGGTTACAAAAAACAAGCAATATAGAGGTAACAACTCGGTAAACATTCAATAGAGTCTTGCCTGGCTGAAGGTCCACTGGTTAAAATTTTTATTTTCAATTTCTCCAGCTCTTGAAAAGGCAAAATGATTTATCCATAATTCAAAAGTCATGTACTTTATACATGTGAAACTCTGAACCCAAAGCAATTTCAGGGTGTGTAGGTGGGGGCATAGGATGGAGAAGGGTAGGGGAACCAGGGAGAGTGACCAACATTTAGCAAAATCATAACCCTTTGAAGAAAACATTTTTAACTTCTAATAAGACCCTACTCCTATGACTAAGGTAGGAGCCAGGAAAAAACAAAATAGCTTAAAGGTGATTGTGTTGGTAAGAGGTAAAATAGTTTTATTAGGTACAAACTCATTAACACTTATTAGCCATTAACATGGTTTATTGATTTTCTTTGTTAGTTTCTGACTTCTAACATTCCACTTTGATAAAATATTTGCATCCATAAGGTGCCTGGATGGCTCAGTCTGTTGAGCATCTGACTCTTGATTTTAGCTCAGGTCAACCATCTCGAGGTTTGTGGGATTGAGTCCCATGTTGGGCTCTGAGCTGACATCACAGAGCCTGCTTGGGATTCTCTCTTTCTCTCCCTCCCTCTCTCTCTCTCTCTCTCTCTCTCTCTGCCCCTCCCCCGTTCACACACAGTGTCTCTCAAAAATAAATAAATAAACATTTGAAAAACACATTTGCAGAGCACCTGGGTGGCTCCATGAGTTAAGTGTCTGACTTCAGCTCAGGACATGATCTCACAGTTTGTGAGTTTGAGCTCCGCGTCAGGCTCTGTGCTGACAGCTCGGAGCCTGGAGCCTGCTTCAGATTCTGTGTCTTCCTCTCTCTCTGCCCCTCCCCCACTCATACTCTGTCTCTCAAAAATACACAAACATTAAAAATTTAAAAAAAAAAAAGACCACAGTTGCATCCATTTGTCAGTAGAAACAAAATGTGCTTTAAAAAAAAAAAAAAAAAACAACTACAAATTTGAATCCAACAATGAATCAGAGACAATTCTACAAAGATGAAAAATCAACACATCAGAAAGGGGTTGGGCCTTGCATGGCTATGTTAACCAGTTGTTAGGGACTGAATGCTTATGTCTCCCCAATTTAAAAGTCAAGACCCTAACCCCCAAAGCGACTATCTCTGAAGATGGGGCTTCCATGGAAGTTATTAAGGTGAAATGAGGTTGGAAGGGTGGGCCCCTCATCTGATGGGATTAGTATAAGAAGAGGAGACTCCAAGAGCCTTCTTACTCTCTCCCAGCCATGTGAAGACAACACAGTGAGAAGTCACCATCTGCAAGCCAGGAAGAAAGTTCTCACCAGAAACCCAACTGCCTGGCACTTTGATCTTGGACTTTGAGCTTCCAGAAGTGTGAATGATAAATTTCTGTCGGTCAAGCCCCCGAAGTCTGTGATACTTTGTTATGACAGCCTGAACTAATATACCCATCGAGGAAAATGGCCCCCAATGAGAAATCATTCTCCCCAAAAATGAGCCATGGAGAGTAAAAGAACATGAGTATGAGACACCTGCCATTTGTTCTGGCTTGAGGTGGTCACTAGGGTCATTGACACAGTGCTTTTGAAATCTACCTTCAAAAACAAATGCTAATCTTCTGTTTCTTCTCCTTCTAATTCCATACCTTCCAGAGCCAGAACTAAACACCCCACCCTTTGTCCTTCCTGTGGAGGTGCGAAGACACCTCTTTGCCCTGTTCCATCTGCATTGATAACTTGAGAAGAAAACCCAAAGGGAACAAACAAAAGTGATCCCTTCCCAGAGTGACAACTTGTGTGGCAGGGACCAGTGACTTTACAGAGGTTCTTTCAAAAATGAGGAGACAATATGGGAGAAATCCCACAGACATTTTTTGTTTAGCAACTTTTATTTGCCTTCCCAAACTCCAGAGAACATAAAGAGTTAGTCCTCATGGAGCCTTAACTTAGGGGCATACTGTCTGGGTAAGAAAGACATATTGGCCCACAACTGCGTCTTACAACTAACTCTAATTCTGGTTCCTAGCTCTTCGTGGGAGTCCTGACTCCAATTCCTCACTTCTCTATACAGGATTCTTTACAAAACACAAGCTGAAAGTCAGCGGCAAAACCTGTGTTAGAAAGTATCTAAGATGCATCCGACAATTTCTCCTTGGACAATCGACAGACTTGGACACAAATAATAAAGGGGAAAAAATGATTTTTCAGGGCTCTGAAGCTCAGTCTTTCAAACAAAGGAGATCTTGCTCAATGAAATTTCGTTTTCTAATCATTTAGCCACGGTTAAATGCAACTATTTTTGAAGAGCATTTCAAAGTCTATTGATGGACAAATTGTACTATTGATTGGAACCGACTGTAAACTCCAAGTTTCTCACCCAAATCCCTTTAATTGGCCGTGAGTGGCACTCTTTTACATGACTTTAGGAAGAGAAAGGAGAGAAATGTGCCAAGGATAACTCACACAAAGAAAATTTACATCCTGTCTTTGTTTCCCTTTCTCTGGCATAGATACTGTGGGGTTTTTTGTTTTTTGGGTTTTTTTCCTTGAGGAAAGTAGTGAGAATGTGAACAGCAGTCTGGATGTTTCTTGTTCTGTTACCATAATTAGAAAGCAGGATAAAATTATGCAGGAGCAGATTGAGGAGGAAATGTAGCTCAGCTTTTATATGAAATTGCTACCTCTTTTTTTAAATTCAAAGGTTCTCTCTCTCTGCACGTATCTTTCATGTTTGAGGAGTGACTACTTCTTTTAAGTTGATTTTCAGGTGGAACAACAAGCAGACTCTTTGAAAACGTTCAAGTGCTGATGGGAAGTGTGTTCATGACCACTGCCACCACTGTTACGAAATATTGGTGCCATTCCAGTGGACAGGGACAAGAGACCACCACCCCTTAATTAGAGGATACTGACAAGATCAGGGTGGGATTCAAGAAACCAGATAAATTGTTTTCACATAAACTGAAAATATGACCTTAGATCAATTATCCTAGAAGACGTCCTCTCACCGCTAACATCTGGAAGAATGGCAAAAACGCATTCAGCCGATGCGCACTTTTTATGTACCTGAGGAGCTATTCAAGGACTCACTATTATTTCCCCCCTGACATTCCCTTTTTCTTCCATTCCCTTCTTCCTTAAAAAAAAAAGTGCTTTAGGGGCGCCTGGGTGGCGCAGTCGGTTAAGCGTCCGACTTCAGCCAGGTCACGATCTCGCGGTCCGGGAGTTCGAGCCCCGCGTCAGGCTCTGGGCTGGTGGCTCAGAGCCTGGAGTCTGTTTCTGATTCTGTGTCTCCCTCTCTCTCTGCCCCTCCCCCGTTCATGCTCTGTCTCTCTCTGTCCCAAAAATAAATAAACGTTGAAAAAAAAAAAAGTGCTTTAGCCAGCCTATATTCAAACCACAGCCAGTTCACAGATAAGCACGTTAGGGTACAGAGAATTTCTCAACGTATGTGATTCTTGGGCTACCTGAAACACAATCATCTGGAGTGGTTTCTAAAAATCTCACATTTCTGGAGCCACACCAGATCCAGAGAATTAGAATCTCAGAGGTTAAGGTCCTGAAAATTGAATTTTAAACAAACTCCCAACGGGGTTCTCAGGTCGTCTCAAGGTCTGAGAACCTCCAAAGCAGGGTAAAATCTACTGTCCTTAGAGTATTGCTGAGTGGGCATTCGGAAGTCCAACCACCCTGGCCTTTCTTTCCAGTTCCATACTTTCCAGTATGGAACTTTCCAGTTCCAGTTCCAACAGAGGTTACACTGCTTTCACTACTCAGGTTACTTCTGTCTTTCAGAACCGTCGTGATCATTTCCCCACTGACTGGCTCACTGCTATCTTCTCACCCTGGTAAACTCCCTTGCTCACGAATCTGTAGTAGATTGTGATGTGTTACAAATTCAGATACTCAAATTCAAATATTCATGTCTTACTGAAACAAACTCTCCAGCCCAGAATTCAAAGACTGATTTCTGGCCTGATTTCCTAACTTTCCCTGCACTCCATGTATCTAGCGTCGCCGAATGATGGATTCCTCTTGCCAGTGATGTGTCCACATCCTTCCTTTTGCTCTGGCTCACCTCTCGGTGGGACACCCCCTCCCCAGCCCCTCTTCCTCCAGCCTGCAAGCTGAACGCCAACGTGTCCTCGGATGTCAACCTGAGTCCCCCAACAAGCCAGGATGCTTCCTTTTTGAACCTCTGCAGCATTTTGTTCATACCTGTCCTGGCCTCTCACCTTATTTGGCCTCATCCTTTCTTGCACTCAACTTGCCCACCCTGTCCTGAATGAAGGAGATCTCTTACCAGCTTTTTCCTCCCCTATAGCACCCAGCATGGGGTGTGAACACGGCAGACCCCCCACTAATATTTATTGGATTGTTTAACAGACTCATCCCTCACCCTCTTCATGATCACCAAGACCGGTGCTTACTGGCTTTGAAATTTCTGAGCTCCGTCCCCGTCAGTGCATTGCTACAATGGCACCTGAAATACTGTCTGGGCTCCCCACCCATGCTCCAACTCCAATCCCTTCCTCCCATCACTGCCCATGAAGAAAGGTTTCTTGAGTATCTGTCCAGGTCCTGGAAAATAGCTGTCTTAGGCTCTCGAGACTGGGCAAACTTAAATAAATTCACAAAACTTGGGAACATAAGAAAGATGGCGTTTTACACGTGGGACACTGAGAAGGGTTCACCTCCAATGTGAGAGCCCACGGAGCAGGAGCCCTTTTAATTCTACAGAGCTCTTCGGCGTATACTCACTACCTGTCTTCCTCCCCGCAAATGTTCCTTCCTGTACATCACACACATTTTCCACTCTTTCCTATACTCTTCCCACCAGGCATGGCCCTTTGTCACGTGGCCCCACCCCCTCCACCCAACCTTGCTTCAGGTGTCTCCCCCACAGGCTCTCCCTCTGCCAGTTCTTACCTACTTCCATTTGTTCATGGTGGCACCTTAAACTGCCCCCCTGCTTTTCTATTTCTCCCTCCTGCCCCTCAAAACCAAGCCAACACCCACGTTTCTTAGAATCCCTGACAGCTCTCATTCTGGGGGTTTTGTATTGCCATAAAAGAATAGGTAAATTATACAGTGGAGCACTTAGATACTCCTTTTTTATTTGGCCTTTAACCATTCAAGTTTTATAGGTTGATTTCTCCATCTGACTGTAAGGTCGTTGAAAGTAGGGACGGTTTTCTTAGACGGCACTCCTTAGCGTTAGACAGTTATGAGGACTCAATATATACAAACTGGGTTTAAATCCCAACCTCAGATGTCTGCTTAGTAAACGCACAAGTTGGTTTCTTTGTGCTTTACGTCAAAAGTAATGTAATATGTGAGAAGCGCAATAAACCATTTTCTCAGTGCAAGTAAATAAAAGAGGGGGGAGCAATCTGAAGAAGGGAATGAAATTTGGGTATAATTCTTGGGATATAAAATTAAAAGGCCATCTGCCTTTGAAATGCAGCAGATGCGTAATTGATATTCACTGCTCATTTGCCACTTGAATTTTGCAGACATTTAATGCTGCAATTGTTTATACAGTAAGACTCTAAATACCCTTTAGAGAATAGTTTACTTTTCCTCCAATACTTCTATTCCCTACCAGCATATAAGAATTGGTTCTTATATTCCTAGAGCTTCGGAAGTAGAATTTTTTTTAATGTTTTATGTATTTTTGAGACAGAGAGAGACAGAGCATGAGCAGGGGAGGGACAGAGAGAGAGGGAGATACAGAATCCGAAGCAGGCTCCAGGCTCTGAGCCGTCAGCACAGAGCCCGACATGGGGCTCGAACCCACGAACCGCGAGATCATGACATGAGCCCAAGTCGGACGCTTAAGTGACTGAGCCACCCAGGCACCCCCAAGGAAGTAGAATTTTTAAAAACAAATTTACAACATGGCTTTTTGGAGACAGTAATACAACAGTATCTGTAAAAATCGTAAATGGCATCCTCTTGATTCAGCACTCTCTACCTAGGGATAGATAGATCCTATGTATGGTATACTCAAGCCATCTACAAAACGATGGAGACACGTGGATGATCACTGCAGGGCTGTTTGTAAATACAGAACACTGAAAATAGCCTCATGTTCATCAGTGCAAGATTGATTAACCAATTATGAGTCGTTCAGACAATATAATATTGTACAACCTTTAAAAAGGATGAGGTAGCACTATAGGGATTGACAAGGAAGGATGGTGCAGATACATACAGACTTTCTGGAAGGATACACGAGAGTCTAAAGGAGTAAGGAACTAGGGAGCACATACGTATATAACATGTAAAAGTATCTCTATTTTTAAAAACCAGCCAAAAAAATTAATTTGCAAATAAAACAGTGTTAGTGGTCGGAAGGATTGGGAATGAAAAATCGCACGGCTAGATATCTACCAAGAGCTTCAAAAACATCTTCGCCATATTGCCGGTTTGTTCAAATAACCATGATTGGGGAGGCACCTGGGTGGCTCAGTCAGTTAAGCATCTGACTCTTGGTTTTGGCTCAGGTCACTCTCCCATGGTCTGTGAGTTCAAGCCCCTCATTGGGCTCCGCATTTACAATGCAGAGCCAGCCTGGGATTCTCTCTGTCTCTCTCTGTCTCTCTCTCTCTCCCCCCACTCCTCTGCATTCTCTGTCTCTCAAAATAAATAAACTTAAAAAAAATTACCCATGATTGAGATTCTGGTATTTATTAAAAAGACACAATGGTTATCCCTTCCCTCCTCCCTTCCCTGTTGTTCCATTGTCCTGAGTGGGTTGAGTGCCCTCTTCTGTGCTCCAGTTGTAGATAATGTAGGTTGTCTGTGCAGCAACCACACTCCCTTCTTCCTTCCTTCTTATGTGGGGTAGTAAGAATTGACCCAATTTCAAGCTTCAGTGGTAGATGCAGATACATCAAGCCAAGCACGGTGATTCCATGCCTCTTGGCTAATGACTAGTTCAAGATCTCATGCTTAAGCCAGTAAGTGCTTGGCTTTCCTATGGAGATGACCTGAGTTGACCGATTCAAAAAGAAAGGAAGAAATCATGGTTCCTATTTTAAGGAAAGACTCTTCTCTCCCCCCCAGGCTTGAACAAGGAAGTTGCCAATGGCAGTGAACTTGTGACCACGTGAGGGAAGCCATCCTGAAGACATAGCCCACAGATAATAACAGAGCCAAAAGACTTAAGGGGACTGAGGGTGAATGTGGAACCAGAGGCAGATCCTAGAATTGGCTTCCCCTCTGGACTCAGTATGAACTAAAGAATTTCCCTATCTTAAAGCCTGTTTGAGCAGGCATTTTACTTATTATGGGAGTCATTACAAACCACCCACCTCTGTCTCCCACTTGAACTGCTCATCCCTGCCTTTTTCTCTACTCCCATTGGTTCACCACTACTTCAAGCCCACGTTACTGCTGGCCTGGCCGACCTCCGTATCTTCCTACCCGGTTTCCTCTCCTCAGGTCATCCCTTCTTTGAATCCATTCTCCATATTACCTCTAGAGTGGTATTTCCACATCTCAACTCTGAACGTGTCATTTTTTGCTTCAAATCATCGATGCCTATTAGTAAAGTTTACTAATTTTACTCAAGTCAAGTCCAAACTCCTTATCATTTATTCGGAAAATAGTTTGTGTCTACCCCTAGCCAGGATTTTTGCCTCTTCTCCTCCATTCCCTTTTGCCTTCCCCATTCAAAAATGTTACATAGTTGTTGGAACATGCAACTCTTCTGTTTGCCTTTGTGTAGGCTCTTTCCAGGACCTGGGACTCCCCACCACCATCATCCACCTATCCACCTCTAATCTTTCAAAACTCACCTGAAACATCAGTGCCACGTGGTGGTTCCTGTTCTATGCTCTTCAACTCCATAGCACATTGATGATTTCTTTGTCATAACATTTATCTCAGTACATTTGAATTGTTTTTCTAATGGCCTTTCCAATTACACTCTAAAGTTCTTGAGATCAATGACCAGGTGGTATTTACACATATGCCCACAGATCCTCAGTGCTCACCATAATGTCTCTCTGATTGTAGTCCTCCATTAATGATTTTTTTTAAAAAGAAGAAGAGGGGAGAGGAGGGCAGGGAAGCTTCAAATTTGTTCTGCCCTTGGTACTTCATGCCTTTGGAGTGTGTATTAAAAAGGCTGCCTTGTTCAGTAATCGTGGGGAATGGAGAGGAAACAAATAACACTTGATACAGGTAATGTTCATGTTCCCAATTCCAGCAGCATATGGCAGTAGTTGTAATGGCCTAACATAAAGCATTCCCAGACAATATTAATGACCAACTAGGTTAATGACCGAAGACTAAGCCTCGGGCCATGAACACATTCTCCTTGTCATTAATCCCTACAAAACGGCCTCAGCTATGTTCATTACAGCTCAATTATGTTCACACTCCTCATGAGGAAAGAAAGCACTTCAGTCCTAATACCAAGCTATGTCCCTCCTTTTGCTTTGACACATGGGCAATAAAGATACAAAACAAATTATGAGTTCAAACACTAAGCATGGAAAAGAGGCAACACTATGGGAACTACTACTATGATTAGTCCCAATCATCAGTGGGGACTAAATCAGAGAACTTTGGAGGTCACAGAGAAGGCAGATGAAGATGTTCCTGATTCATACTTTCTCTGGGTATTCTTTGAAGGCATAACAGAGAAATGCTAAACGTGTGGTTCTCTCTAAATGCTTAGAGTTTGGATAAACATCTAAAAACTCAAAGGTAACTTTCTGCCAGTAAGAAAAAAAATTTTTTAAATGGACTTCTGATACCAACGTAATATTCAATCAATAGTTATGGAATGCTTCCTCTGAGCAAAATTCCATTGCCAAGTTGTGAGTAATTAAGACCCTCAAAGACCACGAAATTAAATTGCATAGAATGAACGCTCGTTGTGGTGGTTTTAAACATGTCACAAACCATGTTAACTCCCTTTCACCAAGAGGTGGAGTCTATATCCTCTCCCTTCCAATGCAGCCTCAGTGACTTGTTTGTAACCAAAAAAAAATGCAGCGGAAGTGAGTCCGTGTGACTTCCGAGGCTAGCTCAAAAAACGTGATACATTTCCACCTTATGAGCTTAGATACTCAATTTGAGGCCCTGAGCTACACATAAACAGTCCAGTGACCTTGAAGCAGCCATGTTGTGAGGAAACTCAGGTCATGTGGAGTTTTCCTACAAGAATGCTGTGGTCAAAAAACCAGCTGCGGTCCAGCGGATGGCAACACCCAGTGCCAGACAAGTGAGTGGAGATGCCTCCTCCGGGAGATTTCAGACTTTAGCTGTTGAGTCACCCCAGACTTTCACTCATCCCAGGTGAGGCTCCAGACATTATAGAGCAAAAATAAGCCATTACCACGGCCACCTGTTGGAACTCGTGACCCACAGAATTGGTGAGCATAACAGAATGGTTGTTTTAAGTCACAGAATGTGGAGTAGTTGCTACGTAGCAGTAAGTAGTGAGCAGAACACACACACACGCGATACATCTAGTTGCATCATAGGGGTGGTGACAGTGGGCATGTGCACAATCTCAGCTCACCTGTGCCCTACAGCAATCTGGGAGAAGCAGTCATCTAATGGAACTGCATTTAACCCGCATCTAGTACATTCTGAGGCTGCTTTGCTTGGGTGGCTCAGTCGGTTAAGCATCCGACTCTTGATTTCCGCTCAGGTCATAATCTCGTGGTTTGTGAGTTCAAGCCCTGCATCGGGTTTTGTGCTGGCAGTGAGGGGCTTGCTTGGGATTCTCTCTCTGCCCCTCTGGTGCTAATACTTTCTCTCTTTCTCTCAAAATACACAAACTTAAAAAAGTTCTGAGGTTGCTTCAATTAGACCACGTGGTACATTTAATCTGAGGAAAATTAATGCCAAAGTCAAGGTAACACTGACCTGGTACAAATGTGGCCTGTATCACAAGATAATATGAACTTTTTCTGATCATGGATTCTAAATCTCCCCCTGCCCAAGTGTGGCTTTCTGGTCTTTTCCCTCTACGATCTTTCTTCTGGATTCCTGTGCTTCTAGTCTCATTCCCAGATCTGCCTCTCTGAATCAAATCACTGACCTAAGTGCCTACGATATCTAACTGCCCATCAGCCATCTCTGCTGGGAAATCCCATTATTTCCTCCACACCTTCAACTGGATGGTCTTAAGCTAAGTGCAGCCCTTTTCTTCTGCAAATGTATTTCTGGCTCTGAAGTTGTTCCTGGCACCACTTCCTGACGCTCCAGATCCAACACTCTGTAGTCCTGGCTGACTGCTCCCTGTGCGTGGGTCCTACCATCCATCTATCCTATGGTCCTGATGATGCTGCCTTCAGAATGTCCCTTGAACTCATCCATGTTCCACTTTTCCCATAGTCACCACCATGCTGCCTCTTCATTCTCCACCAGAGTTCATGCATTTGATATTTTTAATGTTTATTCATTTGTGAGAGAGAGAGAGAGGGAGAGAGGGAGGGAGGGAGGGAGGGAGGGAGGGAGAGAGAGAGAGAGAGAGAGAGAGAAAGGCAGAGAGAGAGGGGGACAGAGGATCCAAAGCGGGCTCTGTGCTGAGAGCAGAGAACCCAATGCAGGGCTCAAACTCATGAACTGTGAGATCATGACTTGAGCTGAAGTTGGACACTTAACCAGCTGAGCCACCCAGGCGCCCCCAAGCATGTGATTCTAAATAGGTGTTCTCCCCCCTGTCTCCCCTACATACCACCACCAAATTAAACTTCCCAACCCTTACACCGGCTAAGTCAGTCCCCATGCGAGAACACAGGCCCCTCAATGCCTGTGGCTCCAATACAGGTGCTCATGGTAGCATCTGCAATGTCTTCCCCCATCTGGTCCCAACGTGCTCCAAAAGCTTTCCTCCTCCTCCTCCACAAGGCAAATCCTCTCCTACCAATCCCTCCTCCCCTACCTCTGCCCTCATGGGATCTCTATCATCTACCACAGTGGTTCATAATCCTCTCCTCCTGAATCTCCCTGATCTCTTTTTTCTTTTCCCAGAAAGATACTCCGTCCCTTCTCTCCCTCATCAAAAATAAACACGCCCCAATCTCACCTCTAAGAATTTATCTGAAGCAAATGAAAACAGGATCTCTAAGAGGTATCTATATCCTCATGTTCATTGCTGCATTAGTCACAATAACCAAGACATTGGCTAACCACAACAACCTACCTAAGACATTGGCCAACCGAGGCGATCTAACTTTCCATGTATGGATGAATGGATAAAGCAGATGTGATACACACACACACACACACACACACACACACACACACACACACACACTGGGATATTATTCAGCCACAAGGAAGAAGGAATTTCTGCCATTTATGACAACTGGGATGAATCTCGAGAGCATTACCCTAAGTGAAGTAAGTCAGACAGAGAAAGACAAATACAGTATGGCATCACTTAAATGTGGAGTCTTAAAAGCTAAACCTACAGAAAATAGTACAATGTCAGTTATCAGGGGCTGGGGGTGGGGTCAATGGAGATTATTGGTAAAGGTACAAACTTATAGTTGGAAGATGAGTAAGTTCTGGAGATCTAATATACAGCATGGTGACTATAGCTAATGATGCTGTATTATACACTTGAAAGTTGCTGAGAGAGATTTTAGATTTTCTTAGCACAACAAAAAAAAAATAAGTATGTGCTTGATGGAAGTGTTAGCTAATGCTAAGTGGTAATCATAATGCAATATATCAGTGTAACAAATCAATATGCTGAACACCTTAAACTTACACAAAGTATATGTCAATCATATCTCAATAAAGGGGGAAAAAACTGCATCCTCTTCCTCCACGACCCCGTCATAACTAGATCTCTAGGTCGCCCTCCCCTACCCCTCCCAGACCACTTCTCTGAATTCCTTCCCACGCACTGTTGGTACTGTGGCCCATAAGGTGGCACCATTTCCTCTCACGAGGTTGTGAGGTGTTACCTCAACGTATTCTGTAATTGTATTTCTTTGTGATATAGAAGCTCTGGAACAAGACTCGTGTGTTTTCCTCACCTCGACTTCCTCCCCAAAGCCTGGTCCTGTGCTAAACTGCCAGAAGTGATGGATCAATACTTTAATTCACTGAATATATGGAGAACAGTGCAAGGTGTTGGGACCAGATAAATTCCTTCAGGTTCTATGGCTTTTACCTTGATTGGAATGTCTTGCCCACAACTTTCCACCACTGCCTCCTTCTTGCCAATCACCTTTTAGCTTCCTCAGAAGGCTCCCTTGATCACCCACTCTAAAGCTATCACCCAACCACGGTTTCCCTACCGTCATTTTCAATTTGCTCTAGAGCAATTATCACTCCCTGATATTTCTATGTATTTTCAATGCATTTATTTTTTTAACCTCTCCCTGGGTAAGCTCAAGGACAACAAAAACCTTGTCTGTCTTGTTCACTTCACTGTATCCCTCATGTTAAAATAGTGTCCAAAAGACAGTAGGCACTCAATAAATATGTGTTGGATGAATGGATGAGAAATACTCCATATTGTTGATGTACTCCTACTCTGTTAAGGAAAACAGATACAAAAGTCAAATATCATATGGCAGTGTTATCAATAAGTGAAATGATAGAAAATATAAATATAAATGAAGTACAAGAAGAAGTGAGGAAGGTAGAAAGAGCCATAGTGCAAGTAGTGGAAAGAGCACACTCACAGGTGCACAGGCTTGAGCCAGCATGTTATTTATGGGGAGCAGGAAGAGCCAACGCGGCCAGGGCACCAATTCTGAGGGGTGGTGGCGGGAACAGTGGGAGTGAGACTGGACAGGGAGGCAGAGGTTGGAGCTTGAAGTAACTAATATGGTTTGTTATAAAGCTTGACCACTTTGTAGTGCATACGGACATCAAGTTGTATTGTCGTATATCTGAAACTTCTATATTGTTTATACCAATTTTACCTCGATTAAAAAATAAAAAGCTTGAGCTTTATTCCAGGTATAATCAAGTATAATCAGAGGATTTTAGACCTTCGTTTTAGAAGAAAATCCTAGATCTAATTACTAGAGAAATCAGAATCATTTTATAAATATCACTCCGGAAAATGTATGTACAGAAGATTAGACATAGTGAAAACAGAGTAGAAACAGAGACCCAGGCGGGTGAGATTATAAACTTGACAGTCAGTGGGAGGGATAAGGGAGGAGGGGCCAGATCACAGAGAAATGAGGGAGCAGAGGCAAAAGAACCTGGAGATAACTGAACAAGGTAGATGAGGGAGGAGGAGGAGTCAACAATGAATTCTGGGGTGACAGGCAAAATGGTCCTACCACCAATGGAAGTAAGACATGTAGACCAGGAGGAAGGTCACCGTTCCTCTTTAGGGTGAAGTGAATTTGAGGCACCCATGGGACAAACAGGAGGGTCAATCTGATAAGCATCTGGATTGGCAGTCATGAGAAACTTGGGAGCAAGGCCTGAGCCAAAGCCATGACTAGAAGGTCATGAATGTACAGACAAGAGTTAAAACCATGGGCATGCATGACATTGCTTGGGGAGTGGGACTGGATCTACGACTCAGGAAAGTGCTTCTCCAGGTCTGGAAAGTGAGACTAAAATTTCAATATCCAGGGTTATAAAAAGCACTCATTACTATAGGCCAATGTTACCTTGACACTGGAATTTAGTCTTCTAACTCTGTATGTACCCCATGGTTTCAGTCAATCACGTTTCCAGGACCTATGATTATGGCCAGGCCAAAATACCATATGTTCCATGTGACTTCACATTTTGGCATAGAATTCAGTGAGATACTGCTACCTGCACCAGTAACATATGGTCTCCAAATGACTATTAAACTTTGCAAAGCAGCCACACAATTAATTTTTAGCAGAGATCCACTAATAGCCACCCAATCATGTATAGCAAGCCTGGATGGCACGCATTTTGCATTTGCCAGAGAGAACATATTGCAGACCATATTTTAGTCATCTTCCCTTAGAGGGTAAGAAAATTTTGTTAGTTATTCAAGACAGGAATGCAAATTTAAATGTGCTCATGACAGGAGCAGTTCACCTGATCCTAGGTCCATCTGTTTTCCAGAACAACTGGCTGGTTGTCCAACGTGGTCCCTGATTTCAGAAACTGGAATGCAGACAGGCTTGGGCAACTTCTTTTAGATGGACTCTGGCTCATGCAGGAGTCCAGTGAGATGAGTTGGGGGGGATGGTAGTTCCATATCATTTTAATATAAAGAAACAACTGCTAATACTTACTGTGTATTTACTTTGACCCAGGAACAATGCTAAGTACTTTACCTGCATATCTCATTGAATTATCCCAAGTATTACATGCTAGCTACTATTATCCCATTTTACAGATGGTGAGACCTTTTCAAACAAGCATAAGCTATTTAGACAATTGGGCTTTTCCACTTACATTCATTTTGAGGAAAACTGAACCAATGATTTAGGGTTCACTGATGCTTTACCCACCCCCTCCCCGACCCCCGACTGGTTTTATAGGAGTCTTATAATGGTACACAAGTTGCAAAGACCACTGTAATGAGTACGTATTGTTTTTACTTTGGTAGTATCCCTTCCTCCTTCCTAGTAAAAGAGCTCTTCTTCTTCTGGAACCTGCCATTCTCACTCCATGTGATTCAGGTGAACTTATCAGTCAAGTGACCCAACTCCTTTCTCCCCACAGGTCTAGACACAGATGCCAACATGCTTGGTCAGAGAACCAGTGATTGGCCAGGGGCAAAACCTATTACCCAACAGGGCCTAATGGATGTTGAGAAATGACCTCATAAGGAAAGTCCCACTTATTTATCTGGGCCCACCAGCTCTGTGAACAAGTTATCCCGGATTTGCTGAGAGAAAGAATCTGCTAGAGCCTAAAGTTAACACAGAGCAAAGTAGAATAAAGACATAGAGAGAAACAGAGAAACAGGGTCTGGACTCTGTCACCCAAAGTCCTCAGTCCAGCTTTTCCTGGAACCACTTCATTCCTTGGAACGAGTCAGTACGTTTCATCAGTCAATACATTTCCCTTCTTTCTTAATGCTGGTGTGAGTGAACTCTGTCCCTTAAAACCAGAAAGACATAAAATGAAATAAAAAATACGGTCAGCAAAAACTTATCTGAGAGAGGCAGTATGACTCACTGATTTTAAATTTCACCCTCTGAGAGAGAGAAATCTGTACACTAAACACTAACTACAAAAATTATTAGTATCAAGATTTCAAACATACCCATTAGGAAATTCCATTTTAGAAGGTGGATAATTGAGTTTAAGAAGGATTTTAGCTACTGACTTAGATATAATGTTACAGAAACATTTTCTAGGCATGTTTTGATAATCATCCTATTTTATTTTCATTTTTTAAATGCTTATTTATTTTTGACAGACAGAGACAGAGTGAGCAGGAGAGGGTCAGAGAGAGGGAGACACAGAATCTGAAGCAGGCTCCAGGCTCTGAGCTGTCAGCACAAAGCCCGACACAGGGTTCAAACCCACAAACCGTGAGATCATGACCTGAGGTGACGTCAGACGCTTAACTGACTGAGCCACCCAGGCTCCCCCACAATCATCCTACTTTAAATAAACCAGAAAGATAAATGACACTAAGAACACTACCCACTATAGACCTGAATATCTAGGACCCCTGCCCTGGGCCCCAAGCTTACACGGCCCCACTCTGTGCACAGTGCTTCGGGTGGCTATGCTCTCTTACCACGTAATTATTATTCTTTAAATTTCTATAAAGGGGTCAAATTACCTTTTCAAATGTATTGGTTAATCGTTATGGAAACCATCACAATTAGCCAAGTCTTCTTGGGCGAGCTGTTTAGCGTCTCTGGATCTTAGTTTTACCATATAATAGAAAGATACAGTACCTGTCCTGACAACAGGCACAAAAGCACTTTGAAAATTAAAAGGGTTATTATTATTACTCAAGAGCAAGATTTCTTAGGACAGACTTTAATTTTATCCTATGCCTTTTGCCTTTCGCAATCTGGAGAAAATCCACGGTCTTTTTTTTGTTTTTTAAGTTTACTTATTTATTTTGAGAGAAGGGGCACTAGCAGGGAAGGTGCAGAGAGAGAGAGGGAGAGTGAGAATCCCAGCAGGCTCCATGGTATCCACACAGAACCCAATGTGGCGCTCACTCTCACAAACCATGAGATCCTGACCTGAGCCGAAACCAAGAGTTTGACACTTAATCGACTGAGCCACCCAGGTGCCCCAGAAAATCCATGGTCTATTAGAAATTCCAAATAGAGACTTGTCACAGGTCAAATTCAGAGGAAAATTATGTTACAGTTATAGAACTAGGACCTTGGTCATACCCCTAACCTGCCTTTCTGGCCACCGAAGCCTTTGTCACCTCTAGGAACTCTGTCCAAACCAGTCTACTTTCTATCTCCCAACAGCCTGGACTCTACCCTAATTCATTCAGTCTTCTCACCTCAGATTTACCCTCCTCTATTCTTCAACATGTTACTTAAACTTAAACCAGTTTTCCCATTCTAATAGTCAGTGGTACATCTTTTCAATTAATTTTTAAGTTCACTAAAGCCACGGACTGGCTTGTATTCTCCCTGTACAGAGTAGATACTCAGCAAATATTGGTTGGTTAACTAAAAAAGAAAATTTCCAAAGGAGGAAACTATCTGAGGAAAGACGAATCCATAATAAAATGAAATGAACTAGAGAGATGAAGTTTTACAAGAGCAGGTTATCAGCTAGAATCTATTCAAACAGACCAGAGAGCTAGTCTATTCAAGAGAATCCCAGAAATCTGAAATCAAATTTTTAGAAATACAAAGACTCTTCAAGATAATCTAATTCACATCTTTCATTCACTGAGAATAGTCACCCACTAATTTCTCTGACTTACGAATTGAAGTTTTTGCATATTTAATTTTCCTATCACAAAAACTTGACTTTTGGCAATTTTCTTACAAACAATGTGCAAGAGAATGGAACCTCAAAAACGTGGAAAATCTCTTATGGATATAAAAATATTTTTTTGTGCTAGAGTAAAAGCAGATGTCTGGAGCCAGATGTATGATCACCTTTTATTTTAAATTGCAATATGGAAAAGAATGCAGATAAACAAGACGATAGAACTACTCACCTTAAAATGTGAAAAACGCAGAATGGCTCAGATACGAGGCGCCCTTGATGGGCTAAATCCAAAGTGTTAGAAGATCCTGGTGGTGAAGTTCTCGACCTTTGACATGACATCAAAGTCAGCCCTGGCTTGAGAGTCAGAGGACCCTGATCGTGAGACTTTGCCCTATCACTTTCAGTCGTGGGACCACTGACAGTTTCTCAAATTCTGATTACCAAATAAGTTTGTCTTAAAACTAGGATTGTTGAAGGGATTGAGATAATACAGGTGAAGATGCTTTGCAGAAAATCGTAATTTGCACTATAGCCTAGCTAGCTAACTTACATTAAAATATTTTTATCTGAGCTTTCAGAATCTAAGAGCCAAAATATCCTAATACCACCTCTGTAGCCCCATGGCTATCCATCTCTATGCTGTCATTAGAGAAATGATCAACAAATCTTTGGCCCTAGCACATTCCAGCCTTTAAAGGGTTCCCCAAACTCATGTGATTTCAGCAAATGACACATAGCCAAGAGCTTCCTGCTCTATAATTAGTGACATCCTGCTGGAGGCTCCCAACAGTGTCTTTTCTTGCTTCCCAAAATTTCTGCAAAAATGAAGGAGGTGGGCTTTTCAATGGCATGTGGTCTTCACCACCAGTATCTGTCCTCTGAGTCCACCCTTCGTTGTTTGAGGACCTCCGTGTGGCATAGATGATCATCACCACCCCCCCCCCATACTAACTCTTCATTGAAAGAATCAGTGAAATGCACTCACCTCAAGGCAGTCAGCACATGCTTACAACCCAGGACCCCTTCCAGAGGCTCTAAACCCAGCACCAGCTTGGAAAAGTCACCTTTGGTACTTTTCAAAGGTCACCTGCTCTAGTCCGGTAGAATAAATCAGGCTCCCCTGGGGGGTAGGTCTCCAGACAACAGAGTGTGAACAAATGCAAATGATCACCCCTTCCAGTAAATAACACAAAACACTTCTTCTGGCATAAAAGCCATATGGTTGGGAACAAATTCTACCATCTAAAAGCAGCACTGCCCATATCCTAGGGTACAACTAAGACATAATGCTGAATAAAGCGTTACAGTTGCCCATCAAGGACCTCTATTCTAGACGCTATTCCTAGAGGTCTTATGTTATGTTTAACAGAGCTTAAAGGGACCCTACAGAGGACCATGACCCCCTCAGAAAGCAAATGACGCAACTAAGGCACAGAAAAAGGAAGCGACATATCCAGGACCGCCCAGGGAGTGGCACAGCTGGGAACAGAACGTAGGGCTCTCCAATTCCAGATCTGGTGCCACTTTGCAGAACCAAATAAATGTATTCTGCCCTGAATCATGTCGAGTCTACACGGAGTATAACCTCTGACTGCGTCCTTATCCAAAACCAAGGGGTGTGGCCAGTCGCTCCCCCCCCCCACCCCGGTTCCCTGCAGCCCAATGACTCGATACCACGAAATTGCAGAACTCCCATCAAGCCATCTGATATTGACCTCCCCCCAAACGGGGTGCTTATGAGCTCTGGCCTTTATACTATGCTACCCTCCTCAGTTAGCAGAGGCACTCCATAAATACTGAGAACTGATTGGCTGCTTGAGTAGCTAACAAATAATAATGTTTACAGCTTCCTTCCAGAACTCACGGCCAAAGCAACTCTGCTAAATGGCCTCCTTTCCTCCTCTCTTCCTCAGTGACTTGCTTATATACATTTTGAGACTCATCCTGCAATAGTTGGGAAGCAATTATGTTGAGGTTTCTTCTTAACAATGAAAAAAGGAACAAAGTCCATAGGGGAAAATTCCCCCTGAACCGGTTGTGAACAGGAAAACACACCTGACTATGGTTACACATGGTGCTCCAAGGTTGTCTAATCTAACGGCCCATTGTGATGTCAAGAGCCACTTCCCCCGGCTTCTGAGGGAGACACACATGCAGTCCTTTAATCCGGGCAGGAGGTGAGTGCTAGGGAGAGATCTGAGGGCAGAGGCCGCTGACACAGAGGATAAAGTCTGAGCCACGGAGACCTCCCGGACAGCAACCGTAATATTTGGGAGCACCAGGAACAGAACCTCAGTGCGTATGTCTCAGAAGCAGCTGGACCAGCATGTCGAGGGGATTTTTCCTTAGGGCTCCCAGTAAAACAGGAGCACGCCCGAATGCTCAGAAGCATGGAGAAGAAATCAGGACAGAAATGTGGAGGCAAACAGGCCCAGCTCTCCCTACAGCTGATTTTTAAGAACACATTTCTTCCCTATTTTAACATAATGCAAGATTTATTTCTGTCAAGCAATACTAGATTATATGCACACGCCTACCTGAACAGGAGCCTATGTGCCCTTATTTTTTTGCACATGACTCAGACTCCGGTTTCCCAGAGTCTCTTGGTCCTCAGAGACACTGCCACTGTATCACCTGTCAGTCAGAAATCCTCAGATCCTAACCATCCACGTATGTGACCATTGGACATATCAATGGTCAGTATCATTGGATACAGTATCATTGGACAATACAAGTATAAGGAAGGGAGAGGAGACCAGGGTAATTTCTCCAGAAAACAACTTTAATTCTTTTGACTACTTCTCTTGCAGTGGAATTGGAAGTCAGCAGAAGATCCCAGGCGTTTCAAATGGCTCTGGGGCCGAAACGACATTTGAGGCGAAAAAGAACCATGATCTCCGTCCCTCTTAACTTGACCCAGCTCATTGCTCAAGAGGCAGGCTCCCCACTGGCTCCTCTTCCAACTGCTCTTAACAAACTCATCAGGCCTCACAAAGCTGTATTTCCCCCTCTCAGTCAGAAAACACAGATCAATATACTCAGCAGAAGCACTTATGCTTTGTCCGTAAAAATCTCCTGTGTAACTATTAGAAACATTCACACGCGGAGCCTGATGCGGGCTATTTCCGTCAGCATTACCCTGGCATGTGAGCTAGTCAGCGAGGAGAAGGGGGGCAACACGACAGCGAAAGCAAACTTGAATCTAGAGCCTAGCCCGAAGTCAATCAGGTTAAAACAAGGTGACGCCACTGTCCCTGTATTGCTTAGACAGGCTAAGAGCGGAGGCCTTCTTAACATGATGTAAATCACAGAGAGGCTTAAAGGAGGTCAGTGGTCTACACTCGGGCAAGGGCCTGGACAAGGCCTGCCAGAGTCTCCCCTGCAGTCACAGTTGGGAGGTGGCTCTGCAGCCCCAGTGTTAAAAAGGCCACAGACAACCTCCTTGGCCACTTCCCCGGGGAAATCGGAGTAAACACGTGGGCACCTAGAAAGAAGATCCTATTCAATTGTTCCGTGGGCAAAAAAATTCCACAGTTGCTATGAGATGACAGAAAAACAAATCAACAAACAGGATCACCTCAACTTAGATGCAAAAGGCAGCGGGGGAGGGGAGGGGAGGGGAGGGAGGGGGAAGGATGCTGAGGAGCCAGGGGGAGGCGTCGGTGGGAATCTATTTCCAGGGGCTCTTAGCACCTGTTTGCAAGCATCTCTCTCAAAATAGCATTAAGCAACAAGTTTCTAAAATGGCAAATCTAGGGCTTCTCTTCCCTGAGAGTGCTTTGTCATGGCTGATGCTCTCACCCAAGAAATCATTTGCAACAAGCCTGCGGGATAAAGCGGAGCGATTTTTAGCATGTCTGCAGCACTGCAGCGGCAGCCCACGGTGCGGGAGGGTAAGGCTGGAGCTGGGCGCTGCCCGGGCCCCACCTCCTCCCGGAGCACTCACCATCAGCAGGCTGAGAGCAGAGTCGGGCACCAGCTGCACAGCCATGGTCTCCGATTCCCATGCACAGTCAGTTTGCCTGGGCCCTGGGTGACTGCGAAGCATCCACAAATACCTACAGCAAACCAGCCAGAAATCCAGACTCAGGGCGCAAAAGGCTCAGAATGAAGACAGGCCACATTTCATATGGGGCGGAGGGCGGGGGGGCGGTCAGGCGGATATTGGGAAGAAAGGGTGGGAACAGTGCTTAAGGATTTAAAAAAAAAAAAAAAAACAAGAATGAAAATAGGAAGCTGCAGGTTATTTAAAGGTGAGCCCTCCCTAGCTTCACCAAGCTGCATGAGCACAGAAACCACATCAAACACAAATATGAAAGCTGGGAACACAGAATTTTTAACTGATACCTTAGCCTAGGCAGCAGCAACTCTTAACTCATAATTAAAATAAAACATATTCCCTATTGCAGATAAATCAACCAACCCGATCACCACCACTACCCCCAGCCCCCCCCCCCCCCCCCCCCCCCCCCGCCAAACTCCCACCCCACAATCTCTCAGCAATTCTGCTGCATAAACATGCTGAATGTCACTACCTACCGCTTGCAATCTGGTCAGTATCTTCTCTTCCTGCAGAAAGGTGTGTCCCTTTTGCAAAAATCAAGTATCTGGGAGTGAGAGAGCCGAGCCTGACCAAAAGCACCAGGCAGTTACTGGAGATCAGCAAATGCCCTCATCACCACCGAGTAATAAGTCAGTTATGCAATGACCCCTCCACCATCCTTAAATCTACTTTCCCTCTCCAAGTGGACTGGCCAGCTTAGTTCCCCGTGGGGCTAACATACTTACAAGGAACATGTAATTACACTGCCTGTTCTGTTAGCGTTCTGATCTCCCAGGCTGTACCACATGTACGAAGCAGACAGGCACCCTCTACCTCTCTCCCTCCCTTCCTCCCGCCCTTCCTCCCTCCCTTCCTTTCCCTCCCATCTCTCCACCAGGCTGCCTGTTAGGAATTTTGAAGGAGCCTCTCTAGCTCACAGAGGTACAGGAGGCTAATTTGTAGTAAGAGACACTGCTTAAGACAATAAGGCAAATTAGCCTTGAAAATCATATCATGCAGCATTTTCCTTGGAAGATGTCAATGGCAAAAAAAAAAAAAAAAAAAAAAAGAAAGAAAGAAAGCCTGCCCAGTCTTGTTATATAATGAGAGGCTGAAAAGGCTTCTCAGAGTCAAAGATTTGAGAAAATTAAAACACTTTTTTTTTTTTTATGAGCAACGTCAAGCTTCTATGTCTTATTGAGTCTAATTATTCATCTACACATGGCAATTACTAATACTTCTAGTAACAGTTTTCACGTTCTCTTTCAATTTCTTCCTTCACTCACCTGCTGTAAGGACTCCAAAAATTCCTTGCAATTAACTGGACGCTGTGAAATGTAAGAGAAACCAACTTTGTAAATAAGAAACCAGGGGGGAGGAAATACATCACTTTTACGTGTTCCTATGGACAACTATATCTGTGGTCCCTATATCGTTCATATTTTAAAAGCATTTATTTCATTATCACAAAATGCTCAACAATATTCATTGAATGAATTAGAAGATCCCTCTCTAATTGTTTATCCTGTGGCCCAATGCGGCTAAAGCTTTATTCCATGGTGTCTGATTGGACTCTAATGCCCTTGACCTCAGGAACCTCTGAGAATCTTTGTACTGTCAGGTGCTTGGAGATTCACAGCATGACCGGAGTCATGTGAACGTGACCTTGCACTGAGCTGTGGGAATAGTCTAGAGTTGCTGGTGGGTTTCACAAAAGAATTTTTGATTATCACAATAATTCATTATTTGATTACAATAATTTAAAGAACATATCTATAGCATTACCTTAACCTTGCAGGTAGGTTTCTAAATGTATTCAAATGATAACTGCCGAGTGCCTAGTGTATACAGTACTCTATGATAAGCTTTGTAGAAGATGCAAAGCTAAATCATGGCCCTTGCCCTCAAGGAGCTTTTTATCTGACAGATACAATGATATCCAACAATCATCTACGATACATGACAATATGTGATAAATGCTGGAAAGTGACTTAAAAACAATTAGTTTGGGGGGCCCCTGGATGGCGCAGTCGGTGAGCATCTGACTTCAGCTCAGGTCATGATCTCACAGTTCATGAGTTCGAGCCTTACATCTGGCTCACTGTTGACAGTGCAGAGCCCGCTTCAGATCCTCTCTCTCTCTCTCTCTCTCTCTCTCTCGCTCTCTCTGCTCCTCCCCCATTTCCTTCCAAAAAGAAATAAAACATTTAAAAAATAATTTTAAAAATGTTTTAAAAATAGTTTGGGCCGCGCAGAGTAGGGAGAGTATACTTTTGGCTTCAAGAACATAGCAGTTTTTAAGCTGGAACTTGAGGAATAAGGAGAATGTCTTTCTTATGACCTGTGTTTTATAATTCTACACGGACCATGAGCTTGTAAAACACAGAAAGCACAGGGAGAAATTAATACTGTGCTACTGCAGCTGGTGGGTGTGGTGGGGAGGGGAAGGTGTGCCCATCGAGGGCCCAGCAGGAGCCTTTGCAGGCCCAGGGGTACAGGACGCGCTCGGGTTGCACAGGCAGGCCTGGGAGACTTGACCTCAACTGCTGGTGCCAGGCGTCAGCATAACTGCCTTTCTTTCTCCCTACTTTGCTTGGAAAACCTCATGCTGGAAAGAATACAATCCTGCCACATGCAGCAACGTGGATGGAACTGGAAGGTATTATGCTAAGTGAAGTAAGTCAGTCAGAGAAGGACAGATATCCTATGTGTTCGCTCATGTGGATCTTGAGAAACTGAACAGAAGACCCTGGGGGAGGGGAAGGGGGAAAAAACAGTTACAAACAGAGGGGGGGTGGGGAGGCAAACCACAAGAGACTCCTGAATACAGAGACCAAACTGACGGTGGATGGGGGGGGGGTGGGGAAGTGGGTGATGCGCAGGGAGGCGGGCACTTGTTGGGATGAGCACTGGGTGTTGTAGGGAAGCCAGTTTGACAATAAATTATATTTAAAAAGAAAAAAACCAAAAAACGTCATGCTGAACCTCTGCCCAGCTTCTTTAGGAAAAGAGTCTGCGGCCGACCTCGGGAAGACATGACTGGGAGGCGCTCTATCAGGGCGGCGAGAGAGAAGGAGCTGGGAAGGCAGGGCCCGGAGGGGCGAGCAGAGGTACAGTGCTGCCCGCTGAGCTGCGCAGTCAGGGGGAAAGGCTTCGGACGGGCACGGAGCTGCATGCCTTGGCACAGTCCGTCAGGGAGAGAGGGCCTCGCTAGCCTGTTCCTGTCTCCGTCTTGTTGGTCAGATTGACCCCGTCGGGCATGAAGTCCCTTGCGCTTCAGAGAAACACCTGCTACTACGCGGAATCGCGGGAAATTCAGAAAGGCCTGGCGTCTGGACCAGAAATGGAAGGAGGCGCCACAGACTCGGTGGGTCAGTCAGACAGGGCGCTGGCTTCTGAGGCTCCATCCTCGGCGGCTGTTCCCAAAGCCAGCCCACACCCTGGAGAGGTCTGCAGGGGCGCGCAGCGCTAGGAGCTGAAAAGTCAGCGGCGGCCGTAGGCCCCACCCAGCAAATAGCTAAACCCGGGGGAGGAGTGGGGGGGGGGGAACAGGAGAATCTGGGGGGTGGATGGACTGAGTGTGGTCAAAGTGTGTAGGCTTACACACTTCCCAATGTCTGAGGTTACACCCCCCATGAAATATTCCCTGGCTTTTCCACTTGAGTACTCTATTTGCTTTGTTTAGACAACTTCTAAGTTGCTGCTTTTTTTTTTTTTTTAAATAACAGCCATTCACTTTGCTCTAGTATCCCCGTCCTAGAGAGTGAGAAACCTGACATCAGACCTACTGTCAGCTGCCTCTGTGCCCCCGTGCGGCTCTGAGCACGGAGCTCAGACAGCGGTGGGTACTCAGTCCTATCAATGGGCACGAGGGGAGGTGCTGAAATGTGAAGGACACAGAGCAAGGGGGCCAGGGCAGCGTCCCAGGGCTGGGGGCTGCCGCTAGAACACAGGGAGTTGGTGAGAAGTAAGCATCTGACAGAGAACGAGGGAGCCCCGGGATTCCAGGGACGAGGGTGGCTCCACAAAGATGCCTGGAGCCTTTAGTAGAGTTAGAGACAAGGAAGTCCAAGTGCAAAGGATCACAGAGCAGCATGTGAGGAAAAGGAGTTAATTAGTATAAAATAGACTCGTACCTTAATCAAAAAAAAAAAAAAAAAAAAGTGAGATAGGAGTTCCCTAGGTCTTTTCAAAACCTTGTTCAAAAGCAATCCAGATCATAGAAGGGGGCATGCAGGACAGCAAGCAGTCCTTTCCTCCAAGGAAGGAAATTCCATCCTTGGCTGGTGTTACCTCTCAAGACACGTAATCCTTTTCAGTGTAGTTGCTCAACCAAGGGACAGTGCAATGTCACAGCTATCAAAAGCCATTACCTGAATGAATGAATGAATGAATGAATGAATGAATGAAATTAAACTTCCTCTGTATTTACTATGAAGCTGTTGTGAAGACACGATCACCGGATGACTCAAAATTTCCACCAGAACTCAGTACAAGAAAAGTGTCTGTGCCTCCTGAGGTGGCCTGTGTGATGGCTGGTGTTGTCCTCGGGCTCCCTGCTGAGGCATTTGACTCTTAGGAACTAGAATGTCTACTGTGTCATTGATTTACTCTGTGCCCCGAGCAAATACCATGAGGGTGAGGTAAAAATCAAACTCGCCTTCTGTTAAGTTGCACACAGTAGGCATTCTGTAACTGTTATTCCCTAGAAGTCTCTTTTTCATTCTGATAATGAAAATAACAGAACTAATCACAGTTGTCACATTTGGCTGCCAGAATACCCACAGCACATTATCATAGTTGGCATTATTACTTCCTTGGTTTTTCTCAACCTTGTTTTCCCTTCTAATTCATAATGTATTAGTCTTATTTAGTAGGCCTTTTTGTCAGTAAGCCATCTGAAATTCTTTTTTGGAAAGAGGTAGAACATAAATCATTCTTTAATGCATAAACTGCTTTCAAATAAATTTGGCACACTATGAAATATTTCGCAGCTACTAAAATGGCAATTAGGAAAACCATTGAGGAAATATGGAAACTTTCTGAGCTACAATGTTTGTTTGACCATAAAATGATACATATACTTTAATGGCAACCATGTAAATATTTGTATTTAAGAGAACAGGAAGGAACTTTTGCTTTCCACCAAGATGGAGTAACTGGGTAAAGTTTACCCTGAAAACAACAACAACAACAACAACAACAACAACAAAATGGGCAAAATATCTGAACCAATACTTTTCAAGACACAGGACATAGGACAACAAAGGACAAAGATAAGACTTACAATAATCCCAGGTTATTGAATTCAGAGTGTTTCCAGGCCACAGAACAGAGAAGGAAACGCAGGTAGAATCAAGCAGATTCCCAGAGGTGCCCGGGTGGCTCAGCAAGTTAAGTGTCTGACTCTTGGTTTTACTTTAGGTCAGGATCTTGCAGGTTGTAGGTTCGAGCCCCACGTCAGGCTCTGCACTGACAGCTTGGGGCCTGCTAGGGATTCTCTCTACTTCCCTCTCTGCCCCTCCCCTGCTTGCTCCCTCTTTCTCTCTCTCAAAATAATTCGTTGATTAATTTAAAAGCATTTTTAAAAGTGTATTCTCTAAATTAAGAAGAACCGAGAGTCAGGGGAAGACAAAGATGGATAGAATTCACAGGGCAGAACACCAGAGAGGACAGTGGTACAGAGAGAGAGACAGACAGAGTATCAGAGGTCTGTAAAAAGGCCCCCTCTGAGCATTTTGTTGGGTCTAATCACCATATGCACAGGAGGAAACCGTCCAAAGTTGGGGAAAGAACCATCTAAAATAATTAGAAAGGTTGGTGATTGGGGCTCACACAAGGCTAGAAATAGCACCTGTTCAAACCAGCCAGACAGGAAAGCCTCACAGATTCACGGTGCATTAGATGGGATGCTCAGAAGGTTCTTGCCTTGGGAGTGAGAAATAATTAGCCCTAGACTGATCACTCCCGTAAGTCTGCCTAACAAATTTGAAAATCAAGACCCGAAAGGATCAAACTGTTTCCAAGTAACTTAACTGTGTTCCAAAACAATGTTAAAAAACATTTATCAAAACACAAAAATGCAAAAAGGTAAAATTTACAATGTCTGGCACCTAAAAAATATTATTGGGTATGGAAAGAAGTAGGACAATATGACCACTAAGTAGAAGACAAGTCACTCAGGGCGCCTGGGTGGCTCAGTCATTTGAGTGTCCGACTTGATTTCAGCTCAGGTCTTGATCTCAAGGTCATGAGTTCAAGCCCTGTGTTGTGCTCCATGAAAAGAAGAAGAAGACGGTGACAAAACAATCAAAATCATCCAGGACTAACACAGATTTTAGAGTCAGGAGAAAAAAAACACATTAAAACAGTTATGATAGGGGCACCTGGGTGGCTCAATTGGTTAAGTGTCCAACTGTTAATTTCAGCTCAGGTCATGACCTTGTGGTTCATGAATTCTGAGCCAGAAATACAGAGCCTCCTTGGGATTCTCTCTCTCCCTGTCCCTACCCCTCCCCTGCTCATGCTCTCTCTCAAAATAAATAAATAAAACTTTTAAAAAAAAATTTAAAAGTTATTATCATTTTATACGTTATTCAAAAAGTCAGGTAGAGATAGGAAAGATATAAAAAGGAACCGATCTGAGCTTCCAGAGATTTAAAAATTACAATATTGAAAGGAAAAACAAAGCCACATTTGTTGGAATTAATGGAGGTTAGACATTATAGGAGAAAAACTTAGTGAATCTGAAAACATAAAAACTATTCCAAATGAACGCAGCTTAAAAATGTTTTATAAACAAAAACCAAAAACAAAACCACCTGTGAGTAGTGGAACAAGTTCAAGCAGCCGAATGTCCATGTAACTTGTATCCCTGAAGAAAGAGACACAAATATATGGGAAGAATTAAAGACCAAAATTTCCTCAAATAATATAGTGAACAAATTCTAAGCATGAAGAAAGCTACACCAAGGGACATCAAATACAAATTGCTCAGTATCAGTGATAAAGAGAATAATTCGAAAACAATCAGAGGCAGACAGATGTATCTATCATACACAGAGGGACAAAGATAAGGATGACAACAGATTCCTGGCTGGGATGAATGAAAACCAGAGGACAGTGGAGCGACATCCTTTAAAAAACTTAAAGGATGGGGCGTCTGGTTGGTTCAGTCGGTTAAGTGTCTGACTTCAGCTCAGGTCATGATCTCGCAGTTCATGAGTTCGAGCCCTGCGTTGGGACCTGTGCTGACAGCTTGGAGCCTGGAGCCTGCTTCGGATTCTGTGTCTCCCTCTCTCTCTGCTCCTCTCCCATGTGCACACTATCGCTTTCTCTCTCAAAAATAAATAAACATTAAAAAAATTTTTTTAATCAAAATTTTAAAGGAAAAACTATCATCCATTTCGGATTCCACATTCAACAAAAATATCTTCTAAAAATAAAAGCAAGATAAAGACTTTTTTGGACATGCAAAGTAAATAAAATGAAAACAGATCGGAAAGGAAGGAGAAAAACTTCCCACGCAGAAAACTCCAGCCCCAGGAAGCTTCAGTGATGAGTCCTAGTAAATATTCAAGGAAGAAATAATACCAATTCTCCATAAATTCTTTGAGAAACGGAAGAGGAAGAAATGTCTCTGAACTCATTTCATGAAGCCAGCATAAATATCAAAGAGAATATTAAAAAAAGAAAACTATAGATCATCACCCCCCATGAATGAAAATACAGAAATTCTAAACAAAAAAATTATAGAAAATAAAATCTAACAATATATTTAAAAAGTAATGCACTATGACCAGCCAGGCATTAGGAATATATGGTTGGTTTAATATTCTAAAAACAACCAGTGGAATTCACCATATTAACAAACTAAAAAAAGAAAAACCACACCATCAACACAAAAGACACATAAAAAGCAGTTGTCAAAATTCAACATCTCTTCCTGACTTTTAGAAACTTTCAAGCAACTAGGAATAGAAGAGAACTTTCTCAGTCTAATAAAGAGCATCTACAGGGGCACCTGGGTGGCTCAGTTGGTTGAGCGTCCAACTTTGGCTCATGTCATGATCCCACGGTTCCTAAGTTCAAGCCCCTTGTTGGGCTCTGTGCTGACAGCCCAAAGCCTGGAGCCTGCTTCTGATTCTATGTCTCCATCTCTCTCTGCCCCTCCCCCACTCGTGCTCGGGCTCTCTCTCTCTCTCTCTCAAAAAAAAAAAAAATATATATATATATATAAATATTTTTAAAATTTTTGAAAAAGAGCATCTACAACAAATTACAGCTATTACCATACTTAATGTGGAAGACTGAACACTTTCCCTCTAAGATCAGGAACAAGACAAAGTTATCTACTCTCAGGACCTCTCTTCAACATGGTAAGGGAGATTCTAGACAGTCCAATAGGACAAGTCGGGGGGGGGGGGGGAAATCTAGTCATATGGGAAAAGAAAAAGTGGTTTTTTTCACATCCAACATGATTTTTCGTGTAGAAAATCTGACGGAATCTACGAACAAGCTACTAGGATAAGAAAGTTGAGTCAAGTTGAAGGATACAAGGCCAATATTCAAAAATCTATGGTATTCCTATATGCCAACAACAGTAAGACATTTAAATTAAAAGTCCAACTAACAATAGCATCAGACCATATGAAATTCTTAGAGAAAAATCTGACCAAGATGCAAAAGAACTGTACGCTGAAAAGGACAAAGCACCGCCAGGAGTAAGCAGAGACTTAAATGGAGAGACAGACGGGGCTTATGGGTCAGAAAACTCCGTGTTCTTAAGACACCCATTCTCAGGGCGCCTGGGTGGCACCTGCATGGCTCAGTCGGTTGAGCGTACAACTCTTGGTTTCAACTCAGGTCATGATCTCACGGTTCTTGGGTTCAAGCCCCGCGTTGGGCTCCATGTTGACAGTGCAAAGCCTGCTTGAGACTCTCTCTTCCTCCTTCTCTGCTCCTCCTGTGTGCGTTCTCTCTCTCCAAAACAAATAAATAAACTTAAAAAAAAAAAAAACAGATGTCCCTTCTCACCAAACTGATTCATAGATTCAACAGAATTCCAACCCATGTCCCTTCTGGCTTTTATTGCAGAAATCAGCAAGCTAATTCTAAAGTGATATGGAAATGCAAAGGACACAGAATAGCCAAAACAATTTCAAAAAAGAAAAATAGCTTTGGAGAACTAACTCTGCCTAACTTAGAGATTTACTAGCAACTTACAGTAGTAAAAACAGTGTAGTAGAAAGGCAAGTGGTTCAACAAAACCAACAGAGAATCCAGAAAGAGAGCCATACATAGATGGACAACTAATTTTTGACAAAGGTGCAAAGGCAATTCGCTGGAGACAGAATAGTCTTTTTAAGAAATGATGGTGGGATAAGAGAATATGCACATGCAAAAGAATTAACTTCAATGCATTCCTTGCAACATACACAATATTTAACTCAAAATATATCACAGACCTAATCACAAGACCTAAAACTCTAAGATCAGTAGATGAAAACATGGGAGAGAAAAATCCTTGTGACTTTTGGTAGAGCAAAAATGTCTTAGATGTGGCACCCAAATCACAACTGATAGAAGAATAGATCAATAAACTGGGCTTCGTTAAAACTTCTGCTATTTGGAAGATACCCTTAAGAGAGTAAACACACAACCCACTCGAGGTGCCTGGGTGGCTCAGTTGGTTGAACATACCACTTTGACTCAGGTCATGATCTCATGGTCCATGGGTTTGAGCCCGGAGTGGGGCTCTGTGCTGACAGCCTAGAGCCTGGAGCTTGTTTTGGATTCTGTGTCCCCCCCTCTCTCTGCCCCTTCCCCTGTTTGCACTCTGTCTCTCTCTCTCAAAAATAAATAAATGTTAAAAAAAAAAAACATTAAATAGCAGCAAATATTGGCAAAGCATGTTTGGTACAGGTGCTATAGCCAGGACATATAAAAAGCTTCTTAGGGGCACCTGGGTGGCTCAGTTGGTTAAGCACCTAACTTCAGCTCAGGTCATGATCTCACAGTTTGGGAGTTCGAGCCCTGTGTCAGGCTCTGTGCTGACAGCCCAGAGCCTGGAACCTGCTTCGGATTCTGTGTCTCCTTCTCTCTCTGTCCCTCCCCCACTCATTCTCTGTCTTCCTCTCTCTCTCAAAAATAAACATTAAAAACTTTTTTTAAAAAAAGCTTCTTCATTCTCAATACTAAGGACACAGCCCAATGAAAACTGTGCAAATGATTTGAATAAGCACTTCACAGAATATATATGTATGGCAAATAATACAAAAAGGCACCTGGCATCAGTCATTAGGAAGATTCAAGTTAACATCATAATGAGACAACACACCTATTACACGGCTACAATTAAAAAGACTGGCCCCACCAAGTTTTAGGCAGCATGTGGTGATCTGGCGGTAACGTAAAATAGAACACATGCTTTGGAAAACAGTTTGGCAGTTTCTTATAAAGTTAAACACACATCTACCTCCCGAGCCAGCCGTCCTAGGAGAAATGAAAGCCTAGGTTCATATAAAGACTTGAACGTGACTGTTCACGGCAGATTTATTTGTAATAAGTCAAAACCTGGAAACTTAAATGTCCATCAGTGGGCGAATGTCTGAACAAATTGTAGAGCCCTATGATGAAATCCTATTCAGCAATTAAAATGAAGGAATTGGTGACACATATTACAACATGGATGAGCTCAGGGACATTACGCTAAGTGGAGGGGGAGGGGGGGCAGATGCAAGGACCACATATTTTGTATTCCATTTATAAGAAACATCCGAAAAGGGCAAACCTCTAGAGACAGAACGTACATCAGTGACTGCCTGTATGACGCGGCTGCAAAGGGGCACAAAGCGTATTCTAGAACTGGATGGTGATGACGAGGTGCACTCTTCTATAAATGTAATTACTAAAACTAACTGTATACCTAAAAATAGGTGAATTTTATTGTATGTAAGTTATACCTTACTGCATGGAAAAAAAACCTGGGGTTTTTGAAAGAGAAGGCATGAACTAGCGACATAGGCAACAACATGGATGAATCTCAAAATCATTAAAGTGAGTCAAAGAGTCAGGAAGAAGGGCTTACCATGGGGCAAAAGGAGACCTGGGGGTGACGAGTACGTCTGTCATCTTCCTTATGGTCGTGGTTTCATGGATATACACAAGTGCCAAAACTTATCACACGGTGTGCTTTAAATATGTGCAGGTTATTCTATGTTAACTTTGTGTCAATAAAGCTGGTTTTTCAGGCTCACAGATGGTATGATACTTACCAAAAAAATAAATTCCATTAGCGGGTGGAATTGAGTGATTTTTCCCCATTTCAAATTTTTGACTTCCCCTTCTATTGTATTTTCAATAATTAAAATAGCAATGTTTGTAGAAATCCTTTATTACCCAAAGAAGAAAAGCACAGCCTGAGGAGCCATTAGGGTGGGGAGAAGATGTTGTTTTTTTGTTGCTGGCGAGGGCAGAAGAGCCTGGGTGTACCTTAAGGCACAAAACAAGACACCAGCAAGGAGATGAAAAGACAGAAGGATTCTACAAACACCAAAGGAGTGGGGAAGGGGGTCCAGGCGGAGGGGTTATTTTTCACAGGGAAGCGGGGAGCTTATTCCCGTGAGATGAGAAGGAAGGAAAGGGGAAAATGCAGAGAAATGTCACGCAGGTGTGGAGCAGCAGAAACAGATACTATAATCTGCTAAGGAGGGCGCAAAGCACCTTCTTTCAAGGGTCTTGATCTCAGTAGATGCTCTTCATGTTCCCGTCCCTCTCCCGTGTTTCTCCACACAACACAAAGCCCTGGAAGCTGCTGGGTCGTCGACAGCAGACCTCTGGACGGTAGATCCACCGCTGCCTCCCCTGGGGCCCCCCACCCAGGGTTACAGATGTCTCTCACTAGCAGACACACTGTCCTCAGCTATAAAGCAGGGCACCGAGTCCACTGCAATCCTGTGTTGTGCCTAGGGGACCTGCTCCCCGCAGCCTTCCTCTGACACATCCTTGCTGGGGTAGCTGAATCCACATAACTGGCTAGTTTCTCTGTCTTCTGCTGAGCAGTCCAGTTCCACAACATTCCAATCCTGTCCCCAACTCTAAGTCACATGCTACCACACACAGAAGAGCAGCCTAGGTCACCTTTCCCAGCCTCACCCATGGCCAGGATTCCTTCACTCCAAGGACCCTCAAAATAAAGGTGATTCCGCCCACCCCAGTTCCCAAATGAAACATGCAACATGCTTAAGGAAGTCAAACCACAGGAAACGGGCCAATGGGTACATTTCCTGGAACCTCCTAATACTCCCAATTAATCCATTAATCTATGTAGGTGTTTCTACTCATTCTTTCTTTACGTAAATTAAATCCCAAATTCCTTCACCTAGCTTAACTACCTTTCTCGACAGCCTCTCCCACCTTTAACCACAGGTAAACGCTTTCTAGTATTTGGATCAGGGTCAAAATTTTGTGTTCTGGCTCTTTTTCCCTATGATCTTTTTTTCTGATAATATATTTCTAATTTCCCATCTCAGACTCAATCCACAGTCTCGCGGAAGATTACTAAACTATAGGTTACATCATCACTCTCCAAGTGTCGAACATTTATTTGGTTTCCAGTTATTATCACAGGTAATACACTATAACTACTATACAACTATACTAAGTATAATAATACTTAGATTATTTTCATGCAAAAGCATCCCCATCATGAAATTCTTAGAATTAAGCTTACTTGAATGCTGCCTAAAATACTGCCCAATGAAGAAATGAACCCATCGACAGGGTCTTATCTACTGCATGAGGCACCTTCACTTTAAGATTTATTGGCATGTCCCTCTGATATGGGATCATTTAATGTGTGTGTAATTTACTTTGGAACTAATTTAATTTCTATTTATCTCCTTATAAAAGATGTTACATATTTTTCTTGTATGTGGCTTGTTTATATACATACACAGATATATATATATATATATATGTTATATATATACACACAAACATACATATCTATGCCTATTTGAGATTTGGTGCTAATTTTAGAGATTTTAGAAGCTCTTTATATATTACACATACTGAATTTCTATGTGTTGCAGTGAAATATTGTTTTATTAGGTGCCTGGGTGGCTCATTCGGTTAAGTGTCTGACTCTGGATTTCAGCTCAGGTCATGATCTTGCAGTTTGTGAGATCAAGCCCCGCATCAAGCTCCATGCTGATGGTGCAGAGCCTGCTTGGGATTCTCCCTCTTCCTCTCTCTCTGACCATCCCCAACTCTCTCTCACCTCTCTCAAAAATAAATAAAAACTTTTAAAAATATTGTTTTATGAGCTCTTTATATATTCTCTATATTAAAGTTCTATCTATTGTTGTAAGTTATTAGTCACAGAGAAAAGAGAACCCTTTTGCACTGTTGGTGGAAATGCAAACTGGTGTAGCCACTCTGGAAAACAGTATGGAGGTGCCTCAAAAAATTAAAAATAGAACTACCCTACGACACAGAGACTGCACTACTAGGTATTTATTCAAAGGATACAAAAATGCTGATTCAAAGGGGCACATGCACCCCAATGTTTATAGTAGTGTTATCAACAATAGCCAAATTATGGAAAGAGCTCATACGTCCATCAACTGATGAATGGATAAAGATGTGGTTTATATACGTAATGGAATAAACTCGGTGATGAAAAAACAACGAAATCTTATCATTTACAGAAACGTGGATGGAACTAGTGTGCATTATGCTAAATGCAATAAGTCAGTCAGAGAAAGACATATATCTGATTTCACTCATGCGTGGAGTTTAAGAAACAAAACAGATGAACATAGGGGAGGAGAAGGAAAAATAAGATAAAATCAGAGAAGGAGGTAAACCCTAAGAGACTCTTAAATACAGAGAACAAACTGGGGGTTGCCGGAGGGGAGGTGGGTGGGGGGATCGGCTAAATGGGTGACGGGCATTAAGGAGGGCATGTGTTGAGATGAGCACTGGGTGTTGTAAGTGACGGATCACTGGGTTCTACTCCTGAAACCAAGACTACACTGTATGTTAACTAACTTGAATTTAAATAAATAAATAAAAGGGGTGCCTGGGTGACTCAGTTAAGCATCTCACCCTTCATTTTGGCTCACGTCATGAATCAGGGCTTGTGGGTTCAAGCCCCACGGGATTCTCTCCCTGTCTCTCTGCCTCTCCACTGCTCATGCTCGAGCTCTCTCTCGCTCTCTCAAATAAATACACGTTTAAAATAAATAAATAAATGAATAAATAAATAAATAAATAAATAATAAAAAATATCAGTAACTCTAGGGGCGCCTGGGTGGCGCAGTCGGTTAAGCGTCGACTTCAGCCAGGTCACGATCTCGTGGTCCGTGAGTTCGAGCCCCGCGTCGGGCTCTGGGCTGATGGCTCAGAGCCTGGAGCCTGTTTCCGATTCTGTGTCTCCCTCTCTCTCTGCCCCTCCCCCGTTCATGCTCTGTCTCTCTCTGTCCCAAAAATAAATAAATAAACGTTGAAAAAAAAAATTTAAAAAAAAATCAGTAACTCTAAAGAACATTTCTGCCAATACTTAAAAATGTTTTCTTTATTTTGCTATTTTATTTGTAATTTATTTTAGTTGTACAGATGTTTGAATTTTATTTAAATACCTTTGCACATCTTCATAACTTCTTTAAAAATCTAAAATGGTTTCCCTCAAACTATCTCTTTGTATATAGTTTCATTTTCTGTTTTGATTTTTTGAGGTAAATTTGGTTTTTGCCGCATTGAAATGAAATTACTCTAGCAGCATGTCTAAAATAATTAGATTCTCTATAATTCTATTATACTCATTTGCCATATATTATGTTTTCAGGTGTACTTAAAATTATTTATGCATGCTCTATTTTATTTCAATGGTCTACATATCCAGTGTTACGCTGGCTCAGTTTGTTTTTTTAAACAGTCTGTTTTGCAAGATAGTTATTATTCCTTCATTAACACTTTAATATTATTGTCTATCTTTCCAAGTATTCTGTAGAATCAATTATTTTGAATTTTGTATAATGCCAATGACCTCACTGGTATCTTAACTGAAGTTGTGTTAAAACTGCAAATTAAACCAGAAACAATTTCCACTTATATTTATTGTTCCTCCCCAGGAGTAGGATATATTTTCTATATATTCAAGCCTTTTTCCACCATTAAAATTTTGTAGTTTTTTTTCTTTTTTGGATTGGTGCTATACGCCCTTACACAAGTTTAATTAACATATAATTCAATGTTGTGGCTGTCATAAATTAAAAGGCTTTTGACTATTTTATTTTTAGCTAGATAATAAAGGCATCTGAGACGGGGATTGATTTGTGTTATTCTATCTTTTGACCAGCAGTTTTTCTCCACTGTTCTATTATCTCTAATAGCTTCTGGTTGATTATTTTAGCTCTTCTAGGTGTATAATCATAGTTTCCTAATGGAGTTCCCTTTAAAGCTCATTTCTTTTTTGTACTTTATTACATGGACAAGAAAATATAAATCTCTACAAAATACTCCTTGTGACAGCCACTCCATCCTTCCTGCTGCTGATGATGAAAAGTTCACACCACATTTGGTCAGTCAGCACAACCTGCTGACTCTACCTTCAAGATACTTCCAGAATCCCACTGCTTCTCAACATCTCTGCTCCACTATCCTCTCTCACATGGATTGTTATTACAGTGGCCTCCTAATCACAACCCCAAAGAGCAGCCAGAGTGACCTCAGAACTTAGGTTAGAAATTCTAACACCTCTGCTCAAAACTCTCCAAGGGCCCAATATTTCTCACGAAGCCCTGTATGGTCTGTCCCTTCTACTCATCTAACCTACTCTGCTCATTAACTTTTTCCCAGCTATAGTAGACTCTACTATTCATTAAATATATCGGATATGCTTCTGCCTCAGGGCCTTTGCACTTGCTGCTGTGGATACCTAGAAATCTCTTCCCTGGGTATTTGCACCTTTCACCCCCTCATATCCTCCAGGTGTTTGCTTAAATTTCAGATCCTGAGGGAGGCCTCTCCTGACTCCCTCATTTAAAAACATATCCCCCTCTCCTGTGCTCCCTAAGCTTTTCCTGCTTTATTTATCTCCATTGCACTTTTCACCATCTGACATTACCTATGTGTGCTGATTTTTCATCTCCCTACCCATATCCTTCCCACTCCACCCTGCTTACCACCAAACTAAAATATAAGATTCACAGTGCAAAGATTCCTAGATGTTTTACCCATTACTGTATCCCCAGTATTAGGAGGGAGATGCTCAATAAAAAAATTGTACTGAATGAAAGCACACCTATGTTTTGCATCAATTTGAAGATAAATCACTCTGAAAATATCTAAATTCAGTATTATTTTTACCTATGATAATAAATGGAAGTTTTTTTTATCATAGTTTGGATGAATAATTTTATTCCTTTGTTTTCAGAACTTTGATTAGGAATCGGTACTGAATTTTACTAAAGACTTCATCAGACAGGTGTAATTTTATATAGCATGCCATCCCACACACAGTTAATGCATTTTGGTAAATATTTCTCCTTTGAAGAATTAAATGAAATTAATCTCTAGGGATATTCCTAAAAATAACGAATATATTGTTCAACTGAACTTATTGCCTTTTCATGGATGCAGACCAATGGTTCATCCACCAGAGAGCAAAGAGGAAATTCTAATGATTCAGCCAGCATGAAAAATAACCAAGATGAGGACGAAGTGCTTTGCTGACATATTTCAAATTGACCCCTGTGAATATGTCTTATTGTCTGTGTACGTAACGTTGATTAATGCCTATGTCTGGGTTACTTGATGGGAGTTGCAGTTATCAACAACTAGTTTTATGCAGTTTAGTTCAGTCATATTACATAGCCCATGAGTTATCATTTCGTTTAACCTCCTTGATTACCTGACTCTTTTGTCAACATCTGGCAGTTTCCTTATTCCCCACTATTTCCCACAAATAGCCCCGCAAGTAAGAAGCAGAATGTAACTTCCAATTCTAACATATGTATCTGTAATGACAGCACAGAGAAGTGTTCGACTATTTTAATGAATAAATTACATTAAACTTTGTCTTTCAGTGGTAAAAATCTGGTATTCACTGCAGAATAAAATACTATAGAACTCAGAATACTTAGAAATATTTTTGAGCTGTTTTTATACTTGCAAATATTAAAAAATTCAGTGAAATCTTAACCTGGTTAGAAATTCAAATATTGTATCAATTTTAGATAGTTTTGGTTCATTCCCTGTCCATTCAGTCTCTCACTATACAAGATTAATATGGTGGCCATAATTTGTTTCAGGTAAAAGCAGTGTTCCTGACATGGGACACAGAAATAAATTTCTTTATCATCTTTCAAATATGCAATGGAAATTTGCCATTTAAAAGAGTACTCTACCCAGCAAAGGAAACTATCAACAAAACAAAAAGGCAACTCACAGAATGGGAAAAGATATTTGTAAATGATGTATCTGGTAAGGGGGTAATATCTAAAATATGTTTTAAAAAAACCCTCAACACCAAATAAAACCAAGTAGTCCAACTGAAAATGGGCAGAAGACCTGAATAGATGTTTCTCCAAAGAAGAAATGCAGATGGCCAAGAGACACATGAAAAGATGTTCAACATCCCTCCTCATCAGGGAAATGCAGTTCAAAACTACAGTCACCTTACAGCTGTCAAAATGGGTAAAATAAAAAACATAAAACATTAAGTGTTGGCAAGGATGTAACGAAAAAGCAGCTCGTGGGCAATGCTGATAGAAATGCAAACTGGCGCAGCCACTATGGAAAACATTATGGAGGTTCCTCAGAAATTAAAAATAAAGGTACCCTAAGACCCAGTAGTTTGATTACTGGGTATTAACCCAAAGAAAATGAAAATAGAAATTCAAAAATATACAAGCACCCTATATTTATTGCAGCATTGTTTACAACAGCCAAGATAGAGAAGCAACCCAAGGGTCCATCCATAGATCAATGGATAAAGAAAATGTACACACACACACACACACACACACAAGACTATTACTCAGCCACAAAAAAGAATGAAATCTTGCCATTTGCAACAACATGGATGGACTTAGAGAGTATAATACTAAGCAAAATAAGTCAAAGAAACACAAATACCATGAGTTCACTCATATGTAGAATTTAAGAAACACAATAAGCGAACAGATTAAAAACAAGACAAAAAAAAAAAAAAAAACAGACTCATAAGTACAGAGAACAAACTGGTGGTTGCCAGAGGGGAGGTCGGGGGGAGGTGTGTGAAATAGCTGAAGGGGATTAAGAGTACATTTATCTGGGGGCGTCTGGGTGGCTCAGTCGGTTAAGCATCCGACTTCAGCTCAGGTCACGATCTCACGGTCCGCGAGTTCGAGCCCCGCGTCGGGCTCTGGGCTGATGGCTCAGAGCCTGGAGCCTGCTTCCGATTCTGTGTCTCCCTCTCTCTCTGCCCCTCCCCCGTTCATGCTGTGTCTCTGTCTCAAAAATAAATAAACGTTAAAAAAAAAATTAAAAAAAAAAGAGTACATTTATCTGTATGAGCACTGAGTAATGTATAGAATTGTTGAATCGTTATATTGTTGTGCACCTAAAACCAAGATAACATTGATTTTAAGTAATTAATTTTTAAAAAGTGCTATGCCTAACCAACACTATCTCAGCCATGTGAGCAAGGTTAATATCAACAGTGCTAAGTCAGACTGATACAATGTACCCTTCATACCATGTGATGAAAATGACGCTTGAAATAAAGGGTCTTCCTCCCCAAAACCTAATAACTCAAGGCTACTCATGAGAAAAGCACTAGACAAATCCCACACGAGGGACATTCTAAAGAACACCTGACCAGTGTTCCTTAAAACTGCTCAAGTCGGGGCACCTGGGTGGCTCAGTCGCTTCAGCGTCCAACTCTGGATTTTGGCTCAGGTTATGAACCCAGGGTTGTGGGATCGAGCCCCACATCTGGCTCCACACTGAGCATGGAACCTGCTTGAGAGATTGTTCCTCTCTCCCTCTGCCCCTCTCCCCTGTTTGCATACTCTCTCTCTTTAAAACAAAACTGTTAAAGTCATTGAAAATAAGGGAAGTCTCCAAAAATAAAAAAAAAAAATTGTCATAGCCAAAAGGAGCCTAAGAAGACGTGACAATCAAATGTAATGTGGTTCCCTGAATGAGAGCCTGCAGCAGAAAAGGGTCATTAGGTAAAAATGAAGGGACTCTGAATGAAGTATGGACCTCAGTTAAAACTATGTATCAATATCGAAGCACCTGGGTGGTATCCAACGTCTGCTCAGGTCATGATCTCGGGGTTTGTGAGTTCCAGCCCAGCACCGGGCTCTGTGCTGACAGCTCAGAGCCTGGAGCCTGCTTCGGATTCTGGGTCTCCTTCTCTCTCTGCCCCTCTCCAGCTTGTGCTCTCGTTCGCTCGCTCTCTCTCTCTGTCTCTCTCAAAAATAAACGTTAAAATAAAATTAAAAAAAAAGAAACTATGTATCAATATTGATTTTGGCAACTGCACTATACTAATGTAAGACATTAATAATTCGGGGAAACTGCATGTGGGATAGTAAGAGAATTCTCTGTACTATCTTCTCCATTTGTCTCTAAATCTAAAACTTTCCTAAAAATAAAAGGTCCATTTTTTTAAAACTTTTTAAAATGTTTATTTATTTTTGAGACAGAGAGACAGAGCATGAATGGGGAGGGTCAGAGAGAGACAGAGACACAGAATCTGAAACAGGCTCCAGGCTCTGAGCTGTCAGCAAAGAGCCCAACACGGGGCTTGAACTCATGGACCGTGAGATCACGACCTGAACCAAAGTCGGACACTTAACCGACTGAGCCACCCCGGTGCCCCTACAAGGCTTGTAATTTTATTTTATTTATTTATTTATTTTAAGATATTTTTTTTTAATCTTTATTTATTTTTGAGAGAGACAGAGACAGAACATGAGCAGGGGAGGGGCAGAGAGAGAAGGAGACACAGAATCCGAAGCAGGCTCCAGGCTCTGAGCTGTCAGCAAAGAGCCCAATGCGGGGCTTGAACTCACGGACCGCGAGATCGTGACCTGAGCCAAGGTCGGAAGCTCAACCGGCTAAGCCACCCAGGCTCCCCTAAAAGGTTTATTTTAAAAAAGAGATTTGTGAACATGGCTAAAACGTAGGCAAATATATTATTATTGTGATGTGTTTTCATAATTGATGCTGAAAAGAGTTCCAAACCTGTCTGTAAAAATTCAAATTCAAGTAAGATATTTTACAGATATGTGGTAATGTGGATTGAGGTATTCTTTTCCTCCTGTGTTCTGTGAAGATACCTAAGTAATCTTTGGCTTGAATAACTTAGACGATTATCTTCCTATCCACGTTGGCTATATTTGTGAAAGGAGCCTCCCTTCATAAAAATCCAAACAAAGAAGATAGCAACACTGGTTGTCACCGGTAAGTGGGATGGTAAATAAATAACAGATATGTATCCCACTTTAAAAAAAAAAAAACCAGAATGAAAAATATTTTTTCACAAGTGAGGATCTCTTTGTAAGATATATGACCGGGAACAGGTGTCAGCCTGGCTAGTAATAACCGCAAAGGTCACAGAGCTCTGGCCCTAAGCGCACAGTTGCAAACAGGGCATCAGCCAGCAGGAAAAATCCCTGCGACTTGACAACAAATGATCAATCCATCACCTTCCCGTGGGAACTAACAGGGTTGGGCCCTATCGGGTCAACAAGCTGAAGACAACCACAGCATGCCCTTGGCACTCTGTCCCTTCTCCCCGAGCTAATGTCAAGACAGAAAAGTCAAGCCAAGAGCTGCAAGCAGAGACAATTTTGAGTTTATAAAGTCAGCATTACTACGAAGTTAAGACAAACCCTAACCTGCAATTCTCTGTGTCTGTATCTTTCAGGATCGACTTCTGATTTTCCACAGGAGAACTGAAACCAAACATTCCCTAGCAACGTATTTTAATGTAAAAGAGGGAGCAAAGGGGGTTTGGGAATGAGTCTCGGGAGTTATTTCCAAAGGTCTAGCTTCCATGACCATGAGCAAACCACCGCTGACTTACTCTTTAAATGTTTTCATATTTTGAATATTCACCGATGTAAAAAGACAGCAACATTACATTTTCATAGGAATATACTAAATATGATATTTCTATGAAAGTTCTCAGGAAGAAGTTTACTTAAGAATAATGAAAATATTGGGGCGCCTGGGTGGCTCAGTCAGTTAAGCATCTGACTCTTGATTTCAGCTCATGTCACGATCTCACAGCTTTTGAGTTCAAGCCCCACATCAGGCTCTGTGCTGACAGTGTGGAGCCTGCTTGGGATTCGCTCTCTCCCTCTGTCTCTGTCCCTCCACTCCCCGCTCTCTATGTCTCTCTCAAAATAAATAAACACTTACAAGTGTTTAAAAAAGAAGACTGAAAATCTTAGGGGGGAAACTAGTTAATGAATTACTGAGTGCAATATAGGGAAATTTTCTATTGCAGAATATGTTTTTAAACAAAACCATTCCAGTAATATAGAAATTAACCGAAAAATATAAATAATCCAAGGGAAAAGAGTACAAAGCAGCTCTCCTCCTTTTCCCCTAAAGTGTCACAATGTCTTAGGAAATGGTTACCTTTATGTGTATGACTTCCAAGTATTCTCACTTGCTTTTCCCCACGTTAAGTCCTGTCTTGGTGATTTCTCCCATGGATGCACATGGGCAGGTCCAGTATTAATATAGAATTTAAATACTGTGTTTCTGCTTGAGAAATAGTGAAACCAGCTGTTGAGCACCTCCTCTCGGTTGTTCACAAGAAGGGCCTCAGGGACCCTGAACCTGCCCCAAGGCCAGAACAAAAGACAGCTGAGGAGACAACAGGAAGGCGAGGGAAGTAGGTTCACACCCTACTTTAGCGAGAAGAAGAGCTTTAAGAGAATGAATTAAACAATGTCCAGTAAATGCCCCCTTCCTCCGTTAGGTTTCCCAAATGGAAACATACATGCAACCTAATTAGACCCCTAAAAAATGCAGAGAAGGTCCAACATGAAATCATTAACACCAGATGCCCAAAAGGTCAGTATCTAGATAGTAAATATCAGACCCCTATAGCCAATTATGGTGAAACGGTCTTCATCATGCAGTTAGGTTAAATATTAACGGTCCAATACACCATTTGTTCACACAGAATGAGAGAAAATACATCAGTATTGAGGGCTCCACTTTGGTTACCAGAATTTTGTCCATTTAGTTAGCTGATGGGGGTGGGTGTTGAGGATGTGAATGGAATGTGATGAAGACGGATGAATTTTTTATAGTATCTATCCACCTCTCTCATTTTCCATCAAAGTGACCAGGTTAAGTCTCATTATGTCCCAATTATCTGCTCATCAGGGCCCTATACGGTCACTCCCAGGTTCACACAGTTTCTAAAGAAGATGAGCATTTCTTTCAGCAAAGAGACAGGACTGCCAAGTCTCCAAAATCTGTTCCAAGAATTTCATTTACATACTGGGTCGTGCAACTTCTTCTTCCTGGGAACACCGCAGCCCCTCTGCCTGGGGAGAGGAGCGGAGAGGTCTGGGCAAGGGGCATCTGTCAGTCAGGTGGGGTCCTGGCTCACTGCCCGGGGAGGAGTCCCTTGTCACAGCTTTGAACAGCAGGCAGGAGCCAGGACCGCTGAGTCATCAATCCTGGTGGTACTAGGGACATTTAAACAGCATTCTTTTTGCTGCTGCAGTAACCAGTGCTGAGCTGCAGACCCCTTCTTATTCCCACGGTCTAAATGCAACTCCTTAACCCAAACATAAAAAGAAATACTGGCCTGAAGGCCCAGAACTACTGATGGCCTGGTAGACTTTTGGCAAGGGGCTTCTAAGGAATAAACAATATAACTGATTTTTCTTTTTTGATTCACCCCTTTTTGTTGGTATGGATTCCTGTAGTGACAGGGAAATTCTAAGGGCACATACAGTGGGCAGAAATAAAAGGGACTGAAGTGTCTTCAATGGGATTAGAACCAATGACCTGAAATGAAAGCTATCTGTAAGGCTGCATGACTTCCCCAGGGTCTTAGGTGGTCAGTACACTGACATTTTAGGATGAGGACAAGTTTAAGAGGCAGGGGCAGCAAGAAGGAACCCTCGCACGGAATACACAAAGGTTCTGAAAGGAAGAGACGGGGCCCCTACAGCAAAAGGGAAGCAGTGGGTCAAGCTGAGAACTCGACATGTCCGACTGCCTAATGACACCTCTGTGCCTGGACTCAGAGGCCCAGAAAACACAGCGAGGTCGCACAAAACTCCATCCGAGAAGGCCAGCTTTCAAATGTCAAGGCGCGTGTTCACAAGTTTATATTCCATTTGTGACTGTAAAATCAACCCTAAGCCAAGTCTGCTGAGCACACTGTGTCCCCTGAGCTCTGGTGACCCTCTGACCCTTCGATTCCATGGTTGGCCATATCCCTCCACAGGCGATCAGCATCAGGACCCCTGAGGATGTTCTCTCCCTGGGCACTCCTCACTCCTTCCCTGACCGCCCTCCATCACAACTGCATTTATATCCTCTTGAAGCACATGTCCTCCTTTGCCATAGTTATTTGTTACCAGGCCTATGGAGCCCACCAAGCTGTTTACCTTTAGCAGAACCAAGGCTTCTGCATCATTTGCTCCCCGGCCGTTCCCTGAAGACGTTCATGCTCAACAAAGGCTTGCAAAATTTATAAACACATGAAAAAGTGGGCAACACAAAATTCAGAAGAATCGCCTCTAAGAGAATTTCAATCTCTGTGATGCCTGAGTGTAATGAAAAAGAACTTTTTGAACCTAGAATTCTTCTCCTGGGGGGCCTCATCAACTTCTGCAGACATGCATAAATTTATAAGCATCCTTTGAAAGGTACTCGAGGGACACACACCCCAAAGGAACTTACGTTAGTTAGTCTTTGCTTCCTGGAACACAAAACATAAACGTAACTAATTTTCTCTCTTTTACGCTAAAATTTGACATTTTATGATTCATAACCGTAAGTCATAAAACAGTATTCTTTGTCTCCTCCCAATACAAACATGAATTTTCAGCAATTCAAGAAATTTCTCAATTCTGTCTCCTGATTACCAGAATTATTACTAATTCCTTATGACAATAAGCTCTTCTCAGCTCAACTTTGCTTACTCTGCCATTGCGCCCTTTTGTACTCTCATGATTCTTGTGTCAATGTCGAGTCCTAACCTGTTACCATTAAGTTATTATAGACGGTGGTTTCAATTCCTTTTCTTCAAAAAACAAATCAGAGAAAATTATTGCTATTTGTCTGAAGTTTAATAAATGCAAATCAATGCAAAGAAAAGATTTGTCTTCCATTTTCTTCTGTTGATTACACATAAATGGGTTCTTATTCATAATGAAGTTTTAACATATGGACATATTCTCTACTTAAGCACGGACATAACAGAGATTGACAGATTATAGACAAACAAATACACATGATTGGAAGAGAGGGTGCACATGTATTTAAATTTTTATAGAGTATATATATATTTCTGCATATTGCATACATTATATTGCATATTATATATATTAAATTGTATACTGTATATTACATAAGGAAAAAATTCCAATCAAGCTTGGAAATGTTCTTACAAGTGGTGAGATAGGACTTGGGGATGAAAAAGAGTAGAAGAACCACACATTTACTAGAGAGAGATTACCTAGTCAGAGAGAGAGAGATTGGGGAGGGTGGGGCATCTGGGTGGCTCAGTGGGTAAAGCATCTGACTTCGGCTCAGGTCATGATCTCATGCTTGTGAGTTCAAGCCCCATGTCGGGCTCTGTGCTGACAACTCAGAGCCTGGAGCCTGCTTCCAATTCTGTGCCCCTCTCTTGCTCTGCTCCTCCCCGGCTCGTGCTCTGTCTCTCTATCAATAATAATAATAATAGTAATAATAATAAAAACATTAAAAAAAAAAGGGTTGGGGAGGGAACTATAATAAGCTCTGTAGTAAGATGACGAGTAATGACAAACAGGCACTAAGAGGGAAGTCAGAGAAAAACAGTGAGTAGGAGTCTTAATTATGCTGACTAAAATCATTAAAGTTCAGTGCCAGTGAATTAGTAGGAATCCGTTTATTGTAGATATTATGTCATTCATTTTTCTAGCAGTTTCAAGAGAAATACAGTTTATATACAACGACGTACTCAATTATGAATATAGTTCATTTGCATACAGAGAAACCCCTTATAGCTTAGTAAATTATATTCATGACAATTAAATATGGAGAGAGAGGGAGGGAGGGAGAAAGAAAGGGTAAGGGTAGGGAGGAGATCCCACAGACACACACTGTAGGTTTAGATCCGTTCTGTCAGAAGATATAGAAAGAAATATTACAGGAAAGAGAAATGAACTATTTTTTATATTCTTTTGGTTTTGTACTGACAATTTCCCACAATAAAATAATGAATTTTCTCACCACTCCATCATTTAGGAACACAGTCCCAAGGTGTTTGAACCCTAGAAATCAAGATTTATCATTTGGGAAGAGTTAACAAACTTGTTTATTTTTTTAATTTTGAAAAAAAAATTTTAATGTTCATTTATTTTTGAGAGACAGAGAGAGAGACAGAGCATGAGTGGGGGAGGGGCAGAGAGCAAGGAAGACACAAATCTGAAGCAGGCTTCAGGCTCCCAGCTGTCAGCACAGAGCCTGAAGCGGGGCTTAAATTCCCTAACTGTGAGATCATGACTTGAGCCAAAGTCACATGCCTAGCCAACTGAGACACCCAGGTGCCCCTATTTTTTTAATTAAAAAAAATGTTTATTTATTATTGAGAGAGTGGGCACAAGCAGGGGAGGGGCAGAGAGAGAAGCAGACTCTGCGTTGACAGCAACGAGCCCAGTGCAGGGCTCGAACTCACGAACCACAAGATCATGACCGACTGAGCCACCCAGGCAACCTGCAGACTTGTTTTGTTTTTAAATGTAGGTTAAGGTACATTTAGAATGTAGGGTAAGGTTGCCTAGGTAATAGAGGGGACTTGTCCAGAAAGAAAAGAGCTCTAAAGACTGGAAGAGAGGGAACTGCCCCCAACTCAGTCTTGATTTCCCAAGAAAGGAAGGCGGGGAAGAAGCACAAAAGACAGCACCTTGCGTAAGTGATGGGAATGTGCCCTCTGTCCCCAGGCAGCGCCCTGGAGACAGGGTGGCGGAGAGGCTGGACATCAAAGCCACAACATTACCAGCTGCAGCTACGGACAAGCCAGCGGTGGCTGGGGAGACCTCTGGGAGGAGCTCCCTGCAGCTCTCCCAGGGCCGCTGGCTGGAGACAAGGGCAGCAAAGGCACCAGGTAGCACACATAACCATGGCAACAATGGTGTCGCTATCAGGGTGCTTTGGTCACAAGCCACAAAAGCAACACTGGCGATTTAAAAAAAGATAAAGGGTGTCTCACACAATCAAAGAGAAAAGTGAAAAACCAGGTCTCTCGAAGGATAGAAATCAAGGCAGTTCGGGGTACGCAGATAACCATTCTCCGTGGGACTCCGCTATTAGGACTCTTTTGTTCTACCTATTTTCTGTTCAGATGTTGAGTGTTTGCCTCCCATTCAAACTTCCAGAACACTGAGCGTGATTGGCTCAGTGGGTTCAATGCCTACGCTCTTTGGCCAAGGAAAAGCAGGACAGTTAGTTGACAATCCCACCCATCTCTCTGATGGAGAGTCATTTCCCAAATAAACACAATAGGCTATTTGCTAAAAGAAGGCGGCATGCTGGCAAAACCACAGGTGTCCACTACGGATGGGGCCCTGTGATCCAAGGAAAAGGCCCCTTCCGGTTTTTGCCATAGTCACATAGAGCCAGGATTTAAAAAAAATAATAATAACATTTCTTTCTTTTTGAGTGATGGAGAGAGACAGAGCATGAGTGGGGGAGGGGCAGACAGAGAGGGAGACACAGAATCTGAAGCAGGTTCCAGGCTGTGAGCTGTCAGCACAGAGCCCTACGTGGGCTCAAACCTACAAACTCCAAGATCATGACCCAAGCCGAAGCTGGATGTTTAACAGAATGAGCCACCGAGGCATCCCAGAGCCAGGATTTTTCTATGACCCACTGTCATATGGGGAGCCTCCTAATGACTGGTGTTTGCTTTGTGACCTACTGTAATAACGGCATACGGAGCCAGTTTTCTCTTGATTTAGAAAAATAAAGCAATGAGACATTTCTCAGATCCAAGAGAGTGGGCTATATTCACTTCTACTATAGCTGCTGGTGACTTTCCATTTCTCCACATCCACTTGGCACCCTTCATTGACACCCCAGAAAGCTAACCTATGTGGGCTGCATATGGATTCCCTTGCCTTCTGGTTTCTGGCTGCATTAGGTCAATGAGGGGTTAAAGGTTGCAAGGCAGGAAGAATGAGGTCAAGGTATGGCTCCCCAGTCCCTCCCTGCTCGGTGGCCATGGAGTGGCTGTGTCTCCAAATTGAAGGTCGCGTCTCTGCACCGACCCCTCCCCTTACGACTGTTCTTCCCAGGATCTCAGATGGTTCCCTCCCCTTGTCCCTTCAGAGGCCAAAATAGCTTCAACTCACCCAAGGGGGCTTCACCATCTCCTGTGACCCCTGTACCACATACACTTTATAAAAAGGGGCGTCCGGGCGGCTCAGTCGGTTGAGTGTCAGACTCTTGATTTCAGCTCAGCTCACAACATCACGGTTCATGAGTTCATGCCCCGCACTGGGCTCTGTGAGCTGACCGTGCAGAATCTGCTTGGGATTCTCTTCTCTGCCTCTCTCTCTCGCTGTCTCTGCCTCCCTCTCGCTTGATCTAGCTCTCTCTCTCTTAAAAGAAATAAATAAACTTAAAAAAATTTGAATAAGGTAAAAAGTCCCTTTAATTAACTCTCTACAATTTTTCCACTGGAATATTCCATCTGTTTCCTGCAGGACCCTGACTGATACAAACAGTAACCTCGATTCAGGTTGAGGAATCAGGAAAGTAATAGCCAGGGTGATTCAGTCCATCATACCCTGTTGTCCAAAGCAAGGGCCAGGGCCTCCTTCTCCCAAGATTAAATATGGTCTGAGCAGCTGCAGCAGCAAATTTATATTCGGCGGAGAGCTCAGAAAAGATGGGAGCGAGCTTTCAGTGAAGCACGTTATTCTTCAGGACAGCACGGGGCCAAGAGTCACAAGAGCCCTAGAAAACCCACCTCTGTACCTTACACCAAAGCAACCCAAGTACAGGGTCAGCTTCTCTGCCATTTTCCCACCTGAAGAGCCGGGAAAGATGGCAGCGGGGTCTGGGCCCTACCACCACCTTCTCCTCCTCGTCCTCACCAGATCACACGGATGCCCATCACCAGAGGCCATGCACACAGCATTGGCGGCCGCGGCTGTGCTGATCATCTTGGAAGGCGTGGGCCCCGATCGCCATAATGGGAGGGAGTGGCCAGACCACACACATGACGTATGTGTGAGTGCGGACCAGTGCCAATTAGCAGCATGTGTTGTTGATCCTGTTTCACAAGCGCCCGACAGTCAGCTGCACCAGGGGAGCGGAAAACGTATCGCCCATCAGAGGTACATGTAGAGGCAGAATGCCATGCATGTGGTGCTATCCTGAGAGCTGCAGCCAGTCCCAGGAATAGAACCGGGAGAACAAAAGTGAGGGCAAAGAGAAGTGGTGCCCGGAGGTTCCGAGAGCCGCCGTCTGCCTCTAACGTGTTGGGAAGACGGACAAAGCGGCTGTCTGGTGGCTTCCCCTGTGGACGGGAAAATAGCTACCCTACATGGTCAGAGCTTTTGAAACCAGAGTACGAATGCCACCTTCACAAAGGGTTAAATCTCAAAACCCGGGACTACCAGAGGGCGAGGACTAAGAGGTAGGCAGGATTCCACCATACGCCAAACAAGAAACTCCAGACAAGTGCTGAGATGCCGTCTCTCCCAATTGACCTGGGAGGTTTTCTCTTCCTGACACCAGCCAAGGCAGTCAAGAAGCGCCCTCCCCCCAGCAGATGCCACAAGCTGGCTCGCTCGACACTCAGTCCTGCTTCCTTTCGCGCCTTCCTGCATCACAGAGACTCAAATGTCAAAAACTGCATTTCCCAGACCCTCCCGCATCCAGGTAAAGGAGGTCTGGACCCTCAACGTATCTTTTTAGAGGACACAATTTAATCCACGCCGGTCCTTTTTCCTTTGTAAGGGAGGATTACGGTTCACTCCAAAGCCTTACTGGAATGGCTGTGTAGTCTGTGGTCGCTGAGTTAATTGAGTTGAAAAACATTTCAACCTTCACTCAGTAGAATGTGTCCGGTGTCTCAATTTATCCTTTTGTTGCCTTTGAAACAACTCGGATGTTCCCAAGCCCCTATGGTATGCCAGAACTCTACATTCAAAACTAAAAACTATGATACTGAGAGAATATAAAGGAAAATGAATCAGGGAGCATGCTATGTTCGTGAACTATAGGATGTGATATTATAAACATCATTTTTTCCCCTAAGGAGTCTATAGATTTAATGCAATTCCAAACAAAAGCCCAGAATTTTCTTTTCTGTTTCAGAATCTGACAAGCTGATCCTAAAATCGTTAATGTAAATACAAAAGGCCAAAAAGAGCAAAAGCCATCTTGAAGAAGGTAGATAAAGCTTCCTAACTTCCACCCCTGGACATTAAGACCTATTTGAAGCTATGGTAATGAAGATAACATAAGAATAGAAGAAATCCAAGAATAGAAAAACCAACCAATGGAGCAGAAGGTCGAGACAGAGCCTTATATAGACAGCCCCATGAAAACATTCTCATGACCTCAAACAGGCAAAGATTTCTTAAATAAGACACAAAAGAAACAAACTAAAGGAAGAATTGATAAATTGGACTGTAGTAAAATTAAGAAATTCTGCTCATCAAATTTACTGTATAGAGAGTAAAAAGACAGGGGCACCTGGGTGGCTCAGTCGTTAAGCATCTGACTTTGGTTCAGGTCATGATCTCACAGTCTGTGGGTTCGAGCCCCGTGTCGGGCTCTGTGCTGACAGCTCAGAGCCTGGAGCCTGCTTCTGATTCTGTGTCTCCCTCTCTCTCTCTGCCCCTCCCTCGCTCGCATTCTCTCTCTCTCTCTCTCTCTCTCTCTCAAAAATAAACATTTTTAAAAACTTTTGTAGGGGCGCCTGGGTGGCTCAGTCGGTTGAGCGTCCGACTTCGGCTCAGGTCATGATCTCACAGTCTGTGAGTTCAGGCCCCGCGTCGGGCTCTGTGCTGACAGCTCAGAGCCTGGAGCCTGCTTCCGATTCTGTGTGTCTCCCTCTCTCTCTGCTCCTCCCCAGTTCATGCTCTGTCTCTCTCTGTCTCAAAAATAAATAAACGTTATGGGGCGCCTGGGTGGCGCAGTCGGTTAAGCGTCCGACTTCAGCCAGGTCACGATCTCGCGGCCCGTGAGTTCGAGCCCCGCGTCAGGCTCTGGGCTGACGGCTCAGAGCCTGGAGCCTGTTTCCGATTCTGTGTCTCCCTCTCTCTCTGCCCCTCCCCCGTTCATGCTCTGTCTCTCTCTGTCCCAAAAATAAATAAACGTTGAAAAAAATAAATAAATAAAAAAATAAATAAATAAATAAATAAACGTTAAAAAAATTAAAAAAAAAATTTTGTAAAGGGGCGCCTGAGTGGCTCAGTCGGTTAAGCGTCCGACTTCGGCTCAGGTCATGATCTCACGGTCTGTGGGTTCGAGCCCCGTGTTGGGCTCTGTGCTGACAGCTCACAGCCTGGAGCCTGCTTCGGATTCTGTGTCTCCCTCTCTCTCTGACCCTCCCCCGTTCATGCTCTGTCTCTCTCTGTCTCAAAAATAAATAAACATTAAAAAAAAATTAAAAAAAAAATTTTTTTGTAAAGAGGTAAAAGACAATTCACAGAGAGAAGTTATTTCCCATACATGTCTGTGTCAAATGATTCATTCCAGAACATATAAAGGATTCTTACTAATCAGTAAGAAAATGACAGATAAGGGGCACCTGGGTGGCTCAGTTGGTTGAGCATCCAATTCTTTTGGCTTAGGTCGTGACCTTGTGGTTTGTGAGATCAAGCCCTGCATTGGGCTCTGGCTGGTGGTGCAGAGCCTGAATGGGATTCTCTGTCTCCCTCTCTCTGTCTGTCTCTCTCTGTCTCTCAATCTCTCTCTTTCTGAAAAATAAATAAAAAAGAAAAAGATGACCTTGTAGAAAAGCTGGCAAAGACTAGATACCAATGCTTCACAAAAGAGAAATTCCAAATGGCTAGAAATGTACTGAAAGTGTTCACTATCAGATGTCCAGGAAATGCAAATGAAAGCTACATCGTGATGTCATTACACACCCACCAAAATGGCTAAAACAAGAAAAACGGGCAATATTAAGAAGTGACAACAACTCTGAGCAAGTGAATCCCTTGCACCCTGCTGAAGACGATGTAAATTCAAACAGCCATATGGAAAACCATTTCAGAGTATCTACTAAGTTGAACACACAACAAAAACACTCCTGGGAGGCTAGTAATAACTCGAGACCTTGATCTAGGTGTTGACTTTAGGACAATTCATGAGCTGAATAACTTTGCTACGTGTACTTTCCTTTACAAATATTCCCTCCGAAAAGTTTTTTTTTTTCCTCAATAGCCCTCTCGGATACTGCCAAGCAAAAGCCCCTAAACTTGGAGGACCTAACTGGATGGTCACGAGGACTTCGGAGCCTAGAGACATTATCCCAGGTGTCCCAATTTGGGTGTCCCAAGAAGCAGATCCTGCGTCAGGGATATTTAGCAAGTGGGCCCAGGGAACACTGATAAAGGAATAGGGAAGTGAGACAGAGAAGGGAAGGAAGGCTATAAAGGACCCAGTATCAAACAAGTTCTCACTAAGATCAACCAAAGCTTGTTCCAGAGAATACTTGGAGAGACAGTGAGGGGCAAGAGAGCCAGTGTTTTCTCACCAACTCCCATTTGTCATGGGTTCAGAGATACCCACCCCCCCCCCCAGCCCAGTAATTCTTGGACATTTCTGCCTTGCCCTGAAAGGAGGTTGAGTGTGTGCCCAAGACCAGGAAGAAGTTCAGACAGAACGTGGAGGCAGCCTTTGCTGTATGAAGGAATGCCAAGGGATATGGGGGCTTCACTACGAGTGTCTGCTTCAGTCTAGCATTTACATCATTCAGATCCATTCAAACCACAAGTTAAGTTGCCGGTGTCCTTAAGATGGTGGCCACCTACAATTAAAAACAACAAAAGAGGGTTTCGACGTGAGGGTCAGTGGGACAAGAGGCAACATCATCGCAGTTGGTGTCAAAGCAAATTAACTTTCATCTTCTCCCTGTTCCACCACCTGTTCTAGATGCCTCTCATCCTTGGGCAGCATTTCAGCTGCTCCAGTCTGCTTGCGTGGGGGGGAAGCCCCGGCCTTCATCCCTACAGGGATCTGAGCCCCTGGGCACAGTGCCTTTGTCAGGCTGTGCTTGTCACAATTGTCTGTTTATAGTAATCACCAATTATGAGGCACCGAGAGATACCTGGTGAACCCTCTGGGTTCCAGACACACCCTTCCCTGCCCCCTTATGTCAGAACAACCCTATCTCCTCTTGATAATCAGGGTCAAGGTCACTCGTACAGTAAGTCCTTTGCCTGCGGGACAATTGGCAGGAGGGGCCCCAAATGACCAGGAGGGAGCCATACCTTTAGTTTTAGTAGTATCCTTTCCAGGCGTGCTCTAGAAGAATCTCCTTACCCTCAAAAGAGCCTGAAGTTGTGGGACTAGGAAGGAAATTCCCCAGTAGGTCACGGAGATTGACAGAGAGGGGCTAATTCTACATCCAGTCCTGATTCTATCTTCCAAGGACAGAGCATCATATAATAACCATTGGTTCAAAGTACATACTACATCTTGAAAGAAATCTCCCCAAACCCGCAGGGTGCGATCTCCAGGCTGGTACCTTAGCTGTCACTTCAAAGGACCACACCAAAATTCGGGCTGGCAGTCTCTGGCAGATTCAGGACAGCAGGACCAGTGGATCCTGGGTCACTTCCTTTGCAATAAAATCGGTCCTTCATTCTAAGGTTACTCAAGATCCCAAGACAGTTCACCAGACACTGAGGAAGCCCTTGGAGAAATGTAATGTCTGAGGCACCACAGGCAGAAAAGGCAAACACATATCTAGAATATATGTCCACAGCAACCCAGAAGAAGTGATGACTGTATTCTAGAAAAATATATGTTATAAAGGATAAAAAAAAAAAAGGCTGTGGAAATGTTCTAGATGCAACAGACTAAAGAGGCATGCCAATAAACACAACACTTGATCATAGACAGGATCCTGTATTGGAAGGGGCATGAACTATAAAGGCCAATATTGGGATAATTGAGAAAACTGGAATACAGATGGTAGGATAGATGCGAAGATTGTATCAATGTCAAATCTACTGAGGTCAACTGTACAGTTTTGTGGAGACGATTTTTATTCTTAGCAAACACATACTCAAGTATTTAAGGGTACATGGCAGTGACATAAACAGCCTATTCTCAGATGATTCAGGAAAAAATCATATTATGAACACAGAGAGGAGGGGAGGGGCAGAGAGAGGCACAGACAAAGCAAGTGCCAACCAATAGGTGAATCAGAGTCCAGAACATACGGGTGTTTTCTGGACTTTTTTTTTTTTTTGCATCTACTTTGTAAGTTCAAAATTATTACCAACTCAGAGATGGGTTAAGCCCTACTTGAGTTTAGGAAAACAGACCGTCACAGAGAACTTTCTACACTCCATGTCTGGGGAATACAAGTGTGACAAAGTCCTGGCCACCATCCTTCAGGAACCTCTCAGTCTAGCGCAGAGGGAGAAACAGCCCCCGATTCGGGAGAGTTTGTCTCAGTGAAGCTTGCATTCATCTAGGACCGAAATTTCTCCCTCATTCATAGCAACGGACACTACCCCTCTCCCGTCTTATCAGCTCCTTCTTACTGGCCTCACCTCCTCTTGAATCATCCCTGTCACAACTTACTACACGTGGCCACCTTTCCACACCCGACTAATTGGATTTGTCTTTATTGCGGTCATTACCAAGAGGTCACTGGAAACCGAATAAATCAACACGTTCTGATTTGCAACTTCCACCTGCAACTTACAGCAGTGTTTTACAAACCAACTCTGAAATTCATGCCCCTGTCAGGCCTCCAAGAATGAAGCCTTTCTCTCCATGGATTCACAGCAAGTGACGTGACTGGGCGTGAAACCTGAAACAGGCACTTGTCCGAAAGGATTGTTTGCTTTAAAATGGGGTTCGCCACAGTCAGGTCGTGGGCGCTGAGCTTCCCTCTAGAAGTTAAGTTGTAACTCAGTTTGCAAACAGCATGTTTACCAGGAGGGTAGCCTTTTCCTTCAGCAGAGGTGGGCCTCAGGACTGGCCTCCCCACCTGGAGGCTGGGTTCAAAGCCATCTGGATCTCACAGGGGCTCATCACTGCCAGCGAAGCCTGAACTCTGCAGACTCCATCGTCCTCTGTTGCATTTTCTTTTTCATTTTTTTAAATGTTTTATTATTTATTTTTGAGAGAGAGAGAGACAGAGCATGAGCAGGGGCGGGGCAGAGAAAGAGGGAGGCACAGAACTTGAAACAGGCTCCAGGCTCTGAGCTGTCGGCACAGAGCCCGATGGGGGCTCCAACTCAGGAATGGTGAGACCGTGACCTGAACCGAAGTCTGACGCTTCACTGAGCCGCCCAGGTGCCCCTGTTGCATTTTCTTAAAGAAATAACGTTCACTAGCATCCCCATCTGGTACAACACATCATGACTGTCTCCTACTGTCCAAATGTTTTGTCCTCCAGCTTGCAGATGCGGACTGGGGGACTGCTCAGCCTCCATAATCATGAGAGCGAGCTCCCATAAGAAGTGTCTCTGTACAAATCTCTATATATTGTCCCGGTTCTTTCTCTGGAGAGCCCGAATGACCCAGGCAGCCCCAAGTATTGTGCGTCGGATGCTCTGCTTTCGGCAACGGCTGGGTCTCTGCTGCTGTTTTGTCAGGACCCACCCAGGCTGTGACAGACCACAAGCATGGCGGCACAACAGCAGTCCCCACCACAGTGACTGTCACAGAGCTGCAGCTCCTGGTTCCAAGACGACGATTACTACTACTGCTACTACCACTACTGTTACTACCGTTGCTACTGTTACTGCTGTTGCTGTTACTGCTGTTGCTAGTGTTACTACTGCTACTATTACTACTGTTACTACCATTGCTACTGTTATTACTGTTACTGCTGTTGCTAGTGTTACTACTGTTACTGCTGTTGCTTGTGCTACTACTGTTACTACTATTACTAGTGTTGCTAGTGTTACTACTGTTACTGCTGTTGCTAGTGTTAGTACTGCTGTTACTACTGTTACTACTATTGCTACTATTGCTACTGTTACTATTACTGTTGTTACTGCTATTACTACTGTTACTACCATTGCTACCGTTATTACTGTTACTGCTGTTGCTAGTGTTACTACTGTTACTGCTGTTACTGCTGTTACTACTGTTGCTTGTGTTACTACTGTTACTACCATTACTACTGTTGCTATTACTTCTGTTACTACTGTTGCTTGTGTTACTACTGTTACTACTACTACTAGTGTTGCTAGTGTTACTACTGTTGCTAGTGTTACTACCGCTACTATTACTACTGTTACTACCATTGCTACTGTTACTGCTGTTACTACTGTTGCTACTGCTACTTTACTACTGTTACTACTATTGCTACTATTGCTACTATTACTATTACTACTGTTACTACTATGGCTGGAGAGCTGCCATATCCCAGACAATGTCCGAGCACTCTGCAAACACATCCATTCAAACTCTATGCTATCAACCCACGTTCCCCAACATTTTCATTTCATTTCAGGGCAGGACCCCTCTGCACACCTTCAAAATAACTGAGGGCCCCAGAGAGCTTTTGTTTATGTGGAGTTTCCATAATAGAACTGAAAACAGAGAAATTTTTTAAAATGGCTACTGAGTATTTTCCATAGTAGAACTTCAAACTGAGACCATTTTTTTAAAAAAATAGCTACTTATTAATTTATTTAAAATAATGAAAATTTTCCATTATCCCAATGACTGTATTTTTCGATGCAAATATATCTCAGTGAAAACAGTGGTACAGCTTTACATTTTTTTACAAAAACTCTTAAATGTCTGGCTTAAAAGGAGACAGCTAAATTCTCCTACCCGCTTCTGCATTCTGGCCGTTGCCATACCACACATCATGGAGCTTTTCTGGAAAACTTCACCATATACTCATGGGAGAAAGATACTAAAAAAGGCAAATATGTCCTAGTATCACTGTAAAGAATAGTTTTGTATAGGGGCGCCTGGGTGGCTCAGTCCAGTTAAGCGTCTGACTTCAGCTCAGGTCGTGATCTCACAGTTCGTGAGTTCGAGCCCCACGTCGGGCTCTGTGCTGACAGCTCAGAGCCTGGAGCCTGCTTCAGATTCTGTGTCTCGCTCTCTCTCTGCCCCTTCCCTGCTTGAGCTCTGTCTCTCTCTCTCTCAAAAATTAACAAGCCTTAAAAAAAAAAAAAAAGAATAGTTTTTCCAGAGGACGTATACTAAAAATTCTTGGATTGTTGCCAAGACTCACCAGCTAATTAGTGTAACATGACTTCTACACAGTAATGCTAGTTATTATCATTATGTCTGTTTTCTAGATAAAGAAACTGAGACAGAGAGGTTGAACAGTTTGCTAAAGGTCATAATGATAGAAAGTAGGTCATAATGCAAGTATCAAACTAATTTCGTCAGAATTTGAATCCAAGCCTTAACTCCAGGGCGTTCTAGGTGTTTTCCATCCCTGCTCTTTTTCTCCACCATCAGGTGCCAATGTGAAGGCAAGAGAATGGAGCTGAGGGAGGATGTTCTTCAAAAGAAGGACCCCGGAGAAGGGTGAATTGCTAGCACCTCGTCTAATGTAACTAAGTGACAAATGGATTAATATGAGTCTGAAGACGCGCTTCCCCACAAAGGCTGGTATCGCACATCAATCTTAGGAAGCTCAAACTAGAAGATCTTTGATGTAACACCACCCCCTGATGAAACAGATGAGTCAGCGGAAACCCATGGAAACTGCTGTTTACGTCAGATTTCCCCAAGCATGGCTTCCAAATGAGATACTTAAAATAAGTTACGCATGCTTTCTACTTATTTTCTTCTCCTTCAACCCCTGGTAGTTGCCCAAGGAGCGACCAAGAGCCCCACTGAGCCTGCAGGGCCGGGAGAGCATCACACAAGGGAAACTTTCGCCTCTCTGGCAGCCATGGGTGGCTTCTACTGTCCTCACGGTACGTTCTCCCCTTCAGTCTTCATCGCTCTCTCTCCTGGTCTCCCTTGCTGATCTTTCCTTTCTAGTCCTCTTCGTGGAAACCCACGGAACTTCAACCATATGTCTGATGACCCCAAGTCTCCATCTGTAGTCTCAAATGCCCCATGAGCTTTGGACATGTGACCGCAGAATGCCTGCACGTTTTTCCTCCGTTCTTCCACACACACACACACACACACACACACCTACTTGTGACCAAAACACGTCTCTCATTAAACACTCAGTTATCAAGGGGTAAAGAATTTTACCTTTTCAACAGCTTTCAAATCTGGCCAGAGGCCCGGATGATCTTCTAATTCAAGACTTCCTCACTCACATGAACCATCACAGTAGACTTCTAACCGGCCCCTTGCCTCCAATCACGTCCTTATTTAACGAAGGAACAGGCACAGGCTCAGGGAACAAAAGCCTACACCCTTGTCCTCCTTCACGTCACATCCATCGTGGTCTAGTCTAAGCCCTTTTTGGCCTGAGGTAGTAGAGGAAACTGGTTATGTGGATGGGTTTTAAAGACAAATCCCTGTCCTGGTCACTGACTATAGAAACCACAGAAAGCTAACTCACCAGTACTTTGGTTTCCTCTGTTAGAAAACCGAAGAGTGACTCCTAACTCACAAGGTGACTTCCAGAATTAAATCTAGAAACAGTACGTTATAGAGCACATAGTTAAGTACTCAACAAAAGGCCATCTTTATTACTCGCTACTTAAAACCCTGCAAGAGCAGGCCACCCCAACCGAAAGTCCCTGGAGCTCCCTGGGATGGCATTCAAGGCCTGCCCCACCTGTGTCCTCAGCCTCGTCACTGTCTGCGTCTGCCACAATCACAGTCCCCACCCGACCCTATGGCTCTCGTAATGAATCTCTCTTCTTAGAATGCTCAGCTCACCTTTCCCGTGTGTGTTCTCTCTCCCCAGTGCCCTGGGTGCTCTTCCTGTGTGGCACTGACCCTGAGTGCCCAGGCTGAAACACAGTGGAAAGATCACACGTGCCTACATTGTCTGCTTGGTAAAGGGCTGCTGCCCCAGGACCACCAAGTACCCCCTCCCCACCGCCCCAAGCTCCCTCTCCCCACGATGCTCCTAAGCTGGAGAGTGGTGAAGGAGGGGACTGCCCTCGTGACAATTCTTGCACACAGGCGACCAGATGTCCTCAGGACTCCAGGTACGACCCCCTAAGGCCCCTGTAACCACACTGCAGGAAGGGGTTTAATCCATCTGCAAACCCAGCCCCGAGGCCGTCCTGGTGCCTCAGCAGCACTGGTCAAAACCTGAGCTCTGTGGACTGGCCACGCTCTCCTCCTCCGTGTAGGGAGCTGGGAGTTGGCTCCTGGAGCCCAGGGCAGACTAGGAAAGGGGGCCTGCAGGTGTCCGGAGGTCTCATGGGGCGGCTCATCACTCCGGCTCCTCCCCTCCCTTCCTGAAGGGGGAGGACCCTTCCGGCAGGACTGACAGCTGCTTCCCGTCAACTGAGCCCTCAGGAGGTGGCACCCACACAGCCAGGCCACCGAGCTGAACAGGCCGAGCCCCTCGTCATCAGTCATAAATAGAAATAAAAGCCATCATCTGGTGCCGAGCACTCTTGGTCTCATCCAATCTACATAATGCCGCCTCCAGGCCGGTCGGCACAGTCCGTTTTAATGCAGCTCAGTCCACTATTTTAGGGACAGATGGAGGTATCTGCTGTTTTCAAATTAGTCTCCAGGGCCGTTCTGAAGTCATCAAATCTTTCCCTGCCCAAACTCCTACACCTTAATGTTGAAATATTTCCTGTTTTACCACGTCCAGGAAACAGCCGGTGTCCCCTGAACAGAGTCCGTTTCCAGCCAGTGGTCTGCCCTCCAGCCTGGCTGGTCAGCTCTGCTCCTTCCTCCTTCTACGAAACACTGTCGGAGCCCCTGGCCAATGGTGGAGGGCCCCACGGCTGGCCGGTTTTAGTGTTCACGACTGCTGTTCCCCGTGGGCACCCTGCAGGTGCCGGGGGAATACTCAGGGACGGTGTCATAGGCAAGCGGACTGCTACTTGCCAGGCTTCGGCTACAGCACCGCGGAGAGGAAAGGGCTTTGGTGCCAGACAGACCAGAGTTCAAATCCTAGGCCTGTTGTTGACCACCTGTGTGACCTCAGGCAATCTACGTAATCCTCTCTGAATTCCAGTTTCCGTTTCAGCAAAAACTGACCTAACTCTACCCATCTCACAGCCTCTTTGGTATAAAGATGAAATGAGATGCCCTATATATAAAGTGCCCGGCACATAATAGGCCTTGGATAAATCTCCCGTTCCAGGAATCCTTCCCTTCAATTACAGTGGCATTAACTGGTATCATTAACATATGACTGAGAGGGTCAGACTCTTACTCAAACTGAGTCTCTTGGTGCATGCTGCTTAGTCAATCGGTGATGTAGATGAGGCCTAGACACCAACCGCCTCCTAAAACATAAGAATTCGTGGCCATGCAAACTCTCCCCCTCCCTCTTGACTGTAGGGTGACCTAGCTCCTCCACTATAGTTGGAAACCTTCACATCCACCAGAAAGATTCTGCTTGAGGTCTGCCACATATGGTTGCACAGGCTGTGCACTGCACAATTAAGGAAGGGCATTCATACAAAAAAACTATGTGAATAGTATCTCTGGGTGAATAGTACCTCTGGAATTTTGATCCATGGATCCCCGGAATTTTCCAAGAGGAGAGGGATACACCTTCTCTTCTTAGGTAGAGCCAACAAGAGGGAGAGATACTTCACACTGGCAGCCAGGTGTGATGCTGCAGAGAGCTGACTCGCATGCTGGCCTCCAAAAACAAAGTAGACATTGAGTGGCTTCAGATAGCTACTCAGCTAGGCAAGGGCCACATTGTAACCACCCAGTTAGTGAACAACTATGAAAACTCTACTCTGAGGGACTGTGATAGACTGTTGCAACCTCCCTGTCCCTCTGCCTTTAGGCACCTGCTCTCGCCCTGGCTCTGGGTTTGGCCACGGGACTTGCTTTAGGTGATAGGACAGTAGAAAAACGTGACAAAGGCAACGACTAGAAACCGCTAATGCTGCACTGGTACCCTCGGGCCTTTGCGACCAGTCTGTTAGCAAGCCCAGCCCAGCCCGAAGGATCAGATACCATGTGGAAAGGGACCCCAGTCGACCAGCAGTCCAAGGGAGGGTTGTAACAAAGCCACCCCCACCCCCGGCTGGCCCTCCAGCTAACCACAGACACATGTGTGAACCCTGCTGAGTTCAGCATAGCCCAGCCTGGACCAGAATCACCCGACTCGCTGAGCGTGAGTTGCCTGCCTGCAAAGTGATGAACTCAATAAGCAGTTATTGTTTTAAGTCAATAAGCTTTAGGGTAGCTTGTTAGGCAGCAAAAGCTAACTGAGACAGGTACATGGTGGGTTCGGCAGAGGACCTCCTGGGACAAATGAGAGAAGAAAGAAATTCCAGAGCCCGTAATCCAGTTGGGGAGTTAAGATCTGTGCAGGTCAAGAGGCACACTGGATTACAGCCAAGAGTCAAACGAGGGTGAAGCTCTCAGCGAAGGAGAAACGAATTGTCCTCAAGATTCGCCACTTTGTCAACCCAGCCGACATTGCCCGTGTGTTTTACAGGGTCAGGCGCTGCCCTGAGGGCAAACGTCGTGTGGAGCCCTGTCCTACCACCACATCTTCTAGGTCAGGGCAGCGCCGTCACCCCCGTTTGCGGGTGAGGTTAAGCAACGCCCAAATTCGCACAGGAGGAAAGCACAGAGCCAGAGTTTAACCCCAGGCAGCCGCACTCCAGGACCCACAGTCTGCATCCATAGTTGCCCTAAATTCAGGGGCAAGGCACGCAAAATCCCACATGCGCCTTCCAAGGCCATTCTGGTAGCCTGCCTGTCAGCTGTGAGACACGTGCATCCAGGAGCCGCCCTGTCATCACGTAACGAATACTTTAAACTCATCTCACTCTTCCTGCTGATGAGAGTAAATGCCAAATCCCCTTTTGCGGCACCAATTCTGGGGGCGGCAGGTAAGGAGAGGCACCGGATGGGAGCCCAGTGTCTGGAGGTGACAGTAGCCAGGTGGTGGTGGAGGTGGGGGGGGGGGGGGACAATGCTTCCATCATCCGAGGATGGGGAAAAGATAGCAGTAGCATTAACATAAGAGGTAAGAGGCAAGTGCTTTGACACGGGCCTGTTGGCCTTCAGGGCAAACAAGGAAAAGGAAATCAAACCAAAGTCTTTCCTTCACAAATCTCTGCACAACTAGCAAAATCATTTCACATGTGTTATCTTTAATCTGGGGACAAAACTAGATCTGATTTCTGCTTCTGTCTGTGCTCTGCGGGAAATACAATTTTACTTCTCCATACCTATAAATAGAGAAGGTAAACATAATTCACTCACATGGCTTTTGGAGGGGAGGGTGTGCATACTGATGAGCCGATGTTTCACATGTGCTCGGAGACTCTCAAGAACGAAAGACCAGACACACAAGAGCAGTCAATACTTAGTGGGCAGTTACAAGTGCCAAGAATGATGCTATTTGCTCTTCCTACATTCTGTCGGGCGATCCTCTCAACAGGCTGTGAAGAAGGGACTACGAGTTTCCTCATCTTAAAGATGGGAAAGTGGGACTTACTGAGAACAAATAGCTTATCTGATGTCACACAGCTGGTCACTTTCAGCCATTCTGTAATATGGGCTTGATTGAAACACATGGTACCAAGCCTGAACGAGTGGGTTTTTGATGATTCCAAAACCAAAACCATGTACCAAACAGATAGGAAGGATAAGGAGATATCCACTCAAAACCATTGCACAGACTGGAAATATTCACAGGCTAACCTCGGGGTTCCTAGCTTGAGATAGAGCTGGTCAAGAGAAGTTAGATATTGAGAAACACAGTCCCAGACCACTGAGGATAACACACAGTGAAAACGTAAAACCCAAATTAACTGCTATTGGATTTGCCTGTGTGGAACAGCAACAAAAAAAAAAACCCTCTTTTTTTCTAGTGTTTATTTATTTTTCAGAGACAGAGAGAGAGAGAGAGAGAACGCACATAAGCAGGAGGGAGGCAGAGAGAGAGAATCCCAAGCAGGCTCTGCACTGTCAGTACAGAGCCTGAAACGGGGCTCAAACTTACCAACGGTGAGATCATGACCTGAGCCGAAACGGAGAGTCAGATGCTTAACCGATTGAGCCACTCAGGGGCCCCAGAACAAAAACTCTTGTTGTGACTTATACTACGTCATAAATTTATTTCTCCCTTACATAAACATAGGCACTTAAGTCTCACTGCTCTACTCACTTACACATGTGTTTTCCATCGGGTCCAAGATAGATGCCAGAGTCTAGCCATTGTATTTGCATCCCAGCCATCAGGAAGAAGGAAAGGAAGAAAAAGGAGGGAAACTTCCTGGAAGTTTCACACATCACTTTCACTTATATCCCATCGGCCAGGACTTACTCACACGGATTCATTCGCAGAGGAGGAGAGGTAATATCATTTATTCCAAGAGGCCATGTGCTAGGCAAAGATGGGAGACGGGAGAAAGGAAGAAAGACTTTGGTAGCACGCTAAGCACTGTCTGTCACAGAATGACCAATCAGGGCCTTTAAGCGCGGGTCACTCCTCTCCTGTCTTTGACATCCCACCAACCCCACGTCAACAACTAGCAGCCACTCCTCTGAGCACCACGCATCTGGTACTTTCCCCTCCTGTGGCTACAAGTACAATGTGTTGTCACCAGCTGTTCATTCACCCGCCCCCTCCGCTAGGCACACACACTTCCGGGCAGCTCTCTGATCATCTCTCCCTCTGGAGCCCCCCGTCCCAGCCCCTGCCAGCCACAGATTGGTGTTCAAAATTTATGTGATTATCACAACTCTTTGCACCTCCCAAGGCCATTGTCGGAAGCCTGTCAAAGAAAGACGAGAAAGAAAAGAAAAGAAAAGAAAAGAAAAGAAAAGAAAAGAAAAGAAAAGAAAAGAAAAGAAAAGAAAAGAAAAGCCAAGCCTAAAGAAGGTTATCTTCTGTGCATTGAAAAAAAGTATCTTTTCTAAGGAAACAGACCATCAAGACAGCCGGGGCAGATGAGATCACTGTCAGTGGAATGATATGTCACACTCACAGTGGACCACAGGAAGCACCAGGTGTGAAAACTCACTCTGGCTTTGCTCTTTTTACAAACACAGTGCATCTGAACCCAGTGATTTTCTTGGCATTTACAAAAAAAGGCCATTTCTGCCTGGGGTTCGTACCAGTACAAAGCTTTTAGTGGAGCTACAGACAAAATGACAAAGTCCCCACACTGGAGGCACTTTCGTGGAAACGTTCAATGCAGCCACACATGCCACTCCGGGAGCTCTGAACACATCTCAGCACATCACATTGCTGGGCCATCCGTGGATTGGGGTCCCTGGGTGCGAAGGGACAGGAGCTGCCTCTCTGGACCTCAGCAAATGTGCTGGGGCGAGGCTGTGGCCCACGTCCACCAGCATTTGCCCAACATATACCGTCTGTGAGCCCAGAGCCCCCATCACCCATTCGAACGAGCACAGACACCCCCAGCTCAAACACCCTCCTGACAAAAGCTGGTCGTCAGGGAGCATATATATATTTAGTAGCATGTTCAAGGTCACAAAAAGACCAAAGACAAACATGTGTCGAGGTCTAGAAAGACCTAAGAAGAGGGGAACCTGGGTGGCTCAGTCGGTTGAGTGTCCAACCTCGGCTCAAGTCATGATCTCATTGTCTGTGAGTTTGAGCCCCGTGTCAGGCTCTGTGCTGACAGCTCAGAGCCTGGAGCCTGCTTCTGATTCTGTGTCTCCCTCTCTCTCTGCCCCTCCCCTGCTCATGCTATCTCAAAAATAAACAAACATTAAAAAAAAAAAAAGATGTCAAGATAGTCAGTGCCTCCAACTCTGCCACAAATAAGCCTTAAACCTGTAAACTTGGGGGCTGTGGCCTTAGTGAGCAAACACAGGGGACATTTTCCTCTCCGGCTACTTGTACCATTCTGTCCTACTTGGCTTATAATGTGCATCAAGGCCCAGATGACAGTCACTTATGAAACATCTCATTTCCATGGTGACCTAACTGCTGATACTGTCACAAACAATACACATTATATAATGAAATACATTTAGATATATAAATATACTTCTATATACACACACAGGGGTAGAGCTACATACGGTCTACGCACTCATGCTCATGTAAAATATACACACATATATTATTTTGTGTGCCTTCAATGCTGATCACTGCATGGTTTTTCTAGAAAGTGCAAGGCTGGGGGCGCCTGGGTGGCTTAGTCGGTTAAGTGTCCGACTTCGGCTCAGGTCATGATCTCACGGTCCGTGGGTTCGAGCCCTGCATCGGGCTCTGTGCTGACAGCTCAGAGCCTGGAGCCTGTTTCAGATTCTGTGTCTCCCTCTTTCTCTGACCCTCCCCTGTTCATGCTCTCTCTCTGTCTCAAAAATAAATAAATGTAAAAAAAAAATTAGAAAGTGCAAGGCTGTAACATACTAAACTCTATCTCTCCTCCTAGGTACACTTTCCCTTCAGGGCATAGTCCTGTAGTAAAAAGGGGGTGAGAAAATGACAAGAGCTGTTAACACAACTGTGACGCCCCTGAGATGATGCTGGTCGCGGAAGCACCAATAAGCAGTTCAGGGTCTGCAGCTGGAGTAGGAGGAACCGAGGACTGGAGGTCCCAATCCTCAGTTCCAGTTCTTTCTCCCTCCCCTGGCAGCCCAGAGACGTGTGGAGGTGCGTCCCTCTCGGTGACACAGCCCGTTTCCTGGGCTGATCACGAGAGTAATCAGACTGATTGCTAGACGCAGTCTGATGTCTTTGCACGACGTGCACGTCTCATCAAAGCTGAAGCAGCCTAGCCTCCCCAGCAACGTAGGAACAAGGAAAGAGGGGGCCACAAGAAGATGATTCTAGGGGCGCCTGCGCAGCTCGGTCGGTTCAGCATCCAACTGTCGATTTCAGTTCAGGTCGTGATCTCACGGTTCACAATCTCGAGTCCTGCATCAGGCTCTGGGCTGACAGCTCAGAGCCTCCTTGGGATTCTGTCTCCCTCTCTCCGCACCCGCCCCCACTCACTGTCTCTCAAAAATAAACACTAAAATAAAAAGATGATGATTCTATGGGCTCTGATGATATTCCAGATCAAAGTTGCCTGAAGCCTAGAACACCAGGGAACTTCCCAACTGCCTTCCTCCGAAGGTTCCGGGATACGAGCCAAATTAATAGTCCGATCTGAACGGTTATTTGGACTAGGTCTCTGGAACCCGGTCTGAGTTCAGATTTTGCTGTCTGCTCTGACCCTAGTTTAGAGAAAGGACGGAATTGATGGTAAAAGCCTAGGTCTGTTTCACAATATAGATAGCCAGCCACTCCCCAGCTCCTACCACAGTTGTGGTTACTGAACTATTTACAGTCATCTGATCCGTGGCCTCAGGAAGCTTGAAGTGCCACTATCCATGTCAGCCATTTCCTGCATTCTCCAAGCTAGGGATGCCAGAGCTAAAGTTCTGCACACTTAAGTCCGGGTCCCCAACCATCGGGTTGCAAATCCCCGGCTCGGTCTCAGCACCCACTCTGACTGACTGTGTCAGCACGTTTGATCCTCTCCTTCCGGAAGTCCTTTCTTTTCAGGCCTTTTTGAGTGCTGTCTGCCCAGGATTCCCCTCCTACCTGACTGACTGGTCCTTTGGAGGGATCCTCCTCTCCGAGCCTCTCCCTGTGACGCATTCCTGTTCAGCCCTATAGTCTGAATGAAACCATCTACAGACAGGGGCCCTCCAATTCCTACCCCACACCTCGCTTCTGGGCAACAGGCTCACAGCCCAGCTTTGCCCCTTGGATGTCTCCACCTGGACAGCCCAGGGGCCTCTCAGACTTCAGTCGTTCTACATGGCACAATGAGTATCTGAGCCTTACCCAGATGTCCCATTGTAGGAAATGCCACACCCTCCACTCAAACCTACTTAAGCTCAACCTCAGGGTGGGGTGGGGGGGTTATTCCCGGGCCCCTCTCTACCCCAAACTGCACACTGAATTCAGCAACAAGCCCAGTCAACTCTGCCTCGAGAACATGTCCCCGCCTCATCCATTCCCCCCTGCATTGCGACTACCAGCCTAATGCAAGCCACCAACCCGTCTGCTCTGAACGGCCTCTTCCTCCCCACTGAGCCCCCTGTTCTGATTCCCACCTTCCTTAAGTGCATTCTCCCCTCAGTGAGACAGCAATGTTCTCGCAGTGCAAACCAGCTCTCTCTTCTGCTTACCCCCTTCGGTGGCCCCCAGGCGCTGCAAGAATAAAGCTAACATTCACGAGCATGTTGAGGGCTCTGCGATCCGAGCCTGCCTCCTGTCCGATGTCCCCGCTTTCTGCCCTGCTCCAGCACAAACCCATATCCTCCCAGGCTCTCTAGATTTCCAGTGTCTTCTTTCTGAGTGCCTCTTCCACTGGTTCTTTGCCAGCGGACCACGGCTCAGTTTTGGACACAGCATCACCTTATCAGAAAGGCCTGTCCCGGCCACCCTGGGTGACATGCTACCTCACATTGCCCTGTTAATCCGTGCTCTTCACGGATTATCTGGCTTGTTTGTGACTTATTGGTGGCCTGCCTCCTGTACCCAGTGTCTACTCCGTCAGAGGGAGTCCTGTTTCCCTCCTTTACTGCTCTATCCATGCCTAGCACGGTGCCTGGCTCATAGTAGGTGCTCAATAATTATTTGTTGAGTGACTGATGTCAGGCACCTAAAAAAAACAAACAAAAAAACCCCACCCAGGTCTTTTGTTCTTCCTCCTCACACTACATGGTGGGCATTTCTTTCAATAAATTCTCCTAGTATCTCATTAAATGGTGCTTTATTCACGCAGTGAAGATAAATGGGATGGTTTACTCTTGAGGGTACATTATAACAGAGCCATTAACAGTTATTAATTATATACCACTTGGCCCCCTTTCATGGCCCCGGGAGGCCCCAGGAGAGCATCTGTCACACCCCAGATGGGCATCCCCACTTACAGCCAAAGTGGCAACGTGAAATGAGCCCTCCTACCAAGTCACATGGACAAGCCCCACAAAACAGAAAACACCCCTAAAATGGTCTCTATCTCCCTGAACCGGCCTTGACCTGGGCAGCCTGGAGCGTCTCCTTGTGGCTCCCCGGGGACGCAGCATGTGCTGCCCTCTTACGGTTTGGGGCTCCTACCCCACTCTTTGGCTCCTACCTCACAAGGTTCCCAGCGGCCCCTCTCCCCCTCTCACCTGTGCTTTCTGACGCTCTCATTTCTGCCCCGTCCCTGATGCAGGCTCTCCCTAGCCCTCACCCGGCTGCCCACCCTGCCTCTCGTACCTCATTCACGTGCATCCAGAATTACCTTCCTAAAGGACAAAGGACACCTCTTCCCTCACCTCGGTCAGTTTAATATGTGTCGAGCGAGGTGCAGTGGATGTCAAGGAGGAATCAGAGACGGCCCTGTCTTCAAGGACGACAGTGTGACGAGTGCTGCTGGCTGCCCCAGTCTTTCTCAGGCAGCCCCTGCTCAGTTATCCAGCCTGGTTTCTGGCCACACAACCCACCTGAGCCACTCCGTTTGCTCTGCCCCTCACTCCCTGTGTCCCTAAAGCCTCCATGCAAACCCCATCTTGTGACTGTTACCAACCTTTTTTTTTTTTTGCAAGTGTACTTATTTGAGTGAGACATGGCACAAGCAGGGGAGCATCAGAGAGGGAGAGAATCCCAAGCAGGTTCTGCACCATCAGCACAGAGCCCAATGTGGGGCTCGAACCCACGAACCGCAAGCTCATGACCTGAGCCAAAACCAAGAGTCGGACGTTTAACCGACCGAGCCACCCAGGCACCCCGGTGTACCAACCTTTCAATCCGGGCTAAGTCCCCTTCCTTCTCTGATGTCCGGTGGTTCCTCAACTTAATGCTGCTGAAGGTGTTTTCTGGTTGCTTCCATTGTGCATTTTATTTAAATCGCGTGTTTTCTTACCTGTCTGCCCCACTCTGTGATGCGTCTGGAGGGCAAGTCTGTATTTGAATCCCCTGTCTCCCCGGGGGGCTTCCACAGGGCCTGGCAGGAGGAAAGCCTCAGTAAGAAGCGTACTCAGTAAATGAGCCACAGGTCTACGGAGCGCAGGAGGACGGGATTCCTCGCCTTAGTTATTAGGTCGGCCCCGTAGCCGCGGCTGGAGCCCCTCAGTTACTTAAAGCATGTGCCCCATCCGGAGAGCTCCCCTGCTCCCTGCTTGGGTCGAAAACACCACTGCTCAAGCTCTCCAAACCACTACTCGGAGGCCTGCCTTCAGTGATGAAAGGCACCGGATCCCCATGCTGGGCTCATCAATTCTACAGCAGGTGAACCTTTCCAACGTGATGCTATTTAACTCCAAGAGAAACATGTGTTCCCTAGAAACCTGCTCCACCCAGGGGTGCATGCTGGGAGACCCTCACCGTGGCAGGACTGGCATTAGGGGAGGCGGACTCCCCCATGAGCGCGCCAAAGACAGCCTCGAGCTCCCCTCAAGCTTCCGCTGGGGGTTTTTGGATACAACATTCTACGGTTCTCTTAACCCTGTAGTTTCCGAGGAAACAGGCCTGAGTCTGCACCTCAGCCCAGGCTGATGTGAATTTCTTTACCCACAGTCCTACTTTGCTTTGAGCCCATCAAAACCCCGGGTTGCTTGAATTTTAGCTGAATCCTACCATTTCCCCAAGTCTTATTATAACCTCCCCACTTCCTTTGTGTGATGAGGTCCTCCTTGGACCCCCTGGAGCAACCCCCCCGGCCTCATCGTCAGCAAATCTCACTGTGAGCTACACATTTTTCCCTGGTGATCTTTAGCTTAATTATTTCCGACATTCCAGGGAAAGCAATCCCTGAAAGTACACAGGAATATCGCAGAAGGTGAAGCATTCCCTCGGTACAGGAGACAGGATGCAAGACTTATTATATACAATATTTTATTGTAATATACCAGGGGGGGTTGGAGTCTGCGTGAAAGTCCAGTTCCCCCGCTTACTAGTAAGCAGGGTGTTGCTCAAGTTGTCAGGTGTCTGTTACCTTGATTCTGGGGTGTTGTGGGGATTCAGTGAGATAATGCCACAGAAATGCCTCTTACGGTGCCTGTCCTATATTAACCACCCGATAATGTTAGCTATTCCTATTTGTAAACTAGACATGGATATGGACTGTGAAATGGAAAAAAAAAATCATGAAAAAATAAAAATAGCAGCTCTGCTCAGGTTGTAGGATTTGGATGGTTTTCTTTTGTATTCCATCTTGTTTTCCTTTTCTTCTGCCGTTTCCTCTTTCTCCTGGGCACACCGCTAAACCACAGGCCTGCTGCTTCTGCAGATTTCCCGTCACAGTGAACGCAACCGTGTGGCTCCAGCCAAAACACCTGCGGTCAGGTGTGGTCCTCTCTCTCCTGCCTCACATCTAAATGAGTAAATCCTGTTGGCTCTTCCGTCAGAACGCCACTATTTGTCGCCAGCTTCACCCCTTCATTCTGATGCACTTGACCATCACCCTTGCCTTAGTTACTGAAACTGCACCCTGACTGGCCTTCCTGCTTCCCCCACCACTCCACTACTGCGCACGCTCCATTCAGCAGACATGAAGAGCCTTTCAATGTATAGATCCTACTGCGCCCCTCGTCTGCTCAAAACCCTCCAATGACACGCCCCTCACCACAATCTTTATGACGGCTTACACGGTCCTACACAATCTGACCCTGGTTACCTCTCTGAATTTCTCTCTCTTCACACCGGCCACACTGGCTTCTTAGCTCTTCTCTGAAATACCATGGGTGCTCTACCTCAGGGCCTTTGCACATGCCGTTCCTTCTTCCTCCAGATTTCCACATGGCTCACTCCCTTCCTTCAAATCTATGCCCAAATGCCACCTTCTCAGAGATGTCTCCCTGACCATAGTGCGCACACACACACACACACACACAAATGGCAAGTTCTCCCACCCCCACTACACCCTATCTCCAGTCTACTTTTTTCCTTCATAGCCTCTATTGCCATTGGACATACAACATATTTAACTTTCTTTTTGTTTATTTCTTATCCCTGCCACTAGAAAAAAGGTCCCATGTCATCAGGGGCTTTGTTTTGGTCACTGCTGTATCTCCAGCACATAAAACAAAGTGAACATAAAATAGACGTTCAATTAATACTTTTAATGAGTTGTATGCAGGAAATCAAGGTGTTTATGGGTGTTAGTTAATTGCCATGTGCTCCTGAGTAACAGAGACAATATTCTTTTTCTTTATGATCACATGAAACAATAGAAAGAATGATTTATCTCCCAGCCACATCAGGACCAGGGACTTTTCAGCTGCTGCTTCTGCACAAAACAGCAATGGTCTTTAACGAATCCCCAGAGGTCATGGGCTCACATGTCTGTGTTCACACGCACACACACCCTGCCATACCATAGTCTGTAGACAAAAAGCTCGCAAGAGGGGGTAGGCAGTCTATTCCCAGGCCACAGCGAGCAGCAGCTACAATTAGTGCTATTTTAAGAACTCTATATCAGTTTGCTCCATGACCCTGAAGAGCTGTGCTTAGTGTCTTCGTGCAGAGACTCTCAAAGAACAGGCCCAGATGAGCAGCAGGAGCCGCGTCTCCTGGGAACTTGCTGGAAATGTGAATTCTTGAGCCCACTTCGGTCCCGCTGCCTCGGAAGTTTTGGGGGATTGGGCCGGGCCCTCCAGGTTTTACCAGGCCCTCCAGGTGCTTCTGACGCACTAAAGTTTGAGAACCGCTGCCTTAGTGGGTAAACAGGAGCATATGAGAAGAACAAAACGTGTAAAAAGCATGTAAAATTGTCAAGGGCCATGTTAAGTCTAATGTCGCGTTCTGACTTGAATGTATCAGGCTGTATGAAAGTAGCATCGGGAGGTGAGGGGAACTGGCTCTCAGGAGAGCAGAAACCCTATCGCCTCCCCCTCACTGATCTCTTACCCCCACCCAGCTGTTCCCGTCGGGCTGGTGTGCAATGAATTCACAGTGTCACCAGCTTCCCAAGGAACCGGCATTTCTGCCGTATCACAGCAACCACTATCACTGCCTGTACTAATTGGCCTGCCCTTGTCGGGTCCTTTAAGAATCACAGGGACCAAAGGGGCCCTGGAAATTAAATCGCCTTTCACAGGCTCAGAGCTGTCTCAGACCCACCCCCACCCCATTCCAGCCTCAGCATATGGGAAATATGGGACACCATGGGAGCGGCATGGAAATATAGGCCATTGCCGAAGTTTGTGGGAGGAAAAACAGAACCCAGGCCTTCTGCTCTAGTTCCACTACATTTTTAGCTCATAGTGAACAGGGACTTTTGTGGTTAATGATGTCATCAGCATCCACCCACACCGCTTCTGGACCCGGGAGCCAATGCTGCTGAAGAATGTCACACAATCGCCCCGAGTAAGGTGTAGGTTCTTCCTAAAATGTCACTCCTTGCTTGACATCCACAATGCCTTCCTACTGCACTTAGAATAAAATCCTTAACTCCTCAACAATAACAAAACAACCCAGTTCAAAAATCAGCAAGGGGGGTGGGGGCGCCTGGGTGGCTCAGTTGGTTAAGCATCTGACTCCGGCTCAGGTCGTGATCTCAGGGTTCGTGAGTTCGAGCCCTGCGTCAGGCTCTGTGCTGACGGCTCAGAGCCTGGAGCCTGCTTCAGATTCTGTGTCTCCTCCCCCTTTGCCCCTGCCCTGCTCATGCTCAGTCTCTGTCTCTCAAAAACAAATAAACATTAAAAAAGAAAAAGAAATCAGCCAGGGAGATAAATAGACATTTCTCCAGAGAATATACACAAATGGTCAATAAGCATGTGAAAAGATGCTCAGCGTCACTAATCATTAGAGAAATGCAAATCAGAACCATGGTACGATACCACTCCACACCCATTACTATGGTTATTATTATTTAAAAAAAAACACATTGTAAATGTTGGTGAGAAATTGGACCGTTTGTACATTGCTGGTGAGAATATCAAATGGTACAGCCATTATGGAAAACAGTATGGTGGTTCCTCAAAAAATTAAACATGGGATTACAATATGACCCACCAATTATTCATAATATACACCCACAATAATTGAAAGCAGGGATGCAAACACATATCGGTAACACCACTGTTCAAAGCAGCATCGAACAAAAAGGTGGAAACAACTCAAATATCCATTGACAGATGAGAAATGGATAAACAAAATGTGGTATATGCATATAATGGAATATTACTCATTTGTAAAAAGGAATGAAATCCTGATACACAGTACAACACAGATTAACCCTGAAGACATCATGCTGAGTGTAACAAGCCAGACACAGAAGGACAAATACCGCATGATTCCTCTTATGCAAGTTTCCTAAAGTAGTCGCATTCATAAATAAAGAAGGTAAACCAGTGGTTACCAGAACTTGGGAGGAGGAATGGGGAGTTAGTGCTTAATGGATAGAGTCTCGGTGTGGGAAGATGAGAAAGTTCCAGAGATAGATGGTGGTGATGGTTGCACAACAATGTGAACGTACTTCATGCCACCAAACTGTATACTTAAAAATGGTTAAAATGATAAATTTGACATCATGAATATTTCACCACAATAAAAAGTTTTAAAGCCTGACATCCTCTCCTAATTGGACCTCTGCCCATTTCTTCACCACTGTCTCACACCACTCTCTCCCTGCTCCCCATGCTTCAGCCACTCCATTCTTATTTCAGCTCCTCAAACATGCCGAGCTCTTTCTTGCCTCAGAGTCTTTGCATGTATCTTTTCTTCTGTCAAGAATGTTCTTCCCACAATTCTTTGCAGCTATAAGTTCTTCTATTCCTTTGAATCCATGGTGGAAACTTGCTAGAGGTTCAGCAAGCTGCTTCACCTTCCTCTGGGGGGCAGAGGGAGACTTTACTTCCCAGCCTCCCTTGCAGCTGGATGTGTCAGATGATGGAGGGCACAAAAAGCAGCCATCATTTACGGGCTTACCACCCCCTCTGAGGAAACCACACTGCAGAGGAGCACGGTGACCTCTGACAGGTGTGTTGAAAACTGAGGAGCCACAAGATGGAAGGGGCCAGGGTCCCTGAATCACTGCAGGGAAGAGTCACCTGCTGATTAAATCATTTGGATTTTATGTGAATGAATAAAAAAAAAGTCTCTGAGCCATTACATAATCTGGATTATTCCTCTTATGGTTAAAACACTAATCTTTATTCTCAGGGGTATTCTCTGTCCCAACGACAGAAAGCTTTACCCCTCCACCATTCTCTGGATCACCGTGTTGTTTCTTGTCCTCTTTTTGCATTTTGTAATTTATTTATTCATTTTAACACAGTGATGTTGGCATGTCTCTCCCACTAGATATGCAAACTGTGCATCTGGATTGTTACCCTAGTTCCCGCTGCCTAATACAGCAGGACACAATAGCACAACCTGCACGAATGAACAAAGGTCTCAATTCCAGCCTAGATGTCAGTGGCACTTGTCCCTTCTGTCAGACTCTCCTCTGCACTCATGCCATTTTACAGAACGTGTCTTCACCAGTCCTCTCCTTGATGGTCATCCCTTAATGGCGAACCGTTTAACACGCTGTTTCATAACGCTGCAGCTCGTGGCCCAGCTGTCTGTCCCCCTCACACTGAATTTGTCCACGCGTGTATCTGCATTCCCAGTGCCTAGCATGTAGGAGGCAGTCAACAAAAGGATGTGAGACTGATTTAATCTCAAGGCAGAGGCAGAGCACAGAATGCAGCATTTGCAAAGTTTGGCCTATTCCTCGTCTAGACGAGTTTCATGAGTCACCGCACCCCGGGGATGGAGCGTAGTCTGGAAAGAGCCCCGGCGGGGGGAGCAGGAGACATGGGCTCAGAGCCCACTTAGTCTCTAGCTCACTGTATACCTTCTGGCAACTCACCTTATCTCTCCCAGACTCAATCTCTTATCTGTAAAAAAAGAAAAAAAAAAAGGGGGGGGGGAGGATTTGGGCTAAACAGCATTGAAAGACTTTTAATTTTAAAATGACATTATTTAAATCCGGGAAGCCAAAGAAGAAATCGAGAACAATGCTCTGTGCAAAGTCAGAAGCCACTAACCACATGCGGTGATGCAGTGCTTGAAATGGGGTTGGTCCAGAATGAAATATGTGGTACGTATGAAATGCACACTGGATTTCAAAGATTTAGTATAGGGGTAAAAAAGTAAATATCTCAATAATTTTTATATTGATTACAGGTAGAAATGATAATATTTTAGATGTAAATTTAATATACCTTCAAGACTAATTGTACACACTTCTTTGTACTTCGTTTTTTTTTTTAATTTTTTTAAATGTTTACTCATTTTTTTTTTAATTTTTTTTTCAACGTTTATTCATTTATTTTTGGGACAGAGAGAGACAGAGCATGAACGGGGGAGGGGCAGAGAGAGAGGGAGACACAGAATCGGAAACAGGCTCCAGGCTCTGAGCTGTCAGCCCAGAGCCCGACGCGGGGCTCGAACTCACGGACCGCGAGATCGTGACCTGGCTGAAGTCAAACGCTTAACCGACTGCGCCACCCAGGCGCCCCAAATGTTTACTCATTTTTGAGAGAGAGGGAGAGAGAGCATGAGCGGAGGAGCAGAAAGAGAGAGAGAGAGAGGGAGACATAGAATCCGAAGCAGGCTCAAGGCTCCGAGCTGCCAGCACGGAGCCCAATGTGGGGCTTGAACCCACAAACCGTGGGATCATGACCTGAGCCAAAGTCAGATGATTAACCAACTGAGCTACCCAGGTGTCCCTGTACTTCTGTAAATGTCATTACTAGAAATTTTTGAACACATGTGACTTGCATTGCAGACTGCACCATTCTGTGCCATCGTTTATACTGTAATCCAGCTACATAATCCAAACTAAATGCATAGATCATTGTTTCTACATCCTTTCTTGAGTTTTCCAGATTCATTGTCAAACAAATCCAAAAGAGGTGTACCAAAGTATAGGTATCTGTAATGGGACTCCATTATAAATGTGTGCCCATGTAGACAGTACCCAGTTCTGTTTCATAACCGGTCTAAGTCAAAACTATTAGTGAAAAGGAAAACACCTGAAGCAATGGAAAAACTGTAAGGCTGACACAACCCTGATGTGGACCGTGAATGATCCCAGAAAAAAGGATACCTTTTCTAGACAGTGGGTAGCCCTACTTGCTCTCAGAGTCCCAGATGGAATACCTGTGTTAGGGGAAAGCGAGGAGAATATTGACCTTGTGTTTCACTGATTTCAGCAAGGACCAAAGTCTGAGCTGAGCTGAAGGCTGGGACCGGGGAGAATTACAGAAAAGAGGAAACAGTGATAAGAAGTGTGGGTAAAGGGGCGCCTGGGTGGCGCAGTCGGTTGAGCATCCGACTTCAGCCAGGTCACGATCTCGCGGTCCGTGAGTTCGAGCCCCGCGTCGGGCTCTGGGCTGATGGCTCGGAGCCTGGAGCCTGTTTCCGATTCTGTATCTCCCTCTCTCTCTGCCCCTCCCCCGTTCATGCTCTGTCTCTCTCTGTCCCAAAAATAAATAAACGTTAAAAAAAAAAAAAAAAAAAAAAAGAAGTGTGGGTAAAAATAAGTGTTCATATGAGAAATGAGAAATTTGAGGGAAGCCTTGTCCATATTTTTGCTTCTGTATCCCCAAGGTGCCTGGTTCATATTGGGCACTCAGTAAACATCTGCTAAAGGAAAAACATGTCCAAGAAGTTTGTTATAATTATGAAATAGGTACAAGACTTAGTTATCCACTTGTTTCTGAAAAGAACACTGGGTCTATAGAAGTGTCAGGGCCAAGAGGAGCAGACAACTGAGAGAAACGGCCAAGATCATGGAAGTTTTGTCCTCATTTTGTCTGCAATAGCTTGAGAGGTGGGCCAAAAAGCCTGTGAGTGGAAATTAGGGCCAAAATCCCACCTGGCATGAAAGGGAAGGGAAGCCCCCTAGGTGCAGTCATAACTAAAAAAGAGAGGAGAGAAAAACTCCAGGAGTTTAATTTAAAAGAAAAGCCAACACTGATGGTGAAATTTCCCAAAGGCAAATTAAAGAACAAAGTCCTTCCCGCACCAGGTCTAAGTTGGGTCAGTTCACAAATGAGACTCTCAGGTATTTCTTTGATCTTCTTTTCCAAGGCCGCTTGGACAGCTCTCGCCCATAACTTCTCAATCCACGCAGTATTGTGATCTAAAACCCATTTACCGCACTTCCCGGTGACCGTGTTGACACCACACAGCTAATCTCCAGGAATTGCCATGTTGAGGACAGACAAGGCACCAACGGTGACATCTACCACTCATCTACTCCACTTCTACCAGAACCTTCTTGCCCAAAGACACCAGAGGAGTGGGCATAAGAAGATACATGTCAAAAAACCCTCAGCAAACAGCTTATTTTCTCCTCAGATCTACAATCCCAATTGTTCTGCTGGCGGCATTAGTAGGCCACTTCTCTTGTCCTAAATAAATAAATAAGCTTTGCAGAAATGAACAGATGGAGGAAAATTTCAAAGCAGCATGTGGGCGTTTCAGGCTCAAATCCCATTAACAGATAGCAGGATTTATAGCAGCAGCTCCCACACAGAGCTTTGGAAATTTTAAACTTGTGTGTAATAGACTGGGCCCCTCCTCCCCCAAATTGTCTGCGTTGAATTCAGAGACATGATGTTCCCTCACTTGGGTTGAGCCCCTTTCTCCAAGCTAAAGAATTCACGTTGCCACTCATGAAGTACACGTTAGGAGCACAATGGTGGGAAAGGGACCCACCGTGGGCAGCACCAGGTGGCATCATTTACTCTCCTTCTTTGTTCTTTCTCTTCCAGGAGAGTCATCCGATTTCTGGAGGCGTGGCGGGTGGATTGGGGTACATTGGAACCTGACTCAAAGGAATGAATACTACAAGCATGGGGGCTGTCAGGAGCCCAAAGCACATGGTTGCTGTATTTCAACAAAACAGGGAAACATAGACCCAAGTTGACATCAAAATATTGAGGCACCACCTAGCACTCTACCTAGCAAAAGCATCAACACGGTTAAATGTAGGAGTGCTGGCAACACTGACTCCGTCTCTGGTCCACCATCGTGTTGTCCCCTCTAGCATATAGATGGTGCCACTTTAGATACCTATCCTGTGGCCCCACCAACCATGCCCCTCATTCCATAAAAGCTGGGGATTAAGGTCCAGACTGGGCAGAGAATAGCTGTGTAGTACAGTCTGGATCGTCTGTCTGCCCATCTCTGTCAATAAGTTAACCTGAATAAAACCATGTACATGGCATGGAGTAGCTTGTTTTGTTTTTCAGTATCAAAGTGCCCTCTCAGTCTGGGAGATACATTACTGACCTTCCTCCACCTTCTAACAGTTAAGAGACCACCCAGGAAGCAAAGCGAGGGGATCACTCCAAGATCATCAGAAAAGAACCCTGGTAGGCACTCGGAAGTAGATGGAGCAGACCCCAGGGATCCCTGGCTGGCACAGGAAGGATGTGTGGACTGTGTTCACAGAGGGAGCTGTTGAGCAGAAGCTGTTGTTAATAAAACCCATTCTTGTTTCATGTCCCCCTCGGAGGGCTATAGGAGCAGAAACCTGAATTGCCTTAGGGTAGAAAGGAAGGCTCCTCGTTAATTCATTGACCTGTTCGGAAACTTAGGATACTTGGGGATAAAAAAAAATCCATAATGGTCATGATTCAAAGTTGAAGAAAGCCTGTAAGATTTCCTTCTAGCCTCATAGTTTCACGTGTGTCCCTTGGAATGATTGGCTCCCGAAATGCCAAGCGAAACAGTGTTATGGCCGACTCAGGAGGCCACGAGGGCATAGTAACAAGAGTCGGGGTTCCAGGCACGTCTGCTTTTACACCCAGCAAAACCAGCATCCAGGCTACATACTGATACACAGAGGGTTCCATCCTATTTCAGGTTAAACTTCCTCAAGGAAACTTTCCCTGACTCCAGTCTCCCTGCTAGATGTTCCTAGAGCACCCCGGTTCTTCCTTAGGGCATTTTACCTACCAGTAATCATGCATTTAATTAGCTGCCATTATGTACTTAATGTCTGTCCTTCCTGCTAGACTGTGAGTTCCGTGAGACTGTAAAAATGCCTATTTTTCTCATCCTGTATCCCTAGAGCTTAAAAAATATATGTCAACCAACTCTGTACTAACAGCCAAGAATAGTGTAGGCATTATTTCTTAAATAAAGAACTGAATGAATAAATGAATAAATCAATAGCATTTCATTAAAGGGGGGGATGATTTACGAGGTTTCTTCAAATAGGGAAGCACTTTGTGTGAAAAGATATAGCACAAACCCCTAGTCCTAGACCATGGGATCCAAAAAATGTTAACAGAATTTGGTGGGCTGGTTCAGGTCACTGACCTTGACATGTTTCAATAAGAAGCCTCGGGTGAAGGTGGTGAGTCAAAAACTCAACTTCAACGTTTGTCAAATGCATACTTCTCCAATTTAGTGTATCTTCAGCAGCTCAGGGTAAGCAAAGGCTATCTTGATATGTTTTGCTGAACTGGATTCATCAGGGAAATTAAGATATCAGCTTCTAGCAATGATCACTTTTGGGTTTAGTAAGCCTGATGGGTATTGGTCGAGAATTCAGGATGCACACCGCACTGTATAAATGACGTTGAGTCCCGAGGACCACAGGAGTCCTCGAAGGAATTCATTCCACACCAGCACACATACACACTATTTACTAGGCTATATTTATGCTAAAAGGTCTAGAACATGGTAGTCCTAAAGATGTTAGCTGATTATAGCAAATGCCCTATATTCATCATGTAACCTTGGCTTCCTGCTGTATTCTGGGTAAAATCAATCAGAGTTCCAGTTGGATGTAGACAGACAATTGACCTATCCGCAAATATTAAACTCACTGGGTTTCAGTGAGGCTGTTGTGTCTGATTTAACAGGAAGTATATGCATCTCCTTAGTCACCCACGTCTGCTCGATGGCAGTCATAAAACCAGGTATCAGTGTCTTGGGTTCTGATTGGTAGAATGCATCCTATAAATACAGTACTCTCATGTAAGCTTAAGAGCAAAGTTTGACAGTCCTCATCTTAAACCATGTAAACTCTCCTATATCCTCCTATCATCCAGGAGAGAGGAGTACCCCCAAGAAAATCTAGACTTCCCACCTGTCTTGAGGTGACAGGCTACCTGTGAAATAATGAGCATTTATGATTGTGGACATAAACAAGATATTATTTTACTTATACAGTTGCCTCTCAAGGAGGAAATTCTGGACTCAAGGAGGTCGATTCTGAAATATTTTCCTTTTTTTTTTTAACCTTTATTTATTTTTGAGAGAGAGGAAGACAGAGTGCAAGCGGAGTAGGAACAGAGAGATAGGGAGACACAACATCCAAGGCAGGCTCCAGGCTCTGAGCTGTCAGCACAGAGCCCGATGTGGGGCTCGAACTCACCAACCGTGAGATCATGACCTGAGCCAAAGTCGGACGCCCAACCAACTGAGACACCCAGTAGCCCCTGAAATATTTTTCTGACCAGCGAGAGAACTTACGTAGTTTATATTATTGTGGCCGGTAAAACCAGAGAAGTTTAGTTACTAGTGATTAAGTGAAATTTCCTATGACAGAGTTTATAAGTTTAAAGGAACAAACCAAGTTTCCTTTAACAATTATCTTTCAACTTTGAAGTTTATGCAGGCTGATGATTTTAGGTTTCAACCTTGGATGATAATGATCCAAAAATAAATAATCTCTGAAGGAAAAGCCAGATCTCACCTAAAGGAGTCTATGCCCTTCATTCATCAAAATTTAGGAAGAACCATCTTTATATCTACAAGAGTCAGAGCATGTGAAAATTTAAACTAAAAGACAAGATTTCTTCCCTTGACTGAGGGTCATTGGTCCATTGTATTTTAAGAACCACCAGATACAAGCATTGCTTGATTCAATCTTTCTTATCTTGCTGAGAAATGGAATTGCTTAGCCCTGCACTTTGAATTCTTGAACCAGTTTTATCAATAAAGTTCATTCCATTTCAAGTTTTGACCCCATCAAAGCCATCACAACCTTATTTCTTATTCTTACAACTTTATTTCTATGTCTTCTAGTTTTAACCAAGACTGAAATGATGCAATTTTAAGTTGATCTTTTTTTTCCACAGGCTAGTTTTAATTTAATTTGAGGAAATAATGGAGACATGATATTTACACCCTAAGGGCTCTAGAACAGTTTGTACCTGCTATTTTTAAAAAGAGCTGCAACATTGTATTTTCCACTAATTAACCTGCATAGCATGACTTTCTGGAAAAGTCTTGCTTGACTTTCATGTGGCATCAGGAAAGCTGAGGAAGGAGGCTAAGTGTCCAGCAATGATCTAGGGAATGCTTTGTTGGGCAGTGCAGGGATAGTAGGGAAAAGGAAAATATATTGAAAAGTATCAGGCTGTGTTTTACACTCAGAAGAAAATTGTATAAGAAAGGATCCCTGGAACCCAATCAATACACTGCTGTGTTGGCTGGATGGCTTCCTGTCTCTCTCCAGGAGAGCAGTATTCTGATGATCATTTTCCATCAAAATGTCCTGATTTTCCATCATTCTGTTCATTCACAGTGCCAAGCCTAGCAATGTATATGAACTTAGCCTCCTTCTCTTTACCCTCTCTTATCGATGTCCCTTCTCCTCATTCCTCACACCACTCAGATGTCTCATGCTATCGTTTTCCCTCTTTCATCCTTCCAACAAAATCTAATCTCAGGAAGTGATCGGATAAACTCATGCACATTTAGGTAGATATGCCTGAAAGCAGATGAACTGGTCACCCCCCACCAGGTGCCCTTGCTCTTTGATCAAAGAACAGGTTTAGGTTAAAAGAACGATCCTCTGCTGGTCAAATTCAGGAGTCCTTGATATATGGTGGCCAGGAATGGACATCCTGGTGACTCTGGCACCACGCGTCAGGAGGCCCCATACTCTATCATCCTCATGTTGACTTGTCTGGTATCCATTTCCCTCACCAGCCAAATTCACAGTGTTATTAGTTACATCAGCTTTGAAGTTCCCTCTAAGATCCCGAAGACTCCAAGTTCTGGCATCATAGAAGAAGGACAGCAAGAAAAATCAGCTTCCTAAGTTTCCTGGATTCTAATCATGGCATAATCAGTCGCAGAACTGATGACGTCAATGGTTCCCTCCCTTTCTGGAGAAGAGTGGAAAGAAAGCACGGGCCTGGGGAAAGTGATTGTAAAAAGAAAAGTGTTGAGGTCTTACAAAATGTGGTTGTCATCTTCAAGGCCAGGGGTCAGGAAGGAAGGAAGGAAAGAAGGAATCATTTGAGTACTTAAATCTGCATCAACAAGACAGTGATAAAAATGAGGCTATGACCACAAGCAGCAGGCTTAACTGACCCATCTGCTGGGCTCTCCATCCCAATCAGCAGCTGTTCTAATTCAGTGGCTGGCGGTCTACCACCAAGCTCACGCGATGATGTGCCAGGCCCACAGCTGCACAGCTGATGATGTCACGCCAGGAGCTGGCCAGCCACCTCCCCTGCTGTGGAACACTGCCTACAGCAGGCTGAGCGAGGCTGGCAAGGCCGGCCAGCCAGCTGTATCTGATGTCGCTGCTGTGGATGGAGCCCACCTTCCTTTTGCCTCCACCCATCGAGTCTGGGCTTCAAAAGAAATGAAGATACAAATTCAAACAGTGCAAAAACGAGAGGATTTAGCACCGTGTCTTGCGCCATGCAAAGAGGGGACTTTCTCGTAGGAGAGTCCTGAAGGTTCGATGAAAAACGTTTGGTTCATTTTCATGAAAACATGAAGCTTCCTTTCTTTAGGTACGATATGTAAGCGGAGGTTACTTTGTTTCTAGTAGCTGGTACCAGGCAAACACGTGAAAGAAAGTTAGTAATAAACACATTTGAGCCCATTTTCTTTTAAAACTTTAAAACAGACCATCCTTGTGGATGTATTCTGGGCTTAACTTCCCTTGGCCAACTATTGTGTTATCAGAAACACATCAGAAATAATGGCCTCCCACCCCCGGCTCTCACTTACTTGATAATTACCAAAAGGGGAATTTCTGAATGAAGTTCCAGTCACTTATTCAGTCCTAACAAGTGAAGGGACTTTACCAGGGCAGCACATTCCCACGCACTACCTCATCTGATCTCAGAAAGCTTGTGATGAAGGCAGGAGAGATGAGTTTAAGTCCCACGATACACAGAAACAACAATAAATGCTCTGTGGTTACCTCAAAATCACAGTTACCAACTTACCAACTTAACAAAACTAGATTTATAACACAGGTTATCTCACTCTCTCTCCAGAACCATCCACCACACCAAGCTGCTTCCCCAAGAATTTTTCAATCTGGCAGAACGTAAAAGAAATGCAAAAAAAAAAAAATAATAATAATAATAACTAAGACAAATCTTTGAAATATGCCTCATGAACAGTACAGTTAATAGAAGCCAAAGGACATCAGAAGAAACACAGCCAGTGGAAGGCTGAAATCACACAAGAAGAATTCACAAAGGACACAGAACATAAGTTGGGACTTGAAAATGTGTAGAATTAAGTAGAGCTGGAGACAAGTAGAGAATTCTGGTGTGCAAGAAGGCAATGAGAGCGGTTTCAAGCTGGTAAGGAACCACTTGGCCAGTCCAGTCATAAAGAACAATTTGTAGGAGAATAAAGTGAGGAGGGTCAGATAGCAAAGGCCTTGTAGAAAATGGGGTGTCATGGGGGCGCCTGGGTGGCGCAGTCGGTTAGGCGTCCGACTTCAGCCAGGTCACGATCTCGCGGTCCATGAGTTTGAGCCCCGCGTCGGGCTCTGGGCTGATGGCTCAGAGCCTGGAGCCTGTTTCCGATTCTGTGTCTCCCTCTCTCTCTGCCCCTCCCCCGTTCATGCTCTGTCTCTCTCTGTCCCAAAAATAAATAAACGTTGAAAAAAAAAATTAAAAAAAAAAAAAAGAAAGAAAATGGGGAGTCGCAAAGCATTTTCAACAGGGGAAAGGTATAGAGTCTATAGAGACATTCTGACCCATTGGAAGTCCCATATTATTGTCTGGAAACTCCTTGATTCTATGGCTTATGAAACAAAATCAGGGACAGAGGGGACTGAGCTGTGGACAGCACCTAGACATTTCCCACTCAAGTCTAGCACAAGATGATGAGGTTGTGAGGTAAGGTAGAGGTGGTAGAAAGGAAAAGACAAGATGGGTGACAAGGTGCACTGAGAAGTGACAGTCATCAGGTTTTGGTAATGGATTATATATGGGAGTCAAAGCGACTGACATCAATGTTGCCCTGGTTCTAGCCCCTGCTCCACCGCTGATTATCAGTGTGACTTTGGATAAGGTCAAGAAAGGTTTTGTGAGCCATCAATAATCCTGTGGACTCATGGATTTTCCTATCCCACTAAATTTCCGTTTAGCCACAATTCTTGACCCACAACACCTTCACTCAGCTGACATGTTTCGCTTTCATCAACATGGGGTTGATGGAGAACTTGTGAAATGCTGTTACCTTGGTTGAAATGAGAAAACTAAAGTTACTGTTAATAGCTATTTAGCACCCATATTTAGGCACTGTGTGCTACCTTGCATAATCTAATCAACTGCTGCCTTTCTCTCCCCAGTCTATCAGTGCCTCCGAGTCTCACTTCCTCTCTACTGGTCTCAACTCTATGGTTGGTCACCTGAGCTCTTCTCTCTTTCACTCAGTTCTTCTTCACCCAGCGCCTCTTGCCTACTTCCCCGCCAAACCCTCATCCTTGCATAGGTACCATGTTCTACCTTCTCTGCTTCTAAGCACAAAGGGTAACAGTTAAGAAGAATGAAGATTGGACAGTGTGTCTACCATCTCATGATCCTCACCTGAAGAAGGTCCTTAGCTTGGCCAATCAGTCCTTTACTTGTTGGCTCACTTCCTTTCCCCTCAGTTAACAGTTCCAAAGGACAGCCCTGTTCACTAATAAGCTTGTCAATACCCACTCACATCCTCCTCCTCCAGAACTCTCCATTTTGACTCTTACTGTACATCTTCTCCCAGTTCAGTCCTCTGACTCTGTTTCTGTCATTCACAGGCTCCTCTGCCCGCACAACAGGAATATATGTTCCAAGACCCCGAGTGGATGCCTAAAACCACAGGTAGTACCGAACCCTATCTGTACTATTTTTTTCCCTATACATACAAACCTATGATAAAGTTTAACTGATAAATTAGGCACAGTAAGAGATTAACAACAATAATAATAAAATAGGACAATTATAACAACATGCCATTATAAAAGTTATGTGAATGTGATCTCTGTCTGAAAATACCTTATTTACTGTACTCCCTCTTCTTTTTGTAATGATGTGAGAAGACAAAATGTCTATGTGATGAGATGAAGTGAGGTGAAAGACACAGGTATCGTGACACAGCATGAAGCTACTACTGACCTTTTGACATCAGAGGGAGGATCATCTGCTTCTGGAATGTGGTTGACTGCAGGAACTAAAACTGTGGACAGCAAAACCATGGATTAAGGGAGACAATGTAGAAAATCTGAATGGACTAATTACTAGTAAGGAGATTGAATCAGTCATCAAAAACTCCCAACAAATAAAAGTCAAGGACCAGGCGGCTTCACTGGTGAATTCTACCAAACATTCAAAAAAGATTTAATACCTATTCTTCTCAAACTCTTGCAAAAAAAAAAAAAAACAACTGATGGGAGATCTTGCTTCTAACCTAATTTTACAAGGATAGAATTAACCCAACACCAGAACTAAACACAGATATTACAGAAAAAGAAAATTACAGGTTAATGTCCTTGATTAACATAGATGTAAAAATCCTCAACCAAATATTAGCAAACTTAATTCAACAGTACTTTAAAAAGATCATACACCAGGATTAAGTGGGATTCATTCCAGGGATGCAATGATGGTTCAATATCCACAAATCAATCAACATGATATACCACATTAATAAATAAAAGACAAAAGTCATATAATTATCCCAATGCATGAAAAAAAGCATTTGCCAAAAATCAACATCGATTTTTGATTTAAAAAAAAAAAACCCTTGGGGCGCCTGGGTGGCACAGTCGGTTGAGCGTCCGACTTCAGCCAGGTCACGATCTCGTGGTCCGGGAGTTCGAGCCCCACATCTGGCTCTGGGCTGATGGCTCAGAGCCTGGAGCCTGTTTCCGATTCTGTGTCTCCCTCTCTCTCTGCCCCTCCCCCGTTCATGCTCTGTCTCTCTCTGTCCCAAAAATAAATAAACGTTGAAAAAAAAATTTAAAAAAAAATAATAAATAAATAAAAAATAAAAAAAAAAAAAACCCTTAACAAAGTGGATAGAGAAGGAATGTACCTCAACATAATAAAGGCCATATATAACACGTAGCTAATATCATACTCAATGGCGAAAAGCTAAAAGTTTTTTCTCTAAGATCAGATAAGAAAACGATGCCCACTCTCCCCACTTTTATTCAGTATACTATTAGAAGTCCTAGCCACAGAAATTAAGCAAGACAAAAAAATAAAAGCCATCCAAATTAGAAAGGAAGAGATAAAACTTTTCAGTATTTGCAGATGGTATGATACTATATATAGAAAACCCTAAAGACTCTACACACACACACACAAAACTGTTAGAATAAGTGAATTCAGTAAAGTTTCAGGATACAAAATTAATATACACAAATCTGTTTCATTTCTATATGCTAATAATGAATTATCAGAAAGAGAAATTAAGAAAACAATTCCATCTACATTTGCATCAAAAAGAATAAAATACATAGGAATAAATTTAGCCAAGAAGGTAAAAACCTGTACCCTGAAAACTATCAAGATATTGATGAAAGAAATTGAACACAATACAAATAAGTTGAAAGATATTCCATACTCAACAGTTGTCACTGTTGGTGGGAATGTAAATTGGTGCAGCCACTGGGAAAAACAGTATGGAGATTTCTCAACAAGCTAAAAATAGAACCACCATACAATCCAGCTATTCCACTTCTGGGTATCTACCCCAAGGAAATGAAAACCCTTATTGGACAAGATATATGCACCCTCATGTTCACTGCTACATTATTTGCAATAGCCAAAATATGGACACAACCTGTGTCTATCAGTAGATGAATGGATAAAAAGATGAAATACGCACACACACACACACACACACACACACACACACACACACACATGCAATGGAATTCTACTCAGCCATAAAAAAGAATGCAATCTTGCCATTTGTGACGATATGGATGGATCTTGTGGGTACCATGCTAGTTGAAATAAGTCAGACAGGGGCGCCTGGGTGGCTCAGTCGGTTGAGCGTCCGACTTCGGCTCAGGTCGTGATCTCACTGTCAGTGAGTTCGAGCCCCGCGTCGGGCTCTGGGCTGATGGCTCAGAGCCTGGAGCCTGCTTCCATTCTGTGTCTCCCCCTCTCTCTGCCCCTCCCCCGTTCATGCTCTGTCTCTCTCTGTCTCAAAAATAAATAAAACGTTAAAAAAAATTAAAAAAAAAAAGAAATAAGTCAGACAGAAAGACACATACCACATGTTTTTCCTTATGCTCGTGACCTAAAAAACAAAACAAGCAAAACAAAATAAAACCCAGATGTACAGGAAACAGATTGTGGTTGTCAGAAGGGAGAAAGGTTGTGGGAGGTAGAGTGTGAAATGGGTGAAGGGGATCAAGAAGTAGAAATTTCCAGGTATAAAATGAAGACGTCATGGGAATGTAATGTATACAATAGAGAAAATAGTCAATAATATTGTATTGACTTTGTATGGTGACAGATGGTAACTAGACTTACTGGTCTGATCATTTTGCAGCATCTACAAAGGTCAAAACAATATGCTGTATACCTGAAACTAACGTAATTTTTTATACTTCAATGACAAAAGTAGGTGTTTGTTTTGTCCTCAACTTGCTCTTATCTTCAAATGATTTAATCTACTCCCATTGTGTGAGCTTATTTGGAAATAGCATCTTTGCAGAGGTGATTAGTTAAGATGAGATCATAGGGAGTTGGCATGGGAGAGGCTTAAATACTATATGACTGGTGTCCTTATAACAGAAGGATAAGAAACAGATACAGATGTAGAGGAGAAGGCCATGAGAGGGAGATTGAAGGGATGATTCTACAAGTCAGGGGACACCACAGATTGTAGGTAAACACCAGAAGCTAGCATAGAAGCATGGAACAAGTTCTCTCTAGAGCTTTTGGTAAGAACCAATCCTGATGATTTGGGGGTCCTAGCCTCCAGAACCATGAAAGAATAAATTTCAGTTGTTTTAAGTCACCCAGGTTATGGTTCTTTGTTACAGCAGTTCTAAGAAAGGAATGTAGATGTTAGTAACTCACAAAGCTATTATCACCACCTTAGTTCTCTCCCCAAGCCCCAAACTCATGTTTCCAACTCATGTTTGTTTTCACCTGGCTCCTTCAACCTGAATGTCCTATATGTGGACATCCCCAGCAGAAATCAGGATCTTCCTGTCAAAATCTGCTCTTCTCTCTACTCCTCATCCATTCAGTGCCACCACCATTATTCCTGTCACCCAGGCTGGAGATATGGAAGGCAATTTTTAAATATACTTTTTCCTCACAGTATTTAGTAGATAAATTCAGGTCTTCATTATCTTTTGACTGAGTTTCTACAAAATCCCCCTTGTCTGATCTCCTGCCCCCATTCTTGCCCCCCCCCATTCAGTCTCTTCTGCAATAGTCAAGAGTGTCCTGTACAAAGTAAGTCTGACTCTACATTGCTTATAATAGTCAAGAACCCTCAAGGATATCCTATAGGATAAGCATCATGCTCTATAATTAGCAGAGCAAGGCTCTTCATAATCTGCCCTCCTTACTTCTGGGGACTCCGTGAACTCTCCCTGTACCCCTCTCTGTACTGCAAGGAGCCTGTATTGACTCTAGGTCCCTATATTTGTTGACTTGCCCCTGTGCCTTTGCTCATGCAGTTGGTTGCTCATGAACCTTTTGTGTTCAACTTGATTCCTTCATTGAGATTTGACTCACTGTCACTTCCCTCAGGAAGCCTGAAAGGACATAACCACTCAACCCTTCTCTTTTCTGTACCCCCACCCCACCCCTCTCTAAACTTATAATACTTTGAAAACAGCTCAAGCTTTGGACTTATTATATTGCTTTATAATTTTTTAATTTTATGTCTATTCCTCTCCAGACTAATGGCTCCACAAGGACAGAAACAATGTCTTTTTTCAACTCTCTATCTCTGGCATATGGCACACAATAAAGCTGGGGACTAGGTATGTCATCAATTCATGTTTGCTGAATGAATAAATGAATGAATGAGGGCCCAACTTATTTACCAGTCACAATACGTGTTTCATTTTGATCAGCCAAGTGAAGTTTTTCCAATCACATCATCTCTCTCTACCATTTTCCATCCCTTTAAGTACCAGACTATGGTGGGTTAGTACAAAGTTCAATCAAAGTCAAGTCTATGGGTTGGATCTCTTCCAGCTTTGTTCCATTTCCAGTGCCCAGATATCACCCCAACCAGTTGAATGGTGGCCCCCAAAAGGGTATGTCCATGTTCTAGAATTGTGAGCGTGAATATGACCTTATTTGGGGAAAAGGGTTTGTGCAGACATAATTAAGCTGAGCATGTCACAATAAAATCACAGAGGAAATAAGTCCTGGGTTATCCAGGTAGGTCCTAAATCCAATGACAAATGTCTTTATAAGAGATATACACAGGATAGTCACATGGAGAACAGAAGGCCATGAGAAGATGGAAAGAGAATTTGGAGTGATGTGGGAGCAAACCAAGGAATTTTGGAACCGCCAGAAAATGGAAGAGGCAAGGAAGGAGCCTTCAGAGGGAGCACAGCCCAGCTGTCCCCATTACTATGGACTCCTAGCTTCCAGAACTATCAGTGAATAAATGTCTCTTGTTTTAACCCACCAACTTTGCTGTAATTTCTTAGGACAGCCCTAAGAGACTAATTTAAGATGGCACAGGCCGGGGCGCCTGGGTGGCTCAGTCGATTAAATGTCCAACTTCGGCTCAGATCATGATCTTGCAGTCTGTGGGTTTGAACCTGTGTCGGGCTCTGTGCTGCCAGCTCAGAGCCTGGAGCCTGCTTCCAATTCTGTGTCTCCCTCTCTTTCTGTGCCCCTCTCCCATTCACACTCTGTCTCTGTCTCTCTCTCTCTTTCAAAATTAAATAAACATTAAAAATTAAAAAAAAAGATAGCACAGGCTATCTTAAATATTTCAAAGAGAACATCGGAGAACCCAGGCTACAGAAATACCGGCTACCCTTGGTGGCTAGGGAGTCCCCAATCCTGGAAAAACAATTAGAGAAAATGTTGAGTCAATAATAAAAGTTATTTTTATTAGCACAACAGAACAGAATAGTTTATATTTATTGAGCTCTTATCCAGTACCAGGCACTGATTGAACCATTTCACACCTAGAATTCATTTAGTCTTCTCGACAATCCTATGAGGTAGCTGGTGATATTATCTCCATTATACAGACAAGCAAACTGAGCTCAGAGAGGTTCACTCACTTGCCCAAGTTCTCACAGAAGTGAGCAACAGAGGACACTCGGCCACATCTTTGCATCAAGTATAAAGAAATGCCAGGGAGAGAACATTCTCTCTGAGTTGGAGGGCCTGGTTCTCATCTCAGATGTCCTTGGGCAGGCTTCCCAGCCTCTCTGAGCTAGGCTGAAACTCTGGCCCATCTCCCTGATTCTGACATTCGGGGGTCTCCCAAATCTGTTCTAGTTCTGAAATGTTATGATTTGCAAACCAGGTTTTTCCTATTAACAGTGATTTGCTTTTACATTTGCACAATGCCCTCCTGCCAGAATCTGGACACCTGGTCTGCTTTGCCACTCAGGGAAAATAACCAGAAATGCAAAAGAATCAGCAATTTTCCAAGCCATACGGAGGGGAGGGGAGAAATGTACCTCACATTTTAAAATGTCCTTCTTCCGCTGCAGCCAGGCCTCACTGACAAAGCCCTAGGATTGCCAGGAAACCAAGCTGCCTCTCATTCTTATATTTAAATTTAATTTAACCGTAGCATTACCCTGCATGTCAACAGTTCAGGACAAATTGATGGATTCTAGTTTAACCATTTAGCTGTGCCAGTGGTAATACATTCAATCATGCATTAAATTAAAAATGACACTTGGAAATATGTATATCCTGGGCCTCGGTTCTATGCACCAAATAGGAAAAGATTTAAAATGCTGTCTCGTAGAGGATTACCACTGAAGAAGCATGAATCTCATTACTTCAGGCTGCATGGAACACATTTGCAAAGCTCTGTTTCAAAGGCTCTCTGATGGTAGCAGCTTGGTTGTCTGGCTGGCTGAACATGCCATTTCCTTCCCATAGGAGAAAACTCAGCTGCTGCCAAAGCAAAGATGTTGTCAGTGTCCCCCACCTCCTCACACCCACCGTGATTCCTGGGCAGCCATCCATGGCTCCTGTGTCACCTGTCCGTGCTATCCTCTCCCCCCAGTACTGCAGTCCTACCGTTCACAGACATTAACGAACTCGGCCACAAACACACGTAACTAGAAAATAACAGCAGCTACCATTTATTAAGTGCCTACTATGTGCTAGTCACTTTGTCATTCAACAGCACGACAAAGTAGGTATTATTTGCTTGTTTGAACATATATAAAAATTGATGCTCAGAGAGCGTAAGGTGCATTCTGCAAGGTCACACAGCGCTTAATGGCAACATCAGCATTCCAGTTCTGTCTATTCTAATTTCAGTGCCCAGGCTCTTAATCATGGGCAGCACTGCTATTTAAATCACCATTCCTAAAAATGTGCAATTAAACAAGCTTCTGTTCACCTTTTGTACCCATCCATGAGCCCAGATGAGCCTAGGGTACAGGCTAGGTAAGAACCGCAGAGCAAAGAACATGGACTTGAGATTCTCCCGCTCTGTTTGCTGTGCCATTTCCCTCTGGGGGTGGCAAGCCTACACTCCTAGACTTTGGAGTCTTTATGGGCAAGGACCAGACATTTGTCTCCTGTGCCCAAAGCTCTGCCACATGCCCGGCAAAGAGCAGGTGCACACAGCTAAGTGTTGGGCTACCGTGACTTGGGCACCGGGAAAAGAAGGAAGAGAAGGAGGGGCACCACCACGGTAAACAGGAGAAGGTGGGCAGGGGACCTGCCTATCAGAGGACCACAATCATCAGAAATTTAATGGTGAGAGAGAAAAGGCACATTTCCAGTAGTAGAAAAGCATTTTTCCTGAAAGGTAAAGTAGCTATTACCAGAACGATGGCAGCCTTCAATTCTTTCATTTTCCCGAAGTTTATTTTTTACTTTGAATCACACACACACACACACACAGCATGCCTAACAGCAAATTTTCTCAATCTTAAGTACACACTTGGGTCCACAAGTAGGCAAAAGAGAGTACAGAGAGCAAAGGTAAGGACAGATGATCTAAACTCCAACTTGAGTTGTTACTGGGTCACTGAATCACTCAATTCCGTCTGCCTGTTTCTCCACATGGCCACACTGCTGTCACCATGGCAAAATACAAATAAACCTTATTGCTTCATAAGAAGTTCAGTCACAGAACCCAATTAAGTCCGCTGTTCCTGAAACAATCTGATCTTCCAGGAAATGAACACAGATCAAGTCCGAAGACTTCTGTCACCCGACTCCACTTCTGTGCGTTTGTCTCCTATTATGTGTGCTCTACCCTGCTTTCGTCTCCTGCTGATGGGCTGGCAAGCTCTATTCCCAGCAGAAGCCACACAGACACCCAGTTTTCCATTTATTTAGCACACACCCTACTGAGAAATGCCCATTAGCGGGAGCTTTACCATGACCTAACCTTGCACAGTTCTAGGTTGAGCTGGCATTGGCTGTGAGGGGACAGCCGCAGGATGAGGCTGAAATTAACCTGATTGCAGCAGTTGGCTTCTGAGTGTGTTTGCATCTGCTGTCTTAATGGACTGCGAGGGCTGCCAGGTTGTCTTCCAGAACCTGCCGTCAATGTCGAAGGACACAGGCAGACAGCCCAACAGGAGCCTGGATGCTACCCTTGGTTGGTTATCCCACTCTGTCAGGCATGTCTATCTGGAAGAGTTTGGCTTCTTTTTATTTGAAAAATAAAAGAACCCTTTTTTTAATTTTTCAAAAAATTTTTTAATGTTTATTTATTTTTGAGAGAGAGACAGAGTGCGAGTGGGGGAGGAGCAGAGAGAGAGGGAGACACAGAATCCAAAGCAGGCTCCAGGCTCTGAGCTGTCAGCACAGAGCCCGACGCAGGGCTCAAACCCACAAACCATGAGATCGTGACCTGAGCTGAAGTTGGATGCTCAACAGACTGAGCCACCCAGTCGCCCCTAAAAATAAAGAAACTCATAAATATGGGCTGAGTTGGTTCAATCAGAACAAAACTAAACATTTCCATCAGCTTTGTTTCCTGGGGATCATGTTAGTATCTTATCCTCTGTAGGAAAGCAGCCTCTTCCACAGAAGGAACTCCCCACTACAGAGCTCATTAAAGCCTCCTCATGAGAGCACTTGACCACCAACAGGGGTTCTGTCTGATCAAATTGAAACTGCACATTCTTGGGGCACCTGGGTGGCTCAGTCGGTTAAGATTCCACCTCTTGATTTAGACTTGGGTCATGATTGTACGGTTCATGAGATCAAGCCCTGCATCTGGCTCGCTCTCTCTCTCTCTCTGAAAAATAAAACAAACATTTAAAAAAAGAAACTGCACAGCCTTGGTTTCTTAAAGCTGCAGCTGTTATATTCAAAAGAAAAAGAAAAGCAATAGCTATTGTTTATTGAATATTAACTATATTCCAAGCCTTATAATAAATACTTTAAGTAGCCCTATAATTGTCCCCATATTACAGGTGAGACTTTGCCAGGGTTGCATAGCTAGGAATAGAGGAGTAGAGCCGGAATTCAAACACAGGTCATTTGACTCCAGGCATGGTCCTTCCTGGATGGTTCCTGTAAGGGAAACAGCTTCTAGTCTCAGAAACCAAACAAAGTGGTAGAAAGTCTGGAGAGGTGGGTGCTCTTCTGAATCTCACTCTGCTACTCCACTAACTTCCAGCCTTTTCAACGTTAGAATCCCTTTGTGGTTCTCCAAAAAATACATGGTCATCACTATATTCTTCGTACACAGTGAATAAGGCAAAAAGCTACGATAAATTTAATAATGTTTATAAACAAGTTTGTATCTGATTTCTTACAACAAAATCCATGAATCTCACATATGTACATAAGTCATTATTATCCAGGCAACTCACAACGCTTAGGGCACATAAGGATTCTTGGATCCCTTAAGCTAATTTAGAAAGCCACAGACAGCACTGATTTCTAACAGCGCTCCTTGTCTCATGGGTGCCCAAAATAGATGGTGGAAGGATAGAGACACATTCTGGCTTAAAAATAACTACTCAACAACAATAACAAATGAAACACATTTAAATGTTTAAATAAAGGGGTAATTTAAGGAGACACTGAATTTCCTGTCAATGTTCTCTTCTTAGGATCTGGCACAAAGTCGGCCTGCAGGAGAATTAGAGGTTCTGGGCTAGGAGAGGAAGTATCCCTTTAGAGAGTTTCTAGAGCCTTAAAGAAAGGACGCTACGTCTGAAATGAGCTCTCTCCCTCACCTGGACAGAATGCCCAGGACTACCCACTGATGGCCTGGGGTCAACCTGGATGCTGTTCTATTGTTATGCCTTGTTGTCTTTTGCTAGGATACCAGGATCTGGTCTAGCAGATGAGGTCACCCTCATCGTGTCACCACACTGCGGCAGAAAATCTCGAATCGATACATCCCTTCTTTTGGATCCAATCTGCCATGGCTCGGATCTAACAAAAAGCAAAGAAGCTTCTTTCAAATTGTCATTATTCTCTTGATGGAATGGCTTTACTTTCCCAGTTTCTCAGGCTCAGATGGCTGTGGGGAGGACAGGCCATCTACCCCCCACACAGCTGCCTGAGCACAAAGACACAAGATCCAGTGGCCTTCCCACTGTCCAGTATTTTGAATTCCCTTATTTTAAGATGTGTTTTGAGTAATTCCTGGCATCAAAAGAATCGCTACCTTCCAAGCAATACATGAATCACTGGGAGGCTCACCCTCTGCTGGAGGTGTAATTATTCTGAAATCAATATGGGCAAGTGAGTGCGTTCTGAATGTTTTTGACGAAAGGTCTAGAATTTAATTCCATATTATTGCCAATGACGCTTATCCCAGGGATAGGAGGCTAGCAAAGGCGTCCGTGGCCAGCCTCCATCTAGTCATGCACCTGTGTTCAGAGAGGGTTCCTTCTACAGAGTCTGATACACCAGTCCACAAATCATGCGAACTCAAAGAACCTTACCTGCTAAGTAGACACCCGGGAAAGCATTTCTGGCCCTATCGCTTCTCACCTCCAATTCTCACACAGCAGAAGTGCAGCTCAGATTTTGAGTTCTATCTCAGCAATGTAACCCAGGTCCCAGTAAACTCTAGACTTGCCATGGCACTCATTTACTGAGGTCCTGAGAAAGACCTCAGGATGATCACAGAAAGGACTCTGATTCTGGGTGACTCTACTAAGTCCTTTTCTCCTGAGCAGTTTTATAGCAGGCTTTGACTTCTGAATCTTCACAAACTCCCTGCGAGACTTAGAATAATAACATTCTTATGTCTGTTGTTTTTTTTTTTTTTTTTTTTTTTTTTTGCTTAGGGAGATCTAAGAGATTTTTAAGCCCCTTGAGTTCAAACAAGCCAGTCGCAGCAAAGCTACACCTAAATTGGCATTTTGTCCCTCACCTTTTCTGCTGAACATCTCATGGGAGAGACTTGTGATCGGGCCCCAGATGGAAGGAATTGAGAATGCGATCCTGAACCCAAAGGCTGTTTAGGGTGGGAGGAAAGGGGTGAGGTCTTGGGGTCAGCCCACTGGACATGGGGTATGGGATACGAGCTGTCAGCACTTGGTTAACTTAAGCAGACTTGCTAAGTTTTGAGTACCTTGCCTGCAATTGAGATTAAATGGCATCATCACTAGACAGTTGTTATAAAGATTAAATACATTAAGGATGGAACCAATGGGCTTTTGCCCTCCAACATGGATCTAGCTTACAGCAGAGCTAGTCTCCTGTCACTTTGATTTAACAATTCTTACGTAGTCCTGTCCCTCACTGTATAACTTTGGATCAGGGTCACAATGAAAGAAGAATAACCAGATAGGAATTTCTATCCTTGTTTTTCTCTCAAACATTTAAGGCAGGTCAAAAAATTAGTCCATCTACTCTTAATAGGCTACCAAATCTCCCAAGATTCAATCTTCTTTCACACTAACCGAATAACCCCTCCTGCTCCCTTTTCTGCCCCCAGTTCCCTTGTTCCTCCATAAAAATTGCCTCTATTCCCACCACCTCCAAGAAATATTTTCACGGGAACCTCTGCATGTGGCTTTCGTCCTTTTCTTCCTCGGAAAAGCAGGGTTGGAAAAGGTCAGGGAGTTGTGAACTCCCACACATTAATAACATTTAAACCATCTTAGAGAATTAAAACAAGATGCTTTATTTTCTCAAGTATCATCCTGGTATTATATATAGTTTTTAAATTTCCCAGGAGTTTATATAAAACATGTTATATGGTCCATAAATTGTGATATTAGCCCTTGGATGGCATGGGAAACACCGTAATTTTTTCCTGGCCATCAAAATCATAACTAGTGTCACAGCCAACGCAGTGCATTTTACAACACTCTCTGGATTTTTTTCATTCCAATTCTTATTTATATTTTAACAGTCATTTGACCAAGGACTCCTTTTCCATCTTAACTGGAAACATATTTTCCACTCTTCATATGGCCGTGCTGAACTTTATAAAACAAAAATATTTGTGACTCAACATACCAACACCACAGGGAACAAGCTTGAAGACTAAAAATATCACAGAAAATTTAGATTTGTTCATTATGTTAATTGGCAAGGGAGATGATGGCAATAGTCACAGGTGTGTGTAAACAGCACCCCCCCCCAGTTTTTTTTTCAATAAAAACCAATAACCTACTGCTATTTTTAAATTCTAAAATTAAATGGAAGAAATGTCTTGACCTAAATTTTCTGGTGCCCAGACCCTCTCATTTGGCTTCTTGCTGCGCGTTGTTCCCATATGTTGCTTATTTCCTTGATTTCTACCTTTACACCACTCTTGTGAATGCTTCTCACCTCCCTGTCCTTCACCCCATCCAAGGTCTTCAACCCATCTGACTTCCTGTGGGTGACTATCTTTCTCTTCTCTCTGTCTGCCCCTTTGGTCTCGTCCCCTCTAGTGACCCCTATGTCCCTAGCATATTCCCACGAGATTTAAGGTAAAACAGATACTAAAAACAGAAATATAAACCGTAGCTACATTTTCACCTAAAATTCTTTGCTAAAAACACTAAAACTTTAAGTGGAGACGCTCCTAGGCAGAAAACCCACTTCTCTGCGCTACAAAGCGAGAAAGTTACTGCTTTGAGTTGAGATGAAGACAAAAAGAGGTTAAGCCAAGGTGAAGAATTTGTCACTGCCAGAATTCCCGGTGTCAGCCAAGAGGGTGGAGAACCAGCCATGAAGGATGTGGAGTGTCAGGCTCTGGTTTGTCCTAGCTTTGTCCTTGAAGCAGTGTCACTTGTCCAGGCAGCAGCTTATCTCGCAGAATTAAATCATCTTCAGTACCAACACATTTGTTATTCTCGCTCCGTTTCCCTTCGGCCATCGGGCAAAAATGGTACAACCATCCCACCCTACCTTCGGCTGAGCCACCTTCAGCAGGGGGGTCGCCGGGAGTGAGTAGCAAATCGGGATGGCTCCTTACCAGCAAGAGCAATCAGCCACACCATCACACAGGTGCCAGCCTGTGTCCGAAAAACACAGATGTCCTTGGAAATAAAACCATGGAGAAACAACAACCAGAGATTTTTTTTTTCAGAGTCAGGGGATGATGGACCATGAAAAAAGATGTATTCTCCTTGTGGATTTCAATTTTCTAATTCAAAACAAACTGTAAATAATTTTATGACAGATTTCAGAATATCTGAAGTTCTCGGATAATGGAGGTTTGTGATTTTTTTTGTCATCACAGTTCTATTCTAAACTACACATCATTTTAAGTAAATAAATAACTTGGTTATTACACCTATGACAGGTGAACTGCTACTGGCCTCTGAGTCTCCCTCAGACATCCTGTGGGTGTGTTCTGATTACAGCAGAACTCAGAAACACAGTTTTTTTTGTTTTTTTTTTAATTTTTTTTAACGTTTATTTATTTTTGAGACAAAGAGAGACAGAGCATGAAGGGGGGAGGGGCAGAGAGAGAGGGAGACACAGAATCGGAAACAGGCTCCAGGCTCTGAGCCATCAGCCCAGAGCCCGACACGGGGCTCGAACTCACAGACCGCGAGATCGTGACCTGAGCTGAAGTCGGTCGCTTCACCGACTGAGCCACCCAGGCGCCCCAGAGACACAGTTTTTAATCAAGAGCATTTGGAGTGCCTATCTGTTCCCTTTGCTACAATTAAAGGCCTGGGAACAATCCCCACTGACAGCAATTATTCCCCCTGTTCAGGTAATTTCAGGGCCGAGCAGACATTTGAGATGCCATGTCTTCCTTCGGATTTCTCCCAAATGACCTGACTTACTCAAAGAGTGAGGATTTTCTCAGATTCTGTGCCCTCCTGTTGAAAAGCTTATGACTAGAAATTTTTTTAATTACTTTATTTTTTAAAAAATTGTGCTTGAGGGCACCTGGGTGGTTCAGTTGGCTAAGCGTCCAACTTTGGATCAAGTCACGATCTCGCGATTCGTGAGTTCGGGTCTCACGTCGGGCTCTGTGCTGACAGCTCAGAGACTGGAGCCTGCTTCTGATGCTGTGTCTCCCTCTCTCTCTGCCCCTCTCCCACTTGCACTCTGTGTCTCTCTTTTTTTCTCTCTCTCTCTCTCAAAAATAAACATTAAAAAAAATTAAAAAATAATAAAATAAAATAAAAAATTGTGCTTATAATAAAATAGAAAAATGTTAAATTCAAAATGTATATACCAGACAGTTGTCTCAGATTTTCTCAGACAATGCACACATTGACCCCAAAATATTACAACAAATGGAATTTATAGGGACTGTTAACAGAAAAAGCTGTTGTCTTTACTCCTGTCAGATCTCAGTGTGTGTCTACTGTGCCATTAAGACTCAGAGCCCTGGGGCGCCGGGGTTGCTCAGTCAGTTAAGCATCTGACTTTGGCTCAGGTCGTGATCTCATGGTTCGCAAGTTCGAGCCCCACATCAGGCTGTCTGCTGTCAGCACAGAGGCTGCTTTGGATTCTCTGTCTCCCTCTCTCTCTGCCCTCCCCTGCTTGTGCTTGCTCATGCGGTCTCTCTCTCTCTCTCTCTCTCTCTCTCTCTCTCTCTCTCTCTCTCAAAAATAAAATAAACATTAAAAAAAAAAAGATTCAGAGCACTCAGGAGCCTGCTGGTTACCTATGGAAGTGCATCAGGGATCACAACAGTACCTATCTCATAGGATCAGGGAGAGGAATCACTGTGTAATTATATACACAAGAGCTCAGAATAATGACCAGCACCTACTAAGCACTGCATGAGTAGTCGTTATTGTCTTGTTGGAACCACAAAGCTCCACAGCTCAGTATCCCCTACTCACACTCCCAGCTCAGGCATAAGCCCTAGAAATCTGTATTACAGAGAAGCTGGTTTACTCCACCCCCAGGGTCACCTGGCCTTGGCTTATTCTTCCAACTAAATGCTTATTGAAGGCAGTCTGATCTGGGTTTAAATTTCGGCCTTCTTGCTCCATATTCGGAGCCCAGTTCATCTGTTAAAGGAGGACACGACCTGCCTCATAAGGCTCTTTCGAGCTTGTGAGTCAATGTGTGCAAAGATTAGGGTGCAATGCTTGGTATCTCACAGGTGCTTTGTAAATGGCAAATGATAGCATTATTATCATTACGATTTCTAAAGCTAAAGATGGCACTTAGTTTAATGGGAGTTCTTTTGTTTCCCTGATTTCCTCCCCCTGATCTTGCACAGAGGGCATTTGAGAGAAGGCTGTGAGAACTTTCCTACTCTTCCCTAGAGGAAGCAGCCAGTGAGAACTCCTCTTTGAAACAGATAAAGCTCTGTAGGAAGGTGAGGTGTGTGTGGTGACTGTAGTTTCCCGGTCTGAGTCCTGGCAGGTTCACAAGAGCCTTGTAGAGTACCCTTGGGGAATGAACAGCTCGCTAAATGCAACAGTGCCAATGCACAGTAGTGGGAGAATCAAAACAACTACCCAAGTTCAGGCCGCGCTCTGTGTATTACTACGCATTCCCCAAACCAAAACTACCACTCCCAGCTACACCCAGAATAACCTGAAGTCTAGCAAAATAAATTGTACCAGGTGAAGTGCCCTTGGGAAATTACTTTCTATCTAAGTGTCAGCTTACCTTGTGTGGGCTTCATTTGACTTAATTATTTGATTTATGAATGGTCAATGTTATTGACCGTCTAACTGCCCATAAACCCTTCCACTTAATAAAACAGTGGGCTATTATTAGCCCGCTCTAGTTCAATAAACAAGCATTGAAGGGGAGCAGTATCTGTGGGCACAACTAACATGAGGCAGCCAGACTACCCCGGCCGCATGAGCTATCTCCCAGAAAGGGTGAAGATTTCACTGTGGATCTATAGGTGCCTCATCTGAATTTACATAAAGAAATGACTGCGTGATTGGACTCTTAGTTCCTCTAAATAGCAGCGAACATTTGAAAGCTTCAAGAACACTGCTGAAAATGTTACCAGGTTTATATACACATCTGTAAAAAGAGTATATTCATCTTATGAGCTACTCAATGTCCCAGCACCAAGCCAAATACTACAACAGAAGTAATCTACTCACGCGGTGCCAGATTTCCTGCTCCTGTAAATAAAGCATGGTAAATACAGAACACAAGGAAAAGAAAGCCGCTGGGGACGCAAGAGTATTCAGTCCCCACGAAGGAGATTAGGGGTTCCTTAGGCGGTCATCTCGGCATGAGCTCAAGGTCCGTGTGTTTTCCCCCTTTGAAAGTTTACTGGGCTCACATCCTACAAAAAGAGGTAACTCTGGGTCATCATCATAATGAAAGTCTCCCCTGCTCTGTTAGGTTTCTACACTCCCATTCCTTCCACTAAAATCAAACCAAAACCTAGGAGTCCTCATTTTACGTACATACAACAAAAATCAGAGTTTAATAACTTGTCGCTTGCTGCCTCCGTACAGACTGCGAGTTCGGTCTTGCAATATAAGAGCACATTAAAAATTCTAAGTTTCTCAATTTCTAACTCTAAAATCCTAAAAATTCACATCTAAAATTCTAAAAAAATCTAAAACATTCTTCACTGGAAGTGATGCCTGAGACTTGTTTATGAAACCCACGACAGCGTGCAAACAGAAACTCGGTTCTGCCTCACTCAGCACAGGGTCCTGAAGAAAGCCGCTAGCAAATGGCAGGGTGAGAGTGTCCAGTCACACTGCACTCACTACTCGTGGTGGCAAATCCTTGTTCTGTTCTTTTTTTATTCACATGTCTCCCACAAGCCCCTGAGTCTGTATGGGTACCTAGGAGGGCTAGAAAGAGGCTGGGAAGGGGCCAGATCTTAGTGAACATCCTGGCTAGGCCAGGACCACTCCAGTAAGATGGGCTCCATGCCAAGGCAGAATTGACATAGAAGTATCACAGCCACCTGAGAAAACCTGGTAACCTGAAAGCCATTGACAGACACAGGAAACTGAGAATCTCTGAGTATTTTGTTTCCTTTTGCTGAATATTTACAAATTTTATTATTTGTGACATTGTTTGTGAATTGATCCAATACTCTTGGGGCAATGATATTCACTGTTTTGTATGGATTATCAGTTAAACACATAATTTGTACCCTAATTTGGGTTTTGAGGTATTACATGGTTGCTAATCATGAAAAAACTGAGGAAAAAATTGCAATGCATGTGACCTATAACACAAAACTTACATAACAGGAAGAGGAGGAGGACGGTATCAGACATGTGTGGGTGATGACATCTATAAACTTCCCACGTTGTCATAAGAAATACAGATTCCTGAAAGTGCTTGGAAGATGGTCTTTTTACATTTAGCTATGCAATACTTTAATTTACTGAAACATAAATGAAACCTTCAAGTAACGGGAATGTTGCTCATTCCACTTCTGAATGGAAGGGTAAATGAAAACAAAGCTCATATCAGGGACTTACTTTATAACATTTATTCTGTACTACCCAGAAGTACATGTACGTCATACACATTCCACATATCCAGAACTGTCAACTCTGTAAGATGGTCAGTCTTCAAATATTAAATGAGTGCTAGAACAGATCCCTTTGACTTCCCAGGATGTGACACCTTGCCAGAGCATTTTAATTAATCATGACCTTTATGACCAAAGAAAGCCATGAGTACATGTATGCTCAGCGATGATCCACTGAACTCCACAGGCAGATCTAAAAAGTAATAACCCTATAAATGTCTAGTTCAATAAATGTCCTATAGCTTAATCAACATGGAGACAGAAACTCATCATCAGATACTAAAAGTGGTAGGCAAAAGCTTAATGAGAAACATGACATTTATAGAAGTCTCATGGTATCTCCCAGAAATTATTTATTCACTACAGAGGGAGCAAAAGTAACATTCAAGGGAGCAACCTCACCTTAACAAGCGAGCAAAATGACCATCACCAAAATTGGGACAAAAAGGCATGTGCCTTCTGATACAATGCACCAGGAGGGTCTCAACGTCACTTCTGTGCTATTCCTGCCGAAACGCAGAACCCAAATCTAGTCATGAAGAGATAGAAACAAGCCAAATAGAGAGACATTCTATCAAATAAATGACCTCTATTTTTCAAAAATGTCATAATCAAGAAGAAAAAGACAGGCTGAGAAACTATTAGATTATAGAAAAAGAAGCTAGCACAAATAAAGGCCATCTTTGTCCTTGGATCGTCAGATCCCATGCCAGGGGAAGAAAATGGTTATAAAGGACATTATTGCCACTAATGAAAAATTTGAGTATGTTTGGACTATGGACTAAATAACATTATATAAATGGTAAATTTCCTGATATTGATAATGTATGATTATGTAACAGAATATTCACATTTTAAGGAAATGCAGACTGAAGTATTTAGGGATAAAAGAGGATGGTGTTTCCAACTTTTTCTCGTGTAATTAAAAAAATGTGCACACGGCTAGCAATTTACCCAAGGGATACAGGAGTACTGATGCATAGGGGCACTTGTACCCCAATGTCTATAGCAGCACTCTCAACAATAGCCAAATTATGGAAAGAGCCTAAATGTCCATCAACTGATGAATGGATAAAGAAATTGTGGTTTATATACACAATGGAGTACTACGTGGCAATGAGAAAGAATGAAATATGGCCCTTTGTAGCAACGTGGACGGAAATGGAGAGTGTGATGCTAAGTGAAATAAGCCGTACAGGGAAAGACAGATACCATATGGTTTCACTCTTATGTGGATCCTGAGAAACTTAACAGGAACCCATGGGGGAGGGGAAGGAAAAAAAAAAAAAAAGAGAGAGGTTAGAGTGGGAGAGAGCCAAAGCATAAGAGACTCTTAAAAAATGAGAACAAACTGAGGGCTGATGGGGGGTGGGAGGGAGGGGAGGGTGGGTGATGGGTATTGAAGAGGGCATCTTTTGGGATGAGCACTGGGTATTGAATGGAAACCAATTTGACAATAAATTTCATATATTTAAAAAAATAAATAAAATAAATACTAAATAAAGAAAATAAATAATATAAATAAATAAATGTGCACATGTGCATGCATGGAGAGAGAGAGTCAAAGAAGGAATAGGTAAACTGGAAATAATTAGTGATTTCAGGCAAAGGGTATTCAGAAATTCCATGCACTATTCTTGAAACTTATCTCTAAGTTTGAAATGTTATGAAAATAGTGTCAAGGAAGAAGTCACAGCTAAAAACCAATTATATCCACAAATATTTATAGGTGTCACAGTATGCCCACTGGATGAAATTTTAAATTTTCCCTAATGTGCTCTATCTCCTTTAGAGGACACTACACATCATCTGAAAGATGTGTAGAATCACTAAGTGGACACTCTTAGCCATGTCAGTGTAGGGTAACACTTCTCCAGGCTTCTCCAAGAGGCCACGATGTGGACAGACCTAAGGGGACAGGATGGACTAAACACCTACTAGACGAAAGCACAAAGAACTGTTCCAGAGAGGTTATAGAATATCAAATGTCTTGTTATTCAAATTAAATGTCTCGTTCAAATACGTTTGGAAAATACCCTCAAAACAATAATGTAGCCCATATCTTTACAATGTGAATCCCTAAGCTGCCTTCACATAACTTGTAAAAATATAGCTTACAACAAAATGTCTCTGCAGTAGCACTGACATTTTGTTCAAATGCCGAGTTGTAACATACTTTTCCCAAAGTCAGAAAAAGCACAGCTAAAATCTTCATCTTCAAATTCATTCACTCATTTAGTCAATGAGCTGGTATAATCACCTAGCGAGTGGTCAGTAGACAAAGGCTCTTGAAACTCTCTTTCCCATTACCTGGCTGAAGATGCATTTACCGGCTCTCTGACAGACTTGTCAGACTCACACACCCCAGTCATGCTCCCTGATCACCCCACCGCCCTCCCAAACTGCTCCTCTTCTGTCTTTCCCATCTCAGTAAACAGCAATGTCATTTTTCTAGTTGTTCAGGCCCAAACCTAGGACACAGCCTTGACTCCTCTCTTCTTCTCACACCCAGCACTTAAGCCAAGAACAAATTCCCTCCTTTCTGCCTTGAAAATATATTTCAAATCTAACCATTTCACACCTCCTCCATTTCTACCTCTCAGAACTGAGTACCAGCAAATCCCACCTGGATTATTAAAATAACATCTACTGGGGCGCCTGGGTGGCTCAGTCGGTTAAGTGGCCAACTTCGGCTCGGGTCGTGATCTTGCGGTCCGTGAGTTCGAGCCCCGCGCCGGGCTCTGTGCTGACAGCTCAGAGCCTGGAGCCTGTTTCGGATTCTGTGTCTCCCTCTGTCTCTGCTCCTCCCCTATTCATGCTCTGTCTCTCTCTGTCTCAAAAATAAATAAATGTTAAAAAAAATTTAAAAAAAATAAATAAAATAAAATAAAATAAAATAAAATAACATCTACCTGTTCTTCCAGATTTTACCCTTGCCCCCCACATTCTGTACTCACACAGAGGACAGGATGATCTGTTTTATTTTTTTTAATTTTTTTAATGTTTATTTTTGAGAGAGACAATGAGTGAGCAGGGGAGGGGTAGAGAGAGAAGGAGACATAGAATCTGAAGCAGGCTCCAGGCTCTGAGCTGCCAGCACAGAGCCCCATGCGAGGTTCAAATTCACAAACTGCGAGATCATGACCTGAGCAGAAGTCGGACACTTTACCGACTGAGCCACCCAGGCACCCCCCAGAATGATCTGTTTTAAAAAGAAGGTCAGTGCTTTAGTCTGCCAGGGCTGCCATAACAAAGTACCACCATCTACAGAGCTTAAACAACAGGAATTTATTTCTCAAAGTTCTGGAGGCAGAACATCCAAGATCAAGGTGCAGGCTAGATTGGTTTCCCCTGAGGCCTCTCTCCTTGGCTTGCATATGGCCGTCTTCTCCCTGTGTCTTCACATCACCTTTCCTCTGTGTGTATCTGTGCCCTAATCTCTTCTTCTTGTAAGGATACCAGTCATACTGAACCAGGGTCCATGCCTATAACGTGATTTTACGTAAATTAACTCTTTAAAGGCCCTAGCTCCAAATACAGCCACATTCTGTGACTGGAGGGCTAGGAACTTTAACAAATGAATTTCAAGAGGACACAACTCAGCCCTTAAGAGCCAGTCTACACACTCCTCTGCAAGTCTTCAGTGGCTTCCCTGACCACTCGGCACAAAAGCCAAAGTCCCTAGCACGACCTACAAGTCCTATGGGATATGACCCCAAGATCCCTTTGAACTCAGTCTCACCCTTGCTCACTGGCCTGCTGCCACACTGGCCTTCTTGTTGCTCCTATGACATGCCAAGCACACCCCACCTCAAGGTCTTTGCGTGGCTGCCCCTCCTGCCAGGATCTATCTTTCCCCAGATATCCACATGCTCTTTATTTCCTCCAGGTCTCTGAACAAATGTCACTTTACCAAGGTGAGGCCCTCCCTGACCACTCTACATGATATAGCAAACAACCCTCAATACGTCCTACCCCTTCTTTATTTTCTCTGTAGACTGCCCACCACCTGACATTGTTTGCATTTATTCATTTATTGGCTCCTAATCTCTTCCTCCACTCAAATGCAAGTTTCTTCAGGCAGCAATGAGTCCAGCTTGTTGACCGCTGTACCTCTAGCACTTAGGGTACTGCCCAACTCTGAGTAGGCACTTGGTAAATATTTGTTGTGCAACTGAATAAACTCACTTACTGTATTGGCTTGCATTACGCTTTGGGAGAAATATAAAAACAACTAGCACGTTCCTGCTTTCAAGTAGAAGACTTTATAGTCTTGAGTGTTAAGAAATCACTGATTACTTACCGGGTTTGTTTTTTTTTGTTTTTTTTTTTTAACGTCAAGAACTACAGAGGGAAAAGCAAAATTCTCTTTAGTTTTGCAAAGTAACTGAAGAGTATTTTCTAGCCTATGTGTTTTCTTGAGACATCTAACAAGTTCTCTGACAGCATGTACTTCTTTATTAGTTTATGAGCCATAGAAGAGACATTTAAAAAATAATTACGCCTGGTGAATGGTGTAATTGTCGCTCACTATCAAACTACATCTGCCACAAAACATGTCACTGCTCTAAGGGTATTTTTAGGTCTCCTTTTTTTTTTAAACTATAAATATGTACAACTCAAATGGCATCCGCCCACTCTTATTAATTCTGCCTGAATAATTCCTGTTTACGCCACTGGTTCCAAAGTTTAATCTCTCTAAAGGGATCTCCATGGGCCCAAAGGGAGCTGTGTGAAAGACCCTAATAGGTTGTATCACTTCATTCAATGCTATTTAGTGGCAGCAAAAGCTGAAAGTCTGAAGTGGAAAGGAAACCCTTAATTCTACCCCTAATTATTATGATTCAGTAAAAGCTCTGACATTTGATTTGCTCTGTATACTGGGGACTCTTGCTGTCTTCCACCATTCACAATCAGCATGCGAGGAAGGCACTCTGCAGTAATGAGCTGAACTCCTGGACTGACAAAAGCCATTCTCTAGGCCCCACACTCTACCTCCAGCCAAAGTAATCTCCCCACTTGTCAGGCCATTTCAGCCCCCAAGCCTTGCCCAGGACGGTTCTGCTACATTGAAGCCTCTTGCTTGCCTACCTGCTCAGCTAACTCCCAATCTTTTTCTCCTTTCTCTGGGCTTCCATGGCACTTAACTCCAACCTGAATATTAGCATTAATTAGCATTGTATCAGTGGGGTTAGGCTAGGTTATGCTACACTAACAATGAACTCTGAAAACCTTGGGTATTGTATAAGCAGAAATTTATTTACCACTCAAGCAAAGCCTATTCAGGTAATAGCAGGGTACTGGTCCACCACACAAACTCAGAGATCCTGGCTAAGAAATGATGAGTCACTTTGGTCCTGCCTAACTGCAAGAGAGTGGGTATGCCCAGGAAAAGATATGGATAAGCATTACAAGTCTGACTGAAGTAGGGCGCCTGGGTGGCTCAGCCAGTTAAGTGTCCGACTTCGGCTCAGGTCATGATCTCATGGCTTGTGAGTTTGAGCCCTGTGCTGACAGCTCGGAGCCTGGAGCCTGCTTCATGTTCTATGTCTCCCTCTCTCTCTGCCCCTCCCCTGCTCATGCTGTCTCTCTCTGTCTCTCAAAAATAAATAAACATTTAAAAAATAATTTTAAAAAACAAGTCTAACTAACGTTAATTTTTATGTACTCCAGTCATGGTAAATGTCTCCAGTAACAGAGTGTGAGCATCTTAATTGGAGGAATCATAATTCTTCATCTCACTGCTATATCCCCAGTTCTGAAAACAGTACCTATAACCTAGAAGGTACTCCATAAATATTGAATAAATTAATGAATAATTTATACTAATTAAGATCAATAGCGTGGGGCTGAGGAAGAGCTCAGTCTCTCCAAAAGCACATGGCCACTCCATATCAGAAAGAAATCAAGGTTTGTTAGGAGAGTGAAGGAGACAAAATGCCTGTGAAGGAAGCACCCGTGTTGACTCCAGCCCTTCATAAATACTTGTTGATTGAGTAAATGATTCAAAGGATGAGCGGGTAGACAGGTGGGGGAGTGTAAGGGTGAATGAATGGTTAGGCAGACCCAGCCCCATTGCCATTGACCCTACTCTTGCTCATTATCATCAAATTACAATGGTCGCTGTAATGAACATCACTGTCTACAATCTTTTTTTCTCCCTCTCAATATATTCTCTATATTGACGTCAGAGTCATCCTTCTAAAATTCAGATTTAATCATGACATCACCCTAATTTTCTTTTAAAAATGAGTCCAGGGCACCTGGGTGGCTCAGTTGGTTGAGTGTCCAACTCTTGATGTTGGCTCAGGTCCTGATCCTGGGGTCATGGGATCGAGCCCTCCATCAGACTCCATGCTAAATATGGAGCCTGCTTAGAATTCTCTGCCTCTCTCTCTCTCTCTCTCTGTCTCCCTCTCCTCTCTTTCCCTTTCCCCCAATCACATGCACTTTCTCTCTGAAAAAACAAAGCAAAATTTTAAAAATAAGCCAGCGATTCCAGCATTTAATAAAAGAAAAATACCCAAAGTCCTTCCTATAATATTCAAGATTCTTTACAATTGCACCTCTACCATCCATCATCCTCCCTGACTCTACCATCCATTGTCCTCCCACACAGACCAAGTAAGCTTTGTCCATACTAGATTGTTTGTTATTCCCTGTAAAGGATGTGCATCTTCACATCTCTGATTCTCTGCTCATCCCTTTTCCTATCACGGGAGCCTAAGTCAACTCGTATTTCCTTCGTGAAAACTTCCCAGAAAAATTCACCACTCCTTCTGTTTTCTCCCATTACACCTGGATTATACTTTAAAAAAAAATACTGCAGTTAAGATAATAAGCCTTGTATTTGGATTACACATAAAAGCTGAAAAAAGGACATGCTAGTTGTGTATGTGAAACTATTAGACAGTGGTTTCTTGACAGCAAGGACCATATCTGATTCTCTTGATTAAGACACTGTATTCTGCATTGTAAACACTCCATCACTCATTCTTCATTCAAAAAATACTACTGGGTGCCAATTATGTGCCAGGCACTGAAGAAGACAATAACATTTCAGAAAATAAACTAAATCTTGAGTAGAGTTCCACACACCCAGAGCCCTTTTGTCATTTTCACATAGTACACAATGCCATGTGATGGTTATACCATTAATCTAATGGCGTCATAATTGTGAATTCAGTGTCTTGTCCAGATGCCTAGAGGACTCTTGATACACAATCTTAAAAGAGTGAAACAGAGCCCCTCTTTGTGAAATACCTCCCTGATAATATCTTCATTCATTTCTCAGAGGATTAGATTGCCACTCTCTGAATTTTATGAAAGTTTCTATTGGCCAACCTGACCTTTTGGATATGAACTTGCACTGGTTAGAAGATGCAGAAGCTGGGCTCTCTGTTGCTGTGCGTTTATTTGCTGCACACAACCCCATTACTCCAGACGAAATGTTTGCAATGTTTTTAAGATGATCCTTAATCTTTTCAATGGCCACATAAAATTGCTCTTGTGCACACTGGGCTTTCATTTTATTTCTTTGTAAGGCATTGATAGAGAAAAATGTGAATGCTTTCAAACCGCTTCTATTTTCTTCACGGTATAGAAGTTGGGTGTCGAAACATACACTGCATTTCCTCCCCATGGATTTAATAGCACAGAGCCGGCACTCACTATAAACCATCCATTCTCCCTTCAGACCAGGCCCCGAAACTCCCATTAAAGTTAATGGAGACAATTATGCCCACAAACCAAAGGGAAAATCAACCCCTTCATTTGTAAATTAGCCTGATTCCAGTAGATTTTCTATGTCAAGCCAAGAAAGAAAACATGAAAACATGTCAATCATGACCTTCTATTTAATTGTCTGAAATAAATGTTCATCTGGGAAGTCTCCCATTCCCTCCAGGAAGGAAAAAAGAGCAAACTCAACAGCTCTTTGGGACATTAGTCTGTGAACTTGTCAACTATTTCCTTCCCAAGCCTTTTTGGTAAATGGTAAATGGCTGTCTGTTGATTGCTTTGGAGACCCCATAAATCTATATAGATCAAGCCCCACTTTCTACAAGCCATTTCCTATGGAGATAGATTGGTTAGCTTTCACTGGTGCCAATTGTTTATTAGAAAGAGTGAAAGTGGACATCTCTTTCAAGATTGTTTTTAAAAAACTGAAAGGTGTGTTTCCCCTTTCCAAAAACAACTGTGTCTAACTTCAGTTCTCACATATGAAAGTCATAAGTTGACTTCCTATGATAGGGCTGAAATATCCAAGAATACTGGCCCAGAATAGTACATATAATTAAGTAAACTTTGGAGTGTGTTTCTTTCTGGTAAATATACTCAGCAAGCTTTTAGTCATCATTTAGATATAGGGACTGCAGGGAAACTTCTGATACAACAGTCAAGACTCACTAATTAGCATTCCGAACAGTGTACAAGTAACTCCACTGTTGGGTATTTACCCAAAGAAAATGAACGCACTAATTTGAAAAGATATATGCACCCCTATGTCTTTCTGCAGCATTATTTACATCAGCCAAGATATGGAAACAACTCAAGTGTCCATCCATAGATGTATAATAAAGAAGATGTGGCATATATACACAATGGAATATTACTCAACTATAAAAAATGAGATATTGCCATTTGCAATAACATGGATGGACCTAGAGGGTACAACGCTAAGTGAAGTAAGTCAGTCAGAGAAAGACAAATACCATATAATTTCACTCATATGTGGGATTTAAGAAACAGAACAAATAAAAAAAGGAAAAAAAAAAGGCCTCTTAAACACAGAGAACAAACTGGCAGTTGCCAGAGGAGAGGTAGATGGGGAACAGGTGAAATAGATAAAGGGTATTAAAGAGCACACTTAACTAGATGCGTAATGTATAGAATTGTTGAATCACTCTATTGTACACCTAAAACTAATATCACACTGCATGTTAATTATACTCAATTTTAAAAAAGAGTTTCACCTGCCCATTTTGCCCTTTGAGTACAACTAATATATTTCAAAAGTGAAATCAGCTGTGGAGATCTAGGTCTACCTACAGACAGCAGGAGCCCATGCATTTCCCCTGGGACATTCCGTCTTCCTCTTCCTACAGCTGGCCTTGGCCCCTCTCCTGCATCACAGCAACTTAGGGCATAATGCACAGGTCCGTGCATTTTATTCTGTTTGGGCACTTTACCTTCACTAAGAGGTGCTGCCCCAAGTTGGTAAAGGTGCTATAGCTGCTTGGTCCTGAGAGCCAGTGTTCCCAGTGGGTCAACTAAGAAAGTTATATCCTCTTGTTCTCATAATTCTCTTCTTTACACTTCAAAAAAAAAAAAAAAGTTTTAAGGGTGCTTCGTGGTTCAGTTGGTTGAGAATCTGACTCTTGATTTCGGCTCAGATCATGATCACAAGATTGTGGGATCAAGCCCCACATCGGACTCCACACTGAGCTTGGAGCCTGCTTAAGATTCTCTCTCACTCTCTCTCTCTTTCCCTCTTGCCCTCTCTTGCCCATTCATTCTAGTTATCTCTCTCAAAAAAATTTTTTAAAAAGTTCAAATCACATATTAAAACTATAAGAGATAATTTATAAAATGATATATGTGGGGCACCTGGGTGGCGCAGTCGGTTAAGCGTCCGACTTCAGCCAGGTCACGATCTCACGGTCCGTGAGTTCGAGCCCCGCGTCGGGCTCTGAGCTGATGGCTCAGAGCCTGGAGCCTGTTTCCGATTCTGTGTTTCCCTCTCTCTCTGCCCCTCCCCCATTCATGCTCTGTCTCTCTCTGTCCCAAAAATAAATAAACGTTGAAAAAAAAATTAAAAAAAAAAATGATATATGTAATATCTTTCCTAAAGATACACAATTGGAATGAAATTTAAGGGAAAAAAGACTTTCAAAATGCAGTAAAAATGATCACAGCATTATTTACACTAATGAGAAATGGTGTCTGTCATTTTCACCAGTGATGTCCAATGCCTGTGTAAAGTTTATTATAGTCGTTAAATATTTATTAATGAATGGCAAATAAATTATGATAATTTCCTAGTTTCAAACTTTAAGAAGTATAATGCTCCAATGATGCTGGCAGTCAGATGGTAGTTTCCTTAGCAGGGATAAAGTATAGACTGGGAGCAGGCATCTTGGTTGATGCTGGAGGTATTGATCTGGGTAGTAGTTACATGGAAATACACACACTATATGTACAAAAATTCATCCAGATGAATGCTTCAGATTAGTATTACATTTTATGTGTATCTATAATATCCTCAGTTTTAAAAAAAGCAAATGATTATAGCATTATGCTTCTGATCTCTGTGAAAATCTTTGTTCTCCATTCAGAAGACTCTTTGCTACTGTTTCAGGGGGATCCTTTATTCTTGAACCTATTTATCGATTTGATTAGTTTTTACATATTGGTCCTATTTCCCACTAGTTCCTCCATAACATGATTGATAATTCCCTGATAACTGTTTGAACTTGTTTTGTTTTTCTGGGGAGGGGGGAAACAGTTTAAAGCTTCAAAATAAAAACCTAAAAGAACATCAGTACATAAATTTTCAAGCACATTTAGATATGTTACAACAGATTTCTTAAAAACAATATAAAGTTGGGGTCAACTGGATGGCTCAGTCAGTCAAATGTCCAACTCTTGACTTTGGCTCAGGTCATGATCTCACAGGTTCATGAGTTCAAGCCCCAAGTCAGGCTCCTTAGAGCCTGCTTGGGATTTTCTCTTTTCTCTTTCCATCTCTCTCTGCCTCTTCGCCCCCTCCCCCTCAAGATACACACACACACACACACACACACACACACACACACACACACACACACACATATATAAAGTTGGTCATCATTCAGTGTTTTTGGAATCATAAAACATCTAATTAAGGAAACACCAGTTTGTTTGTCTCCAGTTTGCAATACTGATGGGCCCTTTTTCCAAGCAACTTTCCCCTCTTCCTAGAGAGCATCCAACAAGCTCACAGCATAGTTATTAAGGGAATAAACTAATCAGGAAAGATGTCCCATTAGCCATGTGACTTAAAACTCGTCACTTAGCCCCTTCATTAGGTTTCATTTTTCTCTTAAAACAACCAGGGACTACCATTAGGTCTATAAGGTAACAATTGACTCTATCTTTCTATATTTCAATGAAAGAAGAATTTTAATTGTATTAGAAGCACTTCTGAAGTCTTCAATTTGATTTAAGGGAATAATAACTAGAAAAACAGACATTTAAAACTTTTTGTCTATGTAAAAATGGTTTCACTTTTATTCCTAATTCAGTGATGGCAATGATAGTTGTCTCATGTGATTAACATTCAACAAATATTAGAAGCAAAGAACTTTACTGTTTTTTAAATTGCACCAAATTGAATAAACCTCGCTGGATCTCAATAAATATTAATTAATGTCCTTGGAGCTATTAAAATTAATTAACATCTCCAGTGCCCCAGAGTTTATGCATCACTACAAAGTAAGTGGCTTATCTCCATTTTAAAACTCTGCACTATCTCTAAAATTTTCTTAAAGTTTATGATTTGACTACCTTTGACATTATAAGTTAAATATTAATATTCTGACCAAGCTAGGTGAAAACCCAGAAAAAGTCAAAATGAAGACTAAAACTCAGCTTTGAACCTGCTTTATGATCATAAAGGGCCAGAAATAAAGGAAGCACATCAGGTTAAGCTTCTCTACTTCTATGCTAATCTGCTGGCAGGATTAGTTTAGTTGCTTTAGAAGAATAATGAGCTCAAGATAATGTCTTAACCTGAAGCTGGAATTTACTAATATTGACTAAGTGTCACCATGAACTACATGGACTTATGTTGCTGAGCCAAAGACACCCACCATTCATTCCCCATCAATAGCCCCTTCTTAAAGAATCTGCCTCACTGCAGCTTAGAAGATGCCACTCCACTCACCACCACCATTTGGACTGGGAAAGGCAGAACCTGATCTATGGCCATCAGCTCCTCCCACACCACAAAGGCATGTGCAACTGACAAACAGAGCTTGAATCAGTCACATGGTGTTGGAACTAACATTCATGTCAAGTTAGACCCACCAAAGTTACTGTCTTAGTTCCCTGGGGCTTCTACCACAGAACATTATAGGCTGTGTAGCTTACAAACAACTGAAACTCATTTCGCACCGTTCTGGAGGCTGGCAGTCTAAGACAGAGATGCTGGCAGATTCGGTGTCTGGTGAGAGCCACTGGTTCATAGACAGCCTTCTCACATCACGTGCTGGAAGGGGTAGGGGAGCTCTCTACTATCTGTTTTCCAAGGGCACTAATTCCATGCAAGAGTATCATCCACATGACCTCATCATCTCCCAATACCTAATCATCACCTCTCAAGACCTCATCTCCTAATACCATCTCATTGGAGGTTAGGTCTCAACACATGAATATTGTGGGGACCCATTCAGTCTATTGCAGCTATGGAGGGCATAAACTAGGAGGCTGGATGAGAAAGAAGGTTAACAAAGCAGGGACCATAGGAGATACAGAGATAAGATGATTAAAAGTGCCCTCAGGGTGCCTGGGTGGCTCAGTAGATTAAATGTCCAACTCTTGATTTCAGCTCAGGTCTTGACCTTAGGGTCGTGAGTTCAAGCTCCCTGTTGGGCTCCACATTGGGTGTGGAGCCTACTTTAAAAACAAACAAACAAAAAAATGTCTTCTACATATTTCCAAATGACCCCAGGGTGGCAGGAGAAGGCTGCCCATGGATCTTGACCTTTGATAAATTGGCTCCCATTCATTGCAATGAAACAATTCCTAATAAAGATGGTGGCTAATAAATATAAGAAGAGCAGAATCATTTTAATCCCTCCCCAAAGCACTCAACTCAATAATATGAGTTATCTATCTCAGAAAGCAAACCTGATGCTCTTTGCTTCATCAGGCATGATGATTGGAAATGAAACCTAAGATATTATCCTCCTAGTCTTGTACAAAATCCTGCACTGAACGCGGGTGATGACAACTGAAATCAACAGGCAGGTGGTAAAGTTAGCATTTGATAAAGGGCACAGTAAGAGACACTAAGAAGAAAGCGGGCCTTGGTCTAAGGATGGGGGATAGGAACAGCAGCCCTGGAAGTTCATGACCTCAGAAACATAGGGTGAATGCACCTTTGTAGCCCATCCTGAAATACCAAGGCTCAGAGCATCACTGAAAGCTGACACTGTGAGCACTGGCTGGTCCAGGCGCCAGTTAGAAGATGTTATACAAGGGATGCCTGGGTGACACAGTCAGTTAAGGATCCGACTTCAGCTCAGGTCATGATCTCACGGTTCATGAGTTTGAGGCCCTCATCGGACTCTGCGCTAACAGCTCAGAGCCTGGAGCCTGCTTCAGATTATGTGTCTCCCTTTCTCTCTGCCCCTCCCTGTCCCTGTCTCTCTCTCTCTCTCTCTCTCTCTCTCTCTCTCTCTCTCTCTCTCTCTTTCTCTCTCTCTCTCTCTCTCTCCCTCTCTCAAAAATAAATTAAAAAAAAAAAAGAAGATAAGAGACAAGTAAAAGCAAGTAATGCTTCATAACACGATGTCCATAAGAACTGTGGTCCCAATAGAAATATAGTTTAGAAACAAAGAATTGTGCACTTGTCCTTCCCACTTCCACCTAGGATGCTCTCCTCCCAGGTGAGCACCAGGGGTTCACTCACCTTCATCACGCTGTGTGGAAACTCCACGTCTCTGGAGGTCCCTCAGATCGGCCCATTTAAAACGGCACCTTCAGGTGGCACCTGGCTGGCTCAGTAGCACACTGTGGACTCTTGACCTCGGGGTCATGAGTTCAAGACCCACGTCGGGTGTAGAGACAACTTAAAAATAAAATAAAATGGCACCTTCACTCAGAACTTAACTGCCCTTCAATGTGGTGACTAGGAGGGTCCCAAACTCACTTTGTCTCACAGACACACCAAATCTACAACTGTCTGCAGAACAATTTTCTCAGAAAAATAACCCAGCGACTAGCTGGGTGACTCCCACATGGAAGCAAGTGGGAGAGGCAGGGACTTGGGGATACGAGCTAGCCCTAAACCTCTCAGTCACAGAGATGACGGCTTGGAGGGGAGGATTACAAGAGAAGAGTGCGTGGAGAACCTAGGAAGGGGAGTTGAGAAAATGTGAGAATTATCTGGCCCAGAGATGTTAAAGAATCAGAGAGCTCTCCCCTGAACAGAAGTTAAATAATCTTCGCCTTTCTTCTTTTTTCCCTCTCTCAATTTTTTCTTAACCGTGGTAAATACACCTAACATGAAATGTGCTATTTTCACCTTTTTAGGTGTACATGTCAGTGGCATTAGGCATATCCAAATGGTTGGACAACCATGACCACCATTCATCTCCAGAGCGGTTTTTTAATCTTCCCAAGTGTAACCCTGTACTCGTAAAACAACTCCCTCCTTCAACCACCAGCCACCGCCATTCTACATTATGTCTCTGTGAATCTGACCACTCTAGGTACTTCATACACGTGGACTCACTATTTTTCCTTTTGGGACTGGCTTATTTCACGTCTCACAAGGTCTACAAGGCTCATCTGTACCACAGCCTGTATCACAAGTCCACCACTTTTGCAGGCTGAATAATATTCAATTGTATGTATTCACCACATTTTGTTTATCTATTCATCTGCGGACACCTGGATGCTTCTACCTTTTGGCTATTGTCATAATGCTGCTGTGAACATGAGTACACAAATATTTTTAACTTCTTTTGGTATTTACCCTCTGTTTTTTGTTTTTAAAGCCTATAGGTTCACGTTCAAGACTTGTGATGAATTCTACTGGCAGGAAAAGATCAATCAGACTTTGAACCAATGGTTAATCCTTCCCCTTTCACATGGTAGTGATGTTTCAACGTTTATTTATTTTTTTGGGACAGAGAGAGACAGAGCATGAACGGGGGAGGGGCAGAGAGAGAGGGAGACACAGAATCGGAAACAGGCTCCAGGCTCTGAGCCATCAGCCCAGAGCCTGACGCGGGGTTCGAACTCACGGACCGCGAGATCGTGACCTGGCTGAAGTCAGACGCTCAACCGACTGCGCCACCCAGGCGCCCCGGTAGTGATGTTTCACTCATGTAGGGACTTAATGGCTGCATCAGAGTGCCTGGGTGGCTCAGTCAGTTGAGTGTCTGACCAGCGCAAGTTATGATCTCACGGTTCATGGGTTCAAGCCCCACATCGGGCTCTGTGCTGACAGCTCAGAGCCTGAAACCTGGTTCAGATTCACTCTCCCTCTCGCATTGCCCCCCTCCCACTCACACTCTGTCTCTCTCTCTCAAAATAAATAAACATTAAAAAAAATCCTTTTTGAGGGGCCAAGATGGCGGAACAGTAGGGAAGTTGTTTTTACGTCTCTTGTCCTTTAAATGCAGCCAGATCCACACTAAACCATCCTGCACATCTAGAAAACTAATTTGAGCATTAACACAACAATCTGAAAAACCTGAGCCACAGAACTCGGCAGGTACGTGGCCCAGGGAGGTGAACTGGGGGAGAGAGAAGCCACAGAGGGCAGGGAGCTGTTTTTGCTTGTGGAGAGAGGATGGAGATGGGGGGAGAATACGGGAAAAGCAGCTCAAGAGAAAGTGGAAAAGTGGAAACAGCCACAGGGACTGAATAAAAAAGGGAGAAAGGAGAAAGGAGAGGGTTTAAATTCCATTAAGCCTCTATAAACAGGGGAGCACAGGGTCTGCAACTCCACAGTTCCATACCCGGTGGTGCTCTGGTGGGAAGGGTGAATCCCCAGGAGCAGAGTGAAGCCCGGGTGGTCCCGGACACGGGGAGAGGCACACGGGGAGAGGAGGCTCCCCTGTTGGGAGGACATCTGGTAGAGGCTGTGCAGCCACCCCACAGGCAAAGTTCTCAGCGGACCTGGGAGAACAACCACATTCTCTGGCACTGGAACAAGGTCCTTAAGGGGGAAGCCTGGCACCAGATATGTGCTGTGATTTTCCATAAACCCTGAAACACTGCTGCTACAAGATGGCTAAACTTTTTCTGAGCTGGGCCAGCACCCAGCTGCAGTCTCTGGCATTGGCAGCAGCGTGGTCCTTTGAATGTTCCTGGGGGCAGGCAAGCACCAGGCCATTGCTCGGTAAGACCCTCCCCCAGGTCTGAGTGGGTCAAAGCCACAATCACTCAGAAGTGAGGGGTCGGGAAACAAAACCACGTTTGAGATAAAACTCTGGACGGAGGTGCCACCTGGCAGCCTGATGGCTTGGTCACAGACAGTGTAGAAGAAGAGAGTGAGAAGAAGCCAGAGACAAAGTAGGGGTGCTCAACTGCCAGTCGTGGAGAGCACACAGTTCCACTACTAGAGACTGGGTAGCCGGGTGACGCCATTTTCACCCCACCCGCGCACAGGTGTACATGCCTACAAGCACCACAGCAATCCACCCCAGTAAGTTGAGCAGTGCCATCTAGTGGAGAACGGAGCCATTACACTAAGCCCCACCCAACTGTGCCAATAGCTCTCTTGACAAATACAAGTCTCTCTTCCTACTTAGTTTACAGATTATAAAGTGCTTCATAGCTTGACTTCTCCAGAAAACCAGATGTAATTTCAATTGTACTTCATTCTGTTTGCTGCTCCTTTTATTCAACTTTTTTTCTTTTTCATTTCTTTTCTTACTCTTGAATACAGAAAGAGAAAGACTATTTTTGTTTTCCATTTTTATTAAAAAGCTTTTTCTTTAATTTTTTTCTACTATATTTTTTCCTTTTTTGTAAATTTTTAAATTCTATTTTACTTTCATCATTTAATTTTATTCTATTTTATTGTATTAATTTTTTTAACTTTTCAGTTTCCTTTTTTCCTTTTTTCTTTTTTTTAATTTTCTTATCTTTCCATTTATCTCTATCAGCTTTTTTCAACAACCAGACCAAAACACACCTAGGATCTAACATCCTTTATTTTATTTCTTTGTGTTGTTTTTAATTTAAAATTTTTTTTTTAGTTTATTAATTCCTTTTCTTCCTCCAAAATGATAAAATGAAGGAATTCACCCCAAAAGAAAGAACAAGAAGAAGTGACAGCTAGGGACTTAATCAACACAGATACAAGCAAGATGTCTGAACCAGAATTTAGAATCACAATAATAAGAATTGAAATAAGAATTGAAAATAGATTAGAATCCCTTTTTGTGGATTTAAGAAGTAAAAGGTAGTCAGGATGAAATAAAGAATGCTATAACTGAGCTGCAATCTCAAATGGATGCCATGGTGGCAAGGATGGATGAGGCAGAGCAGCGATTCAGCAATATTGAGGACAAAATTATGGAGAATAATCAAGCAGAAAAAAAGAGGGAGACTAAGGCAAAAGAGCACCAATTTAAGAATTAAAGAACTCAGTGACTCATTAAAAAGGAAAAAACATCTGAATCATAGGGGTCCCAGAAGATGAAGAGAGAGAAAAGGGGCACAAAAATTTATGTGAGCAAATCACAGCAGAAAACTTTCCTAACCTGGGGAAAGACACAGACATCAAAATCCAGGAAGCACAGAGGACTCCCATTAGATTAAAAAAAAACTGGCCATCAACGAGGCATATCATAGTCAAATTCACAAAATACTCAGGCAAGGAAAGAATCATGAAAGCAGCAAGGGAGAAAAAAGTCCTTAACCTACAAGGGAAGACAGATCAGGTTCACAGCAGACCTACCCACAGAAACTTGGCAGGACAGAAAGGAGTGGCAGGATACATTCAATGTGCTGAATCAGAAAAATATGCAGCCAAGAATGCTATATCCAGCAAGGCTGTCATTAAAATAGGAGAGATAAAAAGTTTCCCAGACAAACAAAAATTAAAGGCGTTCATGACCACTAAACCAGCCCTGCAAGAAATTTTATGGGGGTCTCTTCTGAGGGGAGAAAAGAAAAAAGAAAAAAAATACCAAAAACAACAAAGACTAGAAAGGACCAGAGAAGAGAAAGAACCAGAAAACTCCAACTCTACAGGCAACATCATGGTAATAAATTCATATCTTTTGGTACTCACTCTAAACATCAATGGTCTAAACACTTCAATCAAAAGACACAGGGTAACAGAACGGATAACAAAAAACAAGATCCATCTATATGTTGTTTACAAGAGACCCATTTTAGACCGAAAGATACCTTCAGATTGAAAATAAGGGGATGGAGAACCATCTATTATGCTAGTGGTCACCAAAAGAAAGCCACAATAACCATACTTATATCAGACAATCTAGAGTTTAAAATAAAGACTCTAACAAGAGACAAAGAGGGCATTATATCATAATTAAGGGGTCTATCAGCAAAGAAGACCGAACAGTTGTAAACATTTATGATCCAAATGTGGCAGTACCCAAGTATATAAATCACTTAATCACAAACATAAAGAAACTCATTGATAATGATACCATAATAGTAGGGAACTTCAACACCCCACTTACAACAATGGATGGATCATCTAAACAGAAAATCAACTAGGAAACAATGCCTTTGAATGACACACTGGACCGGATGGACTTAAGAGATATATTCAAAACATTTCATCCTAAAGCAGCAGAATACACATTCTTCTTGAGTGCACATGAAATATTCTCCAGAATAGATAACATACTAAGACACAAATCAGCCCTCAACTAGTACAAACAGATCGAGATCATACCATGCATATTTTCAGACTACAACACTATGAAACTTGAAATAAACCACAAGAAAAAAATTTGGAAAGGTAACAAATACTTGGAGACTAAAGAACATCCTATAATGAATGAATGGGCCAAGCAAGAAGTTAAAGAGGAAATTGAAAAGTACATGGAAGCCAATGAAAATGATAACACCACAACCCAAAAACTCTCAGAGGCAGCAAAGGTGGTGGTAATAAGAGTGACGTATATAGCAATCAGGCCTTCCTAAAGAAGGAAGGAAGTTCTCCAATACACAACCTAACCTTACACCTTAAAGAACTGGAAAAAGAACAGCAAATAAAACCTAAAACCAGCAGAAGACAGGAAATAATAAACATTAGAACAGAAATTAATGCTATCGAAACCAAACCAAACCAAAACAAAATAAAACAAACAAAACAAAAACCAGTAGAACAGATCAATGAAACCAGAAGCTGGTTCTTTGAAAGAATTAACAAAATTGATAAACCATAGCCAGTTTGATCAAAAGGAAAAAGGAAAGGACCCAAACAAATAAAATCAAGAATGAAAGAGGAGAGATCATAACCAGCACTGCAGAAATACAAACAATAAGAGAATATTATGAGCAATTATATGCCAATAAAATGGGCAATCTGGAAGAAATGGACACATTCCTAGAAACATATAAACTACCAAAAGTGAAACAGGAACAAATGGAAAATTTGAACAGACCCAAAACCAATAAAGAAATCAAATTAGTAATCAAAAATCTCCCAAAAAACAAGAGTCCAGGGCCAGATGGCTTTCCAGGGAATTCTACCAAACATTTCAAGAAGAGTTAACACCTATTGTCTTGAAGGTGTTCCAAAAAATAGAAATGGAAGGAAAACTTCCAAACTCTTTCTATGAGGCCAGCATTACCTTGATTCCAAAATCAGACAAAGACCCTACTAAAAAGGAGAACTACAGACCACTTTCCCTGATGAACAAGGAAGCAAAAATCCTCAACAAAATACTAGCAAACCAGATTCAACAATACATTAAAAAAATTATTCACCACGACCAAGTGGGGTTTATACCTGGGATGCAGGGCTGGTTCAATACCTGCAAAATAATCAATGTGAGTCATCACATTAATAAAAGAAAGGACAAGAACCACATGATCCTCTCAATAGATGCAGAGAAAGCATTTGACAAAATACAGCATCCTTTCTTGATAAAAACCCTCAAGAGAGTAGGGATGGAAGGATCATACCTCAAGATCATAAAAGCCATATATGAATGACCCAATGCTAATGTCATCCTCAATGGGGAAAAACTGAGAGCTTTCCCCCTAAGGCCAGGAAGAAGACAGGGATGTCCAGTCTTGCCACTGTTATTCAACATAGTATTGGAAGTCTTAGCCTCAGCAATCAAACAACAGGAAGAAATAAAAGGCATCCAAATTGGCCAGGAGGAGGTCAAATTGTCACTCTTTGCAGATGACATGATACTCAATACGGAAAACCCAAAAGATTCCACCAAAAAACTTCTAGAACTGATTCATTAATTCAGCAAAGTTGCAGGATATAAAATCAATGCAAAGACATCTGTTGCATTCCTATACACCAACAATGAAGCAACAGAAATAGAAATCAAGGAATCAATCCCATTTATAATTGCACCAAAAACCATAAAATACCTAGGATAACTAAAGAGGTGAAAAATCTATACACTGAAAACTATAGAAGGCTAATGAAAGAAATTGAAGACACAAAAAAATGGGAAAATATTCCATGTTCCTGGACTGGAAGAACAAACATTGTTAAAATGTCGATATTACCCAAAGCAATCTACATATTCAACGTAATACCTATCAAAATCACACCAGCATTCTTCACAGAGCCAGAACAAACAATCCTAAATTGGTATGGAACCAGAAAAGACCCAGAATAGCCAAAGCAATCTTGAAAAAGAAAACCGAAGTTGGAGGCACCACACTCACAGACTTCAAGCTGTATTACAAAGCTGTAACCATCAAGACAGTATGGTACTGGCACAAAAACAGACACTCAGATCAATGGAACAGAATAGAGAATCCAGAAATGGACCCACAAACGTGTGGCCAACTAATCTTTGACAAAGCAAGAAAGAATACCCAATGGAATAAAGACAGTCTCTTCAGCAAATGATGTTGGGAAAACTGGACAGCGACTTGCAGAAAGATGAATCTGGACCACTTTCTTACACCATACACAAAAATAAACTCAAAATTCATGAAAGACCTAAATGTAAGGTCATCAAAACCCTTGAGAAGAAAGCAGGCAAAAACCTCTTTGACCTCAGCTGCAGCAACTTCTTACTCAACACGTCTCTGAAGGCAAGGGAAACCAAAGCAAAAATGAACTATTGGGACCTCATCAAAATAAAAATTTTCTGCACAGTGAAGGAAACAATCAGCAAAACTAAAAGGCAACCAACGGAATGGGAGAAGACATTTGCAAATGACATATCAGATAAAGGGTTAGTATCCAAAATCTATAAAAACTTATCAAACTCAACACCCAAAAAACAAATAATATAGTGAAGAAATGTGCAAAAGACATGAATAGACATTTCTCCAAAGACATCCAGATGGCCAACCGACACATGAAAAAACGCTCCACATCACTCATCATCAGGCAAATACAAATCAAAACCACAATGAGATACCACCTCATACCTGTCACAACGGCTAACATTAACAACTCAGGCAATAAGAGATGTTGGTGAGGATGCAGAGAAAGAGGATCTCTTTTGCATTGTTGGTGGGAATGCAAACTGGTGATGCCACTCTGGAAAACAGTATGGAGGTTCCTCAAAAAAACTAAAAATAGAACTACCCTATGACCCAGCAATTGCACTACTAGGCATATCCAAGGGATACATGTGTGCTGTTTCGAAGGGACACATGCACCCCCATGTTTATAGCAGATAAACAATAGCCAAAGTATGTAAGGGGCCACTCATCAATGGATGAATGGATAAAGATATGGTATATATACAATGGAGTATTATTTGGCAATTAAAAAGAATCTTGCCATTTGTCACTATGTGGATGGAACTGGAGGCTATTATGCTAAGTGAAATTAGTCACAGAAAGACAAATATCATATGACTTCACTCATATGAGGAATTTAAGAGACAAAACAGATGAACATAAGGGAAGGGAAGCAAAAATAATGTAACAGGGAAGGGGACAAAACACAAGGGACTCTTAAATATGGAGAACAAACGAGGGTTACTGGAGGGGTTGTGGGACAGGGGATGGGCTAAATGGGTAAGGGGCATTACGGAATCTACTCCCGAAATCATTGTTGCACCATGTGCTAACTAACTCAGATGGAAATTAAACAATAAATAAATAAATAAATAAATAAATAAATAAATAAATAAATAAGAAAAAAATTTTTGCACTTCCCTGCTGATGTGTGATGTGGAGCATCTTTTCCTATGCCTATTTGCTAACTGTGTATCTTCTTTGGTGACGTGTCTGTTAAGGTCTTTGACCCATGTTTTAACTGTTTTTTTGTTTTGTTTTGTTTTCTTATTGTTGAGTTTTAAGAGTTCTTTGCATATTTTGGGCAACATTCCTTCATCAGATAAGCCTTTTGCAAATATTTTCTCCCAATCTGTGTTTTGTCTTCTCATTCTTTTGACATTGTCTTTTCAAAAGCAGTTTTACATTTTAATAAAATCTAACTTATCATTAAAAAAAAAAAAGCTTTTTTTAAATGTTGGCTGCATCAACAGATGAGGCCCAGAGCCTTGGCGATTTAACAGAATAAAGGACCACTGCAGGTTGCCAGGGACTCTTTTTCACCTGGTGACTCAGGGATTAAGGATTCTGCTATTTTGTAGTGCTGCCATCTCAACAGTGGACAAGGTCACTGTACTAGGGAAAAAAAGGGATCATCCTGACTGTCCTAGCCCTGACACAGTCCGTTGACCAGAACTAGTCATACGGCCCAGCCTAACTGCAAACTGTTCTAAGAAACATACAGGAATAATGAAGTAATTAGTAAGCAGTGGCCACAAGTACTTGGGCTTGGCTCATCAACACTACATCATAGAGACCCATTAAAAGAGAAAATGAACGGGAAGAGCCTTTTCCTTGATTTTTTTAGAGAGAGAGTGTGAGCATGAGCAGAGGGGAGGGGGAGATGGAGAAAGAGAGAATCCCAAGCAGGCTCTGCACTGTCAGTGCAGAGCTCGATGCAGAGCTTGAACACACAAACCATGAAATCATGACCTAAGCAGAGATCAAGAGGCTCATGCTTAACCAAATGAGTCACCCAGGCTTCCAGTTATGCTCCAGTTGAGCTCTTAACAGTCCTGTAATTTTTTCTGGATTTCAAAACCTCCTATTTGGGAAAATAAATGAAAAGGCTGAGAATGGAGTTGCAACCAAAAGATGGAAAGAAATCTCATCCCCAAAGCCACGTCAATTACATGATAGTGTTTGTATGTTGCTTCAGGAACCAGTGTCCATCTTGGTACAAAGTATGAAGTAGGCTGATTCAGACATGAGTGGACATGTATCAGAAAAAAATAACTGGGCCCTGGTGAAAAATAAAATATACTTCCAAAGCCTCAATCCCTTCTTTACTGCACTTTCCTATAAATAATTATGATTCAAATAGTTATGTTTCATTAATAATTGTAACATTTTCCAAAGCTATTATGTGCTTGGTCCAGAGACCACTTTGCTGCTTCTAGTCATCTGCAGCAGAGGGAGATTTTTTCCTTTGAGGATTTCTTTTTTTAACTGGGATGAGGGCAAAAAGGGACTAAGGTAGGTAGTGAAGCGTAGCTTTCATCCTTGGGGAGAAGTCATGGCTTCTCTAAGTGTCCCCCATCCATTCCTAATGATAGTCATTCAACAAATTTTTCTCGAGTACCCATCAAGCTGATAGATCACATCAGCGATCAAAACAGACAAACAGCCCTGTTCTCCAGGAGCTTCCATTCTGGAGGAAATTATAAAGTTTTATTTTAGACTCCTTTTGATTATTCAACCTACTTCTGTTTAGCAGAAAATTTTGCCATAGTGTTGAGGATCACAAAAGGGTTTTCAAATTTTTTCTGGCACGTACTTAGAAATCACCACTAGCAGTTCACCTGAGTTTCTACTCATGCTATTAAAAGCATTGTATTCGTACCAGAAATGTAAAATGAGAGAGTTTTCTGTGGTAAGGAACTATGCTAAGAAGCGTGAGGGGATATAAACATATGTATAAGACATCTGCAAACGTACCCTTTGGTGTTTACACCCACACCATGGTTTCAAAGGAAAATACTGTCATCTCTATGTTACAATAGCTGGGCCACGTCATACCATCAACAGCACCTCCACTAAATTGCAGAGAGTGGTGCTTGTGGTTCAGATGTGTGCACGATGGGAACCAAAATGGGAATCAAAGAGCAAATGGCAATCTTGGTGGCAGTTTGGATGGAGGAACATTTAAGCCTACTCTTGAGAATCAAGGTCCTACGAGAGTGAAGACCCACCCAAGGTCACCAAAAATCCAGAGACAGAAATGAAATGCATACTTCCTGTGGCATCTGATCATCTGAGGCCAGATATAATTCTATTTAGATCCATCATTGAGAACTATGCTCTATGACAAAAGGCAGTCCTGGTGGAGGTGACAGGGTTATCTTGGTTTACATGCAGTGCAAGTCAGCCAGAGCTAAAGAGAGTGGCCATGTTTTTGCAGGAAGTGACAGAGTTTGTGCTGGAGGTGAAAGCAGGTGAGCATGAAGTCAGACACCCTGGTTAACTGAAAACGGCCACTTTTTGAGTCCCAAACCACATTCCACAACTTCTTATTTTCAGTTATGTGGCATAATCTTCAATTTTCTATTTTTGTATTTCTTCTAAGTTTTAATTCCAGTGTATTAACATACAGTGTTATATTCGCTTCAGATGCACAATATAATAACTCAGCACTTCCATACATTACCTGGCGCTCATCACAAGTGTGCCAATCCCCATCACCTACTTCACCCATCCCCCCCCCACCTCTCCTCTGGTAACCTTCAGTTTGTTCTCTCCAATTAGGAGTCTGTTTCTTGATTTCTCTTTCCCTCTCTCTCTCCTCTCTCCTCTCTTTCTCTCTGTCTTTTATTTTTTCCATTTGTTTTGTTTCTTAAATTCCACATATGAGTGAAATCATATGGTATTTGTCTTTGACTGACTGATTTTGCTTAGCGTTATACCCTCTAGTTCCATCCATGTTGTTGCAAATGGCAAGATTTCATTTTTTATGGCTGAATAATATTCCATTGTATATGTATGTATACCACATCTTTGTTATCTGTTCATTGATCGATGGACACTTGGGCTGCTTCCATATCTTGGCTCTCGTAAATAATGCTGATATGAACATCGGGGTGCATGTATCCCTTTGAAATAGGGCTCCTGTATTCTTTGGATAAATACCCAGTAGTGTGATACTTGCATCATAAGATAGTTCTATTTTCAACTTTTTGAAGAACCTCCATACTGTTTTCCACAGTGGCTGCACTGGTTTGCATTTCCACCAGCAGCACCCAAGCATGCCTTTTTCTCTAATCTTAATTTTCTATTTTTAATGTTAGCAAAAAGGAGTTGAGAATGCATCTGTGAACTTCTGAGGTTTTTCTAGACTTCAAAGGGCCTTAAGAATAATATTTCAATGAGTTAGGAATAAATGACTCAGAAACACGGATTGACTTTAATTTAATATCACAGTTTAACACAAAGTGCATTAAAATAGTTGGCCGTACTCTGTGCTCTAGGGTAGCCAAACGTCTGGCAAAATTATGGCAGCATGAACAACACCGGTCTCCTCCTGTACCAGCCTGTGTTCATATGCAACTCTCTCTGTTTTTGCCTTTCATGCTGCCGGCAACACATGCTAGACTTCAAGTACCTTTTAAGGAATAATAGCCAACGGCTTGGAGGACCCCTACTTCCATTTCCCTGGAAGAATTGGGATTCCCGCCAAGATGCTGTGTTCAGCAAATATGAACAAACAGAGCAAAGTCCACTGTGTTCTCAGCCTCATTGAGGGAGTGCGTTTTAGAGTGTTTCACTTAATTCCAGCTTTCTGCTTCTCTGAGAAACAGATCAGGGCAGCTGGTGACAGGATCAGCTCCATCATTTGAGGAGCTCAGAGTAAAATAAACACGCAAGTCCCTTGTTCAATAAGCATGAAGAGTTTCAAGATGGCGAAAGAAAGCATTAAAAGAACGATGAGGAGCGTGGCCGTGAAGCCAGCCCTGCAGGGTGGTGATGCACTGAGACGTTTTCTCCCTTCACATTTCTTATTGCAAATGAAAATAAGACGGAAGAATATTCAGTGCAAACTCAGATTAATAATGAAGCATGACATGAGCTGATGATTTAAGGATTTGAATTTCCCAAGCACTGTTAACTATAATCAAGTGATGGGACCAGGTATCACCAAGGATTTCAAATGGCGTCATAGCAAGAGTGAAAAGAACTGAAGTTGCAAGTGAAACCAACCGGGTTCGAATTAGCAAAAAGGAAAGCAGTTCTGGGAAAGCTTATGGTTCTTCAGGACCTTGTGCTTTTCCTTCAGGGACTCTGAGGAAAGCCACTGATGCAAGGAAAGGAAGTTCTCTAGCACCGTTTTATGACAACAGCAAGGAATGCCAAATAGCTCTGGGATGCTTAACATGTGGGAAAATCTCTGCTTCTGAAATTTCTTAAAATGTTTTCTTTAATTATTTAGAGAGAGAGTGTGTGAGTGGGGGTGAGGGACAGAGAGAGAGAGAGAAAGAGAATCTTAAGCAGGCTTCATGTTCAGTAGAGCCCAATAACATGGGGCTCAGTCCCATGACCGTGGGATCATGACCTGAGCTGAAATCAAGAGTTGGACGCTCAACCGACTGAACCACCCTGGTGCCCTTCTTCTGCAATTTTTAATTTTATCATACTCCTTATTCTCTATTCTTCCCTCATCATTTCCAGAGAGCAACAAATACACAAAGTAACAACTTGGGCACAGAGAAGTCACCTTATAACAATCCCTTGTAAGAACGGTTTTGGAGAATCATAGAAGGTAAATGCAGGCATTACCCATAAGCATGTCTTTTTTTTTTTTTTTTTTTTTTTTTTTTTCAACGTTTATTTATTTTTGGGACAGAGAGAGACAGAGCATGAACGGGGGAGGGGCAGAGAGAGAGGGAGACACAGAATCGGAAACAGGCTCCAGGCTCTGAGCCATCAGCCCAGAGCCTGACGCGGGGCTCGAACTCACAGACCACGAGATCGTGACCTGGCTGAAGTCGGACGCTTAACCGACTGCGCCACCCAGGCGCCCCCATAAGCATGTCTTTAAAAATAGTCTGAACACAGCATAAGTTTATGTATTTGTTTTTGAAAAACAAATCTTTTTTATCCTGTCGATGAAAAATTGAGCAGTAATGTACAGCACGAAAGGTAAGCCCCTTAGTTATTTCACTCTCCCCATTTATAGGAGCCGTTTATATCTTTCCTGTTTTTCTGTAAGATTGGTCATATCACAAAGAACATTTTATAAGTTCCATAGTTTTCAGTTTCTCATTAGTCTTTTTTGTTTGTTTGCCTGTGGTGTCTATTAAGACTTGCTTTCAAACGAAAAAAGAAACAAAACAGAATCTGTTTTACATTCTTTACACACAGTTCTCGCTCATTTTAAAAGAGAGTTGATGCTATTTTTTTTTTTTAGCTAGGCAGCATGAGGTTGGTTGTTAAGAATTCCATTGTACCATGTGTTTCATTGTATTTATTTGTGAAGACGGATGAATCTGTTTTTGCGCGTATATCAAAGAATTATCAAGAAATAAGTAACCAGTGCTTCAGGTATCGCAGATAACAAATGTTCATTCAATAAGCAAACTAGAAAAATTCAATATGCCAAAGGCTGGGCTTTAGATAAAATGTCGATTTAATTCTATTCAACAAACATTCATTAAATATCTATGAGCTGCCTTTACCAACATAGGTACCGCAGATCCGAAGATGAATTTGATTTGACCTAGGCCTTGTGCTACTTTGCTATAATTATAGGCATAAAATAGGGGCTCCTGGGTGGCTGTCGGTTGAGCATCCGACTTCGGCTCAGGTCATGATCTCAGCTCGTGAGTTCGAGCCCCGTGTCAGGCTCTGTGCTGACAGCTCAGAGCCTGGAGCCTGCTTCGGATTCTGTGTCTCCCTCTCTCTCTCTGCCCCTAACTCACTTGCATTCTGTCTCTGTCTGTCTCAAAAATAAATAAACATTAAAAAAAATTTTTTTAATTATAGACATAAAATAGCCAAACACTGCAGGCTGAATGAAATACTAGAAAGAAAGAGGCCTGTGCTGCCATAGCAGACCCGATGACTTAATAAGTCTTTCATTTCAAACCTATGCCATTTCATAAATAGCAAAGCAGTGTGTAACAATTCAAGGACTTTATTCCCTCCATAGACTCCACTAGGGGACACTTCTTGGCAGACTGGAAAGTATTTCAAACAACATAATCTACACTTGTCAGATCGAGGGAGCAAGGGCCATGGGAGGACACGTTTATTTCCCTTGACTTTCTTCTCCAGAGATTTTTTTCAATTCTTTGCAAATTTGCAAGATTTGGTAGCTGGTGGCTGACCTCAGAGCAACAGCAATGAATTAGGCAAATTTGGCTGTGAGCACCATGGGGACATCTTCCTTAGACTTAAACCGTCCCATTAAACCCTCGAAGTTCGAAGTGAGAGCCGAGTCAGGGAAGTTGAGGATGTCTATCAGTTGCTACAAAGAAAAACTTAAGTTGGAAGTAAACACTGTGTCTGAGCTAATCTTCATTGCTTTATATTTTAATAAAGTTAGGGGACATTAATAGAGACTTTCTTCATCACCACGGAATCTACTGCGTTTGAAGGCATGTTGGCAAAGTTGGAGGCAGGAGGGATGTAGGAGGAGGGACGGGATCAATGGGGGGGCCTGTGGGGGGGTAGGGAGTGTGGGCACATGGGTGTGTGTAGGTGGTGTGGGGGGAGTGGAGGGGTACACCTGTGTCTTGGGGAAAGGAGGGAGAAAAGCAAGGCAGAGAGAGAGAGAGAGAGAGAGGGCAGTGATGCCTAGACCTAGAGGCAAGCTGAGAAGATGGCAAAGTTGAAAGAAGTGAGTGTGCAGACTGTTTAGTTCTATTCCTTCGTGCTCAGTGTCTCTCCTACATCCTTCCTCTGGCCTTGCTTAACCCCCAGGGTGGAGTCTGCACTGATCAGGCTTGAGTAGAGTGAATGGAGAAGAAAGCATATGACTTGCCATCTTAGTCGGGTTAGGCTGTCATAACAAGTCCCACAGATGGGGTGGCTTAAAAAATACACATTTATTTCTCACAGTTCTGGAGGCTGTTAAGTCCAAGGTCAAGGTGCAAGTTGATTCAGTTCCTGGGGAGGGCTCTCATCTGGGCTTACAGACAGCAACTTTCTCCTGTCTGCACGTGGCCTTCTCTCAGTGCTGACCCACCATGGGTGCCCATCCTCATGACCTCATCTAACCTTAATTATTGCCAAAGGCCCCACCTCCCAATACCATTACATTGGGGGTTAAGGCTTCAACACATGAAATTGGGAGGGACACATTCAACCCATAACACTTGGCTTCTGCCTTCTACTATATTTTTCCATCATCCTCAGACTCCTGGACCTTTTCGATTATCTGGACTTACCTGGAAACATAATATCAACCTTACCCTTCCACAAAGTACTAGTGTTCCCCTGACTATTTCTAGGACACTTTCAGTGAGTAAAGAGAGAAACCAACTAGAGCTGGCTTAACCTAAAAAATCTTACAATTTTGTAAACTATACCTCAATAAAGCTAAAAAAAATATTGACAATAATTTAAATAACTAACTAAATAAATAAATGTAAGCATCCTCTTTTTTTCCTTGCATAAATTATTTTATTTATTATTATAATTAGATCTTCACAGAGTTGTCTTCTCACTGTCTGTGTTTGGTTAACATGAAATTAAATTAAAGTTAGTTGCCGAGGGAACAATAATTATATATTTGCTTTAACAGAAATAAAAGAATATGTGTCTTAAAATGCAAGATCGTTATATAGCCTTTCACCATGCACTTTACAGTATAAAAAATTTTCATTTCAAAAGTGAAAATTACTTGCACTGTTTGAACTTTAAGGATCGGAAAGTTTAAGTGAAATATCAGCTCCTTAACGAAAAAGCAAATTGATCTAGGATATGTCTCCCCTGCAAGAGGGAATTTAGATTACAATTAACACAAAAATCATGTACCAGTCTTCTGCAGGAGATTCTTCAGCATACCTTACTCAAAATCCCAGTAGGCTGAATCTAAAACTCAACTTCATACCATTAAAAAAACAACTCAAAATGAATCAAAGACCAAAATGTAAAATCTCAAATATAAAACTTACTGAAGAAAACATAGGAAAAACCTACTTGTGAACTTTGGTCAAAAAAATGAAAAGATTTCTCAGGTAGGGCACAGAAACATAAACCATCAAAGAACTACAGGATAATTTGATTTAATAAGTTAAATTTTTTTTTTTTTTAATTTTAAGTAGGTTTCACACCCAGTGTTGGGTTCAAACTCACAACCCTGAGATCAAGAGTCACATATTCTACTGACTGAGCCAGCCAGGTCCCCCAATAAATCAAAATTTAATATTTTTACTCTTTAAAAGACACTATTAGAAAATAAAAAGGCAAGTCATATCCTGGAGAAAATAAATATATGCAAAAAATATATCCGATAAAGGACTTTTAATGGAATATATAATGAACTTTTACAATGCAATGAGAAAAATCAACTAGTAAAAAACAATATAGGCAAAAGATGAGAACAAATACTTCACAGCCTTAAGAATGGCCAACAGCCCGGGGCGCCTGGGTGGCGCAGTCGGTTAAGCGTCCGACTTCAGCCAGGTCACGATCTCGCGGTCCATGAGTTTGAGCCCCGCGTCAGGCTCTGGGCTGATGGCTCAGAGCCTGGAGCCTATTTCCGATTCTGTGTCTCCCTCTCTCTCTGCCCCTCCCCCGTTCATGCTCTGTCTCTCTCTGTCCCAAAAGTAAATAAACGTTGATTTAAAAAAAAAAAAAAAAAGAATGGCCAACAGCCCAAAGAGGGGGAAAAATGTTCTACATCTCAAGTCATTGAGGAAATGCACATTAAAACACAAGAAGGTACCACAACATGGCCATTAGAATGGCAAAAATCTTTAAAAACTGACAATATTTTTACTGGTGAGGATGCAGACAACCTGAAATTCTCATTCTTTGCTGTTGAGAAATCACTTTACATGCCCACTTTGGAAAACACAGTTGACAGGGTTTAATTAAGGTAAATATACACCTGTCATACAACCTAGAAAACCTCCTTCTAGCTATTCACCTAAAACATGACAATGTATTCCACACAAAGTCTCTTATACAATGTTGATAGCTATTTTATTCACAATAGCCTCCCAGATTGGAGACAACTCAGACATCCGTCATGGTGTTAATGAACAAATAGTGATGTATCCATACAATGAAATCCTACTCAGCAGTGAAAAGGCATGAACTACTGAGCCATACAACAACATGGGGAAATCCTGAGAGCATCACGCAAAGTACAAAAAGCTCAGATACTCAAGACTATAATATTATTCCATTTATATTTAGTTCTAGAAAAAAATACAGAGACAGCAGATCAGCAGCTGCCAGAGGCTGGGGAGGAGGGGAGGAATTGAGTACAAAGACCCATGGAGGCACTTTTTGGGGTGCTAGAAACATTCTGTATCTTGAATGGGGTGGTAGTTCATGCTTATATACATTTGCGAAGACTCATCTAAGTATACACTTAAAATGGGTGAATTTTTATTATACGTAAATCACAGCTCAATAAAGCCCATGGCGCACACATGCAATGTAATAAGTACATGTGCAAAACAAAAGCAAAAGAATACACATTATGTTGTTTAGAAAGGTTGCCTATGAGAAAATGAGGCAAATGGGAGTGGGGAAATGGAAGTAAAAATAACAGAAAAACAGAAAGGGTGGCGGGAAGAGAGGTAGATAATAGAAGAGTTTGCATGAACCAATAATAATATATATTATTAATTATATATTAATTTATATTATATGTAATAATTATGTATCATTTAATTATATGTTAATTAAATATATAAAAATTATATATATGTGTATATATGTGTGTGTATACATACACACACACACATATATATGTATGTACATATGTATATATATATATACATATATATATGTATATATATATATATAAGCCTAGGCGTGCTATTGCAGATCATGGAAACAAAATGGATTATTCAAAAATGGTGGTAGAACATCTGTTATCCATTTAGGGAATAACATTTGACCTATTCTTCACAATATACACAAAAATTAATCCCAGGTAGAATAGAGAATTAACTGTAATGAACACAGTTCCATAGCTTTAGGCGGGGAAGGCATTCTGGCTCAATATGCAAAAAGGACAAACCATAAAATGAACACTGACAATGCTGACATTCTAATTAAGATGATCTCTTTATCAAACAACAGTCTAAAGGTATTAAACATCAAACCACAAGCCAGAGGATATGCAGTATAACTGACAATTAGTGCTCAGCATCTATAAAAGAACCATATAGGGGCACCTGGGTGGCTCAGTCAGTTAAGGGTCCTACTTCAGCTCAGGTCATGATCTCACGTCTGGCGGGTTTGAGCCCCACGTCGGGCTCTGTGCTGACAGCTCAGAGCCTGGAGCCTGCTTTGGATTCTGTGTTTCCCTCTCTTTCTCTGCCCCCCCCCCCTCTCTCTCTCTCTCTCTCTCTCAAAAATAAACATTAAAAAATTTTTAAAAAAGGACTATGTAAACTATATAACAGCATCTATAAAGAAGTGACACAATATTAACAAAGAGAGAACAGAAACATGGACAAAATTATGAACATTTTCCCAGTAATGAAAACAGAAACGATCAATGCTTGAGCATGCAAAAGTACTCAACTTAAATAGTAATCTAGGAAATATAATTAGAAACAATATGAATACCAATGTATTACACACACACACACCCCAACCAAACATTTTAAAAGTTACAGAATATCAAGTGTTGGCAGGTTTGGAGAGCAATGGAAACTTTTATACCCTGCTAGGGTGTAAATTGTTATATTTGGGGAGGCAATTTGACATTATTCGGTAAAGCTGGAGAGGCACACGCTGTATGCTCCTGTGATTAATTCTACTCCTAGGCAATCTACTCTAGAGAAACTCTGGCACGGGAGCACCAGGGAGCCTGGTCAAGAATGCTCCTAATAGAGCTATTTGTAATTCAAATGCACACAACAAAACAAAGAAACTAGAATCAATGTCCTTCCAAAGGAAAATGGGTAAATAAATGGTGGCCCCTTCATTCTATGGAATATAGACCAGTTAAAATTAACTAATTACAATTACATACATAAATAAGTTTTTTTAAGAATGCATCTATGAAACATGAAATGCAAAAAAGGCAGTCACCAAAGAATGAAAACAGTAGGACACTATTCATAAAATGGTCAAAAATACAAAAATGAAGCCATTTAGTCTAGGGATTCATACTTAGTAAAACTGTAATCAAAAGCAAGGGAATGGTGAACACAAACATTAAAATAGTATTTATTGCTAGGGGCTAACACAGAGGAATATGATCATAGAGTTCTCATAATGCTCCTTTAAAAAAATTTTTTTTATGTTTATATATTTTTCAGAAAGAGAGAGAGAGATGCACAGAGTGTGATTAGGGGAGGGGCAGAAAGAGGGAGACACAGAATCCAAAGCAGGCTCCACGCTCTGAGCTGTCACCACAAGAGTCTGATGTGGGGTTCAAACCCACAAAGCACGAGACCATGACCTGAGCTGAAATCAAATGCTTAACTGACTGAGCCACCCAGGCACCCCGAGTTCTCATAATATTCTCAAACTGGACGATGGGTATATAGTTATTAATCATCCTTCACATCTTAAACATAGATACAGAAAATCTTTTTTTATGTTTAAACTATATCACACTTTTTATTTTATTTAACGTTTATTTATTTTTGGGAGAAAGAGAGACAGAGCACCAGCAGGGAGGGGGAGAGAGTGGGAGACAGAATCCAAAGCAGGCTCCAGACTCTGAGTTGTCAGCACAGAGCCTGATGAGGGACTCGAATTTGTGAACCATGAGATCATGACCTGAGCTGAAGTTGGACACTCAACTGACTGAGCCACCCAGGTGCCCCATCACAATAACTTTTAAATTAGCAAACAAAAATATTTTTTGAAATGAAGGAGGAAATGAATAGCCATGGAATTTAGATGGATCAGAAAAGTTTCACTTCTGTACCAAGCCTACCTTCAGAACATTTTGTTACAAAGTGCTATGGGGCTTGGGGCTTTTTCTGTAGACAACTTTTAATTTCTCATAGTCTCAACCTTGGCTTTAGGGCTCTTGGCTGCAGGCAGGAGAAAAGCCCAATATTTCCCCTCGTTGACATTTTCTTTTAATCAAAATATATATTTTACGTCTCCTTATAAGAGCAGACCCTGTGTGGGCGCCCCTTTGGGTTGGAAAAGCAGTTTATTTCTCAACGGCAAACAGATTTGTCAGCCATTCCTACAGCACAAATGTCAGGGTGCCCATGTGGAAAGAAAGAGGGGAAAGGGGAGATGGCTGCAATATTCATTTGATGATCCTCTTTAATTATTGATATGCTGAAGACCCAAATGTATACAGACTTCTTTTTCAATAATGTGTGCTATGGAAAAAAAAAAAAATCCTTGTAGCCTACTCTGTCATTACACAGAAACCATCCATTTAGACGTGCTCTGAACTCTTTCTTCCAGAAACAGCAATAACTATTTTGTCCGTTGTTTCTACAACCACGAGAAAAAGGAAATGTATATGTAATGGCATACTGTATGTAAATTATTTTGAATATATAAAGGGATAGCTATGTGAGCTATTCCCAATTATTATTCCCCCTATCCCCCGGGTAAAATAGTGAGGCCAACCCCAAGGCAAGTGAGTTGCCATAGGTTAGACATTGCTTCAGGGTTAGAAACGTATGTACAAGTCTCCTTCCAGATCTGAAGCTGAAAAAGTAATCTTTAAAAACAAAATAAAGCAAGCCCCAGAACTCTTTGTGCATTAAAGTCTTGCAAATTGTTAACAAATCCAACAGAAGTTGAGCGACCCTGGCTGGAGTGTAGAGGATTCGGGGACTGTTAGCTCCGTCCCTGCCCTGACAAAGGGGGACCGATGGCCACACCTGGAGACTCCTCCTGACCTTGAAGGTTGCTGAAAGTGAGGGGGAGGCCTAAGTCGGGGGATCCCCTGGCAATCGGGTCCCAAATGTTATGATGTTCTGTTGTTCCCAAACACGCAGTCACTATCTTCAAGGCTGGGTGGCTGAGTCAGGGCAGAGTCCAGGGTCTGACCACCTGGAGCGGTGCCTGGCAGAGTGGGCACTCCGTGATTATCCACCGTGAACAAACAAACCAGCCAATGAATGAGTATTGACGGAGCAGCGCTACCTTCCCCACTCCCCCACGTGGCACCTAAGCCCTGGACCCTCTCATAGCCAGTCTGCAGTGTTTACACCGGGTGAATGAACGTGAAAGCAGGACGCCCCATATGTCTTTTCACACTGTGGTGTGGAAGCAGGTGTCCCCGCATTGGAGGACGCTTTCCTTCACGGATGCTGAATGTGTTCGTTCGCTTGTGGTACCTTATGGCTACCACCTCCTCCCGTGTCAGAGCTTTGAGTGACGGCTCCCAGAGCCTTGGGAGGGACGAGGGAGGCTGGTGCTGCTGGCCCACGACCCCCACCGGCTTGCGGGGGGTGAGCGAAGGTTCTGCTCTCGACTGGAATAGGTCAGTGAGGCTGGGCATGAGTGCAGGGACGTGTGGACAGGAGCTGGCTTTAAAGCCACAGTAATTGACAGAGAGATCTAGTCATGGGCTGGATGAGAGAGGGGACAACAGGGGAGGAAGCAGGCAGGACAGGGAGAGAGGCTCAGGAGGAGGAGAGAAGAGGAACGATAAAAGGGAGGGGGGTGTCTGTCTCCCTTTGATCATGCTGAAGACGCCACCTGGGCTGTGGTTCAAACGCTGAGCTAGGAAAGGATGTTGACATCTTTTAAGTTCATTCCAGCCCCGGAAGCTGCCTCACTGCAGAAATTCATGTCACTTGTCTCTCTGCTGCCTTTAAATTCACTACTTGCGCTGGTTGCCTTCCCCTGCCTTGAATCTTAACACTCTACCTCCAGTACACATATGCGCACACACGTACACACAGGCACACGCATACTCACACATGCACACATACACAAGACATACAAAAACACATATACACACACAAATACACATGCGTGCATACGTGCAAGAAAACACATGCATACATGGGTCACACATTAATGCATGCACACGCACAAACATACACATAATACGTGTACATGCATGTACAAACACACACATAATCCCTCAAGCACATACACTTACCCACATACGTGAACACACACACACACACACACACACACACACACACACACACAAAGAGATACACAAATAGGTGCATACGCACATACTGTGATATTTAATGCTCAATCACACTTCATTCCAGTAAAGGAAACAGAAGAGAAAGCCAAATGCAGAGGAGTTTCTGGATCTGATATCCCAACCACATGAATAGAAATGGGTCCTTTTGATTCAGCTGAGACCTCCCTGGAAGAGCGTGTGGGAAATCTGTTTCAGGAAGGAACAAGTCTTTGTGAGCCTCCCAAGTGGACCAGTCCTGCCTGGCTCGTCCAGCGGAGTCTCCCCCTCAGACATGGAGGGCCCAGCCCACCCAGCAGGACAAGGACAAAGGAGCTTTCTAAAGTCACATGTCAAGGACTTGTGGCCTTAGCTTCCTTGCCTGGAAGGCACACCCTTCCAGGTTGAGAGAGGTCAGCTAACCAATCTTCAGGCCAGCTCAGCATTTTGGTTTACAGTCAATACTGGTTATTCAGAGTGGGTATGCTCTAGAAAGTCACCTGACCTCTGAATTAGTGAATACTAATTCATTGCCTCTAGGGGAAGTATGTGTGTGTCTATACCTACATCTCACAGAGATTATAATCTTACATCCTAAAAACAATTCATCCTGGTAGATTCTATTTTCTCTGCTTTACAAAAAGAGAAAATGAGGTTCAGAGTGTTAAATGACTTGCCTGAGGCCATCCCGTTAGCTGGGATTTGAATTCTATCCACGGGAGTTCCAACATCTGAAACTCCTCCTTCGGGCATTCCTCATTCACAATAGAGACACTCTGGTTTTCTGTTGCTATTTTTAATGTTTATTGATTTATTTTGAGAGTGAGCAGGTGAGGGGCAGAGAGAGAGAGGGAGAAACAGAATCCCAAGTAGGTTCCATGATGTCAGAGTGGAGCCTGACTCAGGGCTCGAAGTCATGAACCACGAGATCATGACCAGAGCCGAAACCAAGAGTTGAACGCTTAACCAACTGAGCCACCCAGGTGCCTTGAGATGCTCTTTGGAAGCCTCTGGTGATGGAGCAAGCAGGACGGCTCCTGAGAGAAAGCAAGGATCCCACTCTTCTTCTAAAGGGTGCTGGTCACATGGGCTATGGCATGGCCTCTTTCCGTTTTAGGAAGACTAAGGAAACAGGCTGAGAGGCATGGGGAGCCTGGGTGACTCAGTCAGTTAAGTGTCTGACTCTTGATTTCAGCTCAGGTCGTGATCTCACAGTTCGTGGGTTCAAGTCCCACATTGGCTTCTTCACTGACAGTGCGGAGCCCCCTTGGGATTCTTCCTCCCTCTCTCTCTGCCCCTCCCCTGCTTTCTCTCTCTCTCTCTCTCTCTCTCTCTCTCTGTCTCTCAAAATAAATAAATAAACTTAAAAAATAAACTTAAAAAAGTAAAAGGCTTTATGAGCAAAGACATGGTAAGCTGGAATTGAAAGGAATTATGGGGGAATTAGTGAGTAGCTGACAGGGCACCTCAGATCACAAAGTGGCCCAATGCACCCCAACTAAATGAGGGCAGAGAAAACTCTAGCCACCAGCAAGCCTGGGCCTGGGGAGCATGCCCATGACTAAATCTCCTCACTTTGTGGAGAGAATTGTCAACAGGCCTGCTCAGGGTGGAGAATCTAAGGGACAGAAGGAGGAAGGGGTTTGCCCACACAACAATTCCGCCTTCGTTCCTCAGGTTCCTCTGAGATCAGGCAGGGATCAGACATACCTCCCTTCGAGCAGCACTTCCTGGGCTGGTTCCTTCTTCAAGGGAAATGTTGTGAACTGAATGCTTGTGTCCCATCAAATTCATAGGTAGAAGCCCTAACTCCCAGTGTGGGGGTATTTGGAACTGGGGTCTTTGGGAGAAAATACGTTTAGATGTGGTCACAAGGGTGAGGCCCCCACGATGGGGTAAATGCCCCTATGAGAAGAGGATTTCCCTCTCTCCTCACACACAAAGAAGAGGTCATGTGAGCCTGCGGCATACAAGATGGCGGCCATCTACAGGCCAAGAAGCAGGCCTTCGCCAGCTACATCTGCCCACACACTGACCTTGGATGTCTAGCCTCCAGGGCCATGAGGAAAAACTGTCTGTTTCTGAAGCCTCCCAATCTGTGGTATTTTGTTATAATAGCCTGAGCTGACTAAGACAGGGACCTCTCTGCCATCTGGAAACCAAGGATTCTCCCTACAAGGCACAGTCTGACCGACCACTCAAAACATACACCTTAAGGTTTTAAATCCACAGGTGTTTAACAAAACATTCCTTTCAGTGTTACACCTTCAGCTCTAGCACCACAGAGGACACGTGTGGGCACACGACACATATTTGTTGAATGAATGCAATAAAGAGAGGCGTTTAACGTCACCAGTTCTCCTAAGACACAACAGTTGGGATGTTTATGGTCATTAGCTCCAAAACTAGATCCCAAGTGAGTGCAGAAAAATAAAAAAAATACGGTCACTGTCACTTTGATGACTGCCATTGTGCCCCCCAAATTGGATCCCCTCTTAGATTTGACACATGGCCCATATCAATACGTGGTACCTCAGAGAGAAGGAAAACCCAGCAGCTTTGCCTCACCTGTGATGGAAAGGTAAAGTACCCAAAGGACCCCGGCTATGAAAATTACATTTTAATCTTCATTGCATAATTAATTCAGAGTCAATTATTTCTCTGTCCAGAAGAGTGAATGTATTCTTCGAAACCCTACAGTGGAAAAGCATTCATGACATGCCCTTTTACTTCTAACAAAAGATAATTTGCACATGCTCTTTCCTTGGGAGAATATCGTTTAAACTAGAATAAGCTTCCTTAAAAAAAATTAAAAAGGAAATGAAAGAAAGAAAATTAATGAGACATTCAGAAAAAAAAAACATCACTGGAAGATTCCCCCATCCATGCCAGAATCATCATATCCATAGGAACTACGCTCAGAGTATCATTATTATACCCCCTACACCTGTCACTATTTAAAATTTAGAAGACTTAATAAAAATCACTCATCAGATGCTCATAGCAGTCACCATGGGCTGAGTTTCCATCCACATCTGTGAGTCTCAGATGGGAGACGGTCCCGTAAGGCCGCAGAGGCCACATTGGTTTATTCATCGCACGGGTCTCTTGAAGGGAAGGTACTATTTCCTTCATGTGATTATGGTCAGCTGCCTTTGGTGCCACATTTATTCAGTCTGCAGAGCCTGACTGTGAAACAGAACTGCCTATGGAATATATGTCCTTCTTACTCCAATGTCCGAAGTGTTAAAAGAAAATTGCTGACTTTGTGGATGTAAAACATTGGCCTAGGAGTATGTGATGTTGAAATACGGCTTTGGAAAACTATACCGCTAAAGGAAAATTACATCCTGACTCCACATGGCCAAGGATGGCAGAGTAAGAACCAGCAAATGATTATCCTTAGAGCAACAAGGAACCATAACCCTGCTGTCCACGTGGTTATACTCATTTACACTTTTCAGATTGTTCTCCAATTCCACCTCCACCACCAGGCCCAAGCTACCACCCCCCTCACCTGGGCTGTACAGGAGGCTCTCACTGACCACCCCACTCCCCATCAGGGTCCAAATTAGGTGAGGCAGGTGCTCACCTTGGATGCAAAACATACTGAAAAATGCGGAGATCAGGATAAATTCTATTTCAGGGCAACAGTTTTTAAAAATCTAATTTAGGGGGCGCCTGGTGGCTTAGTCGGTTGAGAGTGTGACTCTTGATTTTGGCTTAGGTCGTGATCACGGTTCGTGGGATCGAGCCCCGTGTCGGCCTGTGTGCTGACAATGTGAAGCCTACTTGGGATTCTCTCTCTCCCTCTCTCTCTCTCTGCCCCTCCCCCGTGCCCTCTCTCTCTCTCTCTCAAAATAAATAAACATTTTTTAAAAATCACATGTATTCATGATGAACAAAATACGAGAATTATAAATAAAGACATAACAGTGCCACACGAAGTCATACTGGAAGCCAGGGCAGAAGGAAAAATATTCACCTCTATCCACAGGTTTTTATGGAAAAGTGTCAATAGTAATGTTTATCAGAACATTAATGTAGTTGAAAATATTGAAACACTGGAAAGTTAGAGGAATTAAAACTTGCAATGCTATTTAAAGTTTAACTATTTTACTTCTACCCCAAACAGAATTTATTATCACTTTAGCTTTCTAGATATATTGGAAGTGAACACATCTGTAGTATTTTCCAAATCTACTTCTCTGTTCATTTTCTTTTCTGTCGGGAGTTGTAAGCGACACCAAATGGGAGAAAGTGACTTTTAAAGAGCGTTCCGTGAATGTTAAATTTTAGAAAAGATATCAATAAATTTTCCAAATATTTCTATCTAAAATAATCATGTGAATTTTAGCACACCCACTTGCCCACTTCTCAACATTTTGCAACTGCTATAATGTCCTGAAAACCTAATCATTAAAAAATATATAAAAAAAATTTATATATATATATATATATATATATATATATATATATATATAAACATGTATATCAGAGCAACATTTTCCCTTTTGCCTCAGGCCTCAGTATGGCTCAGGGTGGCACCGTTGGATCCTATCTTTACTTAAAATTTGTGGGACGCCTGGGTGGCTCAGTCGGTTAAGCATCCGACTTAGGTCACGATCTCACGGTTTGTGAGTATGAGCCCCACCATCAGGCTCTCTGCGGTCAGCACAGAACCTGCTTTGGATCCTTTGTCTCCCTGTCTGTTCCTTCCCTGCTTGCACTCTCTCTCTTCAAAAATAAACATTAAAAAAATTACAATTTGTATACATTGCACATCCTGGGTTTTGGGGAGCATTAATTTTGAGTTTTGAAATTATTGCATCAAAATGTCATTGATCCTGATGACTGAGCTTTTTGTACCTCCTTACGTTTTGCACCTGAGGCAGGCCCCTCACTCACCTCACCCAAATCCCAGCCCTCCCCAGCCACACCACTCTCCAAAGAGCAGAAAGATGGAATCTCTCAAAATTAAGTAAGAGCACAGTATTCCTATGCTTAAAACCTCACACCAGGTTCCCTGTGTGCTTGGAATGAAATCTAGACCCCTTACCCAGGACTACAAGAGCCTGCACAAGTGAGCCCCTGGCTCCCATCTCTCTCTCCAACTCTACTTCCGTCCTCTCATCACTGTCCAGATTTGCTTCCACTGCTGTGCACACACCAGGTTCTCTGCTTCAAGACCCGTGCCCATGACTTCCCCTCCCTGGGAACTTTCCCCCATTCCTTCACATGGTTACATCCTCCTCATCCTTTTAATCCACATATAAATGTCCTCTCCTCACAGAAAGCTTCCACACTCACCTTGTCTAAAATAAGTCTCCTTTACTAAAGTCAGCCCCCACATAAGTCCATTTTATGTGTCAACTTGGCTAGGGTATGGTGCCTAGCTGTTTGGTCCATCGCCTGTCTAGATGTTGCCGTGATGGTATTTTTTTTAGATACAAGTAACATTAGCAATCAATTAACTTTAAGTAAAGCAAATTACTCTCCCTGGTGTGGTGAGCCTCATCTAATCAGTTGAAGGCCTCAAGAGCAAAGACTAAGGATCTCCAGAAAAGAAAGAATTCTGACACAAGACTGTAACATAGGAATCCTGCCTGAGTTTCCAGCATGCTGACCTGCTCTGTGGATTCTGGATTTGCTAGCCTCTATAATCCCATGACCCAATTCCTGACAATCCCTCTCTCAATAGTATATATATTATACATCTATATCTAACATATATATGAAGGGCATAAATATGTTCTCTCTCTCCCTCTCTCCTCCCTCCCTTCACATATAACATATATATAGAATATTATACATAGGGGCACCTGGGTGGCTCAGGTCAAGATCTCGCAGTCTGTGGATTCGAGCCCTGCATCGGGCTCTGTGCTGACAGCTCAGAGCCTGGAGCCTGCTTTGGATTCTGTGTCTCCCTCTCTCTCTGCCCCTCCCCTGCTGGCACTCTGTCTCTCTATGTCTCTCAAAAGTACATAAACATTAAAAAAATTTTTAAATAGAATATCATATATATTATAATATTTATATATTATCCATAATATATTATAAATTATATTATTTATATAAGGCATTCATATATTTATATGATATAATATTTTGACTATAATACAGTATATTATACTACAGAAATACATTATATATATGTTCTTTGGAGAACCTTGACTAATATACTCACCCTCTCATGTCTCTTTGGTTTTTCACAGGACTTAAATATTTCATAAACATATAATTAAGGTGTTCATTGGTTTCAGCTGTGTATTTGTTAGTTTCCTTGATGTTTTGATGTTGTGTCTCCCCTGTGAGACTATAACCCTTTGCGGACGGGTTTCATGTCTGTCCTGTCCAGCTCGGAATCCCCAGGTCCTTGCACAGTTCGTGGCACAGAGAAGCAGGAAGAACCTGGTGCCACAGGCCAGGGCTCCAAGGACAGGCCCCCTCCCTGGGGTGGGGAGGAGGGATGAGTAAGAAAAGGAAGCCCTGTGGCTCCAGGTAACGTATGAAATCAGTGTCCAGGCACAGAGACCTGGAGGGGCCAGCCCCCAGAGAATCAAAGAGAGGCAGGATCCAAACAAGAAAAAATTACAGTCATGGGGACTAGCAGGGCAGATCACTGGATGCTGATCCCCAGAACGCTGGAGCCACCGAACTGCTGGGATAATCTCCCAACCGGTGTCCCTGATGCTCCTCTTGCCCACTGGTGCCTTCTCCAGCCATCAGACGTGGTGAGCCGGCTTAACACCCTGGATCCTGTCACTGCCCTGCCGAAGGCCCTCCCAAGGCTCTCCATCTGGCAGGGTAAAATTCAGATTCCTTACCCTCAGGGCCCGGCGCCATCTGACTCCCATAAGCCTGGCTCCCACATGACCACACCCATCCTGCTCCAGCCCCACCTGCTTTCCCGTAGGGCCCCCGGTCCCCAGGCAAGGTCTGGCCTCGGGTCCCCACCGAGAACACCCTCCCTGCAGATATGCCCACGTTCTCTGCTCCCCCATTCCCCTCAGGTCTCTGCTCACACGTGGCCTTATCAGAGAGCCCCGCCTGACCTCCCTGTAGAAAGTGCCAGTCTTCCATGACTCCGTCTCCCGTGAGAACGCTATGTGTCCTAAGAGTACTTCCTGTAGCCTTCACATATCCCTCACTCGTCCATCTCTCCCACTAGAACGTACAAGGAGGGAGCGTCTTGCTCACTCACGTACCCCAGCATATAGCACGTGTCTGCCACATCGTAGAGGCCGCATGGCTGCACCTTCCTGCGGGCAAATCCCAGAGGCTGGGGGCTGGACGGAGATGACACTTATAGTATATCTGGGATTACACTTAAGTCAGCTAACCATTAGTTAGGGACTAGTGGAGAACAAGGTAGAAACTAGAACATGGGAAAGGTTCCTGGGTCTAGAAGCAGAGGAATGAAGAGCACCATTGGAAAAGCTCCACTGTGACCCTCTGTCTCCATCCCCAAAGGATGAGGACAAAATCCACCCCGCACAGGGCACCCCACGCTGCCAGCTCCCCTCCTGTCAGGCACTCGCCACAGGCCAGGAACCAATGTGCCAGGTGGCATGGGGAGCAAAGTTCTGAGCAGAGCAATGGGGCTCCTCAGACGTCATCACACAGGCCTTCCCCGGTGTGGCCAGGCCTCTCCGCCCAGCTCTGCAAGCTCCCAGCTCCCCCTTGGTCATTTCTAGCTGGATAAATGTCGTTAAAGAAAAGGAAGCAGAGTACAAAATGTGGTCGCTCTAACTTTTACTTTCTTCTTTTCATTCCCATTGACAGCCTGAGATTTTGTCAAGCAGGAGTGAGAGAAGTCAGGTCGTGCCTACCCTGAAGTCGTGAGCAATCCTGCACTCTCGGGCCCTAACATTTGTAAAGCTTGTGAGACTGTGGCTAAGATAGCACCAGGGTGGTTTCCTGGGAAATGTGCTGTGCGCCCTGCCCCCCAGGGATGAAAAGCAACAAAGACTGAGCTGACATCATTCCTTTCCTGAGAGTATGCTTATTTTCTCTGTCAATCTGAAGGTCAGACTTGGCTGATAGGCATGGAGGAAAATGAAGCCATGGTATTTTGAGGATCTGGAACGCATCAGAACTGGGATCAACCAGGGAGATGGCTGGCTTTGGCCTCACACTTTCCGTTTTTGCTATCCTGGGTTGTTATCTGATACACCTTCTTCAAGAAATACAAGGATGAAAAAGGACCCAAGCCCTACCAGAAATTTCCCTTCCCACTTAAAGCAGATCTGCCAAAGACATAAGCATCAAGATACTGTCATCAAGAATGGCATTTCACTGGGTTTAATTTTAAGGCAGAAAACAAAACCCCAACAATAACACTTGAAATTCAGAATGAAAGAAGGGAAGTTATTTCAGGTAGGTAATGAAATGGATTTTCTGTCTTGGCGCTGGGGTGATGGTGGTGTCACGGATTTGTTGCATTGTCCTCCCCAGCTGCTGTTCTGGGTTTCAGAGGAGGCAGAGGGACCCATCTGCTCCCAACTCTGCTCTTGGCCTTGTGGGAGAAAAGGGAGGTGACAAGAGAGTGAGGAATTATTGGGACAGGACCTGGGAGAGGGTAGAGGTCCAGGGACATCAGCTGGTATTTAGGGCTGATTTCCCCTAGAAGTATTTGCCAACTTCTATGGCCATCGCTGAAAGACTGAGCATTGCTTTTGACGGAGAAAAAGGGCTGGGATCCAGAGTCTGACAATAGGGACGTCCTGGTGAATGCCCTCTCTAGGGTCAGGGCTGTAAAAGGCTCCAGCTTCAGAGCAAAATAATGTGGAGACACAGGAGGCCCTTTGAGTCATCTGAACGATCCCAATCCCTGAAATCATATGGAGAAACTCTCAGATGGTTCATGTCACCCATCCTAGTGGCAAAGAAAGATACAATCCCTCTTGGCCTCACAGTATTTCTGCGAACAAGTCTAAATTCACAATCAGAAATAACCCAGCACAGATAATGATGAGGCAACATGAATAAAAATGAGCAGAAACAACAAACAAGAGAAGCAGACCTACAGGATTCTAGACAGTGGAGTTACCAGACACAGACTTTAGGATAAAACCTTTCAAGGGGAGAAACAAGACTGAGAATTTCAACAGAGAAGGCAAAACTGTTTGAGACGTAAAAGGAAAAAATTAAAATTAAAGAATTAAAACCTGCAATAACTTAAATTGAAAACTCAAAGAACGTAACAGCAGATGGGGTAGGTGAAGCAAGAATTAAAAATTACACGTAGCTGACAACAAAAGTTCCAGAATGAAACACAGAGAAGGACAAAAAATACAGGAAGAAAAAAAGCAAAGGTAGGAAACATACAGGTTGCTGGGTAATGGTCTATAGCCATGTAAGTGGAGTCTCAGAATGAGATTGGAAAGAAAATGGAGAGAAGAAATATTTGGGTAAAACTGTCTCAAACTAATAAAAGATATGGGGCCACAAATTTCAAGCCCTGCAAATTCCAAACAAGAGGATGGAAGGAAGGAAGGAACGCTCGCCTGGGTACATATTGGTAAAACTACTTTAAAACACTATATAAAAATTAAAATCTTAAAATCAGTCTGAAAAGAAGGGCAAATTATCTTTAAAGGAGCAATAATTAGACGGGAAAGAAAAAGAAAAGTAAGGTAGAAAACAAAGAAATGAAAAGGCTGCCAACTCTGTCCAGTGGAAGCATCCATCGAGAAGGGGAAGAAAGACACTTCCCTGCCAAAAAAAAGCAGAGAACTCACCCCGAGCAGGCATGCACTATGAGAGACACTGAGAGCGTTCTCCGGGCAGAAGAAAAGTTATCCCAGATAAAGTTCACTGTTGTAGGAAGAAATGAGGCAGGTTGAAAAGGGTAAATCTGGGACACCTGGGTGGCTTGGTCGGTTAAGCGTCCGATTTCAGCTCAGGTCATGATCTCGTGGTTTGTGAGTTCAAAGCCTGCATCGGGCTCTGTGCTGACAGCTTGGAGCCCGGAGCCTGCTTCAGATTCTGTGTCTCCTTCTCTCTCTGCCCACCACCCCCCCCCCCAACACTCTGTATCTCTCTCCTTCAAAAACAGACATTAAAAAAAGTTTTTTTAAGAGAAGGGTAAATCTGTGAGTAAATATGAGTAACTTTTGACAAGTTATAAACCCAAAAAAAAGTTTTGTGGGATAGAAAATAGAGAACTCGGGGCGCCTGGGTGGCGTAGTCGGTTAAGCGTCCGACTTCAGCCAGGTCACGATCTCGCGGTCCGTGAGTTCGAGCCCCGCGTCGGGCTCTGGGCTGATGGCTCAGAGCCTGGAGCCTGTTTCCGATTCTGTGTCTCCCTCTCTCGCTGCCCCTCTCCCGTTCATGCTCTGTCTCTCTCTGTCCCAAAAATAAATAAACGTTGAAAAAAAAATTAAAAAAAAAAAAAAGAAAATAGAGAACTCATATAGGCTACCATGATCACCTATAAGCTGGAAAATGTTATAAGGACCTTGTCTTACCCAAAGAAAGGTAAAAGCACCAAATATTAATTAGGCTTTGAGAAGTCAAAGATTATGTTGTAAAACCTAAAATAAGCACCAAAACGATAATAAAAAGTATGAAACAAAGAATGTCACTGTTCATGCTAATGGCAGGATGTTTTCTAAGCATCTTCCCTAAGGAATTTTCCTGAAATCCAAGCAGAGGTCAATGTACAAACGTGTTCACTGAAGTGATTATGAAAAACGTTGGATCAAATGTTCAGTGATAGAAGTCTCTGGGATGGATGATGATACAGCCATTTAACATGATGCCCTCAAGTAATATTTAATGGCACTGAAGAGACGCTGTACATATAACAGTAAGTAAAAATAGCAGAAATAAACATTGTCAGGAGAGCATGACCAACCAAATTCAGTTTCTAAAGTACACATACATGCACAGAGAAGACACTATTAAAAAAACTTTTGGGGCGCCTGGGTGGCGCAGTCGGTTAAGCGTCCGACTTCAGCCAGGTCACGATCTCCAGGTCCGTGAGTTCGAGCCCCGCGTCGGGCTCTGGGCTGATGGCTCGGAGCCTGGAGCCTGTTTCCAATTCTGTGTCTCCCTCTCTCTCTGCCCCTCCCCCATTCATGCTGTGTCTCTCTCTGTCCCAAAAATAAATAAACGTTGAAAAAAAAAATTTAAAAAAAAAAAAAAAAAAAAAAAAAAACAATAAATACAGCTATTGTCCCTAGTGGTGAAATCACTAGTGATTTTTACTTTATTATTTTTACTGATTTTCTGCCATAGTGTATATTACTTTTATCATTAGTAAAAAGGTTTTTTTTATTTTTTTTTAATGTTTTTATTTATTTTTGAGACAGAGAGAGAGACAAAGCATGAGCAGGGAAGGGGCAGAGAGAGAAGGAGACACAGAATCGGAAGCAGGCTCCAGGCTCTGAGCCATCAGCCCAGAGCCTGACGCGGGGCTCGAACTCACGAACGGTGAGATCGTGACCTGAGCTGAAGTCGGACGCTCAACTGACTGAGCCACCCAGGCGCCCCTGTAAAAAGTTCTTAACAAGCAATAAACTGATTGGTTTCCTTTAAAAATAAAAGGCATTCAGATACCTCTTCCTCTTAGACAAAAGGGAACTCAGGCAGGATATGTGAAAATAATATAGCTTTCTCCCATTTTGGCTTTTTCAAGCCTTTTTAATAAATTAGGGGTATCCAATAGCAACTATAGCTTTTACCCAAGTAGCTCTCTTTACATGTATATTTAGTCAATTTTGTACATTCACTCAAAGCCTCACCCTTCTTTTTAATACCTTTTTTTTTTTTTTTTTTTTTGCTTCTTATACTTTAGGTGAACACAGAAAAAATAAAATAGCTATTTATTGGTATATTGGGATTCTGGGTGCTTATTTTTTCAAATCCCTGTTACTGCTATTGTAACATGGTTCATGAGATTTTTTTTTTTTTTAATCTCAGCTCAGTTGAGTGGCTCCATGGTCACCTCTGGAAAGGTTAAGTGCTGTCTTCCCTAAGCTCCCATCAATCATGCTCTCAGAGAGAGATCTTTGGAACTGCAAGTGTGGCTCACTAGGACCAGCCATCTGTGACCTGGACTGGTGTCCTTCATGGCTCGTGAAAATCAACAGTATGTCATGAAGTCATCCTGGAAGAAGACAGACCATGTGTGCTGAAACCCTGGAATGGGGCCCAAACTTTAGAAGGGAGCATCGGTCTGCTTTGGTACTAACGTCTTCTCCATTTTCAAGCCCTGCTGCAAGTTCATTTCCAGGGCAGGTCACTGAAGATTAGGAGAAAGATGCCCTGGAAGGGCTCAGAGGTTTTTCTTAACTTCCTGGATTTTTTTTTTCTCAATTTCCCTATCCATAATTAAAAAAAAAAAAAAAAAAAAAAAAGGACCATTATCTGAAGTTAGATACGTAAACAAAATTGATTTAAAAGCATTAAAAATCAGGGGCGCCTGGGTGGCTCAGTCAGTTAAGCCTCCAACTTTGGCTCAGGTCATGATCTTGCAGTTCCTGAGTTCAAGCCCCATGTCAGGTCAGGTTCTGTGCTGACAGTTTGGAGGCTGCTTCGGATTCTGTGTCTCCCTTGCTCCCTGCCCCTCCCCTACTCGTGCTGCATGCCTGTTCTCTCTCTCTCTCTCTCTCTCTCTCTCTCTCTCTCTCTCTCTCTCAAAAATAAATAATAAACATTAATATTCTTTAAAAAATAGAAGCAATAAAAATCAGAATATGCCAAACAGGCATCCTTCTGTCCTCATTGTTCCCCCGAACAGCCAGCAGGAATGTCATTCCTGTGATTGTTCACAGTGGCTTTCCTAGGACACAGCATTCCTAACAGAGCCAGTTAGAGATCAAAGAGAACGAGTGGTGTCCACTACCTATTGGACAGACAGAGCAACGTAGCCAGGGTCAAGGTCTCACAAAATGGTCAAGCATGCCCTGGGAGCCAGCCTGGAGAGGTGCTATAGTGCCCCACTTTTCACATGGCTCCTTCCTCCACCTCCCAAGAAGGGATTCATGGGTAACCATGAAAACCTTCACAAAAGAACTACAAATATTTCATTAAAAAGAAAATGTATGCAGGTCCCAGCTTGATCTGGGGTTTATATTTGTTGAACCTATATGGTGACCTGGCAAGACAGACGCACTATTTGCACTGGGTACTGAAGCGTTTCCAGGGAGAGAATTCATTCTGGAGTGGGGGGGGTGGGGGGGAGAAGGAGCCAGGCATGGAAAGCAAGGGTTCTAGGAGGGGCACACTGGCTCTTACTTGGGTCTGAGGGAGAAAGAAGGCTACAAGTAAAACCAGATAGCCTTTTTCATTAATATCTTTGTAAACCTTTATGTTGCAAGCATTATAGATTAAAGACACACACACACACACACACACACACACACACACACACACCACACAATAACAAAGAGAGAGGTGTTGGTTCTAGCCTGTCTTGCCACAGACCACCACACAGCTTTGGCACCAGGAGGGTCCCAGGAATTAGGGGCAGTACCCAGGAAAAGATGTGATGGTAACAAAGGAAGACCATAATGCCCAGCAAAAATAGTAGGACCTCAGATGCACCCAGGAGGACACTGCATGCCCAGAACAGAGACGGTATCCAAGGAGCAGACTTAATCCAAGGGCAAGTATGGCACACCCCAGGGAGAAGGGGAGAACCTTGCACTGAAATGGAGGTCAGTGTGGGCGGGGGGAGCAGAGGGGCAAGAGGGCATCGGTAGGAGATAATAAAATCTGAGTTATGCCTTATAATGTGACCCCATTAGACACACAGGCTGGTGAAGCTCAGGGAAATGCAGGCTATGAGACTATCTGAGGCTGTAATTATCAGCCCATTTATTTTCACTGGTGACAGGGACAGAAGTGCAGTAATTGGACGAGAGTCGCACAAAGACTCAGACAAATTGTGTTCCACTCTCTTCCATATTTTACAGGGAACACTTACAAACAGATGAACTCTGGAACAGACTACGGCTCGTTACTTTTGACAGGTTGTGCCAGAAAACATGTATCGCCAAGTGATTCATCACCATTTATACCCAGATCATAAATCTTTATTTTCCAAAAGCTGTGCTTTGGATCCAGGGCGGACCATAGTGTTTATTCTTTTTTGTGGGCAAGTCGGAAGAATAGCCTCTTGACGTCTTTCCCTATGGATTTTATCGTTTCTCTGGGAACCATTTTATGTACTTTCTTGGGACTTGTTTCCCAGCCAACTAAAAAAAAAAAAAAAAAATACAGTTGCTATAATCACGGAAAGATTTTTCACAAGTTGGTTTTCAAATACCTTTGGGGTGACTGTTGGCTTGACACCCTGCTAAACTATAGTGCCTTGGTTCATCTATTACACAGAGTTAGAAACTGCCTAAGCCAGAAATAAACTTTCTGAAATTACTAGGGAAGTGGAATTACTATTTTTAAAACCTTATTTTTTTAAGAAAAATTTTTAAGACCATAAATTATCATAAGACCATAAAGGGAAAGAAATGAACTTCAGTTTATCACTTACCAGCTATCAGGCCCTTCATAGGAATGAAATAAGCCTCATTTAATCCTCCTGAAAACCCTACCAAGGGGTCATTGTCACAGCACTAAGGTTCTTTTCTCCATAGCTAGAGATCTCTGGGGTCCTAGGGTAATTTAAAGATTGAGACCAATCTGGCCCCAAGTGTTCCACGGAGATTTTGTTGATATGATGTCCCCAACACACACACACACACACACACACACACACACACACACACACACTCCCAAGCCAGTGGCAAAGCCCTGTACATTTGTTTTGAAAATGCTTTTTTTTTTAAGTTTAGTCATTTGTTTTGAGAGACAGAGAGAGAGAGCAAGGGAGGGGAGGGGAAGGGAGGGGCAGAGAGAGAAGGAGAGAAAGAATCCCAAGCACACAGGGCTCAATCTCATGACCCTGAGATCATGACCTGACCCCAAATCAAGAGTCGGACACTTAACCAACTGAGCCACCCAGGCGCCCCTCAATTTTAATTCTAAAACATTCCTCAAATCTCTCCCTTCTCCCTTTGCCATGACCGGACTCATGATTATCTTGTCTGTCCCAAGAGTCTACCCTCCTTTCAGCTCTGTGTGTTAGACCCATATTCTTTCCCGTGGGAGCCAGCCTCCAAGATGGCATCCCAATGATCCAGACCTCCCAGTATTCACATGCTTACCAAACCCTTCTCATGCTGAATTGGAGCTGGCCCTGTGTGACCCCTTGACTAAAGGAGTACTAACAATGACCTCTAAGACCGGGTTGTAAAAGGTCTTGCAGCATCTTCTCCCTCAATTTCTTGAATCCCAGACCCAGCAAGTAAGTAAGGAGTCAGCCATCCTGAAGCAGCCAGTAATGGAAAGGCACATAGGGAGAGAGCCAATGAAGAGAGAGATCCTGGACGGCCTCAGCTGTTCTAGTCATCCCTGCTGATGCCCCAGATGTTGTGAAGCACAAATGAGTCGTCTCTACTGACTTCTGTCCAAACGGTAGACACATGACTGTTACAGGCTACATTGTGTTCTCCCCAAATTCACAGGTGGAATCCCCAAATCCCAGTACCTCAAAATATGCCTGTATTTTGGGGCATCTGGTGCCTCAGCCAGTTAAGTGTCCAACTTTGGCTCAGGTCATGGTCTCGCAGTTCATGAGTTTGAGCCCCATGTCAGGCTCTGTGCTGACAGCTCAGAGCCTGAAGCCTGCTTCAGATTCTATGTCTCCCTCGCTCTCTGCCTCTCCCTGGCTCATGCTGTCTCTCTCTCTTTCTCTCTTTCCCTCTCAAAAATAAACATTAAAAAAAAAAGAATATGCCTGTATTTGGAGACAGGGCCTTTAAAGAGGTTGTTAAGTTAACATGAGGCCATTGTGGTGGACCCTAATTCAGTATGACTAGTGTCCTTATACGGAGAGGAGATTAAGACATTGACAAGTAGAGAGGGGACTGGCCATGTGAGGATACAGGGAAAAGATGGCCACTGAAGAGCCAGGGAGAGCAGCCTCAGAAGAAACCAACCCTGCCTACGCCTTGATCTCTGACTTCCAGCCTCAAGAACCACACACATAAAAAAAATGTCTTCGTTTCACCCACCAGTCTGCAGTACTTTGTTATGGCCGCCCAGCACACCAGTATAGTGGTGATACATGAATATTTTTGTTTTAAGCTACTAAAGTTTTTGGCGTAATTTGCAACATAGCAATTTATAACCAGAATACCCTAATCTCTCAGAAATGATTTTTTTTTAATTTTAGAAAGAGAGAGAGAGAGAGAGAGAGTGTGTGCACGAGTGGGGGAGGGGCAAAGGGAAACAGAGAATCCGAAGCAGCCTTCATGTTCAACCTTGAGCCAGACGTGGGGCTCGATCCTACCACTCTGAGATCATGATGTGAGCCAAAATCAAAAGTCGGACACTCAACCAACTGAGCCACCCAGGAGCCCTAGAAATACTAATTTTCCAATTACCGGCACAGTAGAGGCTCTATGATTCCAAAATATAAGCATTCCATATAGAAAGAGTTTGTAATGTTTTGAAGCCAACATTCTCCTTACTGAGGCTTAATTGTTGCTCTGCTATAATCCCAGTGAGGGGAGAGTATGGTGGGCTTTTCCAGCACCTGCCAAACACACAGCTCAGAAGCAAGGGAAGCTGTGAGGGAGAACCCTGCCTTGGGATTCCAGCCTTCCAGCCTGCAGGAAAATGGAGAAGTTAATTGCCAGGCTATAAAAACGCAATGACTGTTAGGTCCCTCAATGTGCTATCATCGATTAGCAACATGACAACAGCAGAATTAGGGGAAACAAATGTGCTTTACAGCCTCCTAGCTGAAACTCTGCAAAAGGTTAATTGGATTCCATTTCAGAATCTGCACACCTCATAGGAGGTTGTACGTGTTCATAACCAAACAAGGTACAAGATGCTGGGAAAATCCAGCTCGTTCTGGATCCAAGGTTGCACCTTTCCCCTCCCTAAATTAATCAGAATGCCACTGTCACATTTGGAGCTTTCTTTCCCCAAAGTTTCAAGCCATTAGCAATTCACAGGTGTTCTTGCTCACTGATTTGGAAATCACAGAGGCCCCTGAGTTGTGTCTCTGTAGGGAAAATAAAAACAGTAAGGAGTCAGCAAAAGAATTTCCTGAGTTATTTCACTACTGTAGGAGGGCCCAGGGTTGCCAATAACATGTGAAACACATTAACTTCCTCCCAGTTTGTGGCCAGGTCACAGCCAGCTAACAGACTCTGCCAAGACCCCAAGCAGAATTCCAGGGTGGCAAACTAACACGTCTATAATCTGACACACAGCCTTTGAAACTCAGGCGTCAGAAATGTAACGTCATTCCCAATGAGAGGCTGTGTCTGTGGCGTCACCCCCACCCTGACCCTTTGTAATTTGGTTGGCCACACTCCAGGCAAAGGGGTTTGGCTTCAAGGGGGTTCTAAAATCCACTCGCAGACCCTCAGCATTCTCTTGATGTAGCCTGGTTTGAAAGTAGTCAAGAATCTCTCTGGAACAAGCCAGGGCACTGGTGATATACTGGCACACCTCAGAGATGCCGCGGGTTCGGTTCCAGACCACCCCGGTAAAGCAAGTGTCGCAATAAAGAAAGTCAAATGAAGTTTTTGCTTTTCCAGTGCATAAAAAAATTTATGTTTACACTATACTGTAGTTTATTAATTGCGCGATAGCACTGTGTCTAAAAAAACAATGCACGTACCTTAATGTCCAAAATATTGTTAAAAAAATGTTAGCCATCATCCAAGCTTTCAGTGAGGGATTAGTAATCACTAATCACAGATCACCATAACAAGTGTAATCATGAAAAAGTTTGAAATGTTGTGAGAATTACTAAAATGTGACACAGAGACACAAACAGAGCAAATACTGTTGGGAAAATGGCACCAGTAAACTTGCACAATGCAGGGTTGCACAATGCCATAAACCTTCCGTTTGTGAAAGAACACAGAATCTGTGTCAGGGAGCAAAAATTCCTGTCCCCCTTCAAGGTCCTTCTAGCTGGACTAAGAATCAAATTGGCACAGATTAACAGGAGAACATCAAATTTAATAGCATACATAAGGCACAAAGGAGTGCAGGGCGGGGGGTGGGGGGTACCTCCTGGGTGGCTCAGTCGGTGAAACATCCAACTCTTGATTTTGGCTCAGATCTCACCATAGGTGGGTTCAAGCCCCGTGTCAGGATCCGCGCTGACAGCACGGAACCTGCTTGGGATTCTGCTTGGGATTCTGCATTGGGCTTGCTGTTGTCAATGTAGAACCCCTTCTGGATCCTCTGTCCCCTTCTCTTTCTCCGTCTGTCTCTCTCTCTCTCTCTCTCTGTCTCTCTCTCTCTCTGCCCTTCACTCCCTCCTCAAAACAAATAAATAAACTTAAAAAAAATAGTATACATTCGGGGAATCCACATAGACATGGAAACTTCAAAGACAGGTAAAATGAGATATATAAACTCTTCTGATCTAAGGGGAAGGAAATAGGGGCCTGGGACTTTAAAGGGAAGAAATGCAATTCATAAGTAGTTGAAAAGAGCAAGTGTTTGGCAAACGAATGTTTGCTGGGCCACTCACAACCCATGGGACAAAGAGAGGACTTAGATCAGCGGCCATGCTAGGCTTCTCCCTGCCCAGCATACCTGGTTTCTATCAAAATGTCGCTATCTATGGTGATCGCTCTCTTCCTGGAGCAGGTCCTCTAAATTGTTTTTAGGCAGTTGTGGGGGAAGAGTTTTTCCTGAATCTGCTGGGTTTTGATTGCTTTTTAACTCAAAATAACCTTCATGCCAAAGTGGCTCATCTTGGGGTGACCCTCCCTTGCCACTACATCTGCAAAGTGCAGTAAAATGAGTTTTGCCTGGATACAGAATTGCATTGAAAAGTTGTATAATTTTCTAACACTTCCCACCCCTTCTCAACTCTCCATCAGAAGAAAGCTCGCCTTGACCAAATATTTGCTGGTTTGTATTTCCTTAGTGGCACGTATCGTGCCAAGCCCAAAGCCACCGGATTTGGCAAAAATCTTTAAGAACTCAGCCACCGGATGTGGTTAGATCAGTCATGGGATATTCCCTGGTCCTGAGTTGGGAAGGCTTGAGGTCAGGGAGCACTGAACATAGAACCAGAAAAGAATGGAGACCCTGAGATCACCTTTAGACCTGGACAGTCAGGGTCCAGGCCCTGAGACAGGGGACCACAAGGCTGAGAGGATATCACCCCATCAGCGACCATAGCTCCTCGCAACTTCTAGGCCCCAGAATTCCATGATCAGATTGCCCAGAGCCCACATGTAGGGCTGCCACTAACTTCTTCCCCAGTTCTGGGCTCTGCAGGGTAGCCCGCACTGCCCGTGTGCATCACCGGGGACACAGTGCCAAGGGGCATGTGCACGCAGGGAAAGGGGGGTGAAGGCCCCTTGTGGTACAGATAGAGAAGGGGGCGGCCTCTTTCCCAGGCCTGCAGTGGTGCAACTGGGAGATCATACAAAGTCAGTCCTGAAAAAGCTGTGTTTGCTTTAGCAACAAGGAGGCTCCAGGGAACCCTTCCTTCTTCACCTTTGCCTTCTCTTCCTTACTGACTCCATCAGCACTGGGACAAAAACCTGAAACTTAATTTTCTTCTTTCCTTGAAAGTCGTCTTTCTAGTCTTTACTTTATAATGTAAGTTCCAACGTGTCCCGTCGTTTCAAAGCAGTGTTTATCCTTTTTGTGTGCTCCTCTACGGGTTTCTTGTTATGAGTCATTGATCCTTGGTGGAAAGAATAAGGATTCTTTCCTTGATTCTCCTCTGCAGCACATACAGTTGTCTGTCAGTAAAGAAGGTGCAGGGGCAGTTGGGTGGCTCAGTCAGTTAAGCGTCTGACTTCGGCTCAGGCCCCGATCTCACGGTTTGTAGGTTCGAGCCCCTCGTCAGATTCTGTGTTGACAACTCGGAGCCTGGAGCCTCCTTCAGATTCTGTGTCTCCCTCTCTCTCTGCCCCTACCCATCCCTCCCCCTCTCTCTCAAAAATGAATAAACATTTCAAACAACATTTTTTTTTTAATAATGAAGTGTTCCATGGCTGTGAGGAGCCCTGACTCTTAAGGTGTGAAACCAGCCCTGGATAAGGCACAGCCTGAGCTATGAGACCCTGGCAACCCTTGAGTTTATTCCTATATCCTTCCTGTCTGAGAAAGTTAACTTGTATGTTGGGACCCACAAAATGGAGCTTTCCTTCCCTCACCCGCCACCCAAGTGGGCTGGCTCACATCACAAACCTAAACCTAAGTCAGCTTTCACTTATGGGAAACACCTGTCAAGGAAAGCTAACATACACCAGTCTCACTCCTGTGACTCAGCTTTTGGCTAGCTCACCTTGCTGTAGAAGATAGGACCTGCTAACCTGTCATGCCCTTTCCTAACACTTCATACAACTTGTTCTTGCCCCGAACCCCTCAGCAAGCATGTTCTGTTGTTCGTGAGGCACTGTACTCCCCCATCCATGGACTGTTTTGCCTTGAATAAAGGACATCAAACTCATTACTAATTGTCTTAGTCTTGTCATTGGACAGTTTTGGTGACAAGATGGGTCTCAGAAACGGCTGCTGAAGTTCCCAGGGACCGCTCTTAGATACAGGTGAAGGTACCTACAAAGCCCTTTTGATTCTCTGCCTTTTAGGCTGCTTTCCAGGATCTCCCAAAAGCTTCTCTCAGATCGAGCTCTGTTTAATTTGTATTCTGAGCTCCTTGAGTTTGTCTTAATCCCTCCAACTCCAGATTTTCCAGGTGAGACGTAGTGAACTCACAACATTGGGTTTGTGTTGAATCTCATTTACCAGGTAAATGCCTTCAAGAGGTCCTCACAGATCTCAGAAACTGTGCGCAGGCAGCCACAAACAGTAAATCTAGTTGAATTAGAGAGGATTCTTTCAACACGGAAAATCGTGGATACCCCTCAGTCTAAGAAAACAAGATGGCAGCCATCAGAGGACTCACAGAGACTTGAGGCTAAGATCACAGCATAAACTGTTGGGGGACTTGGAGAAATAAATTTAGAGGAGAAATCTGGACATTTTTGACCATGTCAAAATCTAAGTAGGCCTAAGTCAGGACTATTAATAGCCACGAGGGCATCCACCACTATAAAGAAATCTTCTTGTGAAAGAAATAATAGATCTATTGCTCATGGGAGTCTGACAGCCACAGCTGCAGAATTGGTGGGCATGGGTCAACAACTTAAAAGCTGTTAGAGTGTTTGCCACCTAACTTTAAGGTCTCTGTGCTAGAATAAATTGCTCATGAAATGGGTTACATTGACAGTAGGTTACCTGCCAATCTCAAGAAAGTCTTTGTGCAACAGGGTACACTCTAAAACACCACAAAATCCCTAACTCAAGGGCACATCCCCTTACGTATTAAATTGGCTCCAAGAGACCCAAGGCTTGGCTAAAGAAATGAGGTCCCCAAGTTTCAAAGAATTAAATGTGTCACCTTTGAGCACAACTGCTTATTTTATGTATAAGAACTGTGGTCCTGGAAGTTGTACAGATCTACAAAATGCAAAATCTTAGCAGAATTACAATGGCTATTATGGGGAATGTTCTAATTAGACACGTTCATTTCAGAAGTACATTTAAAACCTACTGAATGGGAGGAAATATTTGCAAATCATACATCTGATAAGGGTTAATATCTAAAATATATAAAGAAACCATACAACTCAATATTAAAAAAATAAATAATCCCAATAAAAATGGGCAGAAGAGGGGCACCTGGGAAGCTCAGTTGGTTAAGCATCCGACTTCAGCTCAGGTCATGATCTCATGGTCCGTGGGTTCAAGCCCCACATCGGGCTCTGTGCTGACAGCTCAGAGCCCGGAGCCTGCTCCGGATTCTGTGTCTCCCTCTCTCTCTGCACCTCCCCCAGTCGCACTCTGTCTCTCTGTCTCTCTCTCAAACGAACATTAAAAAATTTTTTTTTAAATGAGAAGATCTGAATAGATGTTATTCAAAAAAACAAAATGAAACAAAAACAAAACATCCAGATGGCCATCAGGCATTTGAAAAGATGACCATCAAGGAAATGCAAATCAAAACCACAATGAGGTATCACCTCACACCCGTTAGAATGGCTGTTCTCAAAAAGACAAGAAATAAGTGTTGGCAAGGATGTAGAGAAGGGGAAACCCTTATGCACTGCTGGTGGGGATGTAAATTGGTGCAGCCACTATGGAAACAGTATGGAGGTGCCTCAACAAATTAAAAATAGAATTACCATACGACCCAGCAATTTCACTTCTGGGTATTTATGCAAAGAAAACAAAGACACCAAGTCAAAAAGATATATGCACCCCCATGTTCACTGCAGCATTATTTATGATAGCCAAACATGGAAATAACTTAAGTGTCCATCAGTGGATAAGTGGATAAAGAAAATGTGGTATATATACACAGTATTTTGAATATTACATAATATATAAATATTATTCAATATATATTGAATATTATTTAGCCATAAAAAGAGAATGAGATTTTGCCATTTGCAACAACATGAATGGACCTTGAAGGCATTATGCTAAATGAAATAAGTCAGACAAATACCATATGATCTCCCTTATATGTAGAATCTTAAAAAAAAGAAAAAGAAAAAACAAGTTCATAAACACAGAGAACAGATCACTGGCTGCCAGAGGCAGGAATCAGGGATGGAATAGGTGAAGAGTACAAACTTCCCAGTTATAAAATAAGTAAGTGATGGGCATGTAATGTACAGCATGGCAACTATAGTTAATAATACTGTATCGCATATTCGAAAGTTCCTAAAAGAGTAGATCTTAAAAGTTCCCATTACAAAAAAAAATTTTTGTAACTATGTACGATGACAGATGCTAAGTAGATGTATTGTGGTGATAATTTTGCTGTGTATCCAAATACTGAATAACTATGTTGTACACCCGAAATTAATACAATATTATATGTCAATTATACCCCAATTTTTTAAAAAGGGCAGTGGTGGTTATACTCAGACACCAGCTGCCTTTTGGCAATAAAGACATTCTGGCCCCGCTGGTCTGAGTGGGTTGAAGTCAAAATACTGCTCGGTTTTTGGTTGTTTCCTGCTTTGTAGATTGATTCACTTCATTCTACTTTCTTAAAATTTTCCTCCTACCATTTTTCAAAAAGGAGAAATAAAATATTCTGTGAGATTTCTACTCTGCTTTCTTTTTTCTCTTTTCTTCTCTTTCCATCTGTATATTTATCTTTTATTTTGACACTGACATTGTCCAGTGCCTCATCGGTTTACATCGTCACTTTATTCACTAAAAAGGTTTTCTACCTTTTTTCAAGAATACCAATGAAATTAACCTAACTTATTCTCTTAAATAATTCTACTTAGCTTAGGGATGTTTTCAAATTAAAATAAAAATTTTCTTAATAGTGATGCTGAGACAGAGAGAATGAATCAGAGAGTGGCCAGTGATTTAAAAAACTTATCCATTGAGGATCCGACTTCGGCCCGGGTCATAAGCCTGCGCTTTGTGGGTTCGAGCCCCATGTGGGGCTCCGTGCTGATGGGCTCAGAGCCTGGAGCCTGTTTCAGGTTCTGTGTCTCCCTTCCCTCTGCCCCTCCCCCATTCTGTTGCTCTATCTCCCAAAAATAAACATTAAAAATAAATAAATAAATAAATAAATAAATAAATAAACATTAAAAAATAAAACAAAAAACTTAATCTATCTTTTGCTGAAAGTAGTAGAAAGAAACTTGGTTCAGAAAGAATCTGAATGTATAAAAGAATCCACACAAATAGCTGTCAAGTCATTCTTGCTCAGTGTAGAGCAATTTCCTAGAGATCAGGAGACCTAGTTCTTAATTTTGATCTTAGTTCTATCCTTTGAAGCCTTCTAACCCAGTTGACTATATGGACTTAGAGAATCCATCGAACCATCCTGGGGCTCAATTTCCCTATCTATAAAAGGAGACATTGGATACAGAGTAAAATCCTCTCAGGTTGTCAAATCCTAAATTAGGTCTTTACATTATTTTTCATGGCCTGAAACATGACCTTGATTACCTTTTTAATTTGATGGAAGAATGTAAAGTTTTGCTGTGATTAGTTTTGTATGGGGGGAAATGGCCCCTTAAGTACTGGGGAAAAATTACAAATTGTTCCCAAATCAACAACAGGATGGGGTACCTATTTTAGTTGGCATGAAGAAGTTTCCAAAAGGCTTCAAAATTCCAAAATAGCTTCATGGAAAAACTCATTGCAAAAAGCTAATGAAAAATTAAAGACACAAGAGGTATCTAAAACCAAAGACCATAAGGCCGATGTGACTCCCAACTCCCCTTTATCCTCCTTTGCCTGAGTACTTACAGACTACTAATCCTCTATCTCAACTGTCTTTCTACTCTGCAGAGACTACATGACTGTAGTTAGAAGTCTGCCCAGTTAGTGGTCTTACAGGCACCCCATATCTACACTCAATGGAGGGGCCCCATAAGAGCCCTTCTCAGACTGAGAGGACTCCAAGGGATTCTCTTTTAACTGCTACCAGTTATTCCCTTACACAGCCAAGGGGAAACTCAAATTAAAACTCATGGAAAACCTTGCCAAATTCTGGTAGATACCAGGGCCACACTCTCCGCTCTATCCCCCACTTGCTCCAGACCTTATAGGCGAGATCCTGGGAAAACTGGCAGAAGTGGGCAAAGGGTGAGAATCCTTACGAGAGCCAGCTCTCTCAAACCTCTGCTGTACCCAGTGAAGAGGAAGGTAAAATTTCACATCCCTTCCCTTCCAAATTCAGACCCACTGGTTATTGATCCTTTCTCTCCCAGGAACACTGTTGCCTTCTGGTTTGTCTCGTGTTGTGTCCTGAGAACTTGGCTTGGCAAACATCACGTTGGGGGCTCCAAATACAAGACCAGACAAAAATGTGGGTCACAGCCCGCCTGCGGCTAGATTTTGCCAAACAGAAATGTGGATTTTTCTCCATTTGTGGCTGGCGTCCTCTCAACTCTTTCTGGTTCTTGGGGGAATTGTCTAAATCTTTCTTTCTTCAGGTGATCTTGGGCAGTGTCTCTGGATCTCGAGAAGGTACGAACTTGTGCACCCTCTCTGAGGATGCCTCTTGCATCCAACGGGTTGTTCAATACTGCCAGAAATATTGACATTTGTTTTGGGTGAAACCTGACAAGATATTTGAAAGGATTTTTAAATAGCTCTATGGTCAGAAATTGGCCAGATTGAAAGCTGATAATCAGAGCCTAATAGGAACTTTTTTTACATCTTCTTCCCCTAAGCTAAATTAAGCTATGTACTCACCCAGAAGGAAAAAAAAAGACAAACCAAAAACCAAAAAACAAAACAAAATGAAAACAACATTCCAAAGACAAACAGCTCTAAATCGAGAACATAGTAATGTTTTGATTTCCATCTTACTTGAAGATCTTCTCTCTGATATAAAGAAGCAAACTAAAGATAAAATGTGGAGTCGGTGGGTCCACCTGTGATGTCACTCAGATGACAACCCAATCCTGAGAAATTAAAAATAACTGTCCTTATCTTACTGCATCACCTTAGGATTAAAATTCAGCTCATTCAAAGCCCACCTATGCTTTTTACCAATCCCCAAACCTCCCCAATTCATCTCTAAAGGCTTGGAGATATTATAAAATTCTGAGTTTAGGAAACAAAATCCTTCTTGGAGGGGCTTGTGTTATTTCCCTGTGCCTTTGAGATGTAAATCTTCTACCCAGTTTTCTCCAGGAACTGAGGACCATCTTTTTGAAATGCAAACTTCAGGGAGGTAATTCTTATGGGAAGGAAAAAAGAGAAGAAAAGGAAAAGGCAATTTGGAAACTTGGCAAATGAAAAATCCTTATAAAGTTGAAGCCATCTGAGCAAATAAGCTTAATTTATTCTATTTGCTAGGAACACAATTTGGATCCAACCATTGTTTTATAAATTAGTGAGTTTTACATTATCGTACCTGTCTCAGGGTTAAAATTTTAAAACAAGGCTATCAGATCTATTTTCATTTGCCTACTTATGTATGTCTATGTATGTGTGTTATAAGCATGTGATTTTTCTTCTACCCGGTATTGTCAAAGTTAATTTGCAAAGAATTCTATTTGATTAGCTTAAAGAAATTAAACATTTGTATAAATTAAGTATACACTTAGGGCACCAGGGTGGCTTAGTCAGTTAAGCTCAGGTCTTGGTCTCAGAGTCATGAGTTCAAGCCCCACATTGGGCTCCACAGTGGGCATGAAGCCTACTTAAAAAAAAAAAAAAAATCAAGTATACTCTTAGAAATGTAGAAACTAATGCCAATGTTCAAGTTCACATGCTCTAGTATAATCTTCAATAAATAAGAGCTAGTTTGTTAGTTTAATTAAAACAGGCATGTCTTTAGAGCTATCAATATTAAATACAATCCTGCATGATACTTTTATTGTAGGTTAACTAACAATCAAATAAGTTCATGTTATCTCTGTTACAAAATTTGTCAGCAAGAAAGATGAGTTAAAGTGTTTAGCTGTTTAATGTCTCATGAGTCCTTCATGAGTAATCTAAACATAACTGTTAAGAACAAGTAAATCAAATAGATATAAGTAAGATACAAAGTTTGTAAACTTTTCAGCAATAATTATGCTCTTGGGATGTCTACTTTAAAAATATGGTAACTTGAAACCTTAAAGTTATACTGAAATAAATAATTTAAAAAAATTTTTTTAATGTTTGTTTATTTTTGAGAGAGACAAAGAGAGACAGAGCCTGAGCAGGGGTAGGGCAGAAAGAGAGGGAGACACAGAATCTGAAGCAGGCTCCAGGCTATGAGCTGTCAGCACAAAGCCCAATGTGGGGTTCAAACTCACGAACACCAAGATCATGACCTGAGTCGAAGTTGGACGCTTAACCGACTGAGCCACCCAGGCACCTCTATACTGAAATAAGTTAAATAATGAATATTCATTGAATATCTAGATCATTTCCACATAAGATAAAATACTGAAACATTAATTACAAAACATAGGTTTATCCACTTTTTGGTTTCCTTTTACAGAGGAACTAAAGATATTTGAGTCTATTCATAAACATGTTTTACGCCACATTGAAAAATTTACTACAAGAATGTACTTCTAGAAATTTTATATATATCAATTTGCCAATCCACAGAATTGTAGTTTGACAGTCTACAAGTGCTTACTTTCTGGTTTTCGCTAGAAATTAATGATTCTAAGGGTTAAGAGTTCTCATCAGTATATGTAATTAAAACTACTAGAAAAAATAAAGTTATCAACTTTATGCAAGGAAAGTAAGATGTGTTTTTGGTAAGAAAATGTCTGAGGTATGGGTATGTGTTTTTTTGTTAAGGGGAAAAGAGAGCAATTTTGTGCTAAAGTAAAATTACTGATCCAGAATGAGAAAAAGAAGGGAAAATGAAGACAAACTTGAATGGATATTAAAAATAAACTGTAAAGTATTTACGAGAAAGGAATCTTGGGAAAGGAACGCTAGGTGTGGCTAAGCTGGCTAAGGTTGGAATGGATTTATTTAAGTTTTTAAAAACGAGTTTAATATAAAAAGTACACCGGAACAAAATTAGAATTTGGTTTTCTCTCTGTTAAAAGGACAAAGTTCTTGAATTATTGAACTATTGAACTATTGGTCTGTTCTGCATAAGAGATTGTGAAAGTTTTGTTTTTTTTTTAACCTTTTGAGTAATCTACTTGGACAACAAAGATTTTGTGTCTTAGCAAAATAATTCACTGGGCTTCCTATTGTCTTTCTTAGGTAGGATTACTTAACAAAACCCAATCTTCTCAATATTAAAGGAGCTGAGTTTTGTTCAACACTATGTAACCTTCTGTATTTGCCTCTAACATCTTCTACTGTCACTTTGATTAAATAGGCAATTAAGTATTACTTTCTAATGATCTGTTATCCTATTTAGTCAAATGTTCAAACCTTCTGCCATTTGATAGCTTCGCCAAACCAAATTCTGAATGGAGTCTTTCGACCTCAAAGTAACTTTGAGATATCCCAGAGAGTCCCTGGAAAATGTCAAAGGATTTGCCTCTCACCTTGTAAAGGAGAGATGTCAAACTAATTAAATTTATTTGGTATGTTAAATTTCATTGGTAGCATTGTCAAATAAGAAGTGATGATAAACTTTAGGTTACATGCGTTTGGATATATGTTCCTAATATGGGTATTCCAAAAATTGGTTAAAGTCTAGAAATTTGTCAATATTCTTACTGTCCAACTATTACCCTAAATTATTGTATGCCACAGAAATAACTACACTTCCTTATCAAATGAATTCCCTCAGATTTTTTTTTTAATTTTTTTTTCAACGTTTATTTATTTTTGGGACAGAGAGAGACAGAGCATGAACAGGGGAGGGGCAGAGAGAGAGGGAGACACAGAATCCGAAACAGGCTCCAGGCTCTGAGCCATCAGCCCAGAGCCCGATGCGGGGCTCGAACTCACGGACCGCGAGATCGTGACCTGGCTGAAGTCGGACGCTTAACCGACTGCGCCACCCAGGCGCCCCTCCCTCAGATTTTTTTAAATAAAGTTTACCTTTTTTTAAGCATATTTATTTCTTTTGAGAGAGAGTGTGTGTGTAGGAACGGCAGAGAGACAGGAAGAGAGAGAATCCCAAGCAGGCTCCATGCTGTCAGCCTAGAGCCTGATGCAGGACTCAATCTCACGAATCATGAGATCATGATCTGAGTTTAAATCAAGAGTTGGCCACTTAACTGACCGAGACACCCATGTGCCCCATCTCCCTCAGATTTTTAACCATGGGCATTTTTAAGTCATTTGTCATTTACAGACAGTTATTGTTTCACTGTAATGCTTTTGCAAAAGTGACATTCATGGAAAGAACGCTACCAAGAGCTCCTGAACCCTGACTCCCTGCCAAATTACAAGACGTTGAAACTTAGGTACATATTTCGCAGCTGAAGAAGGCCCACGTGACACCGGGTCTGGTGCAAACACTGGAGGGGACCTCAAAATCAGGCTCACTAGGATGAGAATCCTCTGGAATCACAAAGTAGCCTCCTTCCACCCAAGACATTAGAACAAGCATCCTGGTCCTTTCCCCTCTCATCACAAAACCCCTTCTCCTTTTGGTATCTGCTTTGTTGTTCTTTCTCCTTCCACTACCTGGAAAATTAATGCTGTCATCCACATTTCTGGAGCTCACAGAGAGGGGGAAACCTATCTGCTTGATGGGTTTGCCACCAAACACCCCGGTCAGTCCATAATGCTGGTGATCCTGTTGTTCTGCCTGTTACACACTTTTGTCTGATTTCCAATGGCTGTTTTCCTGGTCCACACCAAGCCCGCTCTCTATAGTGTCAGACCCCCCAACCCTGTCCCCTGTAAGTGAATGCCCCTGCTTCCAGTTAAAAACTCCGAACTTGAGAGACTTCCCATCCCATCTCTGTAACAGAAAGAGAAACTGGTACAATGCCGTCTTGTGGCCTATAGACCCTTCGATCGGACTTGCCTCCAGGGCCTGTAATCTTTCCAGTTCAGAGCGTCGGCTGGTTGCCATGCACTCTGCTGTTTCAACAGCCTCCACCATGGGACACTTTTAGGCACTGTGCTCCTCCTGGGCTTACCTTTATCTGTGGAGGACTACCTCCCCCCCACCTCCCATTGATGGGCAGCTCGATGTTTAAATAGATGGAAATGGTTGGAAGGTTGGTCCACAACCAAACCTTCGTGATGGGCTACACTTCTCAACCCATTTCCAGACTCAAATGGGAATTGCCAGGAGGCATTCATGGTTCAAAATTCACTTCCTTTGGCAGATCCCTACTACCCTGGCTCAGAGTAAGTATCTATGAGGCTATGAGTAGGAACCTCTCCTCAACTCTTGAAGGTATTGTGGAATCTCTTGCTGCAGTAATAGCTGTCCAACAAAAATCCCTAAACTCTCTGGCCAGAGTTGTCTTTGACAATAGGATAGCCTTTGACTGTCTTGTAGCTGAGCAAAGGGGTGTCTGTGCTGTGGCCAACACGTCTGACTGCACTTGGAGTAACACATCTGGGGAGGTTGCGAGTCCACTAAATGAGATCACTGGATAGGCCGTTTGGCTTACAAAAGCGACTCCTTCAGGGGCGCCTGGGTGACTCAGTCGGTTGAGCGGCCGACTTCAGCTCGGGTCATGATCTCGCGGTCCGTGAGTTCGAGCTCCGCGTCGGGCTCTGTGCTGACAGCTCAGAGCCTGGAGCCTGTTTCGGATTCTGTGTCTCCCTCTCTCTGACCCTCCCCGTTCATGCTCTGTCTCTGTCTCAAAAATAAATAAATGTTAAAAAAAAAATTTAAAAAAAACAAACCAAAAAAACCCCAAAAGCGACTCCTTCAACAGGGGCCTTTCTTTGATCTATTTGATCTAAATTAGTTTGGGTCACAGGCACTGTGGCTTCAGAATACCCTCCAAACATTGGCTATTATCCTGTTTATGGTCATTCGAATAGTCTCCCTGATACGCTGTGTTCTCTCAAAAGTTTTATATGCATATGTGCAGCCACTGGTGACCAGACAAATGATCTCCCTTCACCTAGCATGCCAAAAACAAGATGAAGAAAATGGTCACTTAAAGGACAGAGACCTTGATATCCGAACCCATGATTTCCAGTTGGGGATCCAACCCGACTCCAACATCAACAAGAAGTGATAGCTCAGAGCGGCACTAATATCTTAAATTTTGATCAATACTCTCAAAGGGGGGAATTGATACAGTTAATTTCATATACTGGAACCCACAAAATAGAGGCCACCCCAGTGGCCTGGCCCACATGGCAAATCTAAACCCAAGTGAGCCTGGCTTACAGAAAACAGCTGTCAAGGACAGCTGATGTACAACAATCACAATCCTCTATCACAGCTTTAGCTAGCTCACCTTCTGCTGGCCAGGACCTGCTAGCCTTAAGAGGAAATCCCTGACCTCCTAGTCTATCATGCCCTGTTTCCACATGGCCTCTTCTAAGACTCTAAAACTTGCTCTGGTCCACAATCCCTCGGGAAGATCAATACTCTCAAAGGGGAGAATGGATACGGTTACCGGGAAGAGTGTGCTACCGCTTGTGAGGTTCCATTCTCCTCCATCCATGTTTTCCCTTGAGTAAGGATGCCCAAGTCGTTATCACACTGTCCTAGTTTTGTCATTTGCCATGCCACTATGAGGGACGGGGGAACACCGTTCCTTGCTTATATGCCACTGTGATAATTCAGTGTAAAACTAGCAACCAAACCCAGATTGCCTCCCAGATGGGGATGAGTTAAAAAGAGCTGAATAAAGTCACATGGCTAATTCAAGAGCCAGATATAAATAGAATAAAATTAAACTGGGCCTAGGATTTGGGGGCAGAAAATAGTACTTTTCTTGTGGGTCCGCCAGAGCCTCGGCAACGCAGGCCTGATGTGTAAGATCTAATTTGCGATGCCACAAAGAATTTACTGGTTCAAATTTCCTCTGCTCCTCACTTTTTGTTCCAAGCCAGAAGCCACCGAAGTTGGCAAGGATCCTCGGAAGGGCCACTGGATCATATGCAGAGAGGGACCTCTAGTGTTGAGCTACTTTTCTGCTACCCAGCAGGACTAGATCTACTTGCGGATTTATCTATTTATCTAGGATTATCACAATACTGTCTCTCGGAGCAAGCCTGGCTTTAAAGGTTTAATATAAGTGTTTGTCTTTCACTTCCGGGATAACTTTAAGAAATGTAATAATGACAGAATATAAGTGGTAACATACAATATTAAGGAAAGCCTTAAGCAACCAAACGCTATTTATTAAGGGCCTATTAAATCTTCATGCCTGGGATTGAAACTAAAAGTGATTTCGAGAAGTCTAAGACCTAAGAAGTCAACAAAAATACCAATAGCAAGTAAGTCCCAAATGAATATTAAGTGCATATCTTTCACTTATATGCTCAAAAAACATTTATGGAATAAATCCCATGTTCCAGGCACTCGATCGGGCTCCAAACTACAGACAGGGAAGATATAGTCTCTATTCTCAGGGACCAACAGATAATCAGGGCAAGGGGGCACATGGCACCTAGGACTGAACCGTATGAAAAAATGGCAGCGCTTCTAGCTAGCGCTTCAAGATCGACGGGAAGCCCATCCCGCTTGCCGCTGGTTGTCATTCGTTGTTTCACTCCACTACCTTGCTGAGCATCTTCTGTTATTGGGCACTAGGTCCTGCACAGAGGCCTCCAAGGCAAGCAAGACATGGCCTGAACGCCTCAGAAACTCGTAGTCTTGTGGGGGAAGGAGACAGGAAGGCCACCACCCACTATCCCATGAAATACATGCCACCAGAGAGCTACGCCCAGGGCTCCAGCACAATGGAGGGAACGAATGGCCGGGTCTGAGCCAAGGATTCAGAGGAGGTCACCTATGGGTTGTACCTGAATGATGAATGGTGGTGCCGGAAGCGGACAAAGGCAGGGAGGGAGGAAGAGGGGGCCACGCTGGGGGAAGGCTGGCATCTACAAGCACCACTACAAATGGCTCCGTGTGATCAGAATCCAGCTCAGGAGTCTGCGGTCTCTCTTAAAGGCAAGTGAGAACTACAGAATTACAGGGGGACCAATACAGAGGGCCCCATGGAGAGATCTGGAAAACTTTTTCCAGAGGTCTACGTGGTAAGATTTTCACTGTTTAAATAAAAACTATGAAAGATGGATTGGGGGGACACAAGATAGCCCAGTTTGCATTGATCACAATTACAAACTGTTCAGGGATTCTTCAATTCGATTTTGGGGAATTTGGCCTGAGAAGATTTCCAGTCAATTTTGTTTAGGCTAAAATTTCTTCCCATTATTCTCTGGAATTAACGGCAATAGCAGTGATTGTAAATGCAATTATTTATTGTGCATTTAGAATATGCAAGGCCTGGCACTGAGAACCTTTATCTGAGAACCCACATGACAGAGGCTCCCATTTCACAGATGAAGAAACTGCAGTTTCCTGAAAGCAGGTAATTAGCTAAAATTCATAATGCCACCAAGTAGGTAGGAGCTCTTGGATTTTTGGGATTCCCAAGTCCATATTTTTAACCATATACAGTCTTCCCCCTTTTTAGTCATTAATCAAGGCCCCTTGTTGATGATGTACCCCTTTTGCTAAAATCTATGTAATTGCGTTATTTTCCCCAGATATTGCCACTAGACATGGTGGGGGAGGGTTCAAGCAGTATCTTTGTTGCCAACATGTTAAATGCAGTCTGGAAAGCGTTAAGGGCTGGGGGCGGAGTGTTACCCGTCTGAATAGGCTGAGCACAAACCAGAAGAACATAAGAAGGCAACGTTAAGGCTGAACTGCAGGCAAAACTTGTATTGTGGGAATCTTTCCATCCTCCCTGATGATAGCCCATCTGTTAACATCACATCTGGTTTTGGTGCCAACAGGGGGCGATCAACCAAGAGGGAATTATGGACTGTTCCAATGAGAGGTGGGATTTTCCTGTAACAGAGCTTTCATTAAAACTACCCTTTAGGCTAGTCTTTTTTTTTTTTTTTAATGTTTATTTATTTTTGAGAACGAGAGAGAGAAACAAAGTGCAAGTGGAGGAGGGGCAGAGAGAGAGGGAGACACAGAATCTGAAGCAGGCTCTAGGCTCTGAGCTGTCAGCACACAAACTGTGAGATCATGACCTGAGCCAAAGTCAGATGTTTAACCAACTGAGCCACCCAGTTGCCCCTAAGCTAGTCTTAACGTATAGCCCTATTTGGCTCTAATACGGCATCATCAGAGATCAATAACATATCCTGGAAGTCATTCTGAGAGCCAGGGCAGACTCTGGCTTCTTGACATTAACCCAAGACTCTGAATTACTAATGGAAAAAGGAGGAATTCTGGGAGAAGCCATCAGCATGTTTATCACTTCTCTCCCTCAGTACCAGCTTCCCTTCACAATTGGAAGCCTCTCGATGTCTGCTATCTGTGTCCTGAAATGCTGCTTCCAGGCTGAAGATGTCCAGAGAGATTCTGACAACATCGAGCACTTCCACCGATTTCTGTATTACCTCCAGAAGTCAATAGAAAAGTGAGGACCGATTCTTGCCCTACTCGATAAGCGTTCTGGATAGAAGTGCTTATACTGAGGTCAGAGAGCAAAATTCTATGATGACATTCTATTACTTCCCAACCAAAACAATTTCTTCTTTATTCCTTCTCTCTGCCTCTTCTGCTCCCTCCTTCCTCCTTCACAACCATTATTGTTCCTGGCTTATGTCTCTCTCCTGGAGGACTGTGGTGCCTGCAGGTTGCTGACAGGATGGCTGACTGCTGTTCTGGAAGGCCGGCCTGCCGTGTGCCGCATGCACAGCCCTCTTTAGGACCTTCCTTCCTACTTGAACACTTCTTGGTACTTAAATTCTACATCTAGCAATTATCTTCCACCTTGAACAGTCGGTTTCCACTTGAACAGGCAGCTGGAGGTAGTCAAAGCATAACTTAAATAATCGTTTACTATTGTAAAGCTTCCTTTCATCCATAGTCTCACCATTAATCACACTGGAAAATAATAGAATGGTAAAGAGTGATGGCTGGTATTAATAAAATCATGTCGGCCGAGGACAGAACCAGCCAAACATAGCCATTGGGAACTGCTCTATCGCCTTATTATCCCTGACTGATTGTCCAGCTGGCAGATCCGAGCTACGTGCTCACAGACAAAAGGTTATACTCAGAGGAACACCACAGACACCAGGAAGACTGGCGGCGGGGTTTAGACCTCTGACGTGGTGACATCTCTGGGCTCTGTAACTCAGTGTCACAGAGGGCTGATTTGTTAACCACAATGTCGATGCATTATTATGCAGTGAAATGCAAGATACTTTTTTTATCCAGAAATGGAAAACTACTAAAACTATAAGGCAAGCTGTTGTGTGAATGTGATATTACGGAAAGGGAAGTGGGGACTGCGGTCCAGCCAACCCAGATGGACTAGTCGCCCTCCTCCACGATCACAGATCCTTATATTCACAAATGTGGATGGAGTACGTCCGTGTGCCAGGTACTGTTCTGGGTGCTAGGGATAGAGAAGTTGGTAAACAAAGTCCCTGCCCTTTTGGAGTTTATACCTATTGACAGGAAAGGCAAAAGCAAACAGATAAATATATACTATGTCAAGGAGTGATAAGTGCTAAGAAATAAAAATAAAGCAAGGAAGGAGACAGAGGGTAAAAATAAAGCAAGGAAGGAGAGAGAGGATAAAAGTACTCAAAAACTATCTCTCCAAGGAGGGCATATCTGAACAGAGAAGTGAATGAAGAGGAAATAAGCTATGTAAGCACATGGCGGAAAGGTCAGCCCAGCAGAGGGAAGAGTCGTGCAAAGGCCCTGGGGAAGCACGGTTGGTGTGCTCAAAAGACTGGGCTTTGTTTCTTAACAAACATATTGTACCAGACTTGGTACACCCCACTGAGTGCTGCGACCCTCAAAGTAAGCAGAATACACTCCATATAACAAGGTTGCCCAACTGCACCTTACATCTTCAGATGGCCATTCACATCCCCTTCCTCTCAAACTCCTATTGAAATGACCAGAGGGCATAAAAATTAGCAAAGAACAGAGTGCTGGGAAATAGCCAAGCGGACCATCAGCAGGCCAGAAACTTTGGGAGCACTGTGGAGAGGTGTGGGGCAGATGGGGCAGGACCCACGGAAAAACAAATCCGGGCTGAGGGACCGTGAGTCAGCACCTGCAGAGGGAAGCCTGGTTGAGACCAGAAGCCCTTCCTCAACACAGCCCGCAAAGTCCTCCAGCTCAGAGCTGCCCGGGACAAGACGGTGCCAAAGGGACATTTGACGGGGGATAGACAGAAACACAGCTGTGATTGCACGGGCGCCGGGTCCACACCGTCAGCTTCATGCAGGGCCCACAGCTCGCCGGGCGAGGGAGGATTTGCTGGGCAGAATACCAACATGGATGGGGGACCAGAGAGCCAGAGTATGCGGTCCCCAAGGGGGAGCCATGTGCGTTACAGCGTGCACAGGACGGAAAGGTGATGATAATGTCTTTGCTTCTTTGAGTTAAGGCCTTCCGGATTTCCCACCACTAGCAACATCCGGACACCTCCCAAGGGGCGGGGGAGGGGGGGGGTTGTGAAGCGGGGGAGGGGGGCCGGGCGCTGGGAAGAGATGAACCAGGTTTTGCAAACTCCTTTCCTTTGCTACCTGCAAGCTTTCTCAGATGAAGGGGTCTCGCCCCCAGAGCATCACCCTGCCAGCACCCACTCCCGAGGAGGAGCCCTAAGGGATGTCCCCTGCAGTCCCCTCCTCTTCCCTCACCACACCCAGGACTGGCCTGTCCCTCTCCCTTAACGGGGGAATTCGCCTTTGCCCTGCTAGGAGGGGTCATGCTATTCTTGCCTGCCGGTTGTGTTTTCAATTTATATTTTCCCAGTATTTTCCTTTTACTTTCCTAACATACACTGGATTCATTAAGTTTTCCTTTATTCTTTTCTGTACTTTTCTTTGAAGTTCTACATTCTATTTCTATTCCACTAGCTTTACTTCAATTTTTAACTAACTCAACCGGCATTTTTCCAGCAACATCAATAATTGAATAGTATCTATAACCTCTCTCTTCTACTCAAACAAGATGAGATGTTCACAACTGCTTATACTCCCTCATCTTCTTTTTAAAGTTTATTTATTTATTTTGAGAGAAAAGAAAATGGGGGAGGGGGAGAGAGAGAGGGGGAGAGAGAAGCAAGCTCCACACTGTCAGCACCGAGCCCAAGACCTGGTTCAAACTCATGAACCATGAGATCGTGAGGGGAACCCAAATCAAGAGTCAGAAGCTTAACCGACTGAGCCACCCGGGCACCCCTACGTCCTCCTTGTCTTAATGGCCCCTGGCCCTTAAGCTTTGTTGAAATCATGTGGACTTTTAGTTTTAATATTATAAATATTATTGGTAGGCCTTTTCTGTACTGTTTTTTCCTTTATTTCTAATAGACTTTTTTTTAAAGTTTATTTTATTTTGAGAGAGAGAGAGTGCGTGAGCAGGAGAGGGGCAGAGAGAGAGAGAGAGAGAGAGAATCCCAAGCAGGCTCCATGCTGTTAGTGTGGAGCCTGACGTGGGGCTCAATCTCATGAACTGTGAGATCGTGACCTGAACTCAGATCAAGAGTCACACACTCAAACTGACTGAGGCACCCAGGTACCCCAAATAGACTTTATTTTTTTAGAGCAGTTTTAGTGTCACAGGAAAATTGAGGGTTACATTCAGAGAGTTCCCATATGCCCCCTGCCCCCACACATACGCAGCCTCCCCCATTATCAGCGTAACCCACCAGAGTGGGGCATCTGTGACAACGGATGGACCCACATTGACGCAGTATTAGTTTACCTCAAGGTCACCCATGGTATATTGTGCTCTGTGGGTCTGGACAATTGTATAATGACATGAATCCACCATTGCAGTGTCCTTAGAGTAGTTTCACTGCCTAAATATCCTCTGTGCTCTGCCTATTCATACCTTCCGACACCGTGCCAACCTCTGGCAACTACCGATCCTTCACTCTCTCCATAGTCTGCCTTTCCCAGAATGTGATACAGTAGGAATGATAAAGTAGGTAGACTTTTCAGATGGCTTCCTTCACTTGGTAATATGCATGTTCAGTTTCTTCTGTGTCTTCTCATGGCTTGATAGGTCATTTCTCTTTAGCACTGCGTAATATTACACTGTGTGGATGTACCACAGTTTATTTACCCATTCACCTACCCATTCACCTAGTCCGAGGAGAGTGTGTGAGGGCCCTCCTCTGGGCTGCACACTTTTGTCTGCCTCACGTGGCAGAAAAACATAGAAAGCTGAGTGGGGTTTCCTTACAAGGGCACTAATCCCATCCATGAGTGCTCCCCGTGGCCCCACCTGCTGATCCCATCCCCCTTGGGCATTGGGGTTCCCATATATGAATCTGGGGGAGACACAAATACTCAGACTACAACAGTGTTAAACCTCACAACTACATTAACAGCTATTATTTAAATATAACTTCAAGTATTAATAGTTTCACTGGTCACGGTAGCATTTCTTTCCCTTTTCTGAGTTTATTCACTTAATCCACAAATACTGAATGCCTCGGACACACGCTACACGGAGATCTAGTGATAACAAGGGGACAATGTCTCTGTCTTTCATAGAGCTTACATGCCAGCGAGAGCCTTAAATTATTTTGAGTTTGGCTGGAGTATAGCCTTAAGTAAGTTTGCTTTTTCAGTTGTTCTTCCCGGCACAGTCTTCCGCTGGCAGGAAGCAAGGCTCTTTCGAGCTCTAGGTCTTGGTTCAAAGGCCACCTTCTCAGCGAGCACATCCACATCCACACCATTGAAACCTGCACACCACTCCCTGCATCACCCCCTGTTGTCCTCCCCTGCACGACGCATCTGACACACAAAATATCTTATTTCAGCTGAGGCAGCATGAATTTCAGGGCACACTATATGTTGTGTGCCATTAAGACTTGCCAGTGAGTCATGGCCTTAACGTGAGGTCGAAACTCTCAAGTTTCCTTTAGCAATTTAGAGGTTTTAAGAGACTTTTCCTGCCTTTGGTTGAATTCCTTGGCATGTGACAGTCCATCCTTCTGCAAATATAGCTCACTAATAAGATGTGACACAGCTTCTTCCACTTGGGGGTACCCCCCACTTTCTTACTGTGTCAAAACACTGCTGGCTGTTTATTAGAAAATATGGAATTGTGATCATTCTCCAAGAATGAGTATTTGCTTCTTGGTGTTCATACCTTTCTGGGTGCATGATAATATTTTGTTTTAATGCGCAATTATCATAGAATCTTTCTTGAAGACATTTTATGTTATTTTATGTATTTTATACTTTTATTTTATCTTTATAATGTTTTATTTTTTGAGAGAGAACGCAAGAAAGGGAGGGGCAGAGAAAGAGTGGGTTAGAAGATCCAAAGTAGGTTCCATGCTGACAGACTGACAGCAGCGAGCCCGACATGGGGCTCGAACCCACGAACCGTGAGATCATGACCTGAGCTGAAGTCAGACGCTTAACTGACTGACTGGGCCACCCAGGTGCCCCTGAAGACATTTTAATGTCTTTGTTTGTTTGTTTGTTTGTTTGTTTATTGAGAGAGAGAGAGACAGGGTACAAGTGTGGGAGGAGGAGAGAGAGACAAAGACACAAAATCTGAAGCAGGCTCCAGGCTCTGAGCTGTCAGCACAGAGCCCGACGTGGGGCTCGAACCCATGAATGGTGACATCATGACCTGAGCTGAAGTCTGATGCTTAACCGACTGAGCCACCCCGGTGACCCCCTGAAGACATTTTAAATGGTGCATTAAGTCCTACACATACAAACAACATGCACACCTGAACTGAAGTAGCAACCATATGAACAGCTATCCACGGGCTTGCACATTCACAGGCAATGACAAATACGTAAAGGCAGAGCTGCCTGGCCAACAGAAATTCCAGCGTACCAGTGATTGTAGAAGGCATCTCAACTTCAGAACTGCTTAAGGGAAACTCTGTATTTCCCAGAATCAACAATAACAAAGTACGGGAATTTACTCGCTTTGGCTATTACACGCTCCCTCTGCTAGTTTGCAAGCTCCATAAAGACAAAGAATTTGTCTGTCTACCGATATGTCAATACCTGTGCTGCTCCACAGAGCCCATGGGACCAAGATCCAATTGCATCAGTGAGTAACGTTCCTAGAGTATGCAGCCAGTGAGCCTTCTTCCCTCCCTCTCTGATCAGAACCTGGCCCAGAGCAGACACTCAAATGTTTGTGAAGTGAATGTAGAAATGAAGCAGGATTTGAGTCTAGATCTTCGTACTTGGAAAACTATGACCTCCCACAGCCTCCGGGCTGCTCAGCACTTCACTCAGGCGTGAAATGCCCTTGCATGGTCACATTCACTGCGGCGTGCTCCCTGAACCTCTAGCTGGCTTGAAGCCATTTTCCAATAAAAGGGGAAGCTGTGACTGGCACATGTCATGCAAAAGATGACAGGTGATTTTCTAGGCTGAGGTGGCGTTTTTATCAAATGCTTGTAGAATCAAGATTCAGAAGATTTGGCCACAACACTCTTGTCTTTATGAATCAAAACAGGAGCATGAAATGGGGCGCCTGGGTGGCTCAGTCGGCTGGGCGTCCGACTTGGGATCAGGTCATGATCTCGCAGTTCACGAGTTCAAGCCCCTCACAGGGCTTCGTGCTGGCAGCTCAGAGCCTGGAGCCTGTTTTGGATTCTGTGTCTCCCTCTCTCTCTGCCCCTTCCCTGCTCATACTATCTCTCTCTCTCTCTCTCAGAAATAAACATTAAAAAAAAATAAAAAACAAAAAGCAAGAGCATGAGAGAAGGAAGGAAATGAAGGAAAGGAAGGAAAGGAGGGAGGGAGGGGGCAGGGGAGAAGGCTCACCTGCCATATATTCTAGGAAGTTTACTTACTGATGCAATTGGACCTTGGTCCCGTGGGCTCTGTGGAGCAGCACAGGTCTTGATTCCTGGGCACTTGGATGTTTGAGAGGCCAAAGAGGTTCTCAGGCAGCCCAAGAGGAGCCACAGCCCTCAGCGGGAGGCAGGAGCCAGGCAGGAAATATATATATATATTTCACACTGACTATTCATTGGCTTAAATTCCGATTTTCCTGTGTTTATTAAGGAAATCTATGGTTGAAACATGATGAGTGACCTCTATAGGCAGGCGCTTGTTTGTTTGTTTGTTTGTTTGCTTCCTTGTTTTTTTCCTCATGACATGGGAATCTCGCTTTTACAACCATCAAGGGGAAGTTTCGAGGTTTAATACTCTTCGGACCTAATGCAAGGTTTTGGAGCCTAACAGTACAGGATATGTCTTTACATTACCTTCATAGGCCATCCCCACTCACCCATTATATTTGCATTTCATTTAATAAACCCATTTTAGGGGAAAAGATATGTGCTGTGCTGCTCCGCATTAACTAGCACAACTCCACTTTTCATTTCTGATACAGAAATGACTCAGAATCCTGAGCCCTGAAGATCTTAATACCATAAACTCAAGCGAAGGGTTTTTACAACCTTCGTGCTTGGTGCAAGAGAAAATTGTTACTTTTTTTTCTTTTTCATTCAAAATTCACAGAATGGCAAGCTGGAAAACAAGTCTCTCTCTAAAAAAAAAACAAAAGGTTTATTTACTTATTTTGAGAGAGAAAGAGTGTAAGCAGGGGAGAGACAGAGAAAGAGAGAGAGAGAAAGAATCCCAAGCAGGCTCTGCACTGTCAGCATGGAACCCAACGTGGGGCTCGATCCCATGAACCTGGAGATCATGACCTGAGTTCCTTTATGCATGGAACTGACTGAATTAAGACGTTGCCACATGGATTTTATCTCCCCAAATGATGTACACTGAGGGCCCTTTGCCACGTTTCTACTAGGAACATCCAAAGTTCACCCTCAAAGAACAAAGGAGGCTCCAACTTTGAATGGCCACATGGTCCAGTGCCTCATTGCTCTTGTAGGCAGAAAAGTCTCTTGAACACTTAAACTGAGACATGGAAATAGATGTTAGGGCCAAAAGAAATTACAATGGATAAAGAGAGGGTAATAAGCAATTATTAGGCATGGCCTTCCTCCCCTTCACTTCTGTTTGTTTCATTTTTATAGGGATCTGGTGTTTCCAGAAAATTCCAAGTGAACTTTCCTAGAAGGAAGTGCTTGCACTGCTCTCTCAGCCTCACAACAGGGGGCCAGTAAAAGAGGGATGAGGGGTCTTAGGTTTGCAATGACAAACATCAAAGGCCAGTATATTTGCTACAGATTTATTACAAGCGGTGCCAGGGCTATCGATTTTTAAAAACTAAAAGGTGAAGCAAATCTAATCTGAATCCCTTTGCTGCAATACTGGTGTGCCCATACTGTCTCCCCTCTCTCCTTGGAACAGTAACATTGCATTTCTGCCACTGTGTGCGGGCAGTGGCTAGAACCCACTGGGAATCCTGGGTGACAGGCGAGACATGATTACAGAGCAGCGGACAACGCCCTGCTCAGAGATGAAACGAGATCCTTGCCTTTGGGGCCGTCGTTTGGGGAAAGCCTCCTGGTTGGCTCCTTTGCACTACCCTGGTCTCCTTCTCCTTCCCAGACATGTTAGTGTCCACTTCCTAGATCGCTGAGGCTCTTCTTATAACACCAATCATAAGGCTTCACTGAAAATTCACCCTTTAAAAAAAATTCAATGTGAAATACTTCCTCCTGTGGAAGAGTGTATAAAACCCATGCCTACTCAATAAATAACGATAAAGCAAACACTCATACAACCATGACCCAGGTTATGAAGTCGAATCAGAACATCAGAAACACTCACAAACTCCCAGCATCCTCTCCCTGAGGCATCCTTTTTCCCAACCAGAGAGGTATGTGAAGTGACTGCTTCCTGATTTTTAAGAGTCCTTTATTCCCTTTTAGCGCGTCACCATTCACTAGCTTTTGCCACACAATAGTCTCGTTTCGCCTCCACCTGTACTTTGTATGAAAAGAGCCACGCTGTATGCATTCTTTTGTGAAAAATTCTTTTGCCTAGCATCGTTGGCGAGGCTCGTCCCTGTTAATGAATGTACTTGTAGTTCACTTATTTTTACTGCTGTATAGAATTTCACCTCATGATTGTATCACAATTTATTCATCCAATGGCAATACACATTGGGCATGTATTCATTTGGGGGCTATTATGAACATTTTTGTATTTGGCTCCTGGTACCCATGTACAGGAAAGTTTCTCATAGATACATATGGGGCCGGCAAAAGTCTAAAATACCTCTTGGGACACCTGCATCGCTCAGTTGGTTGAGCGTCCAGACTCTGGATCTCAGCTCAGGTCATGATCTCGTGGTTGGTGAGATCGAGCCCCAGCTCGGGCTCTGTGCTGGCAGCCCACAGCCTGCTTGGGATTGTCTCTCTCTCTCCCTCTCACTCTGCCTATCTGTCTCAAAATAAATAAATAAAACATTAAAAAAAAATCCCTCCCAAGATTTCCCACCCTATTCCCTGAGACTGGGACTGTCAGGAGATAGTACGCCCGTGATTATGTTAAGTTACATGACAAAAGAGATTCTGCATATGTAGTTAAGGTTCCTAAGGACTTGTCTCTGCATTAATCAAAAGGCAGTCACCCCCGGGTGACTAACCTAACCAAATAGACCTTTCAAGTGTTTAAAGCAGAGTTTTCTCCAGCTGCTTGCTGAAGGAGAAGTCAGAGAAATTCAAAGCAGGACATGGTGTGCTCTTAGAGGGCTCTAAAACCTGCGAGTGGACCCTCCCACCGCTGACGGCAAACAGGAAACGAGATCTCAGGGCTACAACCACAGAGAACTGAATCCTGCCAACAACCTGAATGAGCGTGGAAGTGGATTCTTCCCCAAGACTCCAGACAACAGCCCAGCCCAGCTGACACCTTCGCTTTGGCCTCGCGAGAGCTTTAAGCAGAGAAACCAGCCCGGCCCATCAGACTCCTGACCTACAGAGCGGTGAGCTACTAAGTGTGTGATATTTTAAGCTGCGATCTATTTGTGGTGGTTTTTGTTATGCAGCACTGCAAAACTAATACACGTCCACACCAGTGAAGTTCTTAGGTCCTAGAGTGGGCACCTGCATGGTGTTACAAAGCAATAGCCTCTGTTTTCCAAACTGCAGCAGCAAAACTCACTCCCACTCTGGTATACAGTAGTTTTCTGGTTGCTCCACAGTCTTGCCAAACGTGATGTTGTCAGTCACTTAAAATTCCAAATCTAGTATGCGTGCAATGGCATTACACTATGGTTTTAACTGCATTTATAATTACTAAGGAGGCTGACTGTCCTTCATGTTTTCTGGCAGCCGACTTTTCCTTGATTTGTGCAATATTTGTTCACAGCTTTAATGCAATTTTCTTCTGAGTTCTTTGTCTTTTCTTTAAAAAAAAAAATTATTTTTAACGTTTATATTTTTGAGAGACAAAGAGCAAGCGGAGGAAGGGCAGAGAGAGGGAGACAAAGAATCCGAAGCAGTCTTTGAGCCGTCAGCACGAGCCCAGCGTGGGGCCCGAACCCACGAACCATGAGATCACGACCTGAGCCAGTCAGATGCTTAACCGACTGAGCCACCTAGGTGCCACATGTCTTCTTATTAATTCATAAGATAGCCTTATATATGCTGAATGTGAGCCCTTCGTCAATTATTATTTCCCAAATATGTTTTTTACAATTTTTGTCTTAAGAACCATGTCACCATTCTAGAGTCCTGAAAATATTCTTTTATAAATGCTTTAAACTGTTGCTTTCATATTGCGGCTCTTTAATCCACCAGGAATTGATTTTTGTGTATGGTATGATGTAGAATCCAATTTTATTTTTCCCACCTGGATAAATAATTGTTTCGGCAACATTTATTAAAATGTCAATCCTTCCCCCTCCAGGTTTGTAAATCAGCTATCTTGTATGACCAATGACAATATCTGTTGCAGTTATGTTTTTTGGAACCCATTCTGTTCTGTTGTTCTATTTTTTTTTTTAATTTCTACATCCATACCACATAATCACACAATCTTAGTTATTACATTTGACTTTTGAACAATGTAGGGATTAGGGGCGTCATTGAAAATCCATGCATAACTTTTTTTCCCAAAAAAACTTAACTATTAATAACCTACTGTTGGCTGGAAGCCTTACCGGTCACATCAACAGTCAATTAATATTTTACATGATATATCTATTATACACTGTATTCTTATAATAAAGCAAGCCAGAGAAAAGAAAATGTCATTAAGAACATCTTAAGGAAGAGAAAATACATTTGCAGTTCTGTACTGTATCCAAAAAAATCCACGTATAAGTGGACCTCTGCAGTTCAAACCTGCGTTGTTCAGGGGTCAGCTGTCTAGTTTATCCTTTGTCTCGGTATCTGCCTTGGTAAGAGCCATCCTAGGATGACCTCTTCGCCTTGGTTACAATTGGCTCTTTATTCTTACATATAAATATTGAGTCTGCTTATTGAATTATACAAACACACACATGTGTGCGCACGCACACACACACACACACACACACACACACACACCTATTGAGATTACTTTGAGAATCAAAGATCACTCAACAGTGATCAAAGTGATCAAAGATCAACAGTGATCTTTGCTGAGAATCAGTTAGGCATCTGACTCTTGATTTCGGCTCACATCATGATCTCACAGTTCATGGGATCAAGCCCCACGTTGGGCTCCATGCTGACAGTGTGGAGCCTGCAAGGGATTCAAAATAAATAAATAAACTTAACAACAAATTTTAAAGCACATATTATTGAAGAGTATTTTGGTTTTTTAAGGTGATATTTCCCCCATAATTACAAATTATTTCATATAAAGCAATTTTTATTAGCAACCAAATGAACAGGCAGAAGAAAACCTTGGGCTTGCTAGACTTTGAGTCTGGAATTGTTGCACAGGAAGGTCAGAAGATTCATGAGACAGATGTGCCCAGAAATGAGGGGGGTGGCTACCAAAGGAAGAGGAAGACAGTCTTTTTTAGAGAATGAGAGACATAGTTTCTGATGTCACAGAGGATATAAATCTGTTTGTCACCCTAAAGAAAGAAGATTTCAGGTTTCATCTACCTACTTCGTCTTCCCCAAAAGAGCAAACCGGCCACGGTTAGGGAGTCATCTCTTTTAACTTAACTCTGGCAACACTGTGCTCCTCCATTCTTCTCTACATTTATCAGATTTTAAACTGCATGAGCAATTTACATTCATATTTCTCTGCAATGCCTCCAATTTTACTATAAGTTAGACCAGCTCTAATTTATAGGCAAGGAAATTGATTTTCAAAATCAATTAAGTAACTCTCAGTAATGAGGCTGCACAGCCAAGACCTGAACATAAGAACCAGAGGACTGCAAGAGACTTCAGAAATAATGTTGAGACTCCTTCGTTCTGCTGAGAAGGTTAATGAAATTCTGCCTCAGTGAGAGGCAGGGCTCCAGCCAGAACCAAGTACCTGACTCCAAGCCAGGTCCCTTCCATTTCCTGGCAAGGTTTTCCCCCCAAGGAGTCACTTCACTGAAGTTTCTTGAAGCTCTGCAGGGAAGGTCAGGCTTGCTTTTCTGCCAGGTCTTCATAGGGACAGTTTCAAATCTCTTTCTCAGTAAGTAATGGGAATAATTCCCCATGTAGTGACCCCTGGTTAGAAGGGTAGAAGTAATCCTTAGTTGGTGTAGAATGTGGACTAAAATCAAAAAGAACGTGCTCAGAAACAAGTGAACATTTTATATTCTAAATCTGTTTACAGGTTATAAAGAAATTTTCAAAGCGTGTGCTGACTTACGGCATTTTACATTTTCAGAGCACTTTCTCCTGTGCTGTTTGTTCCTTTACTCCAATTTAGCAAAACCTCCACGGTGCCTGGGTGGCTTAGTGGGTGAAGCATCCAACTTCAGTTGAGGTCACGATCTCACAGTTCACGGGTTCGATCCCCACGTCCAGCTCTGTGCAGACAGCTCAGAGCCTGGAGCCTGCTTGGGATTCTGTGTGTGTCCCTCTCTCTCTCTCTGCCCCTCCTCCACTCACGCTCTCTCTCAAAATAAGTAAATAACGCTGCCTCTCTCTCAAAATAAGTAAATAAATAATTAAAAAAAAAAAAAGATACTTGCACTGCATCAAGGGAAGCAGACATAGACACGACCTCTGCCTACCTGAGGGCAGGACGCATGCAGTGACCCCTCCAGGGCTGGGGGTGGCAGAGCTGGAGCAGAGTACAGATGTTAGAAGCAGCCTGGTGGCCAGGATATGTGAGCCGGGTCATGAGCAATGAGTGAGACTCGACCAGGTGGCAATGGAAAAGCAAGCACCTTTCCACTCTTGCAGAGGCAGGAAGTAACGTGGCGGCGTGTGTGACATAGGAGTGGCTTAAGGGCATGGGCTCTCCAGGCAGGTGGACCTGGGTTTCAGTTGGCGGGGCTGCTGTTTCGTGGCCGCGTGACCTCAGGCATGTTCTTTCGCCTCTCTCTGCCTCAGTTTCCCCACAGACGAACGGGGGGTAACAACAGGGCTGCCGCGAAAGTTAGCAGATGCCACACCAGGCAGAAGAGCGGACACACGGTGAAGATCAGCTGCCGTTACTTCAGAAAGCCGCCGATAGCCGGAGGAAGCCCGCCGGTGCGACTGCAGCGCTAGCTTCCGCGACAGGGAAATTGCACTTTGATCGCACGGCAGCCCCGCCTTACCTATGGTTTCGCTTTCTGCAGCTTCAGTTACCCCAGGTCAACCAGGTCCGAAAGCAGATCGCCTCCCTTCGGAATTGTCGGAAGGCCGAGCGGAGCCTCGGGCTGTCACAGTGCCTATGTCCCTCCCCCAGCTCTCCAGGCTTCATCTCATCACGTGGGCATTTAGCCATCTCCCATCGCCACAAGAAGGGTGAGTATGGCACCATGCGATATTCGGAGAGAGACCCATTCACAGAAGTGTTATTACTGTGTGTTGTTATGACTGTTCTATTTTATCACTGATTATTGCTGTTCATCTCTTACTGTGCTTAATTTACAAATTAAACGTTATCGTAGGTAGGTGTGTATAGGAAAAAAAACATTGAACATAAATAGAAAACAGAACTAGCCTCAGACAGTGCCGAGCCCTATATATAGGCCGGGTACTGTCTGAGGCTATTTATACTGGACTCTGCACGGTCTGCGGTCTCAGATTCCCACCGGGGATCCTGGAACATGTCCCCACAGATAAGGGGTGACCGCTCTTATGGCCAGAGAGATTTCTGAGCAAGGCAGGAATATGCTCAGGTTCGGGTTTCCGGAGAGAACTCTTACTATGAAAGGGCGAAGACGTGAGCAGAGAATGGAGGAAGAGAGCCTTGGATGAGTCCACGTGGGGAAAGGTGTGGCTGCTCACTTCCCGTGCGCGTCGACTTCCTCCCCGCATCGCCAGCTCCCAGCGGGCAGCGCCTCCCTTCCTTGCCCACCTGGGGATCCAGGGCTGAAGGCAGCCTTTTGCACGGCGGATCCCCGGCTGGGAGGAGCGAGGGGGTGAAGCTGTGATCCTCATAATACGGGCCACATCTGGTCAGTCCATTTCCCGGATGGGGAAAACTGAACATCAGGAGGCTCCGTGACCCGCCCCCTGCCACTCCAGCACTGGAGCTGGAAAACCCGGCATATCGAACTGAGGGGGGGGGGGGGGGGGGGGACTGGTTTACATTTGGTTCACCTGAGACCAAGAACAGATTAAGGTTCCGGAAAAAAAAAAATTCTGAGCCCAACAGGGCAAATGATAATAAAAATAACAAAGGAATTCATGAAGTACAATGCTAATTTAAAAATTTTTAAAGTTCTACTGACGCACACTAGGTGGCAGCATCTTGCATTGTTTTCAGGACAGTAAGAGCAACTTTACTGCTATTTGGAGGGGCTGTATAGACAGAGTCAAGGGTTTGAATTTATTTTATTTAAGCCTCTCAACCACTCAATACTGTACATTAAAATATACTAGCAAAAAGGAGTTAATCTGAGTTGCAGAAGCCTGACGTCACCGACCTTCCTACTGGAAAGAGGTTCCATTTGGCTGCCTTGCCTCGTCACTAAAGCAGCCCCTCAGAGGAAGCCTTAACTCCTACAAGCCTTTAAATTAGAGGTTCATCTGAGTTAAGAAGGTGTGGCTGCGAGAATGGTCCGGCAATACTACCGGCCGCCTTCCTTCCTGGCCCCTGACATCTGCTGAGCCGGGCTGACCTAGGGCACACAAGAGACAGCTGATGCCAGCCAGTACCCAAGCTGCCTCTCTCCAGGACCTGTTGTTTCATGGCGAGTATTTATTGAGCACCTACTCTACACCAAGCATTATGCCCCAAACACCAGCCTCCAACCCTTCAAGTGCCTTTACCTCCACACCACCCACTTCCGTTCACACTCCTGTTCCTGGCGCCTCAGGGCTCCTGCTCAGCCTCCCCAGGCCTGACTGCTCATGGCCTGGCCAAGAGGGGTTGTCCTGACTGTTCCCCGTGCTTGAGAATGCACCAAGAGGCCTCCGCTCTGCAGTAGTTAAATGTGTTGGATCTCTCCAGGTACTGACATGTTGGAACTTTGACAGATCTAAACTGTTTGGCATTTTAAAGGTTAGTGCTAGAGGCTTTTAGAGGAGGAACTCGGGACAGGTAGGTATGGCTAGAAATCCTACTATGCCTAGGAGGGTCTTGTAAGGAACATCGCCTTGGCCGCGGATCTTGATTCTGTAGGCAACACAGCCCCTCAGCAATTCTACCCCACATAGGTCTCTGATGACTGAGCCTCCACTTACTCAAACCTCAGCAACACAACACACAGATAACAAACATAAACAAAGAAGGGCAACAGTAACAATCGCTAATGTTAACTTTGCATGGATGATCTTCTTTAACTGCTACAGAAACTCACGGACTCAAGTACATTCATTACCCCATTTTTCAGATGAGGTGCTATGCTAGAGAATTAATTTTCCCAGGATCACAGAGCTAGAAGGTGGTGGGGCTAAAACTTAAACCACAGCCTGCACACCTAACCTTACTCTATAGCCCAATTTTTCCAAAACTTCAAAGCAACATCCAATATAAACTCCATCAAACACTGGTTATGGAGAGCAGCCCCTCCCCTGGGACGGACGTGCACGCACACACACGCGCGCGCGTGCGCACACACACACACACACACACACAGCCCTTCTAGTGAAGGCGGCCAGCTCCAAATACCTCCTGCTTCATGCTGTCAGCCAGTGAGAATTAGTCCAACAATTAGTGGCAAGCTGGGGAAAGGAAGTCACAGAGAACCGGGAGTTGGCTGTTGCTTTTGGCTCATGGCATTTTGCTCTTACATAAGCAAATAATTGTGTTCCTATGGGGACCCAGACAAGGCCATGGTACTTCCTTGTGACACCTGAATTTGAACTTGCTTCACACTTATAAAAATGTATGTGCATTTTCATGGCTCCTACACTTTCCGTAGCCACTCTCATCAAGGTCAACATAGGGGAGTCTCCTTGCATGTGGGGGACTCTCTTGTTTACTGGTAGAGTCTTCTTCCCAAGAATATAAGCTCAAGAGGGGCGCCTGGGTGGCGCAGTTGGTTAAGCGTCCGACTTCAGCCAGGTCACGATCTCGCGGTCCGTGAGTTCGAGCCCCGCGTCGGGCTCTGGGCTGATGGCTCGGAGCCTGGAGCCTGTTTCCGATTCTGTGTCTCCCTCTCTCTCTGCCCCTCCCCCGTTCATGCTCTGTCTCTCTCTGTCCCAAAAATAAATAAACGTTGAAAAAAAAATTTTTTTTAAAAAAAGAATATAAGCTCAAGAATGGGGACTCTGTTCTGGTCCCGTATGATCTTCATCCTGACTGGCACACACAGTGGGTGCTCAATAAATGTGAGTCGACACAAAATGAAGTGTGAGAACACACTAGGGAGAGGAGACAGTGGCCTCGGGAAAGAATGAGTCTTCTCTGGAACACACATGTTGGCAAAAGCTACCACGTGCAGAGTAAGATAGGAGGAAAACTAAACACTGCAGAAAAGGCCAGCACCGTTTGGCTAAATACAACATTGGCAAGAGGCCTCCAGATCCTGCATAAGAAACGTGGGCCATTAGGGGCACCTGGGTGGCTCAGCCAGTTGAGCGTCCGACTTCGGCCCAGGTCATGATCTCGCCGTCCGTGGGTTCTAGCCCCGCATCTGTGCTGACAGCTCGGAGCCCAGAGCCTGTTTCAGATTCTGTGTCTCCCTCTCTCTCTGACCCTCCTCTGTTCATGCTCTTTCTCTCTGTCTCAAAAAATAAATAAACATTAGAAACATGGGCCATTATAGAAAATAAGGTAAAGAAAGTAGTCACCACAGAAAGTTGATTCATTAGAGCCTCAAGGTTCCAGGTTCGCAAAAAAAAGACTTCACCTGGCTAAATAATTCATGAGCAGCAGTCAAGATATCTCTTGTGCCTTGCTTTGCAGTAAGAAGGGACAGATTGCAGGGAGAGTCAGGAGGAGGGGGCAGAGACACAATGAGTTGTATTGGGAATGAGGACAGGAGACTTATTTTTGAAGACTAATAATAGCTTGTCGATAAGTGTAAATAAATAGCTTACATTTGGGTTTATCTAAGCCCTGATTATAGATTCAGCCCCCTTGTTCCCAAACATATGTGGAAGCCCGAGGGCAATCACTGCACTCCGACTGGCACCAGTCAGACTCCTCCAGGGCCTTCCTGACTGTCCGGTCGCTTCCGGTTGGCTAGATCTGTTGGCTGGACACACCCTGTGGACTCACTCACGCTTTCTGGGCTCCTGCAGCCCTGCTGGGCCTTCGGAGCACTCACCCCGGCTGTCAGAAAGGCAGGGACCGGACATGATTTTGCTCAGCATTGTATCCCCCATGTGGAACCTTGTGATAAAAGGGACCAACAGCTCCGACAGGAAATGCACCTTTCACTGGAGCTCCACTCACTGCTGTGGACCCACTTCAGGTACGGCGGGTGGGGGTGACGGTGGGGGGCCCAGCCTGCCAGGTGGTGGGTATTAAGCATGCCTCAGCGACCCACACGGTGCTTCAGATTTCATGAAGAAAGAAGACCTAAACGCACCCACAGCCTAACCCCGAGCACTCCGGGAAGGTCTTCAGAAATAAATAAGGAGGACGAGCCAAGATGGCAGAACAGCATGGAACTTTTTGTGTGTGTCTCGCGTCCATGAAATACAGCCACGTCAATAACGAACCATCCTGCACACCTAGAAAACTGATCTGAGGATTAACACAACAGCCTGCACAACCTGAACCACAGAACCCAGCAGGTACGAAGCACGGAGAAGTGAACTGGGGTAGAGAGAAGCCACGGAGGGCAGGGAGCAGCTTTTGCAAGCGGAGAGAGGACGGAGACTGGGAAGGAGGGGAGAATACGGGAAAACACCCCCGCCCAAAGCAGCTGGAGAGAAAGTAGAAAAGTGGAAACAGCCGCAGGGGCTGAACTAGAAAGGGAGAAAGGAGAGGGTTTAAATCCCATTAAGACTCTATTAACAGGGGGAGCGCAGAGTCAGAAACTCTGCAGCTGATACCTGGCGGTGCTCTGGTGGGAAGGGCGAATCCCCAGGAGCAGCGTGACGTCCAGGCTTCAGGCCACCCGGGGAGAGGTGGCTCCCCTGCTGGGAGGACATCTGGAAGAGGCTGTGTCGCTCCCTCAAAGGCAAAGGCTCCAGTGGACCCGGGAGAACAACCACATTCGCTGGTTCTGGGGCAAGGTCCTTAAAGGTGAAGCCTGGTGCCAGATGTGTGTTGTGATTTGCCCCAATCCCTGAAACACCGCTGCTCACAATAGCGTGAACCTTTTCTGGGGTGGGCTGGCACCAGTCTCTGGGCGTGGGCAGAAGCACGGTCCCGCGAACATCCCTGGGTGCAGCCGGCACGGGCCATAGCTCGGTGAGACCCTCCCACAGAGGGGTGGAATGGGTCAAAGCCACAGTCCCTCAGAGATAAGGGGTCGGGAAAAACAGCCGCATCTGAGAGAAAAGTCAAGAGGGAGGTGCCGCCTGGGGCTTGGTCACAGACGGTGTAAAAGTGGGGAGTGGATGGAAGCCGGAAACAAAGGACCGGTGCGCGATTGCTGATCCGGGAGAACAGGATTCTAATACTACAGACCGGATAGCTGGGTGAAGCCATTTTCACCAATTCCGCGCATGCGCATACGCACCAACAAGCGCCACAGCAATCCACCCTAGTAGGCTCGCAGCGCCATCTAGTGGAGAACGGGGCCATTACACTAAGCCCCGCCAGACTAGGCCAACCTCGCGCTTCAGGAACACGAGTCTTTCCTCCTACTTAGTTTGTGGACTATAAAGGGCTTCATAGTTTGACTTCTAGGGGAAAACGAAGTAATTTCAATCGTATTTCAGTCTGTTCGCTGGTCCATCTATTCAACTTTCTGTTTCTTTTCTGTTTTCTGTTTCTTGAATACAGAAAAAAAAATTATTTTTATTTTCAATTTTTATTAAAAATATTTTTCGTCAATTTTTTCTACTATATTTTTTACTTTTTTGTAAAATTTTCAAATTCTATTTTACTGCCATCATTTCATATTATTGTACTTCAGGGTATTCATTTTTTCACATTTTCAAACGATTTCCTTCCCCCCCTCTTTTTTCTCTAACAAGCCCCTTTCAACACCACCAAAACACACCTAGGATCTAGCATCATTTATTTGATTTGTGTATGTATGTGTGTGTGTGTTGTTTTTTTTAATTTTAATTTTGACTTTTTTAATTTTAATTTTTTTTACCTCATTGATTCTTCTTCTCCCCTCAAAATGATGAAACAAAGGAATTTACCCCAAAAGAAAAAGCAGGAAGAAACGACAGCCAGGGACTTAACCGACACAGATACAAGCAAGATGTCTGAACCAGAATTTAGAATCACAATAAGAAAACTAGCTGGAGTCGAAAATAGATGAGAATACCTTTCTGAGGAGATAAAAGAAGTAAAAGGTAGTCAGGATGAAATAAAAAATGCTATAACTGACCTGTAATCACGGATGGATCCTGTGGTGGCAAGGACGGATGAGGCATAACAGAATCAGCGATATAGAGGACAGACTTATAGAGAATAATGAAGCAGAAAAAAAGAGGGAGTCTAAGGCAAAAAAGCATTATTTAAGAATTAGAGAAATCAGTGACTCATTAAAAGGAACAACATCAGAATCATAGGGGTCCCAGAAGAGAAAGAGAGAGAAATAGGGGTAGAAGGGTTGTGTAAGCAAATCATAGCAGAAAACTTTCCTAACCTGGGGAAAGACACAGGCATCAAAATCCAGGAAGCACAGAGGACCCCCATTAGATTCAACAAAAACTGACCACCAACAAGGCATACCATAGTCAAATTCACAAAATACTCAGGCAAGGAAAGAATCATGAAAGCAGCAAGGGAGAAAAAAGTCCTTAACCTACAAGGGAAGACAGATCAGGTTCACAGCAAACCTATCCACAGAAACTTGGCAGGCCAGAAAGGAGTGGTGGGATATATTCAGTGTGCTGAATCAGAAAAATATGCAGCCAAGAATGCTTTATCCAGCAAAGCTGTCATTCAAAATAGAAGGAGAGATTAAAAGTTTCCCAGGCAAACAAAAATTAGAGGAGTTCTTAACCACTAAACCAGCCCTGCAAGAAATTTTAAGGGGTACTCTTTGAGGGAAGAAAAGATGAATAAATAAATAAATAGATACATAGATAGATAGATAGATAGATAGATAGATAAATGCCAAAAGCAACAAAGACTAGAAAGGACCAGAGAACACCACCAGAAACTCTAACTCTACAAGCAACATAATGGCAATACATATCTTTCAGTGCTCACTCTAAATGTCAATGGACTAAATGCTCCAATCAAAAGACATAGGGTAAGAGAATGGATAAGAAAACAAGATCCACCTATACGCTGTTTGCAGGAGACCCACTTTAGACCTAAAGACAACTTCAGATTCAAAGTAAGGGGATGGAGAACCATCTATCATGCTAATTGTTGACAAAAGAAAGCCAGAGTAGCCATACTTCTATCAGACAATCTAGACTTTAAAGACTGTAACAAGAGATGAAGAAGGGCATTATATCATAATTAAGGGGTCTATCCACCAAGAAGACCTAACAATTGTAAACATTTATGTGCCAAATGTGGCAGCACCCAAGTATATAAATCAATCACAAACATAAAGAGACCCACTGATAATAATACCATAATAGTAGGTTACTTCAATACCCCACTTACAACAATGGACAGATCATCTAATCAGAAAATCAACTAGGAAACAATGCGTTTGAATGACACACTGGACCGGATGAACATTTCATCCTAAAGCAGCAGAATATACATTCTTCTCCAGTGCACATGGAACGTTCTCTAGAATAGACCACACACTAGGACACAAATCAGCCCTCAATAAGTACAAAAAGATCAATATCGTACTGAGCATATTTTCAGACCACAACGCTATGAAACTCGAAATCAACCACAAGAAAAAATTGGGAAAGGTAACAAATACTTGGAGACTAAAGAACATCCTAGTAAAGAATGAATGGGCTAACCAAGAAGTTAAAGAGGAAATTGGAAAGTACATGGAAGTCAATGAAAATGATAACACCACAGCCCAAAACCTCTGGGACACAGCAGAGGTGGTCATAAGAGGAAAGTATATAGCAATCCAGGCCTTCCTAAAGAAGGAAGAAAGGTCTCTGATACACAACCTAACCTTATACCTTAAAGAACTGGAAAAAGAACAGCAAATATAACCTAAAACCAGCAGAAGACAGGAAATAATATAGATTAGAGCAGAAATTAATGCTGTAGAAACCAAAAACAAACAAACAAACCCCCACAAAAAACAGTAGAACAGATCAATGAAACCAGAAGCTGTTTCTTTGAAAGAATTAACAAAATTGATAAACCATAGCCAGTTTGATCAAAAAGAAAAAGGAAAGGACCCAAATAAATAAAATCAAGAATGAAAGAGGAGAGATCACAACCAGCACTGCAGAAATACAAACAACAATAAGAGAATATTATGAGCAATTATATGCCAATAAAATGGGCAATCTGGAAGAAATGGACACATCCCTAGAAACATATAAACTACCAAAAGTGAAACAGGAACAAATAGAAATTTTGAACAGACCCAAAACCAGTAAAGAAATCGAATTAGTAATCAAAAATCTCCCAAAAAACAAGAGTCCAGGGCCAGATGGCTTTCCAGGGGAATTCTACCAAACATTTCAAGAAGAGTTAACACCTATTGTCTTGAAGCTGTTCCAAAAAATAGAAATGGAAGGAAAACTTCCAAACTCTTTCTACAAGGCCAGCATTACCTTGATTCCAAAACCAGACAAAGACCCAACTAAAAAGGAGAACTATAGACCACCTTTCCTGATGAACAAGGATGCAAAAATCCTCAACAAAATACTAGCAAACCAGATTCAATAATACATTAAAAAAATTATTCACCACGACCAAGTGGGGTTTATACCTGGGATGTAGGGCTGGTTCAATATCTACAAAACAATCAAGGTGATTCATCACATTAATAAAAGAAAGGACAAGAACCACATGATCCTCTCAATAGATGCAGAGAAAGCATTTGACAAAATACAGCATCCTTTCTTGATAAAAACCCTCAAGAGAGTAGGGATGGAAGGATCATACCTCAAGATCATAAAAGCCATATATGAACGACCCAACGCTAATATCATCCTCAATGGGGAAAAACTGAGAGCTTTCCCCCTAAGGCCAGGAAGAAGACAGGGATGTCCACTCTTCCCACTGTTATTCAACACAGTATTGGAAGTCTTAGCCTCAGCAAACAAACAACATGAAGAAATAAAAGGCATCCAAATTGGCCAGGAGGAAGTCAAACTTTCACTCTTTGCAGATGACATGATACTCAATATGGAAAACCCAAAGGATTCCACCAAAAAACTTCTAAAACTGATTCATTAATTCAGCAAAGTTGCAGGATATGAAATCAATGCAAAGACATCTGTTGCATTCCTATACACCATCAATGAAACAACAGAAATAGAAATCAAGGAATCAATCCCAATTATAATTGCACCAAAACCCATAAAATACCTAGGAATAAATCTAACCAAAGAGGTGAAAAATCTATACACTGAAAACTATAGAAAGCTTATGAAAGAAATGGAAGACACAAAAAAATGGAAAAATATTCCATGCTCCTGAATAAGAAGAACAAATATTGTTAAAATGTCAATACTACCCAAAGCAATCTACATATTCAATGCCATCCCTATCAAAATCACACCAGCATTCTTCACATAGCTAGAACAAACAATCCTAAAATGTGTATGGAACCATAAAAGACCCTGAATAGCCAAAGCAAAGCAATCTTCAAAAAGAAAAACGAGGAGGCATCACAATCCCGGACTTCAAGCTGTATTACAAAGCTGTAATCATCAAGACAGTATGGCACTGGCACAGAAACAGACACTCAGATCAATGGAACAGAAGAGAGAACCCAGAAACGGACCCACAGAACGTATGGCCAACTAATCTTTGACAAAGCAGGAATGAATATCCAATGCTGTTTCAAAGGGGCACATGCACCCCAGTGTTTACAGCAGCACTATCAACAACAGCCAAAGTATGGAAAGAGCCCAAATGTCCATCGACAGATGAACGGATAAAGAATATGTGGTGTATATGTGTGTGTGTGTGTGTGTGTGTATGTGTATGTGTGTGTGTGTGTATGTGTACATACATACAATGGAGTATTACTCATCCCAAAAAAAGAATGAAATCTTGCCATTTGCAACTACATGGATGGAACTGGAGGCTACCATGCTAAGCGAAATTAGAGAAAGACAAATATCATATGGCTTCACACTCATATGAGAACTTTAAGACACAGAACAGATGAACACAAGGGAAGGGAAACAAAAATAATATAAAAACAGGGAGAGAGACAAAACATAAGAGACTCTTAAATTGGAGAACAGAGGGTTACTGGAGGGGTTGTGGGAGGGAGGAGGGGCTAAATGGGTAAAGGGCATTAAGGAATCTACTCCTGAAATCATTGTTGCACTATATGCTAACTTGGATGTAAATTTAAAAAAAATAAATTAAATTTTAAAAAAGAATGAAAGAAACAAGGAAAGATGTTACCTGGCAATACTACTGTCACTGGGGAGACTGTGGGCTGATCGCCATCACCCCCCTCCACAATCTCCCTCCCGCTGCTGGTACTCACAAGAAACAGAGGTTTCAAACTGTCTGGTCTTATTTTTGGAAGAAATGTCTGTGAAGCAGAAAGGAAGATCAAGGATAAAGAAGATTCACATTTAATTTAAAACATTATCTGAACTGGGGCACCTGGGTGGCACAGTCGGTTAAGTCTCCGGGTTCAGTTCAGGTCATGATCTTGTGGTTTGTGGGTTGGAGCAAGTCCGGCTCTGTGCTGACAGCTCAGAGCCTGGAATCTGCTTCAGATTCTGTGTCTCCTTCACTCTCTGCCTCTCCCCTACTCACACTCTCTATCTCAAAAATAAATTTTAAAAAAAAACTAAAAATTAAAAAAAAAACCCATTATCTGAACTGATCATTTCCACTGCCTCTCTCAGAGAACATTTATGTGACCATCTACACAGCAATAAAACCATCTGACTTAGTGTATATATTTTCTTAATTTGCTCCTATGGTTCTTACCTTGTAGGTGTTGATGTGGCATTTTATTTAATGCTTGTTATTATTTATTACGTCTTATGCAATGCCTTATCTCTGAACAAGATTATAAACCCCTCAAGAGCTGGGATCACCTCCCAGCAAGATATTTCCTAAACATATTCGGTAATTTTAGTTGGTTGATCTGGCTGCTTATCTTTAGGAAACACTGAAATCATTAAGGAAGGAAAGGGGAATGTAAAGAAAGAGCACACACAGAAAACAACCATCTCTGGATAACAAAGGCACCAACTCATCACCCTGAAGCCAATTTATAGTAGCCAGAAAATCGTCTTTGCTCATTTGAGTTTACACAGTGAATATTCTCCGTGTTAAGGTCCTGGTGTGGCTCTTAGCTCCAGAGAGGCTCCCTATGAAGCCTGATTCTGGTTCCCGGTTCCTTGTGTAACGTTCTGGCCGCCTGGTTATGTGATGTTTTAATCATGCTTCTTCCCTTCTTGTTGGCACCTGCCTGACACAGGTGTAGTCATTCCCCTGGAATCTCTAGAATGAATACATAACCATCTGCAAATGCCCAAGGAGGTACCCAGGGGAGTGCACCTCCAGTTTCGATGGCGAAGTCGGAACAGCTGCCACCTGTGTTCTCTGCGGTGCCTTCCATCCTCAGCCCACCTCTAGCCCAGCTTCTACCAGGCCTCCATCAAAGGCCAAGAGTCACCATTCCTCAGTCTTTGGCTAGCTCCTCTTCCAAGCTTAAATCTTGAGCATTATTCAGGAGCAGAAAGAGACATGGAAGTATTCTTAGCAATATGATGGAGGCCCCATTTGGAGTCAAGGGAGGAGGTGAACAGAAGTTTCACCATCATCCAAGAGAGAATAGGGGCCAGGAAGGTCCTGTGCGCACAGGGCACCTTAAAATTTCATTAGTGAACTGCGTTTCCTCACGTTCCCAAGCACCTTGGCCTTGGCCAATAAAAATAACAGGAGAAAAAATGTAGTTAATCCTATAACCACAGTACCTTAAAACTCCAGTGGCAGGGCAAATATTTTAAAGGGCAAAGTTGTTTTCATGGTGAAGCCTGCAGGTGGATCCCTTACAAGGAGCCACGGCTCAGGTCTCTGTTCCATCACTGGGGGTCGACATAGAGCTGAAACCTTCCTCATTGCCATTCTGGAGCCTACACTTCTCTTTCTTCCTTCACCGGACTCTTTTTCTCTTTGCCTCTACATCAATTATAGGCCTGTGTGCTTAAAATAATTGGATTCTTGACAGTTTCTTAAAACGGATTCACTTTTACTCTGCTATTTTGGAACACTGAAATCATTCTGTTGTAATCTCTCACCATACATACGCTCTCCATGCAAATAATCATGAAATGAATCGCATTTAAATTTTAAGAGATAATTTTGTATGAATTAGACATATTTTTCAACTCTTTGCTTCTTATGCCCTTTTAAATACTAGCGATTCAAGAACACATTCTTATTGTATAAAAATTTTTGAATATAAAAATATACAGGTGAAACATGGATGCCCCCTTTTACTTCTGATTCCAGTTGCCTTCCCTGTCCCATTGTTGACATGATCGATAAACTTCCAGTCCTAGTTGTAAGCATTCATATATATATATATATATATATATATATATATATATACATACATATATATATATAGGCATATTGCTATATATACATATATATTAAACATATGTTAATATTTTCATGTAAATGAAATTATACTATGTGTTGTTCTACAGCTTGCTTTTTTTTTTATATAACAGGATAGCTTCAAAGTCTTATTTCCATATATGTACAACAATATAATAATAGTCCATAGGCACAAATAGGGAAGTATTATACTTAATCTAGTAAGCTACAACTATATCGTTGGGTTGTTTTCCTGAGAATTGCTGCAGATGGCCAACCACCCTTGTGCACATGAATATTCCTGAAGGCCAAATTCCTAGAAATGTAATTGTGTGTCACAGGATATGTGTGTTTTTAAAAGCTTTATTGATGGATTACTCAAATACCCTAAAAGTTTGGGGTGGGTATTAGAATATTTATGTTAATATGATTATTAGTATATTTAAAGAGTTATGCAACCATCACAATTTTATTTTAAATCATTTCCTTCACCCCCAAAAAGAAACCTTATGCCCATTTGCAGCCCCATTCCCATCATGCCCATCCCCCGCCCTAGGCAACCACTACAGCACTTCCTGTATCTACTCTGGACACGGCATATACATGTAACCACACACTGTGTGGTCCTTGGTGTTTGCCTTTTTTCACTTAGCTTGCTTTTTTTTGAGGTTTATCCATGTGGTACTTTATCCATGTATCAATACTTCATTCCTTTTCATTGCTCAATAATATCCCACCATTGGGATATACCAATTTGCCTATCCACTCACTGGCTGATAGACATTTTGGACGTTTCCACTTTTTAGCCACTATGAATCACGTTGCCGTGAACATCTGTGTGCAAGACTTTGCACCCACAGATGTATGTTTTTGTTTCTCTGGCGGTATACTTAGGAGAACTGTGGAGTCATGATAGATCTATGTTTGACATTCTATGAAACTCCTGGACTTTTCCAAAGTGGCTGCACCATGTTATATTCTCACCAGTATCCTAGTCAACACCTATCTTTTTATCTTCTAGAGGATGTGAAGACGTGTGTTTTAAAGCTGGCTTTACCAATTTGCACTCCCACCAAAGGTGTCTATATAACAGTAACTATTTCTCCACATCCCCAATGAGAGTATTTTGTTTTAAGAATATATATTTTCATAAAGCATGGGCATGTGCTTATTTCTAGCTATGCATACAGTAAAGAATAAATATAGGAAATCTGAAAGATTAAGAAACTAGAAAAAGCAGTACAAGTTAAGACTGATCATCATCAATGGTCATATGTCACATATAATAACCAAGAAGAAAAGGAGTCACTGATCAGAGAGTCACAAACTTACATGGATATAACAGTATGCCCAAGATAATAGTCAGATGTCTCAAAGAATTCACCACAGACTTGATGATTCTTTATAGACAAAATCTCAACATGATCCTACTAATTAACCTCAATATATCCCACGGATCCTACATGATATTGATAAGGCATATCTGAATTTCAATAATGTTAATGGACAAGATCAATGTCTCATGCAAGCAGGATGAATTAGGCAATGCTGGCCATGCAAAATTAAAGAATACTTCGTTTCTGGTGGGACACCTGGGTGGCTCAGTCGGTTACGCATCCGACTCTTGATTTCGGCTCAGGTCATGATCTCACGGTTGTGGGATGGAGCTCCACGTTGGGCTCTATGATGGGTGTGAAGCCGGCTTGTGATGCTCTCTCTCCCCCCTCCGTCCCTCTCCCCTACTCGTGCAATCAATCAATCCATCAATAAACAAACTTCATTTCTGGGAAAGACATCAAGTTCCAAAAAATTAAAGTAACATACATGGTAAGATATTTAAAAATCCCATGACAAAGGAAGTAAGAATTATAAAAAGACTTAACGCAAGGCCTGGGGCTCGTGGTTTAGTTGGCTTGGACTATGCAGCCAGGCTCCATGTCCTTAGATGGCGCTCTCAGTCAGTCTGAGGAATTCCTGTTCTCCTAGGCTGTGTGTAAGATTATTAAAAGCCCAGGAAATATAGTGAGATAGGACTGAATTCCCTAGGAGGATATGAAAATAAATACAGCCCTAATAGTAGGAAAGTATTTCCAAAGTAAATAGTTTTCGACATAAAGCTCACAAATTGATGTGTGAAATATGGGAGTTATTTTTAATAATGTGTTAATCACTGTACTCAAGTGTGATGGTCAATTTTGCGTGTCAACTTGACTGGGCCACAGGGCACCCAGATTGAACATTATTTCTGGGTTTGTCCATGAGAGTGTTTCCAGAAGAGAGTGGCATTTGGGTCAGTGGGCTCAGCAGGCTGCCCTCCCCAGGGCGGGGGACCTCGTCCAATCCGCTGAGGGCACTGAGGTCCTGGCAGAACAGAAGAAAAGGGGAAGGGAGGTTTGACTGACTGACTTCTGAGCTGGGACATCAGTCTTCTCCTGTTCTCAGACTAGGAGTCACATCATCCATCGGCTCCCCCTGGTCATCAGGCCTTCAAAACCCAACTTTCTCACACCACTGGCTCTCCTGGGTCTCCAGGTTGCAGACAGCAGACGGGGGAACTTCTCAGCTTCCACAACTGCGTGAGCTAATTCCTCATAAGTCTGTCTGTCTGCCTGTCTGCCAATCAGTCAACCAATCAGATCTTCCACTAAATCTTTGGTATTTCCTCTTGGCTCTGTTTCTCCAAAAACCCTTGATACATCAAGCATGGTTCACATCCTGTTTCAAGAGCTTGAAGGTTTCAAAATAATTAGGCATACTAAACCTGTAATCACACTTTAAGAGGTTTTAGACAATTTAATTAGTTTATATTTACAATACATGCTTAAATGTCCAATGGGGCGCCTGGGTGGCCCAAGTCCCAATCACTCGGGTGATCAAGCCCCGAGTCAGGCTCTGCACTGACAGCATGGAGCCTGCTTGGGGTTCTCTCTCTCTCCCCTTCTCTGCCCCTCCCAAAATAATGCTCTCTCTTAAAATAAATAAATAAACAAATGAAAAGTTAAAAAAAAAAAAAAATCGAGTCACAAAGCCACTAAGCAGGGCCAGAGTGGGGATGGTGGCCGAGCGAAGGCAGGAGGTGGGTGACATATGGGGGGGCTATGAAAATAAGTAGGTACATGGAGAAGGCTTTCACTGCTAGAGAAAGAAGCAACAAGTATGGAAATGGAAAAGCCAGCATGTACTACTGGGTTACATTTGAGACTATCAATGTGAATTTTGATCACCATAGATGTAAAAATAAAATCAATACAAATGTGTAAATACACATTCACACTGACACACACAAATATGTTCCCTAACCCTTAGGGGCCTGGGAACACCACCACTCAGCAGCAATCAACATCGTCTCGATAAATAACCAAGCGTCCTTTTCCCCAGACTCTGGTTGACGATTACCATCTTGCTAGGAGACCTAGGAACAAGTAGGAAGACATTCAAAACATCTCAACTGATAATCAGACTGCATCTTCTCAAGAGGAGAAACAAAAAAAAGTAAGAAACTGTAAATGTGAGGCTACCTCAGAAAGATGTTATTTACCCAAGACCTTAGAGAGAAAACACTTCATTTCTCCTTACACCAGTAAATGTAAGCCTGGTAGTTGTATTCCAATACTCTTTAGCTGCAATTAGCATTTTAAACGTTCTCAAACACTTTAATTGCCCTCTGCTTTTTTCACATCTATTACTATTTACTCGAAGAAACAAGCAAGCGTAGAGTGGTTCGATGAAATGGAGTTAATGGCCTCAAAACTGCCCCCTTGGGAAACTGCCTGGTTATTCCAAGAATGCAGCTGTAGCTCGAGTCGTGTTTGTAACCCATCTTCTGCACTGCCCTTTAGAACTCATGGTTTGCCCTTGGATGTAGAAAATCTTCACTGCCCTGAGTACATTTCATTTTCAAAATAGAGTCTAATACAGCTGGGTAATCAAACTGAGTAATAACTCGGGGCTGGAAAAAAAAAAAAAAAAAGGCACAGACAGACTGGAATCTCCAAACGATTTTAACTAATAGTGCAGTATAATCAAGCGTACAGTTTCCCAAAGTCACTTTTGGAGGATAATATTAACCTAGCTAAATAAGCAGAATAATTTCATGGTCACACCTCAGATATGTTATATGTACTAGCTCACGGCATTAAAAAATGGCCCTTGCCAAAATACACCTCCCACTATTCTACCAGGCTACTTAGAATTCAGAATACTTTGATCTGACGGACAGCTAGCTGCTGCTAAAATACCACATATTTTATACAAAAAGTAGCATGATCCCTTACCATGAATTTGTTTGACACAATAAATTGTCAGCCTGACTGAAGCAAGACAGAGGACATAACTGATGGGGGCGGGGGGGGGGGGTGTCAAAGAGGACAGTCACCAAAGGAAGACCCTAAAACCACCTTCTACTGAAGGTGAACACAGCAACCCCCCTTCGGTTCCAGATATCCACCTCCAACAGATCAGACAAACACAGCTGCGTGGTCCAAGCGCGTGGTGATTTTTATTAAGAATAACTTTGGTTCTAAGAATTCCACCCTCAGTTCTGTAATACTTTCCATTAAAAACAATTATACAAGAGCAAATACAAAAAATATTAAATTATGAAAACAAATCCATTAAGGCTCCCTTTATATATATTATATACACTCAAACAAGTCAAGATTTTTCAGAGTAGAAGAATAAAGTCAACTGTTGCAGCTTAGAAAGCAACACTACTTTACTACCAGGAGACTATAAAACACTGAACTATTTTAAGAAAACCACAGAGTGGAAAAATGGAGCCATTTCTGTCAAAAAGTGGCTCAAAGCACAAAACTGCCCGGATGCTCAGGAGTCCTAGGGGTTTGGACCGCACAGTACTAACGTGTGGAGGGGAGACTGGCACCCTTTTAAACTCAGGCTTGTGAGCTGAGCTGAGCTGACGGCTTCAGGGAGCTTCTCGACCTGTACATCCCACTGTTTGGTCATAGGACATCACCTCACGCTATTTACAAGTCTTCTGGCCAGACCTTGTACTATTCGCTACACGTAACTGTGCAGAGTGGTGAGTGAGACTGGGAGGGAGATGCTTTTGTCATTTTTTCTTCCCAGTGAAGAACGAATTCTAGGTAAGTTCTAGGAACAGAATCGGTCCTTCTAAAGGAGTCTGTTGGGGACCCTTGAGAATTCTATCGAGTGGCAGAATTACTTCAGAGACGCAGGACTTAAGATCCAACATCCAGTTAGGTGAAAGGCTATGAGCTAGTCCTGAATCTTCATCCTGCAAATCTCATCATTAGTCCATATACACAAAGACAGCACTCCAGTCAGCGTGCAATCAGAAATGTACCTTCAAGAGGATCACGTGACATACCTTCTTCTCTCAAAAAGAAGGAGGATGGAAAAAAAATAGTTACCATTCCATCCTTCAAAAGTAGACTATGACAGAGCAACATTTTATCTTCAGCATCTCATGTTTCATTCAAATAATACCCACTGGTGAGAAATCACCCACTGCGGGTGTGGTCGACATGTCCTCTAACTGGCAGTATGTGCTGTCTCTGTGTTTACCTTCATCTTGTTCACATGAGGACTGAGTATGAGCCTGTCAACTCTGAAAACTAAAGCATTCCCATAGAAAGCTAATTTCTACTATGCTTATTAGGATTAAAAGCTCGGGATCCAGTTTTCTATGAGCCTTTAAAGGAGAGGACTCTGCAATGTAGAAATTACTGGCTGAATCGTCTGGATGGAGAACATACTGAATCCACATGAATTCTTCCAGATCACCCCCAGTAAAATGTACCAGCGGTAATAAAACGTACTTTGCGTAAGGATTTCGCTGTTGTCCGCCTGGGACTCACTTAGGATAGCAAGCTAGCTGGTGTGTGGAAGCTGGGCGGCCTCTCCCTTCACCTCAGCGTTTCCTGAGGTGCATACAGTGGTCATCACCGCTGACAGAGCAGCGAAAGAGTCCTTCTTCACCGGAAAAAAAAAAAAACAAAACAAAACAAGGCAAAGCAGTATGTGATCCTTGATCCGAAATTTCCAAAACTGGGAATTCTAATGATATCCAAAATGTACAGATGCTATCAACCTTCCACCTAGGCCTCCTGGAGACCGATCTACGTTTGTTTCACATTAGAATACCCAGACAAGTCCTCCTTGCCTGGCTCCCGATGGGAGCTTCCCCCACACTGTTCTCAAAGATTTGGACCCTCTACGTTTGACACTGAAGTTGGGTTATATGGAACTAGTTTTTATACTCCAAAGGAGCGGAAGGATTGTTTCATATAAAGGGACTAGCTCGGCAAGAAATTCAAACACAAAACAAAACAAGATCCTAATAGTTATCAAAGCAAGAATTGGACTTATACAATGTGCCTTCTCTGAACTGGACTGTCACTATGGAGCATTCTAGTATCAGAGAACCAAAAGCAATTAAAATAAGATCAAGATGGACCTTTATGTGTTTTTTGTTTCCGTAAGTTTTACGTGTAACTTGTTTGCATATTTTTAGGTATTTTTGTTTCCATGTTTTTAAACCTTCTCACCCTATTTCTGAATCTTAATGCCAACAAAGGTAACAGCTGTGCTCAACATTAACATCAACATTCTCAGGTGTCAACCTAACACGGGTGACAGTAGGACTACACAAGACAACTCTGGATTCTCAACAGAGAATTTACAAATATAAGATGTAACAGATCAATGCCTTTCTATGTGATCTAAATTATCTAGCAGATACCTAAAGGAAAAAACAAAACACGTTTTGTTTTTTTGTTTTTTGTTTTAGATTTTAGAAGGAGAAAGGCTCTCTGCCCCACTAAACTTGGACTGAAAGAAAAACCAAGTAGTGCAATTCTGAAGAATTTATTCCAGTGTCCTCTTTCTTTTTTTGCTGTTGTGGTTTTGTTTTTGTTTTTTTTTAAGTCTTTGAACACAGGTTCACTTATCCCAACTTAAGTGCTGGTCAACGTCCTTCATTTGGCGAATAGAAATCAACTGTCACAGGTCATTTATCCACCCAGATTGTAGGAAAACCAAAACCAAATCCTTTTTAAAGTAACAATTCTCTGCTGGCTGGGGTTCTCTCCAGGGGCTTCTGCCCTGAGCTTAAGTGCTGCGGAGACACCTGCACATGGCCTCCCCGTGTGGTGTGCTGGGCGCGCGGTCTCTGTGGCCCAGGCCTACGACTCCTGCGCTTGGGCCACTTCTTGGCCTGTTCTCCTGAGATTGCCTTTAACCTTCACAAACTCTGGGGTGTTTTCTTGTTCTTCTTGCAATTTCTGCTTCTCAAGTTCATGCTAAATGAAATTCAGAAACAGGAAAATTATTTACAAAATGAGAGGCTTTTCGAAACACTCCTCCTCTTTCCAAAAGTCCCTAACACCTTCATTTCCCAGCGGAGGAAATTCTCTCCCAGTCTCCACCTTAGGTGTATGTATGTACAGACATGTGCAGGCCCTGGGGTCATCCTGCGAGGGAGCAGCAGCCCCCCCGGGTGGTACTACCAGCAAAACCAAAACCAAAAACCCCAAAATCAAGGCTACGGAAACAGGATCCCGAGACCAATGTGCAGTTGGTTGGTGAGGCTGGATCTCACTCAATTGCTTGAGCTCCCCAGTGCTCTGCTGTGAGTTCAGTGATATTCCCCAGTTTGGGCTTTGCCTCCTGAATCCTTGTCTTTACCTCATTTGAATGTATTTTATTTAGCCCATTAGCTGACATTCTATCTCATAGTTTCCTTTTGTGAAATCAGCATTTACATCTGACATGTCTGGTAAATTTTGCTTGTTCCAACATTCTTATTTCTCAGGACAGAAGAGATAACTTTTGAGAGGAGTCAACCAGAGAAAGTCAAATACTGCATGATCTCCCTTATTTGTGCAATCTAGAGAAACCAAAACTGTAAACGCAGAGAGTAAAATGGCGGCTAGCAGGGGCTGGGGAAACGGGAGAGATGTTGGTTAAGGGTAGGAACTTGCAACCAGTAGAGAAGTAATACACAACACAGCACAGTAATTACAGCCACCAAAACTACACTATGAACATAAACAAACAAAAGTACACTATGGACAGAAACACGCTAAGTGACTAGACCTTTAGTTCCCAACGCTGAAGAAATGATAATTATGTGATGTGACAGGCGCTAGCTAACGCTTCAGTGGCAAACACACCGCAATATAAAAGCACCAAGTCAGCACGCAGTACACCTTAAACTCACATGATACTGAATGTCAGATGGATCTGAATAAAGGAAAAAGACAACTTTCATCTCACTCTCACCTGCTCCAGCTTCTGCTGCCGTTTTAATAGTTCTATTTCCAAGTCAGATTTCTTCTTTTGTGCTTCCTCTTCTTTCTGCTTTATTACTTGATCTCGTTTTCTCTTTTCCATCACCTTTTGCAGTTCTGGCTTATTCTGAGGGGCAAGACCCCTGCATAAATAAGTAAATAAGTAACAAAATTAGAAAGTCTTAATCTTAAAAACAAAAACAAAAGAAAGTTTTAATCTAATGGGCACATCCTTCATCAACAGAAATTTATGGCATCAGCCACAGAAAAGGGGTCTACTGAATTAGCAGCATCACTATGATGCCTACTAGCTGCTAGTCAGCACGGGTCGTGTCAGAAATTCACGAGCATGGAAGAAAGACAAGAACGACTTCCAAGAGTACACAAAATGCATTCATTCAACAAAAATGGACTGAACACCTACTGTGTGCCAGATACTAGGCTATGTAAAGGGTCGTGAGGATGGTTTGGAGGGGGAAGGTCAGAATAGCGGGCTCATTCAATGGGTATTATGATCGCTTATGATGCTGATGGAGACGGAGAAGATGGAGATGAAGATGGTGGAGAAGACAGTGATGGAGAAGATGGAGATGACAGAGAAGAGGAGGACAGGGATGACACAAGATGAGGAAGGTGGAGATGGAGAAAACAGAGATGGAGATGATGGGGATGGAGATGACAGAGGAGAACAGAGATGACGGAGATAGATAGAGATGGTGAGGATGGAGATACCCAGAATATGAGATGCCTCCACCTGAAGTTTTAGGGAAACCTTCCCAAGATGGAGCCCCCAGTCCCACATACTAAATATAGCCTTGAATCGAGTGCCTGTGTGGCTCGGTTGGTTACGCATCCGACCCTTGGTTTCACCTCAGGTCACGATCTCATGGTTCGTGAGATTGAGCCCTCCGTCGGGCTCTGTGCTGACAGCACGGAGTCTACTTGGGATTCTCTCTCCCTCTCTCTCTCAAAATAAATATTACATACACACACACACACACACACACACACACATACACACACATACATATTGCCTAGAGTTAGGCTAGCACAGAAATGTAAACAGCAAAATGGCCCTGGACCCCTCTTCCAAAATTCTCAAATTTGTCGTAGGGCTCTTGTATACCAGAAGGCATGTCTAAGATTTCATCACTGCTGGGGGGGGGGGGGGGGGGGGGGGGGGCAGAGAATTCTGATCCCTTGACTCCTAGTGCTCCATACAGTGGAACTGCTTCAGATGTGTAGTTTACTACTAATGATGCACGGAAATCAGGCTTCAGGGAAATTTTACTTTTCTAAGAGATAAATCAGGCTGCCTTCTTTACAGATGGGGAGAAACAAAAGCAAAACTTAGACCATTTCCTAGCAACCCTGCACCCAAAATGTTTGGGGTAAGTCAAGGACATTTCCTTAGGTGGAACTTCTATGTTTAACTGTCAGCTAGGACATTGCTGGTTTCTATTTTTCTACCATTCCCTTAGGATTTCTTCAGTCCAGGCTTTCCACGGTGCTGGCTCAGTCAGCCTATCTCCTTCTGTCTTCCTTCTCTCTTTAGCAAGTCTCCACTAGCTCTCAAGTAATCTCAACTTGATACTAACATTTACTAAGAGCATTTAAAATAAAAATGAAACAAACCACAGAACAGGAAGAACATCATCAATTTCAGGCAGCACAGGGGGGAAGTGATGGTGGGCGTATTCACTCTCACGCACCCATACACATGCACATTTGACCTGTCAGTGACCCAGGCTTTTCTGGGCAGCAAGAAGGGCCCTACTGAATCAACTCAGGACTGAGATGGGCCCATGCACCTTCCCACGCACCTTCTGGTCCTGCTGATGGTGACTGCTAGTCTGTAATTCAGGAATGTCTACCTTGGTGATGGTTCTCTAAACTATTTCAATCAACCAATGTGTCTGTCTCAGCATCTGGGAGTCATCTGAGTAACTGTTAAATCAAATAACAATTTCCCAAGTGTGGGCTCTGGCTGCAAGAAACTCGTCAACACCCTCCTCTCAATGTCTTTCAAGTTCACACTATTTCATCTGTAAACAAATCCTCAATTTCACACTTCTCCATTTATCTAACTATAATTTTTTAAGATTCTGGCATCTCCCCTATCTCCATTTTTTTAATCACAAATGTTTCAAAGTTGTTTACAGAGTAAAGATCAGTATATGCCACCACTACAGATAAAGGATGCATAGTCAAAATAACATGTATCCTCACTTTCCCAATTTTCATTAGCAGAACTTTTAGTAAAAAAGAAGAATGAAAAACATTAAATTCAGACAAAAAAAAAAAAAGAAGAAACAAAGGAAAGGAGATGAGTTACTTCTGTGATTTAATTAGTGTGTTTTGCAGTTACTAAGATCTTATGATGGGGGCACCTGCGTGGCTCAGTCGGTTGAGCATCCGACTGTTGGTTTCAGCACAGGTCATGGTCTCACGGTTTCGTGGATTTGAGCCCTTCATCAGTCTCCTTGCTGACAGTGCGGAGCCTGCTTGGGGTTCTCTCTCTCCCTCTCTCTCTCTGCCCCTACCCGACTCACGCTATTTCTGTCTCTCTCAAAATAAATCAATTTAAAAATAAAGATTAAAAAAAAAAAAAAAGATCTTACGGTGTCGACAGAAGTATCGAGGAACTATTCTGGAAGTTAAACATGAAGTGTAATAAAAACTACTTATGGTACTTTGCTCACAATAAATGTTAAGTGGCACCTGAGCATAAGAAAATATGTTTGTAAATAATCTGAGTAAAGACCCACTCAGTTCCATGACTATTAAAAAGCTTCAGTAGGATACCACAGACAGAATTAAGGGACTTAAATTTTAGGATTAAGAATTTATCTACATAATTTAAATTTCAAAAATTTTCCTTTCCCTTTATTTCACTGGCAAAATTAACCTCAATGGTTATTAAATTCTTCTGGATTATGCAAAGGATGCTCAACAACTTTGATGTATGAACACTAAGCTGGCATTCTGCTGCAGCCTATGAATGGGTTTAACTAACATCCAGTATTCATTTTCTAGCCGAAGACTTTACACAATGGAGACAGTAAGATAAAATATTTAGCCACAGAAAGCTCAGGGATCAGGGAAATGGTGCTTATCTGATAAATGTTCTGCACTTACAGCAGTCAAAAAGTCATGCAAATTTAGTTAATATTTTATCACAGAAGATCACTTCACTTTCTGTGCTGAATGGAAAGTCAAGCACTGCCCATATGATTCTGAGTTGAAAACTGGATCTGCCTGTAGAGAGTGCCCAGAGACAAAAACAAGCCACTCCAAATCTCATGGACTATAGTGTCATTTTTTGCATGCTAACAGCTGATTTCTCTTTAATCACTTCTGACAGATACAATTAACAAGCACTTTCAATTCCTCTATGATTGACAGGTGCTTAAGTCCTGATGGCTTTGAACCACTCAACACCAACAGTTATTTCTGGGTCTAGTTCCTGTGACTATAATGTGACAGAGGGCACCCAAGATAGTTTTTTAAATTCGTAAGTGCTCTTTGCAAAAACAAAACAAACAAAAAAAAGGTAGGTAACATATACACCCATATATGTAAAAGTAAAAGCACACCTAAACTCCCTGTTAAGCAAATCTTGGGAGCGCCACATACACTGTATTCCATGTGGTTAGAATTGTACAGAGTAGAGTCCTTGTCCCACGGACCATTTCCCATTCTTACACCCACAGATAACTAAGGCTTTGGTCTGTCCTCTTCCATACTTTCTATGGCCTCCTCCTCATTCTTCTGAACATCTGCCTAAGATGTCATGGTACAGAAGTGCCATCATTTTCCCACTCCCCTGACAAACATTTAGGTTGTTTCCAATTGCTCCCTATTAAAAGCAATGCAGCAATGAACTTCCTTACACATGTATACCTGCCCTTTTATAGAACTATTTGTTGGCTAGATGCAAAAAAGTACAACTGCTGGCTGACCAGCACACTTTACGTTTCAGTGGATATTTCCAAACTGCCCTCTAAGAGAGGCTCCAACAATTTATCTTTCTACCACTAGCGATGAAATGTACAGACAACTTTTGAAGGTACATTTCACATTTCACATAAACCACTGAATACATCAAGGGGCAGACTGGAAGACTCTATATTCATTCACTCCACCCCCACCCCAGACACATAAAACCCATAAAGGTGAAATTCCCTCTCTCCTCACCTGGGAGAGCACGGAGCCAGAGGCAAGGGCTGGCTCAAACCCTAACGGAACAGCTCCCCTCCCCACCCAGCCAAATATCTCCTGGCCTAATTTTTTTCTTAGGGTGGAAGGGGAGGGTTGCATTTGGATTTCAAGTCCTTGATCTTTATATCTTGGAATCTTCTGGTTTGACCTGTCTTTATCTACATTTTTGGCTTGAGTCATTTCTACCTGCATGGATTCTAAACGCAAATACTTCTAACTCACCTTCCCAGATTTTTTGCCATGTGGTACAGCAACAAGTATCTACTGAGGAACTATCTGTCCAGCAAAGCATATAAAATGAACAACTAAAATCACAGGAAACGAAATTGCTCACTGGAAGGTACAAGCCAAACAACCAATTTTAGAGATGTGTTTAGGTGATTGGATATTCTATATCTGTGGCCAAAAGTACTTTGTAGAGAAGATAGAATCTAAGTTATATAAGAAATATCCCTATATTTTTAAGACCTCTCAAACACTTTTTTTTTTTTACATTTTTATGTTTGAGAGAGAGAGCCTGAGTGGGGGGGGGGGCAAAGAGAGGCAAGCAGGGATGGGGGGACAGAGGATCTGAAGCGGGCTCTGCGCTTCAATCCCTACATTTTACAGCATCAAGACTGCTGTGGGGCTCAAACTCATGAACCGTGAGATCATGACCTGACTGAAGTCAGATGCTCGATCAACTGAGCCACCCAGGTGTCCCCAACACTCATCTTTCAACTACAAAAGGTAATTCCTCTTGAAATCTGCCAACTACAAAAAATAATGCCTCTTGAAATCTGCCCTTTAAGCCACTGGGAACACCTACAGAACCCGAGAAGCTGACCAAAGGTCTTCATAATCAGACCTAATGGCAGACTGTAACCAGATCAAAATTTAAAAACTCTTAATCTAAAACTGATCTAGGTCCAAAAGACGGTAAGTAGAGGAGAATTAGATCCTTGACAGGGTGTAGGTTTCAGAGTATTTACGAGTATCTACGAGTATTTGTTTTCCTAAACAGTGAATCTGCTTTTATCTTATGATCTCTAAAATGTAACCTGAAAAACTCTGTGAACCAAATGCTCCCGGGTTTTGAGCCAAATTTATGCCAAAGTAGAGCAAAGGTACAGGGCTCCATGGAATGCTTGCTTTGCGTTGATCTCATTTCCGTCTCCCTTTCTTTTCTCCACTTTTTTTTCTGAGTGATACTATTACTCTATTTGGTTTATCTGTATGAATTGCTTTTTATTCTATGTTTATTCTCTGAGTTTTCTTGTATTTATATGTCAAATTAGGGTAACCCCAAGATAACACACACTGGGTTACTGGAAAGATCACTGGTTAAGATAAAATATGGGAAGGTCCTTTACAAATTGTAGAAAAGGAAGCAGACTTTCATTATGATTCAAGCCAAAAACCAAGTACAATTATCCTTTAACCAAATATATATATTATCCGTCTGAAACTTCCTATCATTTGGCACAAAAATTTCTAGATTTTCTAAATTTAGAAATTTTATTTCTAAATAAAAACCCCAAAGTCTCTAGTAAGTATATATGATAGAAGATGAATCAGAGAAGAAACTGCTTGAGACATTTTCACTCCACAAACCAGCTGTATTTCTAATGTGAGGACCCCACCAAACTAAGATCTTATCTTCAAAAACCTGAAAACATAGGATGAGATACATGCATTGGATTTTGAAACCCACCTTCCTGCCTTTTCGGTTTCTTTCCCCCCCTTGATATACTTCAAAAGCCAGGCCACAGCCCTTCAGAGAAAAAGGGGAAGAAGCAATGGGAATTTCCAAAAGATGCTACATGGGAGGTGGAACATGGATGGGACTAACTGAGCATTTATTTTTTAAATTTATTTTTAATGTTTATTTGTTTTTGAGAGAGAGAGAGAGACAGAGTGTGTGAGTGGGGGAGGAGGAGAGAGGGAGGGAGACACAGAATCCAAAGCAGGTTCCAGGCTCTGAGCTGTCAGCACAGGGCTCAACTCAGGGCTGAAACTCATGAACCACGAGCTAGACCGTGACCTGAACCGAAATCGGACGTTCACCCAACTGAGCCACCCAGGTGCCCCGAATTGAGCATTTGTTATACCCCAGTCATTTTAACAGGTATTCACACATGTTATTATTTAAATTGTTTTTTAAGTAGGCTCCATGCCAAGCATGGAGCCCATCGTGGGGCTTCAACTCACGATCCTAAGATCAAGACCTGAGCTAAGATCAAGAGTCGGACATTCAACCAACTGACTCACCCAGGCGCCCCTATTTATTTTGTTTTTATTAAATGTTTTTATTTATTTTTGGGGGAGAGAGAGAGAGAGAGAGAGAGCGAGCGCGAGCATGATCAGTGGAAGGGCAGAGAGAAAGAGAGACACAGGATCCAAAGCAGGCTCCAGGCTCTGAGCTGTGAGCACAGAGCTGGACACAGGGCTCAAACTCACAAACCATGAGTTCAAGACCTGAGCTGAAGTGGGACACTCAACCAACTGAGCCACCCAGGTGCCCCATCCCCTATTTATTTTTTGTAAGAAGGATATTTTTATCCCCCATTTCATAGATGAAGAAACCTACCTTTATGACCTTATCCAAGGTCATATATCCTTGGATAAGGTCATAAAGGTAGGTCAAGTTAAATGGCAAACCAGGATTTAGATGATTTCCCTCTAACCTCAGAGCAACATCCTCTCTACACCATGGTATTTGAGGGAACACCAGCATTCTCCCAAATTACTTGAGCTGGGCCTGGCTAAAGAGTCAGCTGTGTAAACAAGGAAAAGAAATCATGGGCCAGAGAAAGTCAGACAGAAGGAAGGTCTATTTTCACAGAAAATGCCTATTCTAGAAAATTTGGAACCAGATTCGATTGTACAAACCTATACGTTTTAGATATAACCCAGGGTACTGAGTACATTTTTGTGGAATAATTTGTAGGCTATAATTCAGAGAACAAGTCTGCCAATTTTGGTTTTACCTTTGCCTCTCTTCTGACTTGGAACCTTTTCATAGATATAATACAAGAACAAAACCAAACCAAATAAAACAAAAACAGCTTGGGCCAGAATGTCTCTTACTAGAGATCAACCAAGTCCCCTCCTCCCACTTTACAGATAAGGCAACTGAGGACCAAGAGATAAAAGACGATCAGAAAACCACTCAGTGGCAACTGCTACTCTTTTGGAGTACATTAAACTTTTGATCGTTGTACCAAAATGCAGGCATCATTTCCCAGGTAAGACTGCCTTCAAACTCTGTGGTCTATTTAGGAACGTACAGTTCTGCTTTGCTTTGGGCATGATATCAATTCTATATCTTTTTTCTTCCATGTGACAAAGATGGTTAGAAGCTAAGCACTTATTCAAAAAGGATCAAACGTGCATTCAGTTTAATCAGCATGAATCTAACAGCATACTGGGGCACGGGAATAATGCGTGGCCGGGGTGCACTAGGGAAGGAGAACTGCCGCCAACATCTCTTCACATTTTTTTATTTTTATTTTTAAATTAGGCCTTCTTGCTAAAATATGACCCGGCTGCTTAACTTGGTCTGTATATCCTTCAGTTCAATGGGTAGCTACTAAGGCTGAGTAAAGAGTGGGGCAATGAATGACCCATAAGGTCCCACAGTTAAGATCAACAGTTTCATTCTGAAGATCCAAGAAGAGCTCCAAAGGAAGCTTAAGGGCTCTTAAATAAAGTAAGTAATTCTGTGTCCTAATAAATAAAAATAATTTTGTATCCTTGGCTCTCCCGGTCAACCTGCCCTGCCCAGAATCATCTAAAAAGCAGACTATACCAACCCAACATCCAAATTTTTTATAGCACACATGGAGCAAACTGTCTACAAAGAAGATAAAAGGTAAATGTTTTCTCTCTTCCAAAAAAATAATAAATGCCCCAAATGTAAGGGGCAAATTCAGAATTTTTACAAATCTAACAAATAAGGTATTCCTCTTCAACTTAGGATACTCTTTTATCCTTAATCGATCCCCTCACATCCAAATTCTACAGCAGGTGTCTATTTTCAAAGAGGACACAGTTCTGCAGAATGCAGAGTCACTCCAGCAGATGACGGGACTTTATGGGGGGGAGGGGGTGCCCTGGCTCAAGGACACCAGAAGGAACAAGGCAGCCTTAAAAACCATCAGGAAAGGTAAACATCTCTGAAGCTGAAGTCCCCAAAGGAAAATTCTGCTCAAGAAACCACCGTACCTTTTTTGATTCATGAGAAGTTCCCTGTGAAGATCCTGATGGTTGCGGGATGTTTTGACAGGATTGACTAGTTTCTGAGGCCTAATTAGCTCCGGATTGTCATCTTCCACGTAGTCTGGCTCAGCCATGATGTTTCTCGGAATGAGATAGGCGTCCTTGAGGTCACTGTCCTCAGACGGGCCGTCTGAAAGAGAAAGGTGACACGGTCTCTGGTCTTTCCTGCTGAGGCGTGCCATCCCCCAGGGCCCCACTTCACTGCTTCACTGAAAACTCCTCTGAAGCTTCGAGAAAGCAGGAGGCAGAGAAAAAGAGACACAACAATGGCCGTGGTTTTCCGGGTGACTAAAGCAAAAGGGACCCACGATCTGACTCTGGTCACTACTGCTCACACTTTAAGTTTCAGGTCACACAGGATGCTTCCTGCCAACATGTCAAAAGACCAACTTAACCCCATAACAAGCACCTGGACACCTGACCGGGATCCTTCATTGCTTCCTTCAGCCCCCTCCCCCCACCCCTGCAATGAATGTGCACCAGTAATGGGCAGACCCATGACACCCATCAATGTTGCGAGGCTTCTAGAGCACAGAGCACTGCTTCTGATGTTGCCACTGGCCGGGGTCTCCTCTCCCCTTACATGAGCACCCAGCTCACATTGTCCTCCGCTCCCTCCTCAAACGTCACCTTCTCAGTGAGGTCTGACCTCTCCCTACCCTACTTAAACCCAACCCGGCCCCCAGTTCTTCCCTGCTGTCAGTCCTGTGAGTTGGCTTCTTGGTTACTGGCTCTCGAAAGCAAATGCTCCCGAGGGCGAGAATTTTGTGTTACCTACCCCCTCTCCAGCTGCCCTACAACAGTGCCAGAAAAAAAGGAAGTGACAAGAAGGGAAGACAAAGGGAGAATACTTCGCGGCAAGAACGCGTCTGTATAGGTTTTTGGCGGGGAGGGCAGGCAGTCACTGGAGCACAGCGCAACAACTCCATGGAATGCCTGGGCAGAGTCCCACGGCCTTTCTGGGCTCAGACTCCTGATCAGTAAAGCAAAAGGAACAGAGGACGATCCCTAGGGTCCCTTCCCCCCACCCCCCACCGCCCCCACCACGTGTTCAATTCTAGTCATTCATTCTATGATTTAAGCGTGTGTCCCCCCATAAGAGATGCTCAGGGCACAGGTCTCCCCCACACACGCCCCTGTAGCTATGCAGGGGCAGTGTGTGGTGCACAGTGGGCAGTCCACGAACATTCGTGATATTTAATGAGACAGAAGAACAAACTCAGCGAGGGCAAGAGCTGGGAGGAAGAAGCCTGGCTGGGCATCAGGCTGGAAGCTGATGGGTCCAGCTGGCAGGCACTCCATTGCTGTGGACCCCTAGGCACTTCTGGTGTTGACCTCAATCCTGCTCCCCTGCCCCCAAAACAAATCTGTCCAATATTTCAAGATAATTAACATGCCATTTCATGCTTCCCTGTCCCTGTATGATGACTTTATTTCCCAAACCAAAAATGAGATGCAGAGTCTGACTATGGCACAGTATTTGACACTGGGCCTTCCCTCAAAGTCCAGAGAACATGCTTACTAATTCTCTGGCCAGTTTGACGCCTCTAGACGGAACAGCGACCACAGAACAGGCCAAGGTTGGGGGAAGACCCGCACGTGCATGGGCTCACACCCAAAACGGCCACCTTCCCCCACCTCTCCAGGGACACGGAGAGAACGATCCCCTCCACGCCTCCTGGCCCAGCAGTGGTGCAGATGTACTTCCACCATGACACAGAGGAGCCAGGGGTTTCTGCCTGTTCTCCCCAAGAGTCAGAACCGCTTCTTTTACAGCTCTAAATCCCCAGGCCCAGCAAAGTGCCTGGCACATGGCAGAAGCTGAATAAATGTTAACTGAATTAAATCTGGTCTAAACTAAAAAAGTGGAGAGGTCTTCCAGGGATAAGCTCCTCGACGGAAGACAAGTTCCATCTTTATTTCTGCCCATGACATCAACCCACCGAGCAAACATGAAGTAAAAGCATGTATATTCACACAAGAGGGTGGGATGAAGGGAGGAGAGAACACACGGTGTTGTTTCCATGGACTCTGGGCACAGGAGTGAAGGGGTAGGCAGTGGAAAAAATAAAGATGTGTTTTCAACCAAAAATTTTAAAACAAAAACAAAAACTGGATCCAGTTGCAGTCAGTCACAAGCAGGAGTTTTGCTCTCAAGGTCATGAAGATGCTTTCCCAGATCCTGAACTATTCCAAACCACTGGTGTGTTCTTCCACACCCAAGGGGAAAAGATGTTCCAAGGAGGAGTCAGCAATCACCCAGGGCCCGTACGTGACCATGTGTGAGCCTAGCAACAACCCAACGAACAGAAGAACTAGAATCTTCACTTTGCAAACAATAAAACGGGGAAACAAAAAGTAACTTGTTCATGCTAATATTACTAGTAATGGGAAGCTCAAACTAAAATGAATGTCTCTGGTCTCAAACCTGTTCTCTCTACCAAATTTGCTATTTTTATAGCAAAACCTCTTGAAGACTAACGTGAAAATAAAGAGATTAAAAAGCCAAAGAATAAAGAAATCAGCTAAAAGAGAAAAACTGTGGATGCACTATTTGTTTATATACTTTAGGTTTAACGGCATAACTGAGGCTCAGAATTACTGAACACTGAGATGTGCGTAACAACTTACGCCAAATATTCCTTGAACGCTATTGACATGGATCCTTTAAATCAGAATGCCTGCAACCGCACTGACTGGAGAATTACAAACCTTGACCGTGGCAAGTCAGCAAGCCCATCACGGCCAGCCTGGCTTTAATACGCTGCCCCACACCAAAGTGTGCTCTTTGACTGATACGTGAAAGGCACCATACACACCTGTGTGGCCCCAGCGGTCTTTCCATTCTCATTAATGAGCAGACAAGAAGGCCTACAGGATCCCATAAAAGGATCTGTTTCTCTGCTCCAAACCATGGATAATCTCCATGACACTGAATCAAAACAGGTCATAGCCTCCTAAGGTCGGTATCACCTGGGGGAAGGGGAGCCCTGTGGACGTGGGGCAAAGCAAAGAACTCATGCAAAGGCCACAAGGCAGGAGTGTGCCTGGGGGGTGTGAGGAGCTGCAAAGAAGCCAGCGGGGCTGGAGGAGTGAGTGTCGGTGAGGACAGAGAGGTGATGCAGGCGGGGAGGGGTCACGTGTCATGGGGAATGTGAGGGCCACTGTAAGGACTCTTGGCCTTTACTCTGGAGACAGCAGAAAAGACATTCAGGATTTCGAGCAGAGAAGTGACCAGACCGGACTCCTATTTTTTTATTTTTTACATCTTGATTTTGTTTTGTTTTTTTCCGTCTATAATTATTTTTTTATTTAAAAAAAAAAATTTTTTTTTAACGTTTATTCATTTTTGAGACAGAGAGAGACAGAGCATGAACGGGGGAGGGGCAGAGAGAGAGGGAGACACAGAATCGGAGGCAGGCTCCAGGCTCCGAGCCATCAGCCCAGAGCCTGACGCAGGGCTCAAACTCACGGACTCACGGACCGCGAGATCTTGACCTGAGCTGAAGTCGGACGCCCAACCGACTGAGCCACCCAGGTGCCCCTATAATTATTTTTTTAAATGTAACTTATTGTCAAATCGGCTAACATACAATGTGTACAGTGTGCTCTTGGTTTAGGGGGTAGATTCCCGTGATTCATCGCCTACATACAACAACACCCAGTGCTCATCCCAACAAGTGCCCTCCTCAATGCCCATCACCCTTTCCCCCCTCTTCCCGCCCCAAATCAACCCTCAGTTTGTTCTCTGTATTTAAGAGTCTCTTATGGTTGTTTTCTTTTTTTTACAATTATTTATTTTTGAGAGGCAGAGACAGTGTGAGCAGGGGAGGGGCAGAGAGCAAGGGAGACACCGAATCAGAAGCAGGCTCCAGGCTCTGAGCTGTCAGCACAGAGCCCGATGCGGGGCTCAAACCCATGAACCGTGAGATCATGACTTGAGCTGAAGTCAGATGCTTAACTGACTGAGCCACCCAGGCGCCCTAGGAGTCTCATGGTTTTAAAAGACCACTGTAGTTACTGAGTTTAAAACAGCAGCAGCAGGCAGGGAAAAAACTGGGCAGGAACAGTGATACGGGTGACACATGGGTGACACATGGGTTAGACCAGGATGGTTGCAGCACAGGTCAGACGGGTCAGGATAGGTGCTGACTGGAAAGCCTCTGAGGTTTCCTGAAGGACGGGACAAGAGTCACGAAAGGCATGGGAGAAGCACGGGGGGACTCCAAGGTCCTTGGCCTAAGCTACAAAAGGGTCAGCGCCATCATGCAGGGGTGCTGGAAGTGGATGTGGACATGCAGAGTCTGATGTACCTGCTGGACAGACGTCTAGGTGATGACAGCAAGAAGGCGAAGGCAATCGGTGCTCAAACCCTGGCTGACTCTTTCCTTTGCCTCACTGGTTTGACCTCCATGGTCTCTCACTTGCCCCCCCCCCGCCCCGCCTCCCCAGGCCCCCCTCCCTCTGCCCTCCTTTCTCACAATTCCTGCAAGCAAAGGCAAACAAACAGGGTGCTCACTCCCAGTCTCTCCTGGATGTCGGTGCCAGGGTACAAGCACATCTCGGGTCTTGATGCCAGGACAGAGGTAGAGCTTTCAGTGTGCAGAATGGGAAAGGCTTCGGTTCTGAATCTAGGAAACAAGCTCTAGCTTGGAATTTTCTTTGGATTCCTCTCTAGGTTTAGTATCTGGGAAGTGCCGCTTCTCCCAGGGGACCAGGGCAGGAAGGTGGGCCTCAGCCTGTCCCCGCCTGGATTGAAGCAGACACCCTGCTGCACACGAAGGTGCAGACGCTCCCCTTCAAACCCTTTCTCACTGGTTTGCCCTTCTGCACAACTGGGGCCAGGACAGGAGACACGAGGCCCCTCAGCCTCAGTCAAGTGTGACCTGAGGCCTGCCTGTGGACCAGGCTAAAGGAGTCCTTGTGGCCCCTTACGGAGTAGACCCTGCCGGGGTCTGGGAAAAGGTCACTTAGTGGGGTGAGCCCTGGGGATGAACCAGCAGGGAGCAACCTCTGTTAACCTCTAGTACTCATGGCAGTGGGGGTGGCCACTGAAGGATCTGGCGTCTGCATTCTGGCCACTTCTCAGTGACTTTCCACCCTCGAGCCATGACCAACACATGGAACGTAAATGACCTTCTTCTTCAACTTTCTTCCCTCTGTCAACCATCTTCCTAATCGCTACTAAGTCAATGGCACCGGAAAATGCCCTTCGGATCCTAGAGGAACTCTTTCATTTCACGGATCCTATGCACCAATTAAACTGAAATGGAGGGTGCCTGGGTGGCTCAGTTGGTTAAGCGCCGATGCTCAGTTCCCGCTCAGGTCACGATTTCATGGTTTGTGAGGTCAAGCCCCGCATAGGACTTTGTGCTGACAATGCAGAGCCTGCTTGGGATTCTTTCTCTCCCTCTGTCTCTGCCCCTCCCCTGCTCACTCACTATCAAAATAAATAACTTCAAAAAAAATTTAAACTGAAATGAACACTTACTGCCCCCAAATGGTCACATTTCCCTGCCTCCCTCACCAGCATGCCTTTGCCAGCACCATTCTCTCCAGCAGAGATGCTGATCCTCTTCAAGTACCTACCCCTGAACTGCTGTAAAGCCAAATTTCACTCAACCTTTCAGATCCAGATACATGTCAAATCTTCCAAGCTACCTTTCCTAATTCCCCAGTTGCGATTAAACTCCCTGACTTCTCAACCCCAAAGGACTTTTCTCTGTTCCCTTTCCCTAACAGTCACCAATCCCCACCTTCTATTACAGCAATGTGTACATAATCGTCATCCCTTCACTGCAAAGACCACGTCTGGTCTATGTTCACATTCTTCACACTCCCTGGACAAGGTCAATAAATAGTAGTCAAATGAAGTAACTACCAGTAGAGGGAGCCCCTGAGCTGTCCGAAGTCCTAGCAACAAGTTGTGTGTGCAGCACAGAAAGTGGAGTTGGGAGGTCAGGGTTTCCTCCCTGAGCATCAGGTAATCCTGAAGCCTGACAAAGAGGATGAGACAGAACTGTCTGGAAGGAAAAGTACTTTGTGCATCGACATTATTACTACATGACACATTCTTCATGAAGAATAACACGAAGATATTTTTGTCATACTCCCCTGATCAAATAAACCGATTTGTATTTTTTTAAATTTCAATTCAATAAAGGAAAACTAGTGTTGGCTCAGTGTAGGAGAAATAAAACTGGCTTGAGATCCTGGATAAAACTTAACTTTCGTGACCCTCCGTTCTCCCATCTGTTAAAGTGAGTGTTGTAAGAATTGGTTGAAATGTAGATTTATTTAAGTACTCCATACAATCTCTGGCATGTCTATGGAAATTCAATAAACAGAAGCTATTATTAGATAAACTGTGTGACCAACACCACTAACACAGTTTATTTAGAGGTCTGAGAAACCTTACATACAAAACTCCACCTCTTTAGGCCTTGGTTTCTTTAAAAACATAGGAGTTCAACTAAATGACCCACAGCCCTTCTCACTGGTAACATCCAGTAATTCTAAGACCCATTCATGCTACAAACATTAAGAACCTTCCAAAAAGGGGCACCTGGGTGGCTCAGTGGGTTGGGCATCTGACTTTGGCTCGGGTCATGATCTCATGATTCTTGAGTTTAAGCCCGGCTTTGGGCTCTGAGCTGACAGCACGGAGCCTGGAGCCTGCTGCAGATTCTCTGGCTCCCTCTCTCTCTCTGGCCCTTCTCCACTTGCATGCTCTCTCTCAAAAATAAATAAATGACCATTAAAAAAAAAAAAAAACCTTCTGAAAAGTGTAAAAAGGTCTATCCCACCTTCAAGGTGCTACATGGAGTTGTGAATGGCTTAGCCAGAGGGCAGGGTAGAGCAAGACATAGGCCCCAATAGCAAGGTCCTTTTATGCTGCTCAGAGACCAAGGCAGCACTGAAATACCTTAACAAGTTGAGTAATAGAGAACTGCATTTCAGACTGACCCTAATACTAAATACATCTTAGAGATTTGAAAGCAAACCTAAAAACTCTGCCTTGGACCAGGAGGAGATGGTGGCATCATCTGGTACCCAAAGGCATTCGACAAGAACCCAGAAGACCCCCAAGGCCACAAGCCCAAACACGGTGCACTGAAAAACACCACCTGATGAGAATTCTGCTTTAACTTCTGGAAATCCACAAACAGAAGTCATTATTAAACTCTACTATCCCAGGAGACAAGAAAATACCAACATTAGAGATGGATTTTGAGTCCTGGCTTTGTTGTCCCGATCAAAAAGGTTCACTCTGGGCCCACTTCATGCCTATTTGCAGGCATTCTGTGTTGACTGCTTTCCAGAGGTAAATAACCATTCCCACAGAAACACGTCACAAGTGGATTAATAAAAAATATTTACTGCATCTGAATTTCCTCCTCACACCGTTTTTGGAGTCAGCAGCTTTATCTGCTATTTCTACATCAGAAAGATAAAATTTAAAACCTAATCCCATGAGATTTAAAAACCACATTTAGAAATTATGCTAAATTTCATGTTTACCTTAATATTTAAAATCAAATTCTACCTAGAAGCACTAATAATTGAAGCCTTTTTGAAAACAATACCTGAAACACGGCAATGTATGCAGGTGTACTGTAGGCTACAGGTGTCCTGTGACCAATCAAAGTGAAACAAGTAAACTTCTGAATTGCTACAACTACTTCCAGCAAGTTAGAAGTAATTCCAAAGCACTCTTGAGGAGCAATTGTTTCCCAGGCTGACTCTAAGAGATTCTAGCAACCCTCTAACAATACCCTGAAAGAGCCCGATCACTTAAGATAGCAGGCAGGCCAGCCCCAGGCCTAGGTCACCTGGCAATGGGAAGCCTGCCCCCAGTACCCACTAATCCCAGGAGGGAGGCAGGCTGTAAAGAGGAAGCTGAGAGAGCGGTGAGTGAGTTAAGACAAGAACTGTTCCCCAACAGCCAAGGGTTGCAACAACAAACTCCTGACCTGCCTGGGTGAACCTACAAATTCATCACGGACAGTGACACCATCTGGCACCTGAAGGCATTAGACAAGAGCCCAGGGGACCTCTGTGGCCACAAACCTAAACTAAGGCTTAGAAATGGCGCCCAACCAGAGCGGTCTGCACACAGAAATGTCACTTTTTCACCTCTGCCCGGCCCCACGACTGCCGCCACTTCAAACTCTCGATAAAGTGGCTGCAAATACGCTGCTGTACAAATGCCAAATGGTGACGCCCTTGGGAAAATACCAAACTCATTTTCTCATCAGTTTTTTCATCCCCTAAAAATGTATTTTTATAAAAAAGGCACATATTTTATATTTAGAACATGGGAAAGGAGACAAGAAACATGGGGAAGACGGAACCCAGGCCATTATCAAAGCTAAGCCGGTCTGGCTGAGGCGAGACCAACCAGGAGGTGGCGACGGCTCCACAAATAACTAGATGTCCGTCTTCCTAACAACCACCAGGAGAGCAGGGAGGCCTCACCCCTGACCCTCAACACTGTTAAAAGTGCAGAGATATGCCACGAAAGCAATCCACTCTGGGGTCCCTATGGATCTCCCCTAGAAGGTGTACATTAAGCTTCTCCCCATCATTTAATTCTGGATGAGGCCCTATGAGGTAGGAGTTATTATTCCCTATGGCCCACAAAGGAGGCTCAGACAGCTTCAAGAACATGGGTTCCAGATCGTACTGACTGGGTCTAAATTCTAGATTTCTCATTTACTGTGTCTTTGGGCAGGTTACCTCACCAGTTAAAGAAAAAAAAAAAAAAAAAAAAAAAGAATGGCAGATTATCTCGTAGGGTTGTTAGGAAGGGTAAATGAGAAACGTATACCAAATACAGTGACTAGAAATCCTAAACCTTCAGCAGATGTCATCTGATATTAGCGCCATCACTGGCAATATATAACAATTAGTAATAATAAAATTGTTACTCCTGCAGCACTGGGTCACACAGTTACTACAGGACAGGACTAGGATTTGAACTTGGGTCTGCCTGATTCCAAAGGGATGCTCTTTGAGCAGTCCATTCTTCTGGATTGGGATAATGGGAAGGAAGACTTAAGTTTCGCTTTTAACAGGATGATCTTCTCTACCTCTTGAAAAGATTTTAGAAGCCTTTTAACATCACAGCTTTACAACCCCAAACAGAAGACATCTTGCAGAAAATTGCATTAAAGTGAGGAAAGAAGTCAGGAAAGACACATGTTCTTTCAAACACAAAGGTTTTTCGAAGAATGTTTGCAGCAGTGCTATACTTAATAGCTCCACACAGGAAGTGATCCAAATGTCCATTATCAGGAGGATGGATAAACAAACTGGGCGCACTGATACACTGGAATACTACGCAGCAATGGGAATGAGTGGACGACAAGGCTGAATCTCACAAATGTAACTCTGAGCAAAAGAAGCCAGACACAAGAGTCCATACTTCATTATTCCACATACATAATGTCCAAAAACAGGAAAAACCAATCTTTGGTGTTAGATATCAGGATAAAGGATATCTTGGGAGTGGGCTGGGAGTGAAGGGAATACGACTTTCGGAGTGCTGATAATGTTCTGTTTCCTGATATAGGTTCTGGTTATACAGGTTTGTTCACTTGGAAAATGCACCAGTCACTACACCTTTACGGCCTATGTCCTTCTCTGTATATACATCACACCACGTTAAATAAATTGTACATATCAAATAGCTATTAAAATTACTATCTAAGAGATTATTTGGTTGCTGCTATGTTATTAGAATTTTGTCATTTCATCCATTTTAAACCTTGTTCAATCCATGAGAAATAATACAGTATAATGGAAAAGAAAACCAGGCTTGAAGACCACCCATCCTGGATTAGAATCCTGGTTACATCATCTGCCAGTTATGTGATTTCTGTTACTTAACCTGGGTCTTGATCTCCTCAACTGTAAATCAGAGCTCACATACCCACATTTGCAGAGCAGTTGTAAGCATTAAAAGAAAACTTCTGGAAAACATCCACCACACACAGTACCTGCCCCTGCAGCATATGCTCAATAAATTAGACAGTTAAATAGTTCCAACAAATTAATTCATTAATCTACCTCTTCATTAACTAATGTTCTATTTAAGTGAAAATGGATGGCCATATGCCACAGGTGTACTAGCTGAGACAAGATTTAATGGATAAACCCAATCTTGGTCTCTGCTCATCTTCTTGATTTGGACTCATGTGACAGAGAGGGATGTGGGAGGGGGGCAGACTGGAGGGGGTGATGAAAATCCCTGATAGACAAGGCCAAAGCACAGACTGGAGCCTGCAGCTTGAGCCTGCCAATGCCTTGAAAATCTTGATAATTTCCCAATTACTACGCTTCAGTCTTATCTGCAGAACTGGATGGCCATTTCTCTCCAACTTCTCAGTAATCTGTTGCAAATAACTATTCTGAGCATAGAGCAATTATATGAATATAAGGGATCTCCAAAAACATAACATTTCCTAACTTGGCCCAATATAGAGTTTAAGTCTTCAAACATCAAGACAACTTTACTTATGTTCACAATTTGCTTAACCTCCCGTAGCCCTTCAGGTAAGACTTGAATCCTGCACATTCCCTCCCTCTACCTTGAGGGCAGATTCTAGAATTCCCTGCTGCCCTCTGGTACTACCCTAATTCTGTGAGGAGTGAATGGTGGAAGGGAGACATCTCCTCAGCCCTGGCCAACAGAAGCATTCATCTGAAAGAAAAGAGAGTGGCAACCGGGTGACCGGCATCACAATCGTGGGCAATGACACGCAGCACAGCTGCATGACGGCAGCCCACACCACAGGGCATGTCACCACCTGCCAGGCTTCTGGGCCCCGCATGTCCCAGCCTGCTTAGTCCTCTCTGAAGCCCCCAATAGCACAGGATGGTTTCTCAACCAAACAAGCACAAGAAAATGGTGAGGCTCAAGCTCTCATCCAGAGGTATTTCAAACTGAGATGGGGGGTCTCCTTATGGGCTGCTATCAAGAGGGTGGACTGTGCCAGAGGGTCGGTCAGACGTTCTTTCAGATAGGAGGTCCTGTGCTCCGACCCTCAGGTCTGTCCACAAGGACAGTGATCCATGAGGCAGCCAAGCACAAAAAGCTACCAGTGGATCACTAACACTAACAGATCACAGAAAACAAATTCCGTGCACTGTGTTCCTATCTGCATAGCAGCCAATGTACAGGGTTCTCCTCAGGCCTCCTGGCTCCTCAGCCGCTCCGTGGAACTCAAAGCTGCTGTCCATGTCCTCCTCGATGTGAAAGCCAGCCCCTTGGACGACCCTCCCCTGACCCTCCCTACCTGTCTGCCCAAGCGTCCTCTTCCCTCCCGCTCTCTCAGTGCCCATTGTTCTACAGAACAGGTCCCTAGCTCTATACTCTTGACTCTGGTGACCCAACATGCCCTTGGCCTTTCTGCTATATGAGCCATTTCTGAAGGGTATACAAAGATTCTTCCTTTCTTGCTAAGCTCCAGGTCAAAAGGTTCAACTGCCAACTGGATACCTCACATCTGAAGCAAACATGTGTCAAGTTGAGCTCAACCTCGATGGCTGGTTTAATAAGTGCTCCCTTTGGGCCAGATAAGAATAGAACACTAAGCAGGACAGAGCCAACCCCTTATATTCTGGCGGAAATCATCCCTGGCAAATTGGGAGTCGAAATTTTTGTTTTCAATAGCAACAGAGAGGACACCACACACACCTGTCCCCCACTGTCAGAAATAATCCTGTGGCTGTCCCTTAACTTCCTAACTTCACCATAGGCCAGCCAGTTTTCAAACCGACGTTATCTCTGAAATGTCCTATACCTCAGCCTTGATAGGGAATCAACCAGTCAGTCTTTCTTTCTCATGATAAATGTCTTTGAGACCGTCACCCACTGCCCCTGCTATAGTCCTAGTTCACGCTTTCCTCCCCTCGTCTCCGAATCAAGCAGCTGGCCCTTCACCGGCCTCCACTCCTCCCGATCACTCTTCCCACTGCACCCCAGCCAAATCCGATGCACTATTTCATCAGATCAAGAACCGCCAGGCCAAGGGCGCCTGGGTGGCGCAGTCGGTTAAGCGTCCGACTTCAGCCAGGTCACGATCTCGCGGTCCGTGAGTTCGAGCCCCGCGTCGGGCTCGGGGCTGATGGCTCAGAGCCTGGAGCCTGTTTCCGATTCTGTGTCTCCCTCTCTCTCTGCCCCTCCCCCATTCATGCTCTGTCTCTCTCTCTGTCCCAAAAATAAATAAACGTTGAAAAAAAAAAAATTAAAAAAAAAAAAAAAAAAAAAGAACCGCCAGGCCAAATATCACTGCCACATCAGGATAAAGTCTTAACTTTCCACCTAGTTCCCAAGGTTCCCTACAATCTGGTCCTCAATCACCCTTGCAAACTTGTGGCTCCTCTCCAACACAAAGCCTCTACTCTGGCAAACCAGTCCACACAAAACCCGCACACATTCCCATCTCCACCTCTGTTCCTCATTTCCTCTCAGGTAAAATTCCCTCCTCAAGACCAATGAAAAGTCCCTGCAAAGACCCAGCTCAAAGCTTGCCTCGCCAAAAATCTTCCCACTGCCACTTCTCAGGAGCCCTCTTCCTCTCGTCTGCATCGATGTGGGCAATTCTGCTCGCTGACCCCTTGCCCCACGAATCTGACACTTACCACGAATTAATTTTTCCTATATATCCATGTTGTGTCCTTCAGGAACAGATGAGTGTCCTTTGGCAGGGAAGAGACCTTTGACTGACTTAAATCATCCCCACAGCTCTAGCACGGTGCCTCAAACACAAGCCACAGGAAGGAGAGTCAGACACACAGGGACTACATGATGCAAAAGAACCAGAAGAAAGCTGGGGCCGCTAACTCCTTGTGACTTTGGCTGTGGACCATGCAGGCAACAGATCTGTGTTTACTCCCTATTGTGTGCCCAGCACCATGCCTGTGTCACCCGTGGCCACTCCATAAAAGTGGACTGAATGATGGGGGAAAACACCGAAGGGTGAGAGTATCCAAATTAAGTAGCTCGTTTCCCGAAGCTTTTCCTGACTCCTCATGAGAATTCCCTCTCTTCTGGCCCAACAGGACACTGTTCCTACTTCTCTGAGGCTACTTAAGCCTACTTCTATTAAAACTGTATTTGAAGTTTTCTTCCCCTCACATTAAGCTCACAAAGGGGAAACCTGACTTTTACTTATTTGTCATCTTCAGAAACATCTCTGTGTGCTTTCCATATATCGTTCAACTAAAATCAGCCAGGTGATATGCAGCAAGTACAGAGCTCAGATTTGCAAAAAAGGGGCAAAAACAGAGGGTGGAGGGGAGGTCAACCCTTACTTTAAACAAATTCTCTGTCCTCATCTTATGTTGAAGGAGCACAGAATGAGTTAGACTGAAGTCTCTTCTCTCAATAAAGATCAGTACAGGGGCACCTGGGTGGCGCAGTCGGTTGAGCGTCCGACTTCAGCCAGGTCACGATCTCGCGGTCCGTGAGTTTGAGCCCCGCGTCGGGCTCTGGGCTGATGGCTCAGAGCCTGGAGCCTGTTTCCGATTCTGTGTCTCCCTCTCTCTCTGCCCCTCCCCCGTTCATGCTCTGTCTCTCTCTGTCCCAAAAATAAATAAACGTTGAAAAAAAAAAATTTTTTTTTTTAAAAATAATAAATAAATAAATAAATAAAGATCAGTACAGGGAACCAAATGTCCAGCAGACATTTTCCTAACTCAGAAGATTATCCTCCCTCTTGAACAAGATGACCCAATAAAATGCTCACTAAAAGCCCACGACATCAAATGCTGTGTGTAAAAAATAAGTCTTTTGCCACAGAAAGCTAACTCAAATTGTTGTCTGGTGAAAAATAAATATTAAATACATCCGCTTGCATAAATATTCCCAAAAAGCAATTAGTACTTCATTAATATGCAGCCCATTAATGTGCACAAACCTCTAAGCAACTGAAATGCTGTCCAATTAACAGATTTCTTTAATAATTAATTACCTTAAAGTCATTGGCCTTAAAATTGCCTTAGACAGATAAATTACACTTATCAAGTAACATTTGATACATGACCATTAAGTGACTCAGAGCTTCTCTCTCTCCTACATAAAGCAGCTTGATGAGATCTGAAGTTCAAGGACCTGCTTTTACCAGAGAAGACTCCTCTGTGGTCTAACAGTGTCACCCAGTGGTAGAAGGCACAGCTTGTGTTCACAGCAGCTGTTGTTTTTAAAAAGAAGCATTTGACACATGTGTTTACTAAAGGGGAAAAAAGAAAACCACTGTTTTGAATTGCACAAAGAAAACTAGTTTTGTGTAAATCCTGGAAAACATGGAACTGGTACAGAGAGCTACCCTACAGCCAAGGTTACTTTGAAGCCCTCAGGGACCATACAACACTGTTCAGATCTGAAGAGAGGCACAAGTGAAGTTCCCTGACTCAGGGGCAGTGCACGTTGGACTCTCAATCAGTTCAGTGTCCTGGGGCTGAGCAACAGGACTGCAGTCACCAACCCCCACCCCGCCATCTGCTTTATTGTCTACCCTTCAGCCACTTCAGTTCTCAAAAACAGATCTTCCAGAACAAGGAAAGAATAACCAGCCAATTCTGTTCCAAGGCTGACTATCTGATTTTAAATACTTATGAGGTGAAGTTTAATTGAAAATAATAAATTATTTAACTTCCTTATCTGTAAAAAGAGAAGGCTGGACCAGATGACCCTTGAGATCCCTTACTAGTTCTAACATTCTGATAATACGGAAGAGTTCGGCTTATCGGTTGCTCTAAACCACAGGAGCTTAGAGCCAAGAGCTGCAGAGGTTGGCCCCATCATTACAGCCAGATGGACACGAGAAGCTGCTCCTGTGATATTCCTCACGTACCCCACTTTGGCCTCCACTCTGGCTCACCCTTGATCCTCAGAACCATGCACTTCTCCACATGCAATCCACAGTGAGTAGGTTTTCTGCTAGTGATACTGAATTTCCCCGGATGCAGCCACCTTCACCCCAAGTGCGCCTATAAGAGTCTCAACTGCCTGGCCCAGGGCTAGAGAGGTCCACATAGGAATGGAGCATGGGCCAGACTTTATTAGACCAAACTCCAAATCGGGGCGGGGGGGGGGGGGGGGGGCTCTGAAATATCACAGTGAAGAAAGAGACCTATACCATACAGGATAAATAAAAATGAAAAACTATTCCTCTTTGCATAAAGTCTCCTATATCAAGTACGTATTGTACCATAAATGAATAAATTCAAGTCTGACCCCTAAAAACAACAGTGGAATCATGCCACAGTTGACCTTACTCCCCCTACCAGCTAGTTTCTCTTAACACGTCTTTGACTTCTCTATAAATCCACAGATATTCTTCTTGCTTATTCTCACCAAATCCCAAATACCTATGACTTTTATAAAGTTATTAACAGTTTTTTCTCCTCATTCCCCTACATTTAGAAAACCAGCATCTACTCTCATGGACCACTTGTAAGAAGATAAACTTGTGCTGCTGAAGAAGCAGCCTTTCTGAAGAATTTGTTGGCAGTCTGTGGCAAAGGCTTTAACACAAAGACACGCTGGAACCTGATAATTTCACTTCTAGAAATTTACTCCAAGATAATAATCAGAGATGTAGACAAGAATGTATAAGAATATTTATCTATGATCTATGATAGCAAAAAAAACAAATAAACAAACAAACCTTGAAACCACCTGGGACACCTGAATGGTTCAGTTGGTTAAGCATCTGACTCTTGATTTCAGCTCAGGTCATGATCTCTCAGTTTGTGAGATTAAAGCCCCTCATCGGGCTCAGAGCCCACTGGAGACTCTCTCCCTCCCTCTCTCTCTGTCCCTCCCTCCACTCACTCGTGCTCTCTCTCGCTCTCTCTCAAAATAAAGAAATCAACTTAAAAATGAAACTACTTAAATATCTAATAATGGGATAATGGACTTAACGGACTTAAACATCATATTTTTAGAATACACAATAAAATTGGAAATATTCACAATATATCAAATAGGAAAAAAATATCAGGCTCCAAAACAGTATGCCTCCTCTTTTCTAGTATGCCCGTCTGCGTGTACAAGAGCTACTCAAAGTGTAGTGCAAGGATCAGATGTATCAGCACCACCAGGGAACTTGCTAAATGCAAATGCCCAGTCTTTGAGAGACTAAATCAGGACAGCTGCAGGCAGGCCCAGCAGTCTATGCTTTCCTGCTCACTATGTGCCACACAACCTTTGGGGTAAGATACTGAAATTCCCCCTGTTGGAGGGATGGAGACACTGAGGCGCACCGAAGCTAGCTAATTCACCTAAGGCTAAAAGGCTAGTAAGTGGAAGCATCACACAGCTACCTCCAGAGTCCATGCTTTTGAACCACTTTGCTCTAGTGCCTCCCCAGGTGAACTCATACTTGGAAGTGTGCACAGTGTTCCTTCCCTTAAATTAACAGCCTGATGCATCCCACCTACTGGTTTTTCTTCTTCGTTGTGTTTTAGCACTTCTGCTACAAAAAGCTCCTGACCGGAGTGGGGGTGTTTTGACACCATCACTGGCACCTCCATTAACATACTTCGTGGTGAGCACCTGCCTGACATCTTTGAAGGCTATAAAAAGATCTCTACATTAAATACCAGCCCACAATGGCAGAAACCTCAATGCCCACCAGCGACAGACAACGCTGACCACGATACAGACTAAATATAGAAGGCCCTTGGGGCGCCTGGGTGGCTCAGTCGGTTAAGCGGCCGGCTTCGGCTCAGGTCATGATCTCACGGCCCGTGAGTTCGAGCCCCACATCGGGCTCTGTGCTGACAGCTCAGAGCCTGGAGCCTGTTTCAGATTCTGTGTCTCCCTCTCTCTCTGACCCTCCCCTGTTCATGCTCTGTCTCTCTCTGTCTCAAAAATAAAATAAACGTTAAAAAATAAATAAATAAATAAATAAATAAATAAATAAATATAGAAGGCCCTTCTGTTACCAGCTAAAAGGAAGCTGCTACGTGGCAATCCCATACACACGCTTTACAAACCACGTGGTTTACCATTTACGAAATTATGCAACTTTCGATCAATTTCTTTTTCTCTTCTGGCTTCCGCGTTATTTCAAAATTCACACATAACACATTTTTGTATTACGCTATCTTATATTCACAAAATTCAAATTTGAAAAAAAAAATGCTACCAGATTTTATTCCCAAACTGCAAGTTTCTAAATAAAAGAGACCTCCCTCAGCACTTTTATCGTGTATTATTTTCTAAGGAAGAAACACCTCGGTCATTCATTTCAGGAAACTACAAAGGGAACGGACTGGGAAGATGGTTGTAGGCCTCATCACTCCTGAGAGGAAGGAAACTACACAGAACAGAAAAAATGTCCAGCTGTTCTAGTTTTCAAAGCCCTCAAATATTCCTGTCTTCAAGAGCTGAATAACAGTTTCATAAAATTTATGACTTGGACCAACTAACCAAGTATTTCAAAAGAGAAGACTATCTTTAAAAGGACTTAGTGACAAAAACTTTAAAGGAGCACGAGAGACCATTTTTCCAACTTCCTCATTACTAACAGATAAGGAAACTGAGGCCCAGGAAAATAAAATGGCTTGGCGAAGCTCACAGAGAAAGGGGCAATGCCTGGGCCAGAACCAATATCTGACTGGTCCACACTCTGTGTTCCACGTTGGCTCTCTCACTTCTGACGACTCTACTCAACTTTCTCAGTTCATTTTCTTCATTTTCTACTGATTTGGCACAATCACTAATACCACCATGAACACTACCTCTTGATCAATGGATAGCATCATTAAAGACGGTATGTTTAAATTACAAGTATGCTTTAATAACGGCACCAAGACTCTACCTCCTTTGGTATCCTGCCAGATTTCAAAAAAGTACAAATTCATTGTGGTGATTTAAAAAAAAAAAAAAAAAAATCCTCTCAAGGTAGGAGAAAACTATGTTTGCCCCCCACCCTTTTTTTGACCTGATACATTAGCAGTGAACTACAATGTAAACAACAACCACCACCAGTGACTGCTCAGACCCCCATTTACCTTCCCATCCTCTGTCAAATCCCACCCTTCATCAACTACCAGGATTTAGGATAAAATTTTTTAAAAAACTACTGGAGAAGTGAAAATCTGCCCTACTGACAACTGGAGAAACTAAAGACCAACCTTATAAGCCGTCCCCAATACTGCCAGCAGAACGTAAAGTATGCTCAGAATGGAACACAGGCCCACAACGCCACCAGAAACAGGACAAGACTTCCCTCTTATCTCACTAAGAGGTGGGACTGCTAACTTTTTCCTAAGTGACAGCTCTCAGTCCACACTCACGTGCTGCCTCCTAAATAAGGGTTGTCGGTACACCCCATCACTGAACTGTGCCTGCTTCCTGACCACATCCAACCCAGGTCTGGCCCCATTTCCCAATCCCGCCTTCAAAACATGCAGCTCAAGCACAAACCCAACTCTGCTTTCCAAGAGAATCCCAACTGGACCACATTTGTCTACATCAGCGAGTTAAATGAACCCACTTTGATGGGACTATACCTAATCCTGGTGGTTGCTGGCTCATGGGATTCAACACGCTTTGTCTTAATAAGTTACGGTAACAAGTGGTAGAGGAAAAAGAACCTGAAATAAAAGGCCCACAAACCTATAAATCCCGACATCACTCTTCTGGGTCTGCCTCCTTACTGATAAAATGACAGCCCGTAATCCTATCATTTTCATCTCCAACTTTTCATCTCCAGTCTGCCACATTTCGGCCACATGTGCGTCCAACAGATTTGTTTCTATGGGAGAACGTGCCCTGGCTTCCGATCACTCACCTTACCCTTTCGCTGATAGAGTTTGTCTGGAGAACTTCATTTTTCACCTTTAAAAATAAGGGGGCGGGGAGAGAGAACTTCGGGCCAAAAACAATCGTTACAATGACGTGTTTTGCTGAATGGTTAGAGTGTTCCACAATTATAAGAATGTAAGTGGACTTTTATTCGATTCCTGCTTCCACAAGGAAAATGGGGCACGTCTCCCGTCTGGTTCTTGAGAGGATCGTCTGGCTCGAACTAAGCCCCCGAGAGCAGCTATGCACGTGGCCCAGGTACTTTGAATTAAAGCCTGTTTTCCCACTTGCGCCTCTTCAGGTTACCTCCTGGGCTTTCCGCGAACAACATCAGCCGGTCTTGTTAACGAAGCCACCACAACCAAGACCTTCGGGAATAGTAAAGCACCTGTTGTCAGCAGGACCGGGTCCCGGGTTTCCTCCCGTGTACTTCCGCCCCATCCCTCCTACGCGTGGGCCTCGCCTCAGGCCCCGAGGAGAGGGAGGGGGCCGCGCTCGCCGCCGTCTGGAGCTCGCAGCCGGCGGGGGACACAGGCACACACAGACACACGCCGCAAAGGCAGTGGGGTACGTACACCTGGAGGGCGAGGGGCGCACGCACGTCTCAGAGGCAGGGTCTTCCTAAGACCACTTCCTTCCGACTCCAGGTTCTCTCTGAGGGCTACGCGCACATCAGTGCAGACGCTCTGGGGCACACGGGACGCCGCCCGACTAAAAGCAGCTGAAACCAGGGGCGCTCATCTGTAACTCACACAGGAACCTGGCGTCAGATGCCTGCTCCAACGCTCAGTGGCGTCTTCGGGGACCCGGGCTCTCACTGTGGCGCTCCGCCTCGGCAGCCCCAGACGGCAGCTCCCGGAGGAGACGCGGCTGGGTAAGCCTCCCGCTCAGAAGTCTCCCCCGCCGTCGGGGAGGGGGGGGGGGTCACTCCCAGAAGCCCCTGGGGGTCTCCCTGCTCCTGATTGGCCAGAACGAGGTCATGTGATCACCAGAGACAACGGAAACTGGGAAAACGGGAAGACGGCATTGCGGAGGGGGGAGGGGAGCACGAGGTCTGTCACGTGAACAGTCAATTCTGTCACACACAAGACTGTTATAGGCTGAATGTGTCCCCTCCCCCATATTCATATGGTGAAGCCCTATCCCCCAGAATAATGGCACCTGAAGGCAGGGCATCCGTGAGGTCATGAGGGTGGGACCCCATGATGACATTAGCGTCCTTGTGAGAGGAAGAAACACCAGATCTCGCTCTTCCTCCACTGTGTGAGGGCAGTGAGAAGGCAGCCGTCTGCAAGCCAGGAAGAGAGTCCCCACCAGGAACCAAGTCGGCCAGCACCCGATCTTGGACCTGCGGCCTCCAGAACCGTGAGAGACACGTCTGTCCTTTATGAAACCCGGACTGTGGTATTTTGTTATGGCAGCCGGAGCGAACACATCCTGACAAGAGGCTCGCTGGGCCCCTCTGGGTGAGGTCACTCGTGGGCTCCAAAGCTGAAAGGGAAACCACAGCAACGCTAATTTCTTAGAAGTGTGTAGCCCTCACAGCATCAGGAGTAAAAGCTGCAATAAGCAACAAAGACAGGAGACTTTTTAACGGAAACCCTTTTATCCTTAGCTTTTCCCCCTACATAAAACCTCCCTTTTTAAACTGGGGGGCAGCGGGGGTTGGGGGGGGAAGTTTGGCAAGGGTTCAAATGTAAACACAGTAGTAGTGGGTGTGGTGTGGGCCCTGGAGCAAGGGAGTAGACTACTCTGCCTCCTAACTCGCTCTGCTTGAACTCTGCGGATTAATTCAGTTCCCTCCGGAAGCTTGTCATTCTAAGACCCCAGCCCTTACCGTTTCCCACGGCTGTGGCGGAGTCACAGGAAAACAGAACACAGTGTCCCTAGCTCCAGAAAGCATCTTACTTCCCACAAGCCACTACTTCGGTCACCCCATCTCACAGGCACCCGGCGTCTCCCACAGGGCTACTCCGAAGCCTTGACTATCTCTGCCTACGGTTAACAGGCAGAGGAAAGCTTTCAAAGTGAGAATGGGGAAAAAATCAGAGCAACCTCCTTGGCAAACCAGGAACACAGGAAAATGAAAGCCTAAAAACAAGTGGCCAGCATTTACACGAGCAGACCTTAGGTGCCGCAATGTCTAAAAAGTGTAACGGCCTTTAGTCTTACTGGAATAGGAAGGAGGCTCACTGTTTTGTTTTAATGATTATATTTATTTTTGAGAGAGAGAGAGAGACAGAGACAGAGCGTAAGGGGGGTGGGGGGCAGAGAAAGAGGGAGATACTGAATCCAAAGCGGGCTCCAGGCTCTGAGCTATCAGCCCAGAGCCTGAAGCGGGGCTTGAACCCATGAACCGGGAGATCATGACCTGAACTGAAGTCGGATGCCCAACAGACGGAGCCACCCAAGCTCCCCAGAGGCTGTTTTAGAAAATATTCAAGATTTCAATAATGCATGTATTTCTGGAGTAGAGCCCTTAAGAGAAATAATCAATTTTAGTAGTGAGAAAAAGATACTTAAGTCATAATCCAGATCCTAAAGAACTTGAGAGAGTCCGTTCATCATTCAAACACAATGCTTTTAAGGCCAATTTATAACTACTGCAATAGTCTCTATTTACTTCGTAGTGTCTACCCTCAAGTAAATTCTCAAGGTAAATCACACCTTCTTCCCCCGCATGCAACTATGCAAAACTCAAACCACTTACCACTGTCTACACCGCCCCCCCCCCCCAGCCCCCTAGTACTAATATATCCTCCATCACTCACTCTGGCATTTCAGTCAAATCTATTACTACCTAATAATACCACAGTCAAATGGTGTTTTCCCCAACCCTGCCATACCGTCAAGCTACTTAAATCCTACAGCTGCAATACTGATTAAGAAAAAGAACAGGACAGGCTGGTAACAGTAAATGCTCTGCCCAACACTAGTTCTACATAAGATGGAGAACTCTGCTTCTCTCTCCCTGAAGTTGCCCAGGTTTTAAATGTTTTCCTTTCTCTCATTGCAAGAGGGTTCATTGCTCAAGAACTCAGCATCCAGAAACCTCCCACCAGTTCTCAGAGCCCCTGTCAAGAACTTCAGAACTTGATTTGAACAGTATGTTTTTAAATCCACACGAATAGTAGCAATGAGAAGGGCAAGGACAAATGACATATCATCACATTCACAATGAAAACCTGTCCTTTACCTACAGCTGGTTATAAAGGAAATCATTAATCACTTCCAGAAGAACAATTATAAAATCATTATCAAGAAACTACAGATGTATCACGATAGCTAACTTCCCTTATGCCTTGGGGGGGTTGGTAAAAACTTATCTGAAAAGCTTAATAAGGATAGGACAGCTTTACCTACTTAGATTAAGTATTCAAAGTTGAGTATACTAAAGGACCATGAAAAATGAGGTAATTTTTTCAAAATTTCTGCAAGGCAATTCAGGGTTCAAAATCTGGAAATAAATAACTCTTTATAAAGTTTGTAATCTTACAAATGTCAAAATGAACACGATTCCAAGTTTTGGGGACCAAAATTAGCTAAGATTTCAAATTCAGTTTATAATACAAAATCTGTAAACACAATGGTACGTGTGACATATTAGGAAGGACACTAATGACCTTATTTTCCTAATTTTATCCATGAATCTTCAGAAATGAAGTCATAAACCTCATTTGCTCTTTATAAAATGTATTAGTACTAGGGACGCCTGGCAGGCTCAGTCAGTTAAGCATCCAACTATTGATTTCAGCTCAGGTCATGATCTCATGGTTTGTGAGATCAAGCTCCATGTTGGGCTCTGAGCTGACAGTAAGGAGACTGCTTGGAATTCTCTCCCTCCCCCTCTTCTCTGTCTCAAAATAAATAAACATTTAAAAAAAAACGTTTTGGAACACTTGGGTGGCTCAGTCAGTTAACATCTAACTCTTGATATCGGCTTAGGTCATGATCTCGGGGTCCATGAGATAGAGCCCCACATCAGGCTCTGTACTGACAGGCTCCCTCTCTCTCTGCCCCTCCCCTGCTCACTCACTCTCTCTCTCTCAAAATAAACTTTAAAAAATAAAGAAATTTTTAAGAAAGTTTAAATAAAATATATTAGTTCTAGAAAAGATCTGTTACCGTTCTTAAATTTCTTTACATCTGATAGCAATATACAAAAACCAATGTTAAAGATAGTTATAAGCATTTTCCTTCTATGTACTATCAGTCTTGCTCTAAAGTTAAACTTTCTAAACTACCTCAAATCAATGGCTTTCAAACTTCTGTCTGTAATCCTCTTTATAGAGTAACCCAATAAACACCCGCACTAAAATCAGCTCAAGTAGAAGTTTCCAGAAGCAATACACTGCCTTTGCTATATGATGTACACTCTGATGTTTTCACTGTTTTATTTTTTTGTAATGCTGGTTGTGACCGACTAAATTGACTTCATGACCCACTAATGGACGCAGCTTGAGAAATCCTGCCCTGACTCATTTATGTGAACTTGCTACAATAATTTAGCAGCACTCTCAAGACCAGAGAAGGCATCTGAAAATGTAAATTGGATGAGCTGCTGTATGCCAACTGTCATCATCCCTTCCAAACAGAAAACACTTAAAATCCATTACCTTTTCAAAATTTTATTTGGAAGAGTATTACTGATACTAGAGTCATCACCTCTCTTCTACCTAATCTTTATCCTGACTCCAGTCACTAAAGAACAACTTCACATCCTTCTCGCTGTGTGTGAATGAGTAAAGGAAGACAAACTAAAGATTACTTAGAGAATTCTATCTGTTCCCGGTTAGGTAAGCCTTTTTCCCTGCTTATGACAGAACATGGGCAATAGAGGAAGTATTGTATTTTCTCAACTTTCTAAAATATTTTTAAAAAGCAGTTTCAGGAACACCTGGGGGGCTCAGTCAGCTGAGCTTCTGACTTCGGCTCGGGTCATGATCTTGCAGTTCATGAGTTCGAGTCCCACATGGGCTCACTGCTGTCAGCACAGAGCCCGCCTTGGATCTGGATCCTCTGTCCCCTTCACTGCCCCTCCCCTGCTTGTGCACGCTCTCTCTCTCTCAAAAATAAATAATAAACCACTAAAATTAATTAATAAAATAAAAAGCAGTTTCAATAATTTCTCTACCCACAAATAAAATTATATAGTACATCAATACTTTAATGTCATTTGCCTATTTTTTAAAAATGACAGTGTAACTCAGATAATATGTTTCTTAATACCAAAACAGTAATTCTATTTGCATAATCTCTTAAGAGGCAGAACAAAATTCTACACAGGGAGCTAAAGTCAACAATGAGTAAGAGGAAGGGCTGCAGTCCCGGGGACCCAGAACCAAACAAAGGCCATTTAGCCCCACCACAGAGGAAACGGGTCAGAAAATGTAAGGGAGAAACTAGAATTGATCTATTCCTCTTCCTGGTCAAAGATGGAAAGGCAACAGTAAGGGCAGTAGGGAACAGCAGAAGGAGGTTAAGCTCTAGAGTCTGAGAAGCTCAAACCAGCTCTACCACACATTAGCTGTGTGACCTTAGTTCAACAATAAAAACACTTAAAATAATTGCTCAATAAATATTAACAGTGGGCGGGGCACAGTCCTAAATGTGCACACCCACCAACTCACTGAATTTTCACAACAAAACTCTGAGGCAGGTTCGGAGGACCAGAGAGAAACTAGGAAACTTGCCGATGCTCATACAGTGAGTCATGGGAAGGCCAGAATTCAAACACAGCCCAACTCATCCCAAAACCTCCGTGGGGGTTGCCTTCTGAGCCCCACGTTTCCTTATCTTTCCCTCTCAGGGCCGCTGTGTGGATTAACACCTCCTGCCTGTCAGATAAGGACCCATCACCACCAAGATCCAGTGACACAGCTGCCCCAGCACAAGGCACAGGGTGTCTCACGCAAGCCGACTTCACCTGTTCAGAGTTACAAACTTTATCTCTTTTTCTTCTACCCTCTCACTGCCCCACCCCCTCAGACACATCTCCCCCACAAATACCTTTCACTGACCTTAGGAAATATGTACTGGAGGGTAGAGCAAGGTAACCTGGATCATGAGTATATTTACTGAAGGAAAGAAGGCGGGGGTATCTAACGTTTCTAAGACAAGCAAAGTTGTCAGGCTTAATTCAGAGCCAAGACAGTGACAGGCTGAAAGCCACAGAGGCTGGGACTCAGACAGCATAGCAGGAGTGTGCTGGAACAATCCTCCGGGTTATGCTCATTTTACCACGGACAGCATGAAGGCAGGAGGGAGCCTAGGCGGGTAGTGCCGGTGTGGAATGGACTAGGCCAGTTGTGGCTGGGGGATCTGGCAGAAATAAAAGGGCAGGGCCTCAAATATGCCAGGAATTCTGCTGAGGGCAATAAACCACCACACAATGCAAAGCAGGATTGCATTAACATTGGTTTTGGAAACAGGAAGTACCCGTACCAAGTAGCTAGTAAGTGTCGACAGAATTTTTCAAAATCGGGTTACCTTCTCCTTTCTTTCCACGTTAGTTGGCAAATGCCCTCCCCTCCAGTTCTTCACACAAAAAAGGTGGGTAAACAGAGGCACTGACAGGCTGTTCAAAGGACATAACCACAGTACTACAATCAAGTTAATTTAACCAAGTTGTTGAAAGACAGGCCAATGATACACCATCACCCGATTACTGAAATCAGACCATTTTTAAAAGTAAATATAGAGTAACTGTGTAGGTATGTATGCTCCTATGGTATAACAAGTCAGCTACAAACGTGACGCTAAATTTGTTGTTGTAGCAACAGCAGACAATGCCTGCTCAGACTAGGAGTTAGCATTTTACCTCTTTGTTTCACCTTATACTTCTATCACTATTATAAAAACCAACTTCTGAGAATTAAGATGTCACTAGTTTGTCAAACCAAAGGGAAATGCAACCAACAGTGTCACCTGGAAAAAAAGCACCCAGAACCCTAAATGACATAAACTGAATTTATGAATGTTCAGAAAACAAGACATTGTTACTATAAAACTATTTAATAATCTCAAGAGATAAAAAGTTTGTTTTCAGACTCCGGCAAAAAATTAACCATGAAACTAACTGCCAGATTAAATAATATTATCTAACAAAAGTAGTTTACTAATACACCTATTATTTTAAGGAAATGAAGGACTACACTGTGAGCTTAGAATCATTAATGTCACTCCTACTGAAGTTATAATTTAATGCCTGATTATAAGATAAACATACAAAGTATCCTAGATTTTGTCTTTAATCTTTTATTTTGCCTCTTGTGATTATTTTAAGATAAGTTCTATTTCCACCTCATTAGCAAGAAACAAACTTTGTTTTCTCTTAAAATGGTTCACTGCAGAGACAGAAATATTCGACTCCGTGACTTGGGATAATTGTGTATTATTTCCTTACTAAATCTGTCATTGCCCCTTTTCCCTACAATTAACTAAACATCACAGGTACAAGAGCACAGGTCCAAACCTCAGAAATGCCAGGCCCTGTTCCTGGGTCTGCCATCCCTTAGGCTCCATGCATTCAGAAAATGTTCGTGCCCCTCAGGATCAGTTTCATCACCTATGAGCCCCGAACCAAGAGATCGGAGGTTCTAGGGCAGTCTGAACTAAACCTGAGACTTTTTTACACACACACACACACACACACGATGCAATGCAATGCACTGGGCAACACAGTCAGCCTCCATGAGACAGACTTATCAAAGCCACACACATTCCCCTATCTCCCCCAAAATAGGAAAAGTGAGAAATCTGCTCTTTATCTATCTGCAGCTATAATACAAATAGGGTGACTCCTAAAAGACCTATGACCCATAAGGAATGCATACCACAGCCTGGCCATGAAATGCAGCCCCTCATTGCCACCTTGGGGTTTTCAAAAGTCTGAGGTGATCAGGCAGCAAGAGAAAGTAAACTGCAGTAAAAGAACATTACATTCCTTTCTCACTACTCAAGGGGTGGGGCGGGGGGGGGGGGGGGAAGCACTAGTTGATTAATAACCATTACTTCAAATGGCCTTCCAAAGAGCCCTTCCCTGTCATCAGAATTGATGTGAAAGTCAGTTATTTGATCTCAGAGATCTACAACAAAGTAGTCCGTGATGACTCCTCCCAAAAGCACAGAAGATCTACAGGTGCTGATCACAGAGTTTCTGAATTGCTCCTGGCTCCGCCAGGATGCTCTGACTGAAAAAGAGAATACACCAGTCAGCACTCAGCCTGCCAGGTATCAGCCGGGTCACAATATTCTCATCTGTCACAGCCCTGACTCACTAGAGTTCTGCTCTTGACACAACAAAGCTGTGCAGAACCTCCAGCTTGATTAGCGACTCACTGTGTGTTCCTCCGGACTGCAGTCTATAGGGTACGTGTGGGCCACGGCCACCGGCCTGGCTGTACTGGCGGCAGTGCAATTTCAGGGTAAAATCGGAGAAGGCCATCCCGGCACTGCCACTTGTCAGACACACCCAGATACCAACATTTCTGTGGCTAAAAAAGTAGCACCAAGAGGTTCATTATTAAAAAGAAAAACGCCAGAGCAGGAAGCCTGCACCAAGAATTGACTTTCTTCCCAAGTGTTATCCTAAAATGTAAATTAGGTCGGGTCACTGCACAATAGCTTCTCAGAACCCCTGGCAGCGGCCCCCCACTCCCCCCCGAACTGGACCAGGGACTGCTTCTCACCACACCCCAGGCTCCAAACTCACCTCGCTCCCTGCGCTCCAGCCACACTGGCCATCCTTTAACTCTTACCTGGCTGAGTCTTTGCACAGGCCGTCACCCCCACCCAACAGCATTTCCTCCCAACCCATCCCACCTTCTCCCCACACTGGCTCATTCTCACCCTTTTAACCTCTACCCAAACCTTTCCAGATCACCCCATCTAACCGGGGTTCCTCCACCATCAGTCCCTGTCCTGAGCTCGGGTCCCACCTCTCGCAGTCTGGAACTGTTTATCCAGTGCTGGACACAGGTTACTCGATCATCTCCCCTCCAGATACAGAGCCACCTGAGGGCCAGGGCCATTTCTCTTGTACACCACTGTATCTCCAGGGCTTAGAATATACTAAATGCTCAACCATCATTTCTTAAACTAATTCAGTATCTCAATAAATTTTGCATGGAGAAAAGATGCAGCCCAGAAACCTTTTTATTTGTCCTTAATTGGTCATGATGAAGAAAAAAAAAAAAACTGTAGTCACTGGTATTGGGCTAAATTAACTTCTCTATTTCTCTCTACTAAATACCCACCCTTGGTTGGGTCTGTGCTCTCCTGCAATGTCTTGATTCAAATGGGATTTAAAAAAAATCATTTGAAATGGGTAGTAGAAACTGTATTATCAGTGATGGTTTGGTTCTCAGGTAATCCACAGAAATACTCCTACTACTAACATTTATTCAGTCCTTACTACATTCCAGGCACCGTTCAAACACCGTGTATTTCATCTCATGTAACCTCCAAGACAGTTCCATGAGGGAGGTATTTTCACGCCCACTGACAGAGTAGGAACTGAGGCACAGAGACTTAGCAACTAGCTCAAGGTCATGCAACAGGAAGAGGTGGGTCAGCTCAGTGGGGGGTGCGGCCAGAGCCTTGGCTTCTTGAGTACCACAGCCGGCTTCTTTCCCTCCTAGAGAAGTCCACTCCCAGGGGAAAGAGACCAGGCAGTGCTGTCTCTTCTCATTTTGGAACCAGGCCATTATTTGGTAAGTTTTTAGGAAAAAAAGACAATTCATCTTTTGACCCACTTGGCCTCAGTCCAGCTAATTCTGTCCTAATTCTTCCAGCTTGCCTTCCTATTCCTCAGCATCTCCCACTTCCCTGAACCCCCCATTCATGCATCTCTACCACTTTGCCATTCATCACACAGTCCGGAACTATTTTCCAACCCAGCCTACGACAAGTGTGTGAGCGTCTAAGTGTGCCCACGCACACGATCAAACGTGCAAACCTCTTACATGCAGATGCAAACCTCTTTCCAAACTCCAATTTGCTCTCTCTAGCTTTCAGAAGTCAGAAGGTAATAAGTTACCTGAACTATTTCAGCCTGAGATATAAAAGATAAAATAACTCCTTGACCTTCCTAGAGATCCTAAAATGTGTAACTTATAAAAAGTTACTTGTTCACAAAGTACAGTTTGAATTAATACACAGCCTGAACATGACCAAAATCAGGTGGAAATTTCAAGAAGTGTCCAGGATGATAATTAAATGATTAAATGAAGCAGGCCACTGGCAACAGTACACCTGACTGCGATTTTCCTATCTACAGTCCTCCCTTTCTGAACTCAAGAGTCCAAGTTGCTCACAGGCATACTTGTGGGGAGAACAGCGGGGGGACTAGAAAACTGGGTATGGGAGGGGCACTGGGCAGGGAGATTGTACATTCAGTGTTTGGAGCTGGAGACCACCTACATTTTGCTGCTGAATTTTTAAAAACCCTTCAACACCTTAATAGTATGTTGTGCCAGGTATAATAAAAGTATGCCCAAAGAGCTTCAATTCTTAAGCTGCCAAGAGCTGAATGTGAAAGGCAGCCCAAAGTAGCAGATGAAGATGTAAGGGAAAAAAAACACTTCAACCACTGAGTTGTACAGCTCCAGCTAAAGAGCAGCAAAATAACACATTCCTCAACAGGACATGCTGATTCTGCTTATTTACATGTGAACCCACTGGAACCTCCATTTCCCTTCAAACACTCCACAGCTGTGATTTACAAACCTGGCTTGCACATCGGAATCACCTGTGGCACTTCAAAAACAATACCAGGGTCTAGCTCTGGTCGAGAACCATGAAAGGAGGGTCAACCATGATCAGCCACACCCAGAACAGGGTCTGGGCTAGAACACGACCATGTATAGGGGAAAGGCTGGTAAGGGCGGCAAGAACCATTTTGTCCACTCGTCTCCTCTCCCTCCATCCCCAAGACCGGCCACCCGAACCAACCATCCATCCATCTACCCTTCCGTGAGCACCTCTTGTGCCAGCACTGAGTACCAGAGACACATGGCAGACAACACTGGCAGACCTGCCCTCAAGGAGCTTCCATTCTAGTGAAACCATAGCATGGAGATTTAAGTCACCCCTTTAAAAGGAGGGGGGTGGGGCAGCTGAAAAGGTCCCTCCAAGCAATTTCAATCGGTCTTACTGAACTTAAGTCCCTTAAGGCCACAGCTTCTCATTCAGTCCTCAGAACTAAGTTTTCTGTTGCATTAGCTCTGCTTCAACTGGCACGACCCAACACACTGCTCTACTCAAAGGCTGGATCCAGGAAATCAAACCCTATTTCCTCAGTGCCCCTATGTGCCCCACATCCTCAGAGAGGGTGACTGGAATGTCCCAAAGTCAAGTTTGTCCAGTCAACATTCTGGGTCTTATATTTTCTCGTTTCTTCACTGCCTATCAGGCTTGGGGGATACAAAGGATATACATGAGGGGCGTCTGGGTGGTTCAGTTCCTTAAACATCTGACTCTTGATTTCGGCTCAGGTCATCATCTCACAATTTGTGAGTTTGAGCCCCACATCAGGCTCTATGCTGACAGCGTGGAGACTGTTTGGGTCTCTCTCTCCCTCTCTCTCTCTGCCCCTCCCCCCCCCCCACTCTCTAAATAAATAAAAAGAAACTTTTAAAAAAAGAAATACTATTTTTTTTTTAATTTTTTTAATGTTTATTTATTTTTGAGAGAGAGAGAGAGTCCAAGCAGGGGAGGGGCAGAGAGAGGAGGAGACACAGAATCCAAAGCAGGCTCCAGGCTCTGAGCTGTCCACACAGAGCCTGACGTGGGGCTCAAACCCACAAACCGTGAGATCATGACCTGAGCTGAAGTCTGGCACTTAACCGACCGAGTCACCCAGGCGCCCCTAAAAGAAATATTATCTAAAAAAGAAAAACAAAGGATACACAAGAGTCCCTTTTAAACGTCTTTTGGTAAAAACTAAAGAAGATCTGTAACACATTAATATCACACACTGATTCAGAACTAAACTGTGTAAACAGCAGGGAACACAGATTAGTCAGAGGGTGAGCACCCCACTGAAGCAAGCCCTGAAAGAAGGGTTTCGCCAGGCAGGGTCAGCAACGACCAAGCAGGATATTTTAAGGGACACCAAGGGGCCCAGAGGCAAAAGAAATAATGGCAACACCAGCCTGACCAAATTGAGGAGGACTCACCAGGTAAAAAAATGGCAGGAAAGAAGGCTACATCGGTACGAGGACGAGTTTAACAAAGGGCTCTGAATCCAGATGTGGTTTACCTCTGACACTGTATGACCACTGTAGCAGGTCCCTGAGAAGGAGGAAGGCACCGATGGAAACTGTTTTTGTCACTAACTCTCCGATTTAGCCCAACATATATACCTGACACACCAGTTACTTTCAGCAAGAACCTCATCTAAGTTGTTCATAACACTAGCATTAAAAAGCAAGTCAAAGTATTTACTCCAGAGTCCAAATATGTAAAAATTAAAAAATCAAACTGCTTCCCACCAATCTCTCGGGCTTTTTCGTGCTCCCATTTGCACCATCCACAGAGCACACTGGTGTTCTGGAAGCCACTGACAGACACGAGTATAAACAACTATCTGGCCACTCACATCTAATTTTGTTCCAGAACATGTGCCCATCAACTGCCTGTCCGGGATGGTGTTTGGCACAGTTTGAATCAAGGTATAACACAGCAAGCCTTTCATCCCCTGTCTTTCAAAAGACATATGACATCAGGAAATTAAATGCAATCTGTTTATAGTAGCCCATGACAGAGAATCTGGTGAATTCCTTCTTCCCTTAACTCATCAAGTATTTATTTCGTGCCTGTTAAGTGCCAGACACTATTCTAAACAATGTGGAAGTAGTAACAAAGGAAACAAAGCCCCCGCCCTCAAGAAACCCACATGAGGCGGGGCGGGCAAGCAAATAGAAATAGAGTAAAACCCTGGTTTGCAAGCCTAATTCGTCTGGAAACATGCTTGTAATCCAAAGCACTTGAATATCAAGGTGAATTTCAAGAACCACTCGCTCAGTTGTGATCCTGTGACATTTGCCATCAGGTACTACTCGTATTACAAGACGTCACTTTTTTTTTTTTTTTTTCAACGTTTATTTATTTTTGGGACAGAGAGAGACAGAGCATGAACGGGGGAGGGGCAGAGAGAGAGGGAGACACAGAATCAGAAACAGGCTCCAGGCTCTGAGCCATCAGCCCAGAGCCCGACGCGGGGCTCGAACTCACGGACCGCGAGATCATGACCTGGCTGAAGTCGGACGCTTAACCGACTGCGCCACCCAGGCGCCCCACAAGACGTCACTTTTTTATCAAATTAAAATTTATTAGAAATGTTTGCTTGTCTTGCAGAACGCTTGCAGAACAAGTTACCTGCATTGCAAGGTTTTACCATATATGTATTTATCAAGGAGTAAGTAAGGACTAGGGAAAGCAAACACAGGGAAGGAAACAGAGAATGAAAGGCTGGGCTATTTGGGATATTCAGGGAAGATTTCATTAAGGAAAGAACAGACACCTGAGTGGTATTTGAGCAACTATCTGAATGAAGTTGCTATGTAGGGAGAGATCCACTCCAGGGAGAGCAACCAGCATGAGCAAACGCTGAGACTAGATACCAAGGGGGCCTGGGTGGCTGCAGCATAGGGAGCCAGCAGGAGGGAAGATGGAAAAGTGGTCAGGAACAGGATTTTGGCATCGATACCAAAGGCAGGCAAGGGTAAAACACCCCTGCAGTTCACGAAGTTTATGATTACGGTAATACAGTAATAACAACACTCCTCCTTCCTTACTTAGCCTGCAAATTCTTCTAAGCCCGCTCTATTACACAAAAGATGATGACAGATCTGAGAAATAAATGCAGTGCAAACAGCGGTTTCAATAACAACATGAAGAAATCACTACCTATATCTGGAGTGCATTCCCTAGCCTCCCAAATGTTCAACTCATAAAATCTGATGGATATTAGAAGATTTCCAAATTTAATGATGACTTTAACCATTAAGGATGCCCCCGAGTAGAATATTCTCGACTGTTTTAGGCAGAGGATAGAATGGCCTTTTAATGTAAAACGATATTAGAATAGGCACTAGTTTCCCATCACAGTTTACACTTTAAAGTGGGCTATGCCTTAGTAAACAGCCCTGGAGAGATTGCAAACACTGCAAGACGTCACCAGCACATTAACTAAAGCCACAGACCTGTATGCTCAGCTGGAAATATCAAAGGGATGTTCTCATCTTTAAGATGATAAGTGGAGGATGCAAAACTGCTAATTTCCTTCTTCGTGGATGCACCGTAGCTTCTGTAGACATCTAATAATCACTTAATTATATCATAAGGAACATAAACAAAGAAATGCCAACAGGATGCCAACATAAAACAAAGAAATGTCCTCCATTTTCAGAAAAAGAGACCCATCAGCAGATTTGGATTCCTGTCCACACACTGAGGACAAAAGCCTTAAAGCAGCAATATTTTTGGACAATACAACATCAGGGACATAATAGCGAGCAAACATCCTTTCTAAATCCATGGGTAAGCAGGGAACTAATCCCCAGATGTGAGCTGCCCTTTGAATTTCTCTGAAGCCACTTCAACTTCCAGCCATAAAACTGTAAAGAGAAAAACGCCACACTCACCTCACTGACAAACTACTCAGAGGCAGTAAATGAGAGGTTAATTACACGCTGATTTCCAGGATATTTCTCAACTATGACAGTAGCTTTATCACCTAGTACAAGATCCTTTTGCCAATTTACCTAGATAAGAAACAGGATTTGCCTGAGGTGTGACAGAAATGAGAAAAAGCAAATTATGTCCCTGCTATAAAATTCAGCAATTAATACTTTCCTTGAATAATTCTTGAATACAGTTTCTTTAATACATCAATTAATTGCCACTAAACTAAAAAGTTAAATTCCTGAGGCTTACAATAGCCACAGAAAGGTTACATCAGTTCTGTTAAATAAACAAAAACTTGAGAGGAAGAAATGATCTTGCTATCACTCCAACTATACATATTGGGGTTCTTGTAACAGGTGGTCCAGGGATGAGGAAAATCATTTAATAGATACATTTATTCTTTATTTAAAAAAAAAAAAAAAAACCCTGGGGCACCTGTGTGGCTCAATCAGTTAAGTGTCTGACTTCTGCTCAGGTTACGATCTCGCCGTTTGTGGGTTCGAGCCTCACACTGGGCTCTGTGCTGACAGCTCAGAGCCTGGGGCCTGCTTCAGATTCTGTGTCTCCCTCTCTCTCTGCCCTTCTCCCATTTGTGCTCTCTCAAAAACAAACATTAAAAAAAAATTTTTTAAGAAAAAAAAGGCCTTAATTTTTTCCCTGATTTTAGAAGCAATGTGCTGATTGTAGAAAATTTGGAAAATACATAAAAGTATAAAGAAAATCATCCATGAATGCATCAGGACACATTCCCATATTTTGCTATTTTCCTTTCAATTAGTACAACACACACCTCTTCAAAATTAGGATCATACTGAGTAGACAATTTATTACATTTAAAAGCATTTCATCTGCGATAAAATACTTTTTAAATATAGTTGCATAATATTTCATTATACAGATGTGTTGTAACTGACTTAATTATACCTCTTCTGTCTATTCAGAATGCAAGATGAACTACTGAATTGTAAAGTAACAGACCAGGAAAAGATCTATGTTATGGTTTCAGAACCTACATTGTACCTAACCTTTAAAAAACCACCGCTAGTCATATATTAATGAAGTATCAAAGAATATCCATAGTTATCCGAAAAGGTTATTTCAATGCTCCTACCTTTCCCAGTTTGTTAGATATAATGAGGGTATTGCTATTTTTGTCATTTTAAGTACATTTTTAATTTTTTTGAGTTTTAATTTCTAACACAGTAAGAATCAATAGACATTACAACAGAAAAAGTTCTTTGGGGTCCTCAAATACTTTTTAACAGCGTAAAGGAGTCCTGAGATCAAAAAGCTTAAAAATCCTGGGCTGTAGAATGAAGGCTCTCTTTAACAAATACACCCATGTACTATTTTGTTTGTGTGTGACTGATTTCTGCTTAAATGAGATTGCTCCAAGGCTTTTGAGAAATTCATCCTATCTGCATTGGGTGGAATTCTTCCTCTCCTGGCCCACGTTTAGTCTCTAAAAAACTAGGCTCCCAGATACTTAATATATTTCAGCATTCTATTGCCAAACACTTTATTCAAGCAGATACAGCAAGGAAAACAGGACCCCAGAAAGTCAGAGATGTAAGATCTCTAACGACAATTACCTCTCCCTTGCTGGTTAAACACAATAAGACAAAAAACTATCAAAATACATCTGGGTAAGAACAGAGTGAATCAGATGATGGTATCTGACACACACTGTTTTTACTTCCTCTTATCAAAATTACACAGGCAATTCTGTGAATTCCACAGACCAAATTATACACACATACACCCTTCCACCTATCAGTGCCCAGAACTCAAGGGAAATAAGAAAACATGCACTTAGTTCCTGTTACAATGTTACTTTCTAATCAACAATCCAAAGCCCCAAAACGATTACAGCACGATAGATATTCCTTATATTCAAGCACTGCAAGGCTACTATGCCACTGTCTTGTTTTTTTTTGTTTGTTTGTTTTTTGGTTTTTTTGAGAGTGAGTGAGAAAGAGAGAGAGAATGCACACATGCATGCATGGGAGAGGCAAAAGGAAAGAATCTCAAGCAGGCTCCACACCCGGCATGGGGCCCAGCACAGGGCTTGATCTCACAACAGACTGTGAGATCTTTTTTTCTTTAATGTTTTTTTAAATTTATTTTTGAAGGAGAGAGAGAGAGACAGAGCATGAGTGAGGAAGGAGCAGAGAGAGAGACACAGAATTCGAAGCAGGCTCCAGGCTCTATGCTGTCAGCACAGTGCCCGATGCGGGGCTCCAACCCACGAACCACGAGATCATGACCTGAGCTGAAGTCAGACGCTCAATCGACTAAGCCACCCAGGCGCCCCTGTGAGATCTTGACCTGAGCCAGAATCAAGAGGTGGGGGCTTAACGACCGAAGCCACCCAGGCGCCCTGTCCTGTTTTTCTGTAACATTCAGTTTCTACAAAGAAACAAAATGATCACACTTTATTTTTTTTAACTTTCTTTTTTTTAGAAAAAGAGAGCAGAGCAGAGGGAGGGAGAGGGGGGAGGGAGGGAGAGAGGGAGATGAGGAGAGAGAGAGGGAGAGAGAGAATTCTAAGCAGGTTCCATGCCCAGTGTGGAGCCCCACATGATGCTCAGTCTCACAACGGTGAGATGATGATCTGAGCAGAAAGCAAGGGTCAGGTGCTTAACCTACTGAGCCACCCGGACACTCCAAAATGATCACACTTTAAAAAATCAGATTGAAAATTTTAAATACTCTTTCATTATTAGAATATGTATTTGTAGCAGGTGCCCAGCACACTTCAACACCAAGGTTAAAGCAGTGAACAAACGAAGTTCCTACTCTCATGAGGTTTACATGCCAATGGGGGAAGCAGACACTTAACTAAGGAAGCAGCAGCAATGAACTACATTGGGTAGTAACAGAGGAAGCCCAGGAAACCCTGAGACAACAGGCTGCAGATGTCGAGAAGACCTTCGGGATGAAATCAGTCCCGGTGGCCAACCCTTCATGGACATGTGGCAGCACAGATCTTAAGAAGTTTAAGATTAATCAGAAAAACAAAGAAGGAGCTCAAGGGCAGGGATTTATATATAATGAAATCAAAACTCACCTGGGGAGACAATGAAGCCAGCCACCAAAATGGAGAAACAAGCTTGGTGGATGAGAGAAAATAGGAGTTTTAGACATGCTGCACTTTTGATGCCCATAAAACATGCAAGTGAATGTGTAAAGGAGGCACTGGCGTAAGTGCTTGAGCTCGAGAGTCACAAACAGGCTAGATACATGGACTTGGGAGCCAAAAATCTACAGGATGGGTGAAGAGGAGGCTGCAAAAGAGACCGAAGGGGAGTATCCAGGAAGAGCAGGGAATCCAGGGCTCAGGGCTCAGAGATAGGTGACTACTACACAGAGGAACACGTTCTCAGCCGTGGTAAACTGTGTTCAGCAAGAACTGCTGAGCGGTCCATCAAGAGCACAAGCAAGCACCCTCTGAACTCAGCAATAGGGAGGATGACTTTCCTTCAAGGCTGGCTTCGCGAGCATGCACCTGGGACATGGTTTCATGCTTTGCTGCCACCATCTTGAAATTCTTAATAATTTTTGAACAAGGAACCCTGCATTCTCATTTTGCACTAAACTCAGCACACTATGTAGCAAATTCTGCCTGAGAGCAGTTTCAGTAAAGTGGTGGAGATAAGGGGGAAAAAAAAAAAAGGAATACAGTAGTGTGAGGAGTGATTGGGAATGAGCGAATTGAGACATGAGGCATGTGGTGGAGAGACCAAGGAGGCCCCCATGAACCTCATCCCCCACCTCTCATCCCTAGTACAACCCCTTCCCTCTGAGTGGAAGTAGGACCTGTGACTCACTTCCACCCAACAGGATATGGCAAAAGTGACAGGATTATCACTCCCATGATTATTACATCTTGCTGGAGTCTCTCTCTCACCAGCTGTCAGGAGCTGCCATGAAGTAAGTGGAACCCCATGGACCATGAAGTACAGGGACCTCTAGGAAAAGAGGGCAACTTAAGTCCCATGACTGCAAAGAAATGAATTCTGCCAATAACTCCGTGAGCTTAGAAGCAATTCTTCCCCAGGTGAGCCTCGGATGAGACCACAGCCCTGTACACCCACGGACCGCAGCCTGAAGCACAGAACTCAGATATGCTAGGCCTGGATTCCTGACCCACAGAAATGGTGAGATAATAAATGCATGTCATTTTAAGCCACTACATTTATGACAATTTGTCATCCAGCAGTAGATAACGAAGTACAAACCAGAAAGGAGAATATCCTCTCCAGACGTTTCATCAAAGGGAAGGAGACAGAAAGTAGCAGCCAAAGTGCAGGGCACCAGGGAGGGTATGGGTTTCACGGTGTCCGTTGTATTCTGTTTTTAAGATGGGAAAGACGTGAGCATTGGCAAATCCTCATGATAAAGAAACACCAGGGCGGAGGTGGAAACAGGAGGTGGGAGAGGGTGGGGGGAGAGAAACTGACTTTCAGGAAGTGAGGGGGATACTTCTTGCACCATCAACAGAAGAATAAGGAAGGATCCAAGAATGGGCAGATTTGCAGAGGGGCAGTGGGAAGAAGAGGGCACAGCCTGGAAATGGCCATTTTGTTAGTGGTGGAAGGATGATCTGCTGACAGCGAGGGACAAGCAGGGATGGAGCTGACTATAAAATTGGAGATTTGCATGTTGAGAAGGTTGGACAGAGCCACCGTGGAGAGCAGAAGTGCTGAGGAGGAAAACATTTGATTTCCTAGCAGGGCTAAGTCCCTGGTGAAGGCGGGGACCAGGATCTTACAGTGGCATCTGTGACGTGGTCTGGCAGAAACTGGCAGTCCAGGCACAGACATGGGGACAGTGAGCTGCCCGATCCTCCAGGGTTGGGATGTGCCCTCACAGCAGGCAGAAGGGAACAGGGGATTTGGTGCACTGAGAAGGGCACCGTGAAACGTTGGCCGTGGAGTCAGAAACCAGAGGCACCGTGACTGACACTGAGGGTGGGAGCAGGACAAGGGGCAAATATCTGACGTCACTTGGGACAGCCCATCAGAGGAACTGGATTGGAGGTTCTGGAGCCTACAAATTTCAGATCCAAAGCAGCTCACCATGTTAGCAAGATCCCAGACAGCGACTCTTTGAGGGCGATCCACCGGTTCCAGTTTGAGCATTGAAAGTCCCGTGTCTGGGGAAACTAGGATGGTTCTATAACTCAAAGTGATCCCTGAAGAAAGCCCCAGCCCCCAGTCCCAGGCAAATGAGGCCTGCTGGTCACCCACCTTGGCGGCCACTGGGATCAACTGATGAGCTCTAACAACTCCTGAAGGCTGGAGCAGGAGACTGCCGCCCAGGGGCCAAAACTTTGGAGCTAGGACTAGTAAATGACTGCAGAGACGGCAGGAGATGATCACTAACCATAGCAAGCCCAGAAGGCCAAGGAGTGAGAGAGGAAGGATGTGAAAGCAGCCACGAGGAGCCGGGGCACTATCTGGGTGTGGCAGAAGGTGCCATCTGTCTGTGCCCACCAGGGCACAGACAGCAGCAAACTCCAAGAGCCGGGTTCCATTAGGACCAGGAGGTGAAGACTTCTGGAGGATAAGCACGCTGATCATGGAGGAGGAGTCACAGCACGAGGCAAGTGCAAAAATCTAGGGTAAGAAGGGGAGGCACAGGACAGTCCTCAGAGGAAAGTCCCTGGAGTTCCAGGGCTACAGGAGCCCACGGAGGTAACCGCAGGGAGAGAGGGAATAGGGTGGGAGGTAACCCCGTGTGGGGTGTGGGGTGGCTGCTGGTGATATACTAAATGGCACTCCAAAGCAGCTGGTGTCCCAGGAAGTCTGTGGGACACAAGCACAGGTGTACTTTAACACAATGAGACTGCTATGTGGTATATACACATTTATCCTAAAGAAAAGAAATTAGGAATTTTCTAAGCTCCACCATGGGTTCCTCAGGTCCTTATCTAAAAGTCCTTTCTGCTTGGGACTCAATACTCAGATGTCTGTTTCACAAATCATTTTTTTCTGATATTCAAACCTTCACCCAACCCTGAGATTCTCCTTAAACCTCTCACATTTCACTAATAACTTGTATGTTACCTGAATCCAGAAAATCCTCATGGATTTAACTGATATGGAGGCCAATAACTAATACAGAAACCGAGTACAGAATATATTTCTTGACAATCAAGTGCCAAAGTTATCACATCACCGTGGAACAGAGAAGGAGAGAATATGTGCTATGTTGTGCTGTGTCACAGGGAGTTGTGTTTTCTGGTGCGCGCGTGTGTGTGTGTGTGTGTGTGTTTATGCACATGGGCAAGCATGCATAGGTATTAAGAGTACATACCATCTGGAGATTTAAGTCCTGTAGAAGCTCAGAAAGACTCAATAATAGAACACTGTTTCGACAAAAACTTTTTAGCCTTATTTACAAAAATATATATGCAGAAAAACTTCCTCAACTGAAGAACAATTCGAGTACTTCTATTCAGTCTAACCTTGCTCTCAAGTTCTGGAGAAGACAGAGTACACCCAGGCCTTGGGTGGGGCGGGAGAACTAACCAAACAAAAAAGCACAGTGAGCTCACAAGTGCCAGGAGATACGATGGTTACTCAACAGGTTGGGCCTGGGAAGGAAACCGAGGGCCCTTTGCCACCCCTCACACAGCCCACAAACAAGCTCTCTCTCCCCGTCCTCTCGTTAATTCGAGACCAGGCTTCATGAAGGAAAATGGGCCCCTATTCTCGTAGGGTAGCCTATGAGCCCCAGCACAGCCCCAGCACAGCCCCCCCACCACGCAGGCTGGTTAAGCCAGAACTCCTCAAAAACCAGCACACAGACCCTGGAACAGAAACTCCCACCAACCAGGTTCATTTCCTACAAAGGCAGTTACCAACAAATATTTCTAAATTAGTTTCATTACTACAGAAAGAGAATTGTTTTATAAAGTAAAGCTTTCAAAAGTTAAGCCAGAATATATAAAATTTAATTTATATATAAATAAATGTGAATGTGAACAAGGAAGATAGGAACCCTATGTTAATAAGGGTAACTCATATTTTTTTTCTCCAATGAAAAGACATTGCAAATGCACCTACCAAAAAACAAAAACCAAAAAACAAAACCCAAACCCAAAAAAACCCAAAAGCCAGCATAGGAAGGGGACAGAGAGATCTACTGGTCTCTATGAACATTACACTGTCACCAAATATTTGTGCCAGGCAGCAGTGTGGTGCGGGAATAGGTAGCAAGACAAGTCAAAGCCACTGTGAAAATATTACACCACGACGAAGGAGAGCATTTACATCCCTTGTCGTCTTAGACAGGTATTGCCAGAGACTGAACGGTTTCATGATGGACACCCAAGAACCCATCTTTCGTGATCCCACCAAAGAACAAGAAGCAAATTCAACTCGGAGCCTGTCAGAGCGGTTTGCTGTTCCTGCACACATGTGTTTTTTCTATCCACAACTACTAGGGAGAAGGGGAAAGCAATGAGCAAAACAATTTCAAATCAAGTGCTATTTAGCTAAAATGAAATGCTTCAAAATACTTATCCATCCTATAATGTCCATGGAACAGTGGCATTTTTACCAGAAGCGCGTATCTTCCAAAAAATTCCACAATTTAATCATCGGGGTCCCAAACATTGAATAGAGGATGAATAAATACATGGGGATAAAACATAATGGACACACAAAAGATATTTTTAAAAGGTAAAACACAACTCATCCAGAGTATGACAGAGATGGTTGGGCATTTGAAGAAATCTTCAGGGGGGAAAAACAGCCTCTTACAGAACGCTCTCCCTGGCAAAGACATGATGTCCAAAACTGTAACAAGATGTCACTTTTTAAGAAATTGTGGTTTATATACACAATGGAATACTACGTGGCAATGAGAAAGAATGAAATATGGCCTTTTGTAGCAACGTGGATGGAACTGGAGAGTGTGATGCTAAGTGAAATAAGCCGTACAGAGAAAGACAGATACCATATGGTTTCACTCTTATGTGGATCCTAAGAAACTCAACAGAAACCCATGGGGGAAGGGAAGGAAAAAAAAAAAAAAAAAAAAAAAAAGAGGTTAGAGTGGGAAAGAGCCAAAGCATAAGAGACTGTTAAAAACTGAGAACAAACTGAGGGTTGATGGGGGGTGGGAGGGAGGGGAGGGTGGGTGATGGGTATTGAGGAGGGCACCTTTTGGGATGAGCACTGGGTATTGTATGGAAACCAATTTGACAATAAATTTCATATATTAAAAAAAAAAAAAAAAGATGTCACTTTTTATTTAGCCTCATACCATACAGGTCTGCTGTTCTGCTAAACCCACAAGTTCAAGTTCACACATTTGAAAGACTAGATTATTCAGTGACCCATGGGAAGATCTCAAGATTTATTCCTACCTCAGATACACATTTTCTTGTTTAGGCTTTATTCATGATCATCCAAAGTTATAATGCTTTTTTAATGTTTCTTTTTGAGAGACAGAAAGAAACAGAGTGTAAGTCGGGGAGGGGCAGGGAGAGAAGAGACAGAATCAGAAGCAGGCTCTAGGCTCTGGGCTGCCAGCACAGAGCCCCACGCAAGGCTCGAACTCATGAGCTGTGAGATCATGACCTGAGCCGAAGTCGGATGCTCAACCGACTGAGCCACCCAGGAGCCCCCACCCCCCCTCCCCGATCATTCAAATTAAAAAAAAAAAACAAAAAAAAAAAAAACCTTTAGTAAGACAAAGTTTGCCCAAGAAATTGCACTACACTTGTCACCTACTCAAGGCACAAGCAACAATAGGTTACTGAAAACAAACAGGTTACTGAGAATGAACGCTAAACTCTGAATATTTGCAGGCTCCTCACTCAAAGCAACAGATAAAAAGATCCGGGCAAGAATGCACCTCCCAATAGCAGTGGTGCCTTGGAGAGGGAAGGAAAAGTCCCCCAAACAAGAATTTACCACCACCACTTGCCCCTCCCCAAGAAGCTCTCTTTCTGAAAATCAAAACAGACAAAGTTCAACTTCAAAGGGAGATGTTGTAGCAAGTCCAGAAGGCGGGAAAGTTGGCATATCCATCTCTGTGTGCAAATGAATGACCTCATGAGGCATAGAAACGAGCAAACAATGCAAAACAAACTGTTCCAACTCTGGTACCAGTTACTGACCTTCCAGACCAATGGAACATGCTGTCTCTGGCAGCACAAGCAGAATGTGCATAAGAGAGCAGCTACTCTGCTTGAAAGCAAATACCTTCTACACACATTCACTGAAATCTAATAACAAAAGCAAACACTTCCACCTATGAATCAGCGCCCTCTTTAAGTGGTGTGACAATACACGTATATAAACAAGTCAAATGCTTGGGGGTCTCCCCAAGCCTGCATGTGCACCGTCCCCTGCCCAACACTCACACACCTTAACCATGCTCAATCACCTTTCCAACCCAGTCACCCTCCCCAACTACAAGAGGTTAGGCTTTAATATTCATTGTAACACCACCACCAATACCTACAGCATGAAGGCTTTAAGGCAACTAAAACTTGAGCTCCTAAGGATCATTAATTCATGACATATGGTCTACTTACGAAATGTGCTGGGAATTTTCTGTTGTGGGGGAAATGTTTAACACAATGAAAAACTACAACCAGAGGAAGAAGGGCCTTGAGCTCTGGTCCCAATTCTGTCCAACTACCTGCGTGAAACTCTGGGCAAGGAATGGTCTCTAAACCAGAGACATTTCCTTCTAGGTCTAGATTGTTATTAAATTATTAGGAAATATCAAATCTAGACCAAGGCACAGGGTGCGAAATTACCATTGGGGAGGCACACACGAGACACATTTAGTGAGCTAACTTCAGTGCTGGCCCACAGTACACTTGCTCCCCAATCAAGCTGGACGCAGCAGTGACACAGAAAGAACCTGAGAGGCAGTACAGAAGGAGGCTCCATGGAAAACCCTGAAAACTGTTTACAAACCATGCTGCTTGGCTCACATGTGATTCACGAGCATTCCTTCCAAATGTATCACTGTGGACATGAGTCAGTCAGCTCTTCCTGCTTCTTCTTTCTATCTGCCCCTCCCACAGCACAGGAAACATGGCGCACCTCCCCACCTGCGAAGTGCCCTAAGACCTGATACTTAAGATTTCAGGTCTATTCCACCTGTGAAAAAACATGGACAACCCACAGGGTTCAGTAAACCACACACACGTTTCGCCAAACCATACTGATCCCTAATACGGTACGTATTTCCTATGGTGTTTTATGTTATAATAGTACTGATTGTGACCCGCGGTATAAAATAAGAGATCCACCAAAAACAGATATGTAAACAAGATGTGTATAGACATACATAGTGGAATATTACTCAGCCTTTAAAAAGAATGAAATTCTGGGGCACCTGGATGGTTCAGTTGGTTAAGCATCCCATCCAACTCTTGATTTTGGCTCAGACCATGGTCTCACAGTTCCTGACATGGAGCCCCGCATCAGGCTCTGCACTGATAGCACGGGGCCTGCTTGGGATTCTTTCTCTCTTTCTCAAAATAAATAAGGAAGGAAGGAAGGAAATTCTGACACCTGTTACAACAGGAATGAACAATGACGATAGTATGTTGACTGAAATAAGGCAGACACACAAAGATGAATACCATATGATAGTATGTTGACTGAAATAAGGCAGACACACAAAGATGAATACCATATCATTCCATTTATATGAGGTATCTACAAAAATCAAATTTAGAGAGACAGAAAGTAGAATGGGGGTTGCCAGGGCTGGGGATGAGAGAGAACAGGGAGTTAGTGTTTTGTTTAATGAGTACAGAATTTCCATTTGGGAAGATGAGAAAGTTCTGGAGAGGTATAGTCATGATGTCTGCACAACAACGTGAATGCACTGGGGCACCTGGGTGGCTCAGTCAGTTAAGTGTCCGGCTCCTAGTTTCGGCTCAAGTCACGATCTCATGGTTTGTGAGTTCAAGCTCTGCATCTGGCTCTGCACGGACGGTGTGGAGCCTGCTTGGGATTCTTTCTCCCTCTCTCTCTGCTCCTCCCCCACTCATTCTCTCTCTCTCTCTCTCTCTCTCAAAATAAATAAATAAACATAAAAAGTTTTTTAATGTGAATGTACTAAATGGCATTGAACCATATGCTTAAAAATGGTTAAGATCGTTGTGTGTCAACTATACTCGAAATTAAAAAACCATTTAAAAAATGACAAATTTTATGTTATGTTAGCACAATAAAAAACAAAGCTGAGAGTCAACAGCTGAGAAACTCCCCTAAAAAATGAAAGCCTTCTATACGACATGGTATTAATGAAACTGGAACAACTAGGAAAAATATTTCCAGTAGTGTTCTGTAGCATTCGTGTAAGATAGTAAAAAATACATGTATTAGTCTCTGCCCCGGCTTCCTGACACAGAGTTCCAAAAATCTAGCACTAGGAGAATCTCTCATTCTAGGAGTTGGTCTTTGACCCCACTGAACGGGGCTCTGAAACTAGGGTAAATTCCTAAGTGGTAAGAGCAATGGAGGCATCTTTTGTCCTACTGAGGCAACTCTGGGTGTACTCCTGACGGGGGCTGGTCACCAGAAAGACCAACCCATGATCAGAAACTTGGAATATTCAGCCCCAGCCCTCAGTTCTCAGAAAGTTAATAATTGATCATGCCTCCATGAGCAAGCCTCCATAAAAATTCCCAGCATTCGGGGCTCAAAGAGCTTCTGGGCTGGTGAATACCATACACCGGGGGGCGATGCACCTCGAATCTAGGAGACAGAAGCTCCTGCACTCAGGCGCCTCCTAGACCTTGCCCTATGTATTTCTTCATCTGGGTTTTCATCTGGATCCTCCACCATATCCTTGAATAAACTGGTAACCAAGTGTTTCCCTGAGTTCTGTGAGCCATTCTAATCATAATCAAATCCGAGGGGGAGGAGGTCACGGGAACCTCTAATGTGTGGCCAAGCAGGGCAGAAGTTGGAGGTAACCTGGGAACCAAGTACTTGCAGTTGGTGTCTGAAGCGGGGAGGTGGCCGTCACGTGAGACCACATCCAGGCAGAGAACGTCAGAACTGAGTTAAATTGCAGGACACACAGCTGAGGTCACTGAGAAACGCTTAGTGGGGAAAACCCCCCACACACCTGGTGTCACAAGTGGTGAGCGTGGCAATGGTGTGTCAGAGTAAAGGAGAACCACAGGAGGAGAGACTGGGCAGTTTTGTTTGTCTTTACAGCTAGAATCCTAACGCTGCACTCAACATATACTACTGAGTCTTAGTTTGCTCCAACTATAAAACAGGAACAGGGATGTTTATTAATAAATTAAAGGCACAATGCCCCCAAAAAATGTTTGTTGATGAAAAAGTTGAGAACACTGTGAAAATTTAGTTAAGAATAGGCATTATCAGATCACTAGGAAAAGGGGATGTTATTGGAAAATTTAGAAAAATCTTCCCAAAGTATTCTGGGGTTAATATGTGTCACTGCTATTAAAAAGTAGGAAAAAGAATAAACACCGATTTCAAGCAGGAGCTCTCTTTGATCAAAAAAGTATTTCTTTTTAAAAACTCTTTTTATCTCAAAGACATGCTGACTGATACCACAGTGTCTGCCCCTGCTTTTTTTTTTAAGTTGAGAGCTGAGGACTTTAGCTCTCAAAAAATGGTAGCAGGGGCCGTGTTCTCTTACCCTGATTTCACACCCAGTGTCCTCAAATGCCAAGTCCTTTAAACTCAGATCTATAAAGCTATATTTATGACAACACACATCCACAGAGGCAACTCTGGATAAGCAGGCCCAACGTCTTTTCCACAAATGTAAATGAACATATGCACTTACAATCCACAATTTTCTATTCACATATAACTCCAATGTTAAAGACATTTTTTCCCCAAATAACCATCTTTGGGCGACTAATGTTTTTATGGCTGCGGGCCAGGAGATACAAGGAGTTAAATTAAGTTTTATTAAAGGTATTAGCTTTAACACCAGTAAGAATGGTGGCCCCTTTCCTCAGTTCTTCCCAAATGATCTCAGTCCGAGAGCTGGCACCTATTTCTGTGCTTACACAGGGCGTCACAGGGGTCTCCATCTTTAGGCCCAAGTACATGAAAGTACAAGGCCCTTTTCCAATCAGGCAAGCTCAATAAGCAAAATGGTGCCAACTTCACTTGCAAAAAATGAGCAACTACTTTGTCTACCCTATTTGTTAAACCCAAGCATGGGCCTAGCCTCCCTAACAGATGTAAGCTCCCCAAGGGTAAATATCCTGCATACCGATCTGTGCCCGGGACACTGGGTCTTCCATTAGGAGTTTAATAAACCTAAGTTACTACATTTCCACAAACTCAATCCATTTTTATTTATCTTTCCTCTCCTTGCCAAATCTCTCTAAGTGATATTCTCAAGGTTAGAAATATACAGAAGAGGGGTGCCTGGGTTACTCAGGCGGTTAAGCATCGGACTCTGGATTTCGGCTCAGGTCATAATGTCACAGGTTTGTAGACTCGAGCCCTACGTCAGGCTCCGCGCTTAGGATTCTCTCTCTCCCTTTTTTATCCCTCTCTATCTCAAAATAAATAAGTAAACATGTTTAAAAAAAGAAATATACAGAAGAAAAGCATACAATAAACAAGTTCCTTCCCTATCATGGACACACATTTCCTTCTAAGATGCTGAAATAATACTACCAGCTTATAAATATGACCGGTCTTTACTCGGGGAAGAAAAATCCATCTCAAACATGACAAGAGATGGAATCTTGGCAAACTGTTCACTTTTTGCTCCTTGCTATAAAGTCAATAATAGGATTCTTTATTTAGGATCTATAGTCAGTCCACTATCAGGAAGCAAGTAAGGGCCACTGATAAGGCTAGAAAACAAACCACACCTCAGTCACCAGAACAAAGCGTAGGGAGTTCCTGTTCAGTCAAAGACAAACATGACAATTTTGGAAGAGATTAAGATGAGGGAGAGGCAGAAGAGAAGTAGGCACATCATGCCTGACTAATCATTGATAACTAACACTGACACAATCAAACGTCAACTCACAGAAGGCAGTGATTTGATTCACCTGCAATTTACCAACCATCCGAAATCCCTCTTCCAATCACTCTTTCCACAAAATAGACCATGTTTTTGTTCAAACGTGCGCTAAAAAGGACAGCCCTGTTCACAAATCTTAAGACTTCACCAAAATTATAACAAAGCAAAAAAACAAAACAACAACAAACCCCACATTCACTTTATATTAATTTCTACAGACATCTCGGAAAAACCCTGGAATCAGACACCAGGAAAGGACACCCACTCGTTAAGTTATGCATTAAGCTCAAGTCAGTAAATTGATTTTCTAAGAGAAAAGATATTTCCTTAATGGTTTATGAAACAGTTACCAAAGTGACACACCATTTTTGAAAATTAATTTATTAGAACGTAAGCTTCTAAGAACGTAAGCAAAAGTAGGTTTTGCTATTTAAGCATCACTTCTCAACATCCACAGCAACTGACGTTAAGTCTCTAAACACAGGAAGGCACAGTTACTGAATAAATGGACTCCAATCTGTTGGAAACAGCAATGCTTAAAGAAACTGTATTTTAATATTCAGAAGCCAGTTATCTGTTTTCCCTATTACAGTGCAGATTCCTTCTGAAGCCTTCTACTGCAAAGTAACCAAAATCTTACCAGATTAAGAATACACCAGATAAAACCCATGAAAGATTCACCTCCAAACCCTACTCATGACTTACAAGTTCCTACCTCCCTGCCCAGCTGGCAAACGACCCTAAAATTGCTTCCCTGAGCTTATCAGCCGAACAAATGGAAACTCTAAGCGAACACAGAACTTTCCGTCAGTAGCATCACCCAAGGAAAAACACACAGAGGCATCAGAATCTCAAAACCAGGTTGACTACTCAATACCTGGGATGAGACACGGGTAAAATCGTTTTGTCATTCCCCAGTTCTTCTTTCCAAAGAGATGGGGTACCTCAAAATAAATCATGTGTGCAACCAAATACATGGAATTTAAAAGTCAAGGCCACACTACAGAAGAAACAGCTAAAGTGTGAGCAATGAGCAACAGTGTAAACAGCATCCCCTGCTCATTTACCCACAAATAAAAGCCCACGGAACACATGGCTATTTTCAATTTAAAAAAATGCAAACTGTTAAAGGCCAAAGCCATAGGATTATGCTTGGCCTTTAATTCACTGGCCTTTCATTCATTTTAATTTACCAAAAGGAAATGCTAATGTGATCCTCATACTTGGCCTCCCAAGACCCTGACTTCATACCAAAATGGAACTCAAAATAATGCATTCTGCAGAATTTTCTTCCCAAATATTTCCTTCCTTACTGAGAAGACAAACGATTTAGTTATACTCGAGGACTAAAACCTAAGGAACTCTTATCCCGTGTTGCTTGGGCAGTAGAGAAGGCTTAGGCATCGCATCCAGTGGGAGAACACCTGGGGTTACAGCAAACCAAACAAAGCAGAGTCCTGGTTGCTGGAAACACCTGTTTCATGCACTTCATCTTTTACTGGGGGTACAAGGGGAGGGGAAAGACAGGCAAGAAGCAAAGGAGCTTATAAGGTATCCGCAGTGAGTCTGGTCAAGTGTTAGGAAAACGAATAAAGCAGGGTAAGAGGGTGCAGGTCAGGGGGCCGATTTTATAAGGGGTGATGGAGAGGCCTCTCAATATCTGGGATGAGCTTTCCAGAGAGAGGATCTGGAGATCCCCACACACCCTGGGCAAGCGTGTGCTTGGCCTGTTTAGGAAAAACAGAAAAGAGGCCAATGTGGCTGGAGCAAAGGGAGGAGGAAAGTGGTTGGAAACTAGGTCAGGGAGGTGGCAGGAGCCAGACCAGCTTCTGATGCACTCCAACACTTGGAGAAATGGGTGATTCAGGAATCAGAGTTCTACACCACCAAACGCGGTGGAAATCAACTGCTTACAGCGACCCCCCCTGCCCCAGCATTATAAAGCCCCTGGGAGGTTCCAGGGACCATCTCACTTCAGCTGCACCTGCGGGTGTCCACGCCCATAATAGCTGTGGAACCAATGCCCAGTTCCTGTAAGAAGACACACAGTAGGGCGCTCAGGATTAATGCTGGAGATTGTGCAGGCGGCTCGCCCAGGTGGGCAGTTTCAGATTTGGCATACTGACCACACACTGCTCGTGACAACCACTGAAACTCCAGGTTATGATGCATTAGAATAAAATCCTGTCTTCAGTCGCAGAGTACATCATCATCATCCCACTTGCCACAGGTTACCAAAGAGATCGGCTTTCCTGGGGCACTGCTGATCTCAAATACTCTTTGCCGTCGTCCCCAGAAACGTATGCCTCGTTCTCAATTTACCCTGGACATCATTAGTGAATAGACAGTGGCCATCCCTCTAGGAGACAGGTAACAGTTCTTCTAAAAACAAAACCAGAATGGTGAGGCGGGCGTCATTAATAACATACCCACGTTTTTCAACCTTTGCCTGAGTGCTGGCTGTAGGCAGGCACACTATTAATGTGCTCGTTGTTATTTCTGTAAAACTCGCTCAAGTGTACACTATTATCCCCATTTACTGACAGAGCTGTAACCTGAAGACCCGGAAGGTGGGCCCAAGCACTCTGATCCCAGAGGATGCCAAATCATACTGCTTCTCTTTAAAGAACTGGACAGTGAAAAATTAAACATTTGACAAAAGTTACCCAGGGAGAGAGGGGAAGACATAGCCTTCCCCATTTGGCTAAAAAGACAACCTGTGTCTTAAGATCCAGAGTCAGGACTCTTTAGGGAGATATATGTAACCCAGAGCTAAGCATACAGGAGAAAGAATCTGCTCATTAATGACAAGTGACATGACATGCAGAAAACCACAGTACGGACCACAGGACTCCAAAAACAGGATGTAAGCTCACCTTTCTGGGCAGACAGCCACCCACCCACCGGCTGCCCTCCTTTTACGTTTCAGTATTCTTTCATCCGGGGAAGATCGCGAGCTGGCTGTGTGTAGCTCTCCGTTTGTTTTACAAGGGGCCACGGAAGTTGTGGCCTGACACGCCACCCCACCCCAAGTCACAGGGTGAGGGGGGTTGGAGGAAGTAGAAGAGGCTCGGCCAGCCTGCCAACCTGCGTGCTGAGTTGCCAACACCAGCCGCCAGGAAGAAAGGGGAAACGTTCGTGAAGGAAGTGAAGCAACAGAAGCAAAGGGCAGGCAAACCCACAACCGTACATTGTCCACTCACCAGGAGGGCCCTCTGTGTTCCAACGTGGATGGGACAGTCCTCAGGGTATCACTGGGCCCGGGGACACAGCACAACGTACAAGATAGTCCTTTCCCCCAAAAGGATCTGCTGTAAGGGGTGGTGGTGGTGATGGTGGTGGGCGGGGGGAGGGATGTTTCTAGGCTAGTTCTTAGGAGGGAGGGTTTCAGCTCAGGAAATGTGCGACTAAAATGATATACAACAGGATGTAAATGGAGGCCTTTTAAAAGGAACTTCTTGCTCTGCACTGGCAGTGCAGAGCCTGCTTGAGATTCTCTGTCTCCCTCTCTCTCTGCCTCTCCCCTGCTCACTATCTCTCTCTCTCAAAATAAATCAATATTAAAGAAAATAATAAATGAACTCCTAGCACTCTGAGTCTGAAACAGGGGCCGAGCACTCCTCGTGTGTTTTATAGTGTGAACGGCATGACTGAAGCCAGCCCAGCCCCATCCACACGCCTGAACCCCGTGGGCCCTTCAGTGTTTGACTCGCAACAGCAGAATTTAAGCAGCAGCACTCTGGAGGCCGAGATTAGGATGAGAGGGGCCCCAAACTCAGAGTTTCCAATCAGGCACGGAAACATGCAATCCGTGAGCAGGGACCTCACAGAAATCCAAAGGAGGAAAAGCACCTGCCAGTAGGGACAACGTGCGGGAGAGCTCTGCCTTCTCACCCTGGGGCGCCCCAGTGCGCGGAACCTTTCACTCCGTTCCATCATAAACGAAGCAGTCTCAAACAGGACGACGTGCTGTGTGATGCCGGCACCCACATCAAATGGTGGCTTCTGGAACTTCAAGAAGGAACAGCAACTCTTTTGGGGAATGGAGCTCTTAGCAGAAGGGACAGAGAACCCGTGCCAAGGGGAACAAGAGACACACACAGGTACGTTATCAACAGTACCCAGATGGCACTGAGTCCTGTTCCCCCCTGCCATTGCTGCACACCCCAACTGCCAGGCAGCCGAGACTTCCTAAGACCCTTCTAATCAGGCTGAGAAGTAAAAGGAGGCCAAGCGTCCTTGCCTCTCTCACTTCTTTCTGCCTCTCACTAGTCCCAGGCATTAGGTGGAGCTGAGGCACTGCAGGACCCCAGGGAAAGCACAGCCCCCCAAGGAGGTCCAGGCAAAGAGGTGCGATGATGGTGCCACTAGGTGTGACCGGATTACAGGGAACAGCTCGTGGACTGCTGCCAAAACGGTCACTGAAAAAAACATAAACCCAGAGAGAAAAGAACGCTGAAAACCGTAATGCAGGATGTTCTTTGCAATCCAAATAATAAGCAGACAAAGAGATGGGAGCCAAGCTCCTCCCATGAGGCAGGAAGCCGTGGGCTTACCAGAGAACCTCATGTCAGTCAACCCTTTAATGGGGACCTTTGCTCAAACACACAACAAACACTTACCTGCAGCCATGGACATGTACCTAGGAAGCTAAATTATTTGTCAGTGATACCAGGTCACTTTGGAGTCCGGAGGAAGGCTCTACTAATAATTATACACGACACAAAAGACACAAACCAAGCTTATCCCAGACAAAACAGAAGGTACCTCATCCCTGTGTATGAACCCAGTGGGCTGCTCTCTCCTGCCATTAATCACTAACCCTGGACCCCTCACCCAGCAGTCAGTCCCTGCGCTTACAGGAGCCCATGACCCACAAACGAACCAGGCAAGGACCTCCACTGGGCATCACTGCCAACTCCAGGTTACTGGTGACCTACTGACCGGATTTTCTCCTCTGCCGGCTGACGTTCCCAGCCCACTCACCACGTCCTCCTTACTTCCACTTTGCAGGCTGCACCACTGAAATCGTACCTTCTCTGCAGAACACATTCTGGTTTCTAAGAACTTTGCCTGTCCACAGATTCTAAACCTCTGTTCAGCTTGGCCATTGCTCTAGGCTGAATGTTTATATCTCCCCAAAATTCCTATGTTGAAGCCCTAAAGTCCACTGTGATGGTATCTGGAGGTGGGGCCTCTGGGAGGCGTTTAGATCACGAGAGTGAAGCCCTTGTGAATGGGATTAGTGCCTTTATAAGAAGAGACGAGAAATGACCTCTCTCACCGCCATGTGACGGCCATCCGTCTTGCATATGTGCAAACCAGGAAGAGGGCCCTCACCAGACACCATATGTCTCAGCACCTCGATCTTGGACTTCCCACCTCCGGAACTGTGAGAAATACATGTCCACTGTTTATGCCACCCAGTCTATGGTATTTGTTGTAGCCCGAGCTGACTAACACAGCCATATCCACACCTTCAGGTCCAGTGTTCTCTCTTCCACTCTCCAGTTAGGGCCCAGAGTCCAGCCTTGGCCCTTCACCCCCAACTTCCTAAGCCATCTCTCTGTTCTACCAGCACTTATAAAACTGGCTCAGCACTTCAGGTACAGAAGGCCCAGGATGATGGTACAGGTGAAGTGGGCACTCGCCCCAAACCTTGGACAAACTCTAGTGGAGTCCGATGGGACTGAATATTTTGTTCCACTGCGTGAGTGAAAACAATCACGTATAAGGTCATATCCAGACACCAGCTTGGGGGGAGCACACAAAGGAAGAACACTACCATTTGTTAATACCTACACGCAGGCATGGTGCCAGGGGCTTTACCTGCATTCCCTGCCTAATAGTCACATTGTAGAGATGAGAAAACTGGAGTTCACAGAGGTCAAGGAACTTACTACACTACACCAGCCCTACCTAAAATAAGCCTCATGTTCTTTCTAGTATGCAAGTGTTTGAATAAATGATAACCAACACTTTTAAAAATTTTTTATAATGTTTACTATTTTTGAGAGAGACAGAGTCTGAACAGGGGAGGGGCAGAGACAGAAGGAGACAGAGAATCTGAAGCAGGCTCCAGGCTCTGAGTTGTCAGCACAAAGCCCTACATGGGGCTCAAACTCACGAGCTATGAGATCATGACTTGAGCCAAAGTCAGATGCCTAACAGACTGAGCCACCCAGGTGCCCCAATGATAACCAACACTTTACAAAGCCTTGCAGGGAGGTAATGTGAACAGCATCTTTCCACAATCATGGAAAGAACTCATAAACTTGTTCCTAGAGAACTACATTCTCATATATTTACTTACAAAGATACATTCTTACATATTTATTCATTTAGAAAAAAAATCATTAATTTATTCACTCCTAGGAAGTTGTTGCACTCAAAGTCAAAATGTGAACTGCCAAGAGTCCACAATAGTTGTCATACATTCAAACGAACTCCTAGGCTTTTGTTGGGGTTACAAATAACTAGTCTGATATCTCTAAGATTTTATATTAGTATGAACAAGCACTAAGAACAAACACATCAATAAAAAAGACAGTTTCTTAGGATGACAGAATTGTGAGTTGGTTTTTTTCCCTCTAACATTCTTTTTCTGCAATAAAATCGTCACCCTCACCCCAGCAACTAGGAAATTTTGATTTTGGTTTATATTCTTCTGTGGTGGCAACTGCCAGCACAGGCAGTAGGTAGGGTGAGGCAAGGCGAGGGAGAGCGAAGGAAGCCATACTGAATTGGGGATCAAGGGAAGAGAGTTCTAGTCCTTCACAGGCACTAAGGAGCTGTGAGACGCTAGTCTACTCAGCACCAGTGAGCTTCAGCTGCCCCGTGAGAGCTCCATGTTCTGTGAGGCCTCATCCCCCAGTCAATCCTGTGACTACTGGAAACACTTTAGCAGGGGCTGGTGACTAGAGCCACACACTTCCGAGAAAATGGTGGCTGTGTATTTAAAGAGGATTATCAAGGGAAACATCTATGAGTAAAAACTCATTTGTCTCCATTTAAAGAGTCGTGTTTATCTACATGAGGTTCGTAGAGGGAATATCTAACGTTTTACAATTATTCTGAAGAGGCTATAAATAGGCAGGATGTGAAGTTAGTCAGCTATGCACTAGGGCTCACCAAGAAGCACATGTATGCAACATGTTCCGGACTATTTGTAAGCTGTTTTGTTTCTGGCACAAATGGAGAAAGAAGGAAAAAAAAAAAGTCTTGGTAGATCCAATCATTACAGATTTCAGCTGTACAAATCAAACAGGAAGCTCATGAAGAATGCAATTTAGAAGCATTTAAATCAAACAAAACAAAAAAATCCCTATTCTGGGCATATATATGGACAGCTGCAAAGCCAACTGTGTTTTTGTTTTACTGCAAATTGTTTAAAGTCACCAACAGAGCAGAGTACAAGAGACATCCAAGGGGACATGTCCCCGGTCATTAGCAGTGTCTCTGCATTCCCCCTCCCTGCGTATTCAGTTAACACAGACCAACTGGTCTAATGAACACCCCTGTGGCACCCACACCAGGCTCTTCGGGAACAGTGTGGACAGAGAAAAAGGTGAATCTTTCATTCATTAGAAGCAAGAGGCTAATAATGCTCAGAAAACCTAACACGGAAGAGGAGGAGCAGGAGAGGGCGAGCCTCTCAGCCCAGAAACTGCTGCTTCCCAGACCCCACCACCAGCCAGTGCCTCGGAGATGTTTTCAAGCAGTTAAAGGATGAGGGGCAATCTGTTGTGAGTAATGATCAAAGGAATTATGTCTTTAAGGCTGTGGGTTGGCACAGGGCATTTATCAAAAGAAAAAAGCCACCCATTCAAACCTACCTAGGTATCTCTTAAGTCCTAAACAATCTATCACCTAAGAGCTCACCATGCTAAGAAGCCAAGCAGAACTACTTGCTAAATAAACATATTAATTACTTAAATACTTATTACGGCAAGTGCATCACTTTCCATTGGCCACATTTGCAATAAATTAGAGCTTATAGATTTTTAATGTAAATTTTTAGAGTATGTGGAAGGCTCTAGAATGGTAATGTTTATGGGCCATAAGGAATAAGGCATCCCTTTAGTAAAGAATAATGATTTAAAAAATAATCATAAACAGGAAGGAAGGAAGGAAGGAAGGAAGGAAGGAAGGAAGGAAGGAAGGAAGGAGGAAAAGAAAGAAGGGGTGAAGAAAGGCGGTGCCACAGGTAGCTAGTACACATTCTCTGGAGCAAGCATATAAGAGTTTCATGTGATCTTGGATTAGTTACTCAAGGTCTCTAGATCCCAGTGTCCTCCTCAGTAAAATAGAGTCATGTGATGAGGATCAAAAGAGTGACACACATAAAGCATTTAGCATGTGCACAAGAAACACTGAGTATTAGTGACTGTCATTCTGGACTGAGCTCAGTTCCGTCTCCACCCATAATGAGCTGTGTGGTCTGAGGCAAGCTAGTTTTCATGGCTGAGTATCAGATTATTCACTAACAAAGGAGGAGTCTGGGTTAGATGATCTCTTGATCTCCATGGCTTCTCCAAGCTCAAACCCTTTCTGACAACGTGATGTGGTTAACAACTTCAAACTCTTTTGGGCTTCTGGTACCCACACCTTTCTTTTAGGATTTATCGTTCACAGCCATGACTTGATTGATACCAAGTGTGTGGTCATAAACACAACTGCACAGTGTGAGACTGTGCCTTATGGGAACCCCAGAACCTGCTTCGTGACGATCCCTCTCACAAGTGGTTTCCAGGAACACACAGTGGCAAAAAAGGAATACGTGGCAAAAGAATCTATGTGTTGCCCTTCCAGTGGCTTTCAAATGAGGCTGTCCCCAAATCAGAATGCTGGTATAGTGTGTCTGCTGTGTCCTGGAGCGATGGAGCATATGTAAATTAAATTCATTTGCCATGACCCTCCTTTCAAAGGAGCTCTCAATTACTTCCTGTTGGAAACACTGCAAGAATCTATCCCTTCTCAGCCTAACAATGAAGTCAAAAAGTTGCCACTAAATCTACTTCTCTTAAATCAGGGTGGAAGAGAAACTAAACTAATTCAGATTTATCATTCTCCTCCCGCTGTTTTAAACTCATCAATGACTTACCTTTTCTAAGGAAAGATGGGGCTTCAATGTCCTTACACGTCAGGAGATTTAAAGTGACTGTTCAGAAGCACAGTCTGCCACGGTGTGAACCATCACATGGAATTCGATCACAAACCCACGTTATAAGCTCCTAATTTAGGCGGCGGCCAGGCACCCAAGTTATGTAAGCAACAGGACAGGATTTAATGCTGCTGCTAACTAAGCAAAACTTACAAAAAAATTAACCTGACGCAGTAGCATTCATAAAAGATTGTGCAAAAGGCAATTCGCTCTAATGATAAGAAGTATTCACGCACAATACCTGGATGAAGCCAGACCAATTTTGCTTCTCTATTAATCCTCTAGACGTCCCTAAGCTGCATCAACATGGCTGGCTTTCCCTGATCCCTGGCCAGTGTAAATTCCATATCCCTCTCACTAACCATGTTCATGAAGAAAGAAGAATCAACAAACTCTCATGAAATACGTGATTTGGGTAAGAGTCCTCAACAGGGACTAACAGACATTAGGGGAAAGGATGAAGTGGAAATTCACAGTGGAAGGATCAAGTATTCACCCCGTGAACGCAGTGACCCGCCACGGTATCACCGAAAGGGAGACACCCATTTTCCTGAGATGGTGCAATGTGAAATACACAACCCCACCAACAAACTGATCCTACCCAAATAACTGGACATGAATCGAATCCAGCTCGAGGGCTAATTTCCGGTGTACAGACCTACAGAGGCGAGTGGAACAGGTTTAACGTTCCAAGTCCAGAATGTGGGCCACTCTCCAAGACAACTGACCTGATTCTTCAACAAATCAATAGCTTAGGGAGAGAAGGGTGGGGCAGAAGAGCTCTCCAGAGTTAAAAAGCTTCAGGATGCTCACAATCAAATGCAAGTGTGGGCTCTGTTCTGAACCCAGTTTGAAGAAACCTCCTGTAGAAGACATTTTTAAGTTAACAGGTGGACAGCTACCCTAGGGAGTTGGGAATTCTACAGGTCCCTGGGCTTCCACCACCCTTTGCCGTCTGATGCTTCTGGAACTGCACATTCAGGCGCCCCGCGATGAAAGGGCGCATCGGCAGAAAGTAGGGTACGGATGGCTGGGCCCCACCAGGTCCTGTACAGGAAGAGGAAACTCTCAGGTAGGAAGACTCACAAGATTCACAGTTGGTAGAACAAGAGGCAGTTCCTGGGGTTACCCAAAGAAGAAGTTTGCAGGTTCCTCTAGTTAACAATTTTTGCCAATAGGTTTCCCACAGCCCCCAGCTTCATCTGAAACCCATTCATGTGAAAAGCATAAAGTCACTGCTCTGAGCAGGAAAATCTGCATTCGAAGCAAGTTACCTGTGTACTGGGAGAAAATATAGGACCAACACCGAAGTGGCAACCTCCCTGTTGCAGTCTTGAGCGGTCCTCTACCTACCGCCTTGACTCCCTGGAGAGTTCTGTTGAGTTTCTTTTGGCTTCTCGCCTTTGTTTCAATATATCTGATGGAAAGGCACCTGGGTGGCTCAGTCCAATTCTTGGTTTCTGCTCAGGTCACCATCTCACAGGTTCGTGAGACCAAGCCCCAAGTTAGTCTCCACGCTCACAGCACAGAGCCTGCTTGGGAATCTCTCTCCCCCTCCCTCGCTCTCTGCCCCTCCCCCACTTGCTCACTCTCTCTCAAAATAAATAAACTTTATAAATCAATCAATCAATCAATAAATCAATCAATCTATTGGAGGTATAACTTACATAATGTAAAGGGCACACAGCTCCATCAATTTTTACTCCCTGAAATTTTAATTTTATTTGATTGGCCTTTCCGATATAACATCCCCTCTCCTCGAGGCTAGTAGGGCCAGTCAGAAGCAAGCCTGGAAGGGAAGAACAAACAGGTCAGGACCTGTTTACAACTCCCAAGCCCCGCACGCTGGTGGCCTCCACAGCGGACACATGCTGTCCGGCCAAACAGTGAGCGCGAGCTGACGGTGATGGCCACTGAAGATGCGGCTTCTTTACTGCCACCTATGAGTCTCTACCTCTGTCCCCAAACCCCACTTTCCCAAAGCTTCCAGCTCAAGGCACAGGGCTTTTCATCTGCGGCTCCGCAGAACCACTCCCAATGGGTGCAGAACACTGGCCGTCCCCTTTTGCCAGTTCCAAACACCTGCCATTTCACCACTTAATCTTCTTTTAAAACACAGCAGACGCCCCTGTGGTTCTAACCCTATGGAGACTTTTAAAGATCAGAGGGAAATCTTTTCAGATCCAAATGTAGTATCATTGTTTCACTCTTTAAAACCATGTGTTCTAAAATAAAGAGCAGCTTTTATGTTTGCTATTCTGAACTTAGTAAACAGGGACCATAATTAAAAATCCCTAAAAAATGAAAGGTACTACGCTTTCCTGCAGTTAGTTTAACGATGCCGTGATCCCATTTTAGAAAGTGAGGAAGCTATGGGGCCAGTAAAAAGTGTCTCCCCAGAAACGAAGGGCAGAATCCTGGTGTAAAGTTAGTCCTTATGCCAAAGAGGTTATCACTCATGATGGCTAAAATTATATAACCAGCTCCTACCAAGCTCCTTGACAATCTAGGGGGAAAAAAAAAAAAAAAAAGATAAACAGAAAAACACATAGGAGGTGTTTAAAACATTTTGAAAATTTTCAGAATATTAGGGATACACAAAGAATTCTTCAATAGGGAATATGAAATCCTCCAATACTAATTATATGTGAACAGGGAAAAATACTGTTTAAATACAGATTTTGTTACAAAGAGGGGAAAATGTATTAATGTATAATATAATTATATAAACATCTTGAAAAATGCATGATGCCTAAATTACATCCATTAATAAGGCAGTAGCCTGGGGACAGTTTGTACAAAAATGGCATTTCTGGTAAACATAATATTTAAAATACTACTCAAATACACAAGCTCTAATGACATAATTATGTGTTTTTAATTTGGTGCCATCCTTACGTTATGCCTAGAAGAAAGCAACTTCACAAATGAATCACTTTTAGATGCTATAGTTTCCATACGGCAATGCCAAAATAAAAATGCAGAGCAGATATTCTCCTTAAAGCTATAGATTTACCTGGCAAGTGCATTACCCCCACTGGGATCCCAAACCCCTTCTGAGCCTAGAAAGTCAAAAGTGTTACAACAGAGCCCAGGGAAAACAGACGCGGTTCTGCCGACAGAAGCCCCGAGTTTGATCATCGTAACCTTGGGCAAGCTTTTTAATCTCTCTGTGCTTTAGTGTCTCATATGTCAAACACGAATAATGCTACCTGCCTCACAGAATCACTTAGAAGATCACAGAAGACCATGAACACCACCACGCCCAGCGTAACAGTAAATGCTCAGTAAATGCCAGCTATTACTATTTGCATCATTTTCTCAAGGCCCATCTCTGTGGAAATCATTCTCATCAGCAAAAAGCACCTCTTTCTGACAAAGGCAAAAAATATTCCTCAAAAGCAGATGCGTTGTGCAACAGCGGGTGAGCTGCAAACACATTCTGTTAAAATATACAAAGCAGGACACAACGGGCTGCATATTGTGTGATTTCTTATGTGTGGATGAAATTTCTACAAAAGCGAAATTTTAGAGACAGAAGAAAGATGAGTGGCTGCCGAAGACTGGGGATGGGAACAGGAATGGACTGCAGAATCCATTTTTTAAAAAAAATTTTTTTAATGCTTATTTATTTTTGAGAGAGAGAGAGAGAGACAGACAGACAGACAGACAGACAGAGCATGAGCAGGGGAGGGGCAGAGAGAGAGAAGGAGACACAGAATCTGAAGCAGGCTCCAGGCTCTGAGCTGCCAGCACAGAGCCCAGTGTGGGGCTTGAACTCATGGGCTGCGAGATCACGACCAGAGCCGAAGCTGGACGCCTAAATGACTGAGCCACCCAGCTGCCCTTGGACTGCAGAATCTAAAACGGGTCTGGGGTGATAGTTGTTCAAGCACATAAACTACACACTATAAAACTGCACACTGACAATGGGTGAATTGTGTGAATGTAAATTATATCTCAATAAAGCTACACTACCATAAAATAAAAGAGGTGTGTTTCCAAAAAGTTTGCACAGGCATTTCATACCACTCTGTGATAACAGCAAATTCAGGTATTTTACAGAACATAGCAAAAACAGTTCAGAATGCAAGCCTGGCAGGATCAGACTTGGATCCCAATCTTGACCCAGCTTCCTTCCGGGGCAAACTTTTCACTTCTCTAAGCCTCAGTTTCCACATCTGTGAAATGGGAATCTAAAAGGATTACTTTCAGAGGCTGCTGTGAGCATTGCATCATCCTCCCTTCCCCTCTGCCCCCACCCCCAGGGTTTTGCATATCAATAAATGGAGTCACCCTTTGTGCAGTTGCTGATGCTAAAAGTGTGGATGTTACTGAAGATTCCTTTCCCTCTTGAATATTAGCTCCAATCCATTAGTGAGTCTTGATGATTCCATCTTTTTTTTTTTAAGTAGGCTTCACGCCCAGTGCAGGGACCAACTCCCTGAGTTGCAGAACCCACCAGCTATAGAGCATGCAAACTTGACCTCACCCACAAGACAGCTCTAAGAGGTAGTCAAGTGTGACTGCCTCCATTTTACAGATGAAAAGCAAATAAATGACCTGCTCAGAAACTGTACTATTTAGTGGGGAGCTTGCGCTTAGGATTCTGAAATTTTTTTTAATTTTTAAAAATTTATTCACTTTGAGAGAGATAAAGAGAGGGAACAGGGGAGGAGGGACAGAGAGGGAGGGAGGGAGGGAGAATCCCAAGCAGGCTCTGCACTGTCAGTGTGGAGTCCAATGTGGGGCTGGAACTCATGAACCCATGAGATCATGACCTGAGCAGAAATCAAGACTCCGGCCACTTAACCAGAGCCATCCAGGCACCCCTAGGATTCTGAACATTTTAAAAATCTAGGTCTCCCTCTCTCTCCAACACACTACACTATTCTGTGTGTCCATGAAAAAAAAAAGGAAGAAAAATAAGAAATCTGACCACAGCATTAGCTATTTTAAATGAAATTAAGTTATAAGGAAAAAGAATATTATAAAGAATGTCTTTCTACATAGACATATCCACCATGACATTCTTAACTTCCTCCAGGACATGGGAATTTTAATTCATCCACATTTGACATTCATAAACAACTTCTGATTATTTACACTGCAGGAGTTTATAACACGACTCACTGTACAGTTTCATAGGCTCATCAGCATACAGCAGGCCCAGGTGCCTGAATAAAATGTTAAGTTTTAACCTTAACTCTCATGGAGTGTGCTCTCCGTTTCTTATGTGAATAATGACTCAGAAAGGTTTATACCAGAGTCACAGCCCTCTCTCCTATACACTTCATTATGACAAACCTTGTGTCCAAAAATAGAATAGAACGTGTCATTTCTAATATCAGAGCCAGGTTATCTTTACCAGGAGCCAGGTGAGGACAGGTGAGGAGAAAAGGGAGAAGGAAGTCCCTCCCCCTTCCCTACAGGTCCCTCATCTTGGCACCACTGTGGGGGGGAGGGCAGAAGGGGGGGGGAGACCCGCATCTTGGCACCATGGCCACGGAGTTACTAAAAATCAGAATTATAAGACTGCAGGCAATGGCACAACAGCCTCCAGTCACGTCTCGGGAACCATGACCCTCTGGGGCTTCATGACCTTGCATTTGCCCCTGCCGTGCCGGGAGGTACGTCTTACTAAGTTCATGTCACACATTGAGAATACCAGAGCTCCTAAGGGTTCTGTAACTTGCTGTAGGTCACAAAGCTGGGGCCTGGATTCTAACTCGGACATGTCTGGCTTTAAAGCTCCAAACCTCTCCCCTACCCCACATTAAGAAATGCACCCCACTCCCCAGTCCCACCCTCCAGCCCAGGGCCGGGAGTGAGTAGGGTGGTCCCCGCAGAAACTTCGGTGCAACACAAGCTGGCAACACAAGCTGGCACTGACAACAGCAAAGATCATCGAGAACCCTCCAAATCACATGTACCTACAACCAAACAGGAAGCAGACAGCTGGTCTCTAACCCGCATTTTCTCATTCTTGTTTTCTGAGGAGACATCACAACACGTCTTCAACCCAGAAAGTTGCCTAGGCTGAGCATCCCCCCTATTTAAGACCTCTGGTTCTAACGACGGAGTTTATGATTCAGTAGCACAAGCAGGAAAAGCACTGTGGGCAGCCCAGAGGCCCCTGCTGTTTCACGGACTCTACAGGAGGGTTTTCTTCACACTGAAGAAGCCCAAGACTTTGCTACATTACTGTCACCAAACCATGCCTCCCTCCTCTTCCCCACCTACACATCACCACAGAGCATAGGCGATGGCTACTGCTTTCCAAGTGCTCTGCGCCCACTGCTTCCCCCTAAATGAAATCTTTAGAACAGCTAAGGTGTTCACCTAGTTTTATTTTATTTTTAATATTTTTAAATTTATTTTGAGAGAGTACACATGCGCACACGGGTGAGGGAGGGGCAGAGAGAGACTATCTCTCCAGGCTCCACACTGTCAGCACGGACAGGGCTTGAACCCATGAACCGTGAGATCATGACCCAAGCCGAGGCGAGATCAAGAGTCCAACTCTTAACTGACTGAGCCACCCAGGCGCCCCATGCGTTCACCTAGTTTTAAAGCAACATTCCTTTCTCTGAACCTCTCCCCTCCATTTTCCCCCCCAGAGCTCACCAGAGTTTGGAAAACATTCTTAAGTCTTCCCACAAGTTCCCCACAAACCCCATCTTATCTTCTCATCTGGAACAGAACTTCTGGTCACCACAGTCATAGTCAGTACCCCTCCCCCCTCCCCGCATGACACTAGCCCTCAGCTCCTGGGAATCCCTCAGGTCAGGACCCCATGTCCCCAAACTGGTTTCTTGAGGTTCACCTCCAACAAGAACATGGGGACAACACCATCCTTTCCCCGTTTCTCCTGGATCAGGGCCACAAAGCGCCCCGACCCCTCAGCCACACTCCAGACAACAATGAAAGGTCCTCCTCCTGGGTTCAGCCCCCACCCCTACCACCCTGCTCTTAAACTGCTCAGCCCTCAGCACAGCACCCTCACTTCCCTCCCATGCCTCTCCCCAGCCTTCGCCTTGAGTTAGCAACACGACCCCTCAGCCTTGGCCGGGATTTAGTCTTTTTTTCGGAGACACCTTAACTCACCAAGAGCTACTTTCCCCTCACAGCCCTTAACATGACTGTCATTAAACCATGTCTGTGTAATGTTGTGCAATTCTTTAAACAGCATCCTCACCCGTCGCGCCATGAGGACAGGGACCGCATCCGCTGTCAACTACAATACACCCAGTGCGAGGCCAGAGCTGGCACAGAAGAGGCTCTAAGTAAATGTCTGTTACATGAAGGAGTGAATGAAAAGCAAAGCTTCCCCCACCAGCCTTAGAAACAGCCCCTCGCAGATTTGCCAAGGCTAAATGGCAACCTACACCAGCTTGCCAAATTATTTCTTTTACTAATGGGAAATGAAATCAGAAAGCTTCAACTCCTTTTCAGCCGAGTGTCCTAAGTATTGAGCATAAGGAAAAGTTCAGATGGATAAGGCCCGGCACTTTCTGCACCAGAAAGGAAAAGGGGAGAAAAATGATTTGCTTTCACAAAGGAAAAGCAAAAATAGGCCAAGATAAGACAAGGAAATTATACAAGAAAATGAAGCCTCATCGGGTCATTTGAGAACCACGTGGCCTTGGGCTGTGGTTCACACAGACTTCTCACTGGCACCGAAGCTTTCTCAACACAGATGCCCAAAGTGAGATGCGAAATAGGCCAGTGTCCGCAACTACTTTCTCTAGACTTCAAGAGGGGTGGCCACCCCCCAACATATCTGGGGACTTCCACAAATGCCTGAAATCTAGATCTTACTGAACCAAATTTCCTGATCCATTTTTAACAACATTCTGCACAGAGAATCCTGGAAGGAGGAAGGTGCAGACCGGACGTTAACAAGAACACTAAGCCACAACAGGACTCTACTGTAGACGTTCTTTTCAGAGAAAAGTCTTCTACCCTGAAACCACTCCCACAGAAAACCAGTATAAATCTTTTCACTTGTGACATTTTAAACAATTAAGAAATCAAAGAAATGAATGAATAAGAGCACCCATCCTACCACAGTTCAGGAACAGGATTTCCCATAGCACTTCCCTAAAACATAAACCAAGTCTACTTTTAAACATCCCCAAGAATGGTTTCTGCAGTCCACAGGGGCAAGAGGCTGGCCGTCACAAACAGCCATAGCAAGCCCTTAACACTGGACCACTCCCAAATTTTACGCCCCTCCCGCCCCACCCCCAGAAACGTTATTGAAAAAGAACAAAGCTACTCAACTCTGACCTCTAGTCCTGTTGGGTTTACGTTGCATTTACAGTGCTTATGTAGTCTAAGGCCACAGGAGGGTTGAAAAATAATATCTAGAATTCTGAAGTGTCCTATTTGAGTTTCTTTTGACTTCTGTACGTGGAAAGGCCCCATTATTTCTGAAGGAACACTGATCATTACAGCAGACAATGTACTTCTCCCGATAAACTTCACACCCTGACTTACAGGTCACTACTGAGCTGCAAAAGCTCCCTCTAAAGCATGTGTGCAGATAAAGGAGCCCCAAGTTAGGAACAGGAACAAAGAATGCACCTGATAGCTCATAGCCACGACTTCCTTCTCGTAAGTTCTTCTAACTTCGAAAAGGACTACATCATCCTCACGATCAATCTACTTCTAAACAGTTGTCTCCAAGACCTCTTTTTACTTTGCATGGAGTAATGAAGATGTCCAGAAACTTTCCAAGTGGAAATTGTAGAAATGAAATGTCCGAAAACTTTACAAGTGGTAAACAGAAGTACGTAATAACAAAAGCATTCAGTGCCAAATCTGTGGTTGAACAATGTGTTGTTTTTTGGCTTTTTTTTATAGAACACACGCACTCAAAACCACTCACTACTCACAGGGAAATCCTTTTTTTTTACTTTCTCAAGGCAAAGTCTTTCTGAAGTAAACCTATATCTGGCTATAAAACCTCTATCATTCCTTGTTCTACAAAAAAGGTGTCCTTCCATCAACATTTCTTATGAAATCGGAGAATTTTACTTTTTAAATATTTTAAAAGCTGAAATATCTTTTTTTAAAATAGTCAATCCAAAACTAGTCCTGAAACCTGAATAACACAGTCCCTAAAACTTTTCTGTCAGTTCATTCTTCCAAATTAAGTGGAAACTACCTTGTTTTTCCTATTTCTTCCCTCCCCCCTTCTGTACAGGTGGTTTCTTGAAAGGCTATAAGAAAATATATTTCAGACAACTTGTTGGTATTAATTCTGTGTGAAAGTGGCTAACCACTATTGTAGACTATGGATGTATTTCAATCTGATGTGACTGGTAAAGATTAAGAATCAGTAACTCATTTATTCTCTCTCTCTCTCTCTCACACACACACACACACACACACACACACACACACACACCATGGCTGCCAAGCCATAAATCAAGCTAAAATGCCTTCATCCTCAGGGTGTGTTTGGGCAGTAGACATAAGTGACCTTCTTTTCTGTTTTGTTCTTTTTTTTTTTTCAATTTTATAATAAACGTACATAATTCTATACTTGACAGTTTTCAACTTGAAACTACTAAGAAATCTCCAGACAGCCATCCCAGATACTATTTCAACTTAAAGCAACTTGGATAACTAAGATCTCCAAAGTCATGGCCAGGGCAACGTGGTCAGGGGAGAAAACGAACACCCCCGTTGGTGAGAAATCCTCAGGTTAAAGAATGTAAAGTCTAACAAGCATCCCGTTTTTCTGTATTTCCCTTTAATATCATACTCAAATCACAGAACTTTGCTCTACCGTCACTGACTTAAGTCTTTCTGAGGAAGGAAGGGTATGGTATCTTGCCGCTCAGAGTAAGATCTGCAATTTATACCCTCAACAAGATTCCTCTTCATATTTCAGAAGTGGCTCTTACCATCCCCTACACAGCGTGTCAAAACTTGGCCACACATATCCATGCGATCCCCGAGGCACCCGAAGATGCTTAGCGAGATACTATGGGAACCAAATTTCTAGGACTTCATGGGTGCAGACGCCGCCCAAGATACATACCGGGTTTACTGGATGAGTAGCAACGGAAAGGAGTCAAAATGGAAAAGTTACTTGCAGACTGTTTGGAAACAGTGCGACAGTCACCTTTAAAGCAACGGGGCAACCCCCACCCCCCTCGGCCCCTCCTTTGTCTGCCCAGGCACAGGCTCGCTCGGGCCCCGGAGCCCGCTCCGGCCACCCCGAGCGCGCCCGCGCAGCGAGGGGCAACCGGGCGCCGAGGGCTCGGCATCTGGCCGCGCGCGGCGCACCCGGTGGGCAGCGCATCCCGCTCCAGGCAGGGTCTCTCCATTTTCAGGGCCGAGGAGGCAACAATAAGCCGAGCCGAGCGGCCGCCTGGGCTCCCCTTCCTCGCGGCGCCCCCCGCCTCCCCCAGCACCCCTCGGGCGGGGGGGCACGGCACCGGGCCCTGCCACGCCCAGCCCTGCACCCCAGGCCCTCACCGAGCACGTCGCGGGGCGACCGGGGCTCCCCGCACGCCCACCGCCCTGCGCGTCGTCCTCTCGCGCACGCACGGACCCCCGCCCCACCGCGCGCGCCGCTCTCACAGCCGGCCGCGGGGAGGGAAAGCCGGCGGCCCTTTCCGCCCTGGGGTCCCCCGGGCCGGGGGTCGGGGAAGGGCAGGCGGCCGCGCAGTCTCCCCGGAGCGCACCCGCCTCCTCCGAGCTCCCAGTCTTTGTGTGCAAAGTAAGTGCGGGAGGCGAACCTACCTCGGCGCGCTCACAAAGGCGCGCGGCTCCCTCCCCGGCGCTCGCTCCGGGCGGCCGCGGCGGCGCCCAGCGACCCGGCAGCTCAGAGCGGCCCCGAGGCGGCGCGGGCGGCGGCTCTGACGACGGCGGCAGCGGCGGCCAGTCCAGCGCTGGGCGGCTCTTTCACACCCCGCGGCCCCGCGGCTCCGAATTAAGCGGCGGGGCGTGGCGGGGGCGGGGCGCGACTGCGGAAGCCCCGCCCAGACCCCGCCCCGCCGCGCTGGCTGCGGGCTCCGCGCTTGGGACCGCCGCGGCCCGAGGGGAGTGCGCCACGCCAGGCGGGGAGCTTGGAGAAAGTCTGGGGATTTGGTTCCGGGAGGTTTTCCTTCTGTTGTTCTAGTTTGATTGGCTTCAGAAACTTGGAAAGAGGAGAGGGAATGTTGGGAGAAAAAAAACTAAGTGTCACCAGATGAGAGAGAGAAATGGGAAATCAAAGGTGGCGGGAGCACGTTCCCGGAGCCCACAATTAAAGATCTTTCTCTCCCCCACCTCTCTCTGTCTCGGTCTCTCCCCTGAACTACTTGGCTCTCGGCTCGTGGGTGTCTGGCCTCTGTCTTCACTCCACGCTTGTGAGGTTTAGCGAGACTGTCCCTATTGAAATCCTACAAATATGTCACAGAAGAAATCAGGGAGGAAACAGGTTTAATTGTATAAATTTACTGTCAAACCAGGACTTGAAACCCGGTGACCTGGAAATTTACCTAGATTCCTTCCCTGTCCCCACCCATCAAAGAGTAATTGGAGATTTGATTTGTGCACAAGGAGGAAAGGTTTGTTTCACCTTTTTTTTTTCCTTCTCTGATTTTCGTTTTTTACAGCTCTCTTACAGCAAATGGCTTCTCTGCCCAACCCTAAGACTCTCAGATTACCATGTGCCTGAATCACAACAGGTACAAAACTAAGAAATTGAGAGTAGCAAACAAGGACAGGTTGATGGATTTTAAATCAAAAGCTTTTTAATTTTCTTGGCAACAGATGAATAAGGTTTTATTTATTGGGAAGTTTTTCAGACTAAAGAGCGTGGGTCATGATCACACAGAACAGTCATATCAATTATGGATTTCAGTAAACAATTACTCCAAAGATGCTCTAAAGCCAGCCCTTTAAGGGCCTGGCCATCTTTAGGTCCCTGAAGCCCACTGAGGGGAGGAATCACCTGCCACAGGTTTTAGAGAGTAAGAGGCTGTGTGAACTTTATCCATAGTGTTTCCTCGGAGTCTTTCTTTTCTCCCTGTCCTTGGATTGTGTTGTTTCTGTAATTAACAATGGGTCCACCAGTCACCAAACCAGAATTGGGGATCCAGACTAGATTCTCTATTCACTCCTCACAAGGGAGCCAACCCCAAGTCCTAGGAATCCTACAGGGATCCTCCCCATCCTACCCGCCCTGCCACAACTGCCTTTGGGGTGTGTAACCATACCCTGGCAGTGGTCTCTCTCCCAACTGTCCCCAGCCTCCAATTACACACACTTATTCCCTCCAAACTGCTTCCCAGTGAACTTTCCCAATACAAATCTGTTCAAATTTAAACCCTTTAACAAATGCCCAATTCCTACTACATAATCAAGTCTAAGCTCCTTGCTACAGTACCCCATAGGGCAGTATACTTCTTGATATCACCTTGACCTCCTACATCCCCCAAATGCCCAGGGCTTAGCTCAGCCAGAATGCTGTATTTGCTGAATGGCCCTGCTCTGTGAACACAAGAATAGAGGAAAGAATCTATCACCTTGCATAGTCTGGTAATTATTGCACTATATTGTAAATATGTGTCTTCCTTGAGCAGAGTTTGTGCTTGATATATACATATATCTTTACCCCTCATGCTTAACATACTATCTGGCATATAAGAAGTGTTAGGAACTGAATTATGCCCCCCCTAAATTCCTATGTTGAAACACTAACCCTCAATATGACTGTATCTGGAAATAGGGCCTTTAGGGAAGTAATTAAGGTTAAATTGGGTCATAAAGGTGGGGACCTTTTAAGAGGAAGAGACACCAGAGTTTTCTCTCTCTCTAAAACATGCAGAGAAGAGGTCATGTGAGGACACAGCTGAAAAACAGCCATGTGCATGCCAGGGAGAGACCTCACCAGAAACCAGCCCTGCCCCCATGTCTGTTGTTTAAGAAGCCACCATTATGGGGGCACCTGGGTGGCTCAGTCAGTTAAGGGTCCAACTTCAGGTCAGGTCATAATCTCAAGGTTCGTGAGTTAGGCCCAGAGCTGGGCTCTGTGCTGACAGCTCAGAGCCTGGAGCCTGCTTCGGATTCTGTGTCTTATTCTCTTTCTGCCCCTCCCCTGATTATGCGCTCTCTCTCTCTCTCTCTCTCTCTCTCTCTCAATCTCTTTTTCTCTCTCTCTCAAAAATAAACATTAAAAATTTTTAAAAAAAGAAGGCACTATTTATGGCATCCTGAGTGAACTAATACAAGAAGCATGCTTTAAATTCTAGATTCTAACCTTGGAAAAGCACTAACCCACCAGTGAGCCTGTAATGTCCCCTTAAAGCAGCCTGGGACACTTGTATCATGCCAACACAATGAGAAGAGTGTCTGGATGTGGTAAGTAACTACATGGCATTTCCCCTGCCCTCTGAGAGGAATGGGAATATGTAGCTCATTCCATAGTCTGGGGTATAAATGTCCACAGGTTCTTAGCCATCACCCTACCCTTGTATCAGGAAACATAATTTAAACAAAAACAGTAAGAGGAGATCAAATGTTTTCTTTGAACTTCTTGAGTCAAAGTCATTAAAAGAAAGGACACTGGGGCGCCTGGGTGGCTCAGTGAAGTATCAGACTTTGGCTCAGGTTATGATCTCACTGTTCCTGGTTTGAGCCCTGTGTTGGGCTCTGTGCTGACAGCTTGGAGCCTGAAGCCTGCTTCAGATTCGGTGTCTCTCTCTATGTCATTCCCCTGCTCGTGTTCTCTCTCTCTCTCTCTCTCTCTCTCAAAAATAAAAATAAAATTAAAAAAAAAAATTAAGGGGCACCTGGGTGGCACAGTCAGTTAAGCATCTGACTTTGGCTCAGGTCATGACCTCACAGTTCGTGGCTTTGAGCCCCATGTCAGGCTCCGTGCTAACAGCTCAGAGCCTGGAGCCTGCTTTGAATTCTGTGTCTCCCTCTTTCTCTGTCCCTCCCCTGATCATGCCGTCTCTCTCTCAAAAATAAATAAACATTAAAACAATTTTTTAATTAAAAACAAAAAGAAAGAAAGGACATCAATTTACTAAATCCACTCTTTTGGGATTAGCTCGTTTCTGCTCCATTCAGTCTCAGCGAGGCTCTGTCATGCATTTGCCAGAGACCAGCTTGTTGTGGGTGGCCTCAAAGTCCAGATGTTGACTGGAGCTGTCTGCTTGGGTACCTCAGATGCCCTGTACATAGCCTCTCGGGGGGATGGCTGGGACTTCCTCACAGGTCAGCTGTGTCCAGTGGGGGTGAAAGAGGAAGCCATAAGGCCCCAGGAGGGGCCTAGCAGGCGGTCTAGCAGCCAGGTCATTCTGTGACATCCTATCATTTGAAAACAACACAGAGCCAGCCCCAGTATGAGGTTCAGAGAAACAGACTCCACCCCTTGGAAGTAAAAGCAGTGGTCACATTACAAAGGGACCTAAGTACCGGGATCCTAGGACAGGAGGAATCATGGCGGTCATCCCTGCAAATAATCTTCCCTGGAATCAGAGTTGAGGAACCACATAGTGGAGGGTAGCTGCGACAGCTGAGAGCGGTAGTCTCAAGGGAAATCATTCTTATTTATAAACAGGCAAAAGCCACTTGGAAGTTGAACATAAAGCCCACAACAACAGATTCTATAATTGGTACTGGCCTCATGTACTGAACCGATAGATCAAAGTAAATACTTCAGTTTTGCTTATTTGTCTTTGCTTTCAAATAAGAATGAGATTAGAAGGAAAAATGGCTTTAGGTCTCTAAAGAAGCTAAGCTTGACCCAATTCCAAATCAGTGTATTAGTTATCTATTGCTGCAAAACCAATTACCATAGACTTAATAACATAATACAATACCCCCATACCAGCTCATCTTTGCTTTAGTTCAGGCATGGCCGGGCTGGGTTCTCTGCTCAAGGTCCCCCAAAGCCAAATCAAGAACTTGGCAGAGCCCATGGCTCATCTCATCTGGAGCCCAAAGGTCTCATTGGCAGAATTCAGTTCCTTCTTTGTCCGGTTTGTCCAGTCATAAGATTAAGGTCCCGCTTCCTGTTGGCTGTCAATTACCAGCCACTCTCAGATTCTGAAGGCTGCCCACATACCTCCCCATGTGGCCCTCTCCATTATCAAGTCAGCAACAGCACATCAAATCCTTCTCAGGCTTCCTCTCTGTGCCTCCCTCCACCTCCCTCTCCTTCCATCTCTGCCTCTAGACTCAGATTTACAGGGCTAGTGTGATTAGGCCAGGCCCTACCCAGATCACCTCCCTATCTTAAGGTCAACAGATTTGAGAACTTCTTCACCTCTGCAAAATCCCTTCACAGCAGTACCTCGGTGTGTGTACCTTTTAAAATGAGGAGCATCTAGAAAGGATCAGAATGATCCATCCAAATCAAAAAGTATGTGCTATAAGCAACATCATGAGCTGTTACATTGAAATAGCTTCTTTGCATGAACATTTGTGAGCAAAAAAAGTGGAACCACTTTATTAAATATACTAATGGCACCAACAATAAAAATGAATATTCTCCCCTTTAAGAGTCATCCACTGCAAAGCATTTTACAAACTCTACAACAGAGCCACAATTCCTATTGAAACTGAACCCTCTGCCATTTCTAGGGAGCTTAAAGTTTAAGTTTTAATTTCAAAATCTTTAATATATGTGTTGCCTAAAATACTTAATTTGGCTTTTACAAAACACTTGCTCTTTGTTATTGACAATTTTAAAATCAAAGGGACTATAAAATAGTGATTAGAAAGCTATAACTAAATATCACATCAGAATCAAGAGAAACAGCTGTTAGCCACATCAACAACTCCTGAATGGTGTAAAGATCTGAGTTTTATGTCTTTCTCTTCACATGAATCCAACACCAGGAAAGAGGATTTCCTGAGAGTCTTCCTGTATAGTAAAACAAAAATCTCTAAAAAGCAAGAGGGAGAAAAACCCTCAAACCCTCATCTTGCCAAAAATATTAAGACATTTTGGGGCGCCTGGGTGGCGCAGTCGGTTAAACGTCCGACTTCAGCCAGGTCACGATCTCGTGGTCCGTGAGTTCGAGCCCTGCGTCAGGCTCTGGGCTGATGGCTCAGAGCCTGGAGCCTGTTTCCGATTCTGTGTCTCCCTCTCTCTCTGCCCCTCCCCCGTTCATGCTCTGTCTCTCTCTGTCCCAAAAATAAATAAACGTTGAAAATTTAAAAAAAAAAATATTAAGACATTTTATGAGGGCTTTTAGTAGTAGTAGTAGTAGTAGATATCTATTAGTAGTAGATATTAATAAGTAAACAAACAACTTCATGTTTGAGCACAATGAAGATAATTCCTATATGTTTCCCAATTCAAATAACTAACATGTAAAATAAAGAGCCAGTTCACTGAGAATATTCTACATTTTGCTCCAACTTTCTTTTCTTCTTTCTAATATGCATTCCAGATACATACATTTCTTTTAGCAGAAAGTATTCCTTAAAACTCTTGCATTGGTAATAACTAGTTAAATGCCACTTATATATTCTTATCTACATTTTTTTTTTGAGAGAGATAGAGAGAGAGGGCACAAGACAGAGAGCACAAGTGGGGAGGGGCAGAGGTATAGGGAGAGAAAGTATCAGAGAATCTTAACCAGGCTCCATGTCCAACACAAAGTCCACAACTGTGAGATCATACCGTGAACCAAAATTAAGAGTCTGAAGCTTCACCCACTGAGCCACCCAGGCACCCTTATTCTCGTCTACCTTTTAGGCGATGCATAAAGTTCATGGAGTAATGGAATAAAGACTAAGTTGGACAGAAAAGATTTCAATCATGGCTCTGTTACCAACTAGTTTTGTGACCTTGGATGAGATATTCAACTCACCAGAGGCTGTTTCCTCTGGCTTTGATGGTTAGTGATGGCATAGCAATCTATATCCATATCTATATCTACCTATATCTTAGGTAAACTGATGGTTACCAAAGGGGAGGTAGGCAGGGGGGTAGCTTAAAAAGGTGATGGGGATTAAGGAGGACACTTGTTGTGATGAGCACCGGGTGTTGTATGTTAAGTGTTGAATCACTAAATTCTACACCTGAAACGAATATTACACTAAATGTTAACTAACTAGAATTTAAATAAAAACTTGGAAAAAATTATGGCACTTTTATATACATATAGACAGAGGTGCATGTTTCTTCTATAGAAATTATAGTATTAATGGTGTTTCTGTTGCTGTCCAGGCTTGGCTGGATAGGAAGACTGCTCCATCCACTTTGAGTTGACAACTAAAGTCCAAACTGCAGCTAATGTTAAATCTTGACAGAGAAAGTTTGCTTATTAACTCTGCTTAGAGAATCGCATCACCACACATTAGAAATGCTAAGGATTACTGGGCTTTAAAAAATGCTCTTCAATTGATAACATTCTTTAAGTTGTTCCACCAAAATTTAGCATGAACTACAATTCTAACTAATGTTAATGCTCACTGATAATGTTGATAAAAAGCTAAACTGTATAAGGAAAAAGAAAGGAAGAATGAATAGCAAAAGGACAAGAGCCCTTGTCCGACAGCTGAAGGTAGTTCCTGGAAGTGTTTTGTAATGCTGCCTCTTCACCTCAGACAGCCACCCTCAGAGCTCGGGACAACCTGGCCTGTCCTGATTCCAACTTGCCCCAGTGACCAGCCTTTTGCAAGTCAACAGCTGAGACACATGGCAGGAAACAGAACTTTGACATGCACTTTACCTCCCCAGCTCATTTCTCTCTACAACAACTGCTTATGGCATCTGCCATTGCCTGCATGAGAACATAAACAACTACTTAAAAGGATAAAAGAAAGACTCTGCAGAAATGTAAGAAACTATCTTTTTGTCTGAAAGACCAATACAATTGACAAACCTCCATCCAAAGTGATGAGAGACAGACACCCAGAAAACAATTAGGATTGAAAATGGACACATAACTATTGATACGCAAAGGCTAAAAAGTAAATGCAGAAACACCTATGAGCAACTTTATTTGAAAATTCAGATGATACAGAAACATCCCTGCAAAAATACAACTAACTCAGGATTACATAGGAAACTTGGAGGGTCCCATAAACTTCCAATGAATTGAATTAGCAATTAGATTTCTCACAGAATGGGAGGAATCTAGTACTATGGAAATTGATTTCAAGAATGATTTGCTGGGGCAGCTGGGTGGCTCAGTCACCTGAGCATCCCACTCTAATTTTGGCTCAGGTCATAATCTCACAATCCTGAGACGGAGCCCCGTGTTGGGTTCTACACTGACAGCCCAGAGCCTGCTTAGGATTCTCTCTCTCTCCTTCTCTCTCTGCCCCTCCCCCCCACCAAGTAAATTAATAAACTTAAAAAATTATTTGCTAATGACAATTCTTAGCTTGGTTAGAAATATTATTAATCTCTTTGACAGTTTATCGATGGGAATAATGAAAAGCAAAACTCCTCTTTTCACTGCTAACTTCTCTACTTACCATATGCCTGTCCCCTTACCAAGAGGACCCCTGATGGTCTTGAACTCACAGACTTCCAGATAATCTTCATTTCCTCTCTCAGGCCCCACCTCCCTGTAGGTCACAAAACCAAACCACTGCTTTCTCTATTATTTCTCTCAAATCCCCATTTTCCTCTTCATTTCTATCAAATTCTGCCCAGACTATAGATACTTCATACTCACTGAACGGACACCCACAATACCGTCCTTCTACCTGCCCCACACAGTGAACACCTCCTTCCAAGTCATAGCTCCAGCAGGCCACATCCACCAGACTAATACAGTACAACAAATTATACAAGGCTTCCACCCTCTGATCCAGACCACTGGCTTTTATTTTACTAAAATTCAAAGTTATTGCTTTCTTTAAGAAATGGCTCTCTCAAAAATAGAGCTACCATATGATCCAGCAATCCCTCTTCTGGGTATATATCCGAAGGAAATGGATTCAGTACCTTGAAGAGATACATGTATTCCACAGTCATTGCAGCATTACTCACAATATGCAAGATGTGGAAACAACTTAAGTGTCCATCGACAAACGAATGGGTAAAGGAATATTACTCAGCTATAAAACAGAAGACCATTCTGCCATTTGTAACAACATGGATGAACCTGAAGGTCATTTTGCTAAGTGAAATAGGACAGACACAGAAAGAAAAGAACTGGGTGGTCTCACTTACATGTGGAATCTAAAAAAGTCAAATACCTAGAAGCAGAGAGTAAAACCATGGTTACCAGAGGTGGGGAAGTAGGGAGAAAGGGGAGGTGTTAGTCAAAGGGTACAAAATTGCAGTTATATAGGACAAGTAAGTCTAGACATCTGATGTACAACATGATGACTATAGTTAATAATACTTTACTGAATACTGGGAATTTGCTAAGATAATAGATTTCAGATGCTTTCATCACACACACACACACACACACACACACACACACACACACACATGGTTTAAATGGTTTAACTATGTCAAGAGATGAATTAATTGGTTTGACTGTAGTAATCATTTCATTATGTATATGTATACCAATCAGCATGTTATACACCTTGAATATATACACTTTTTATTTTTAAAAAAGAAATGGTTTTATTTTTCCCTAACCAGTTGTCCTGAAAGACAATGCTAACAAATTCAGCTGAGCTGAATCTATAAAGGCAGGGGAAATTCACTCTTATACAATAATGAATTCTCCCATGAATTATAGTTACTGATTAGAAATGAAAGAAGAACTCCACACATCCTCAGAAATAGTAGCTTCTTAAGGGTTTAGAAGGAGCTGTGTCTCTAATATTCTTACTTATAAACAATTATCAAAACATGTCTAGCTAATGGTTCCTGAATTAGCTCTTTTCTTTGTATGTTTAGGATGAAAATAGATGAGCGAGATCATGAAGAATTCTGAATATTTCTTCTTTCATGAAGTTTTTTTGATCTATTTTACTACTTTGGATAACAAATGTAATTCAATTCCTGATTTTTCCTATCTGAGCAAAATAAAACTGAATCACAAAATAAAACCTTTAGTAATCGATAATCATGTGGATTTGGAATGAATATTTTCTTGTATTGTCCTTATTTACTTTTGAACAAGTCGATACTCCCAACAATGGGAAAAAATCAAATTCTTTCACAATCATAGAGAAGTCATCAAATAAGATAATACAAAATGCCTTGGAGAACAGTGCCGCACTTTGTGTAAGATAAAGATACTTGGTTTGCCTACAGAGAGCCAAATATTACAGTGATTAGGTCCACAGTCCAACAGATTTGATTATGTGTTGTGTATCCCCTGTTCCCCAGCTGAGTGAACTTGGCCAAGTTATCCACTTCTCTAAGATTCAGGTTCCTCATTCGTAAAGTGGTGATTTATTCATTTATATTTTTAATTTTTTTTTAATGTTTACTTATTTTTGAGAGACAGATAGAGTGTGAGTGCGGGAGAGGCAGAGACAGAGGGAGACACAGAATCCGAAGCAGGCTCCAGGCTCTGAGTGTCAACACAGAGCCTAACGTGGGGCTCGAACCCACAAACCGTGAGATCATGACCTGAGCCGAAGTCGGACCCTTAACCAACTGAGCCACCCAGGTGTCCTAATTTACTCATTTATTTAACAAATATTTCTCAAGCATGTTCTTTGTCCCAGGTACTATTCTACTCCCTGAGAATACAATAGTGAACAAAGCATAAAATATCGCTACGATTATGGGGTGTATATTCTAAAAGAGGGAATCGAGCAGGAAAGGGAGAAAGGAGGAAGGAAGGAAGAAAAAAGGAAAAAAAAAAAACAGAAAAGCATATACTATGTCAGATAGCATTCATTATTGCTATGTTAGAGAAACACATAATAAAGCTGAGACAGGGATGAAAAGTGGCGGTAGGACTGTGTCATTTTAAGCAGGATGGCAAGGAAGGCGTCTCTGAGACAATGCCATTTGAGCAAATACCTGCAGGATGTGAGGGGGTTCCTTGTGCAGGCTTCTGGAGAACAGGCCCTCTGGGCAGCTAGACTGGTAAGTGCAGAGGTCTTGAGTCGCCCACGGAGCAAATTCCAGGCGCGGCAGGAGGCCAGTGTGGCTGGAGAGCCAGAGCCAGGAGGGATGATAGATGATGAGGAAGGAGAGGTGCAGAGGAAAGCAGAACAGATGGTATAAGGCCCTGTGGGCTGTGGCAAGAAGAGCCTGGCTTTTTCTCTGAGCAAGCTGGGAAGCCACTGGCAGGTGTGGCGCAGAAGACAGACCTGTCCTGATGCACATTTTAAAGGGATCACCAGGCTGCTGGGTTGAAAACAGACTGCAGGGGAGCAAAGGTGGAAGAACACTTAGAAGGCTTGTGTACTGGGGAGGCTGGGTGGCTCAGGTCATGATCTCGCCCCCCTTGAGAGCCCCATGTTGGGCTCTGTGCTGACAGCTCAGAGCCTGGATCCTGTTGCAGATTCTGTGTCTCCGTCTCTCTTTCTGCCCCTGCCTCTCTCTCTCTCTCTCTCTCTCTCTCTAAAATAAATAAACATTGGGGCGCCTGGGTGGCGCAGTCGGTTAAGCGTCCGACTTCAGCCAGGTCACGATCTCGCGGTCCAGGAGTTCGAGCCCCGCGTCAGGCTCTGGGCTGATGGCTCAGAGCGTGGAGCCTGTTTCCGATTCTGTGTCTCCCTCTCTCTCTGCCCCTCCCCCGTTCATGCTCTGTCTCTCTGTGTCCCAAAAATAAATAAACGTTGAAAAAAAAATTTTTTTCAAAAAAAAAATAAATAAACATTAAATTAAAAAAAAAAAAAAAAAGAAGAAGAAGAAGGCTTTTGAATTAATCCAGGAGGGAAACGGTGGTGCTTTGAATCAGCATAATGAGAAGGGGCCACATTATAGATATTTTGAAGGTGGAGCCGACAGGATTTGCTAACGGATTAGATGTGGAAAACGGGATGGGGAAAAAGAGTCAAGGGTGATTTCCAAGTTTTCAGCCTGAAGACCTGAGCGAATGGAATCCCTTTTTCCGAGAAGGGGAGGCTCTGAGAAGAACCACTTCGGGAGAGAATATCGGGAGTTCAGTTCGGGGTGTGCTGAATCTGAGGTGCCCTCAGTGAGCCAAAGGTATGAAGCCAGTGGTTGGAGAGGAGTTGATAGCCGAGAGAAGGGTGAGGCCAGAGCTATACATTTAAAAGTCATCAGCGGGCACATGATACTGAACGTGAGACTCCATCTATCACCCAGGGAATGACTGAGGTCTGGGCCTGGGCCACCCCCACATTTTGGGGTCAGGGAAATATGTGGAAACAAGCACAAGAGAATGAGAAGCACCTTGAGAAGGAATGGCCGTTGAGAGAATGGAAACCAGGAGAGTATGGAGGACAGGTGAGGCCGGGATCCGAGGAGGAAAGAGTGGTCACCTGTCTCAAACAATGCGGGCAAGTCCGGGTCCGGGGAGGTGGGAGCTGGGGCCTGACGGGTGGATTTACCCACCCAAGTGTCACTGGTGGAGCTGTGGGCACAGAAGCCTTACCGTGGTGACTTCAAGAGGGAGTCAAGGGCGGGGTAATTGGAGGCAGCTGGTGACTTTTTTTTTTTTTTTTTTTTTTTTTAGGGAGGGGATTATAGAGCCAAGAAAGGTTCTGTTTCGTTTTGTTTTAAAAATGGAAGAGGGGCGCCTGGGTGGCGCAGTCGGTTAAGCGTCCGACTTCAGCCAGGTCACGATCTCGCGGTCCGTGAGTTCGAGCCCCGCGTCGGGCTCTGGGCTGATGGCTCAGAGCCTGGAGCCTGTTTCCGAATCTGTGTCTCCCTCTCTCTCTGCCCCTCCCCCGTTCATGCTCTGTCTCTCTCTGTCCCAAAAATAAATAAACGTTGAAAAAAAAAAAAATGGAAGAAATTGGGGCACCTGGGTGGCTCAGTCGGTTGAGCATCCGACTTCAGCTCAGGTCATGATCTCACAGTTCGTGGGTTCGAGCCCCGCATCAGGCTCTGTGCTGACCTCTTGCTCAGAGCCTGGAGCCTGCTTCCGATTCTGTGTCTCCTTCTCTCTCTGCCTCTCCCCGGCTCATGCTTTGTTTCTCAAAACTAAATACACGTAAAAAAAAAAAAAATTAAAGATGGAAGAAATTAATGGCATATCAAGGCCTGTGTGTAATCCTTGGTATGCTTTTTCTAAGCTGATGGGAATGATCCTGTATCTAGAGGATTAGTGATTATCTTTATTGGCCTTCTAAACATTAAACCCCGGCGCAACGCTTTGCTCCAGCTGATTTTCCTTTTACCTGCTCAACATACACGCTCCCACCTCTGAATCTCCTTCGTGCTGTTTTCTCTGGCAGGAATGCTGTGGCTCTCCCTTTAATAGAGCTGGTTTTTACCCATATATTAAGTTTCAGCTCAAGTCCTATTTCTATGAGTCCTTCCCTAACTTTTGTAACCCAGATTAATTGCTTCCTTTATTTCCTTTCTATTTACTTTACTATTTTTTAATGTTTATTTTTTTAAGTTTTTTAATGTTTATTTTTGAGGGAGAGAGAGAGAGAGAGAGAGAGAGAGAGTGTGAGCAGGGGAGGGGCAGAGAGAGAGGGAGGCACAGAATCTGAAGTGGGACACTTAAGTGCTGAGTCACCCAGGCGCCCTTTTATTTCCTTTGTATAACACTTAGTATCTCTAACACACTTATTAAGTATCTCTGTGTGTAAAGGACTGAGCTAGATTTGGGAGGAGAATAAGTTAAATGGAAGGCACAGTATCTACCCTCAGGAAGCTAACAAACGTGTTATCTGTTGTACATGATATTTTTTGTGCGTATCTTTTTTCCCCTAATTCTCTCATGAATCTTGAGGGCAGGCAGCGTTTTCACCCCCTTGGGGCTTAGCACCATAAGTGGAGCTATAGATTTTTGTTGAATTATATTAAAAAATCATTATGATAAAGTATTATTAGATCACTTCCCAATTATATAAAATGGTCACAAAAAAACTTTTCTTAACATCTTATTTTTTCAAATATTTTTTTAAAAAATTTTGACGTGTATTTATTTTTGAGAAAGAGAGAGAGCACAAGCAGGGGAGGGGCTGAAAGAGAGGGAGACACAGAATCCAAAGCAGGCTCCAGGCTCTGAGCTGTCAGCACAGAGCCTGACACGGGGCTCAACCCACGAAGCGTGAGATCATGACCTGAGCAGAGGTTGGATTCTTAGCCAACTGCACCACCCAGATGCCCTCTTCAAATATTTTTATAATCATTATTTTAAATCTTTCTAAAGGATGTTAGGTATTTCCCTCCTGTGTTATTCAAAGGTCCTTAGAGACATTATTTAAAAAAAATAAATGATTGCAATCTGTTTATGGAAGGCAGAACTGGGTGTCTTTACTGGGAATTTTGATAAAGCTGAACTTAGGGCACATTGCATGTTTGCTAGAATAACTGTTCTTAAGACTCAGTTTTATATATAAGAGAAGGATCTGATTAGCGGTTCTATGGAGCAATTGGAAACTTGTGCTTCAAAAAATATCAAGGCCAATAAAGAGACAAGGGGCATTGTCTTAATTGAGATTCCCACTATTCTCAGTGCTCTCCTGATGACACAGAGTAAGCCCAGGGGACTACTAATGAGCTAGGAAATATGAATATGCATCAGCTGGAACCTGACCAAGAAGCTGATAAAGGGTATTGTTTCTCGCCTAGGTCTGCCTGGTATAAAAGTAGAAGGGTCCCGTGAGTATACTGTGGGCAGGTTTGTGGAGATTTTCTGCTGCTTATTGGAGAACACCAAACTTTAGTAAACAAGAACAGCACTGATGAAAAATACGCTTGAGTCCCTCATCACAATCAGTTTAAATAACCTGGGGAGGAGAGCATGGGTGGCTCAATCGGTTAAGCATCTGACTTCAGCTCAGGTCATGATCTCACTCCCCATTAGTTGGAGCCCCGTGTTGGGCTCTATGCTGACAGCTCAGAGCCTGGAACCTGCTTCGGATTCTGTGTCTCCCCCTCTCTCTGTCCCTCCCCCACTTGTGCTCTTTCTCTCTCTCTCTCTCTCTCTCTCTCAAAAATAAACAGTAAAAAAAAATTAAATAGAGTGGGGAAAATACAAAATACAAAGCAAACACAAGATGGTCAGCGAGCAGGAGGAGGAAGAGAAGTGAGGGGGGAAGGAAGGATAGAGAAAAGGAAATGAGAAGAAGGAAGAGCTGACCCGGAACAAGAGGGGGGCAGGAGGGAGGAAGAGAAAATAGAGAGGGGATGAGGAAAAGGAAATTGGCAGGAGAAAGGCATAGGATATTTTAAGATGTTTTTTGAAGATCAATCCCTGGTTTTCACTATGGATGAAAGCCTCAGGAAACAAACCTTCCTGTTGAGGCATGTGTGTGATTCTTGTTAGGTTCCTTCTCAGCAGTTGCTGAGTATTAAGAGAAGGGTATCTGTAAAGACAGGGGGGTTGCACCTGAAGGCTGGGCCCTCTCTAGTTTCAACCCCTAAGGAAGACACAGGACTTTTTTTTTTTTTCAATTAAAGTTTATTTTTGAGAGAGAGCAAGAGAGAGCACAAGTGCGGGAGGGGCAGAGAGGAGGGAGACAAGGGTCCCAAGAGGGCTCCTTGCTGACAGCAGAGAGCCGGAAAAGGGGCTCAAACCCACACAATTTGAGATCATGACCTGAGCCGAAGTAGGACACTTAACTGACACCCACAATGTGGGTGGAGCCCACGACACAGGAGCCCCATGACACAGGACTCTGAACCTTGGAATGGAAAGTGAGAGAGAGTCCTGGGCTTATTCAGAAAGGAGCCATGCTGTTCAGGAGACACAGTCTTTTTTTTTTTTTTTAATGTTTTATTTATTTATTTTGAGAGAGAGAGTGGGGAAGGGGCAGAGAGAGAGAGAGAGAGAAAGCAAGAGAGAGAATCCCAAGCAGGATCCACACTCAGCGCGAAGGTGGACATGGGGTTCGATCTCACAACCATGAAGTCATGACCTGGGCTGAAATCAAGAGTCAGATGCTTAACCAACTGAACCACCCAGGCGCCCCCAGGAAACAGAGTCTTAAAAAAAAAAAAATGGCCCATGTCAAATATGATTTAACATAAAATTGTGCATTCTATCCTGTGAAGCTTGATGTATCATGATTTCACAATAGATAGGAGACATGAAAGTCGTTTATCTATATTTGAATGCAGACAACAGCAGAAGGATAAGGCCAGAGCGAGACGGATGAAAACCGAGAGAAAGTTGTCCTGGTAGGGAGCGCAGAAAACAGCCATGTCCCAGAAGGGCTGTCTGCAGAAATAGGAAGGAACATTCAGGTAAATGCCAAAGAAACAGCCTGAGGTGCACACAGGAGCCAGTGCTGGGGGTCTCACTGCTGTTCAACGTGCAGGTTTTCTAAATCTCTGATAGTCTAGAAGATACAAGGAAGGATACTCCCCTACAAATTTCGGAGGGGGCTCGGCTCTCCTGACACCCTGATTTCACCCTTGCAGCTGCCAGCAGTGTCTGTCACGTGATAAATTTCTGTTGTTTTAAGCCACCCAGTTAGTGATCCTTTATTACAGGATCACTTACCGTGTGTATTTTGCTTGATAGGAGCTGCCAACTGTTTTCCAAAGCACCTGAATTTACGTTCCCACCAGCACTGCATGAGGATTTTGGTCATTCTACACTCTGTCATCACTTGGTGTTGCCAGTGTTTTTTATTTTAACCATTCTAACAGGTGTGTAGGGATAGCTCAAGTGGTTTTAATTTTCATGTCCCCAATGGCTTATAATGTCAAACATCTTTTCATGTGCTTTCTTGCCCTCCATATATTTTCTTTAGTGGAGCATCTGTTTTTACTGGTTGTGTGTTTTCTTAGTGAGGAAGATGTAAGACTGTTTAAATCCCTTATTAATTGTATGTCTTGCAAGTATTTTCTCCCTGTACGTAACTGTTCTTTTTTATTTTTGTAACAGTGTCTTCCAGAGAAGTAAAAACTTGAAGTGTGATGTCATATTCACTCACTTATTTTCTTTTACGGCTTGTATTTTCTGTGTCCTAGGTGAAAACGACTTTGCCCAAGCCAAGGTCCCAAATAGTTTCTCTTATGTTTTCTTGTAGAAATTTTATAGTTTTTGTTTTTACATTTAGGTCAATGATCTATTTCTGCATGTGGTGGTAGGTAAGGGTGAGCTTGTTGTTTGGGCTTTTGTGGGGGTTTTTTTTGGCATAGGGATGTTCAATTGTTTCAGCTTCGGTTTTGAAAAGACCATTTTTCATACGTTGAATTTCCTGGGTAGATTTGTGGGAAATCAATGGACTGTATAAGTTCGGGTCTATCTCTGGAATTTCTGTTCTATACTACGTGTCTATGTATCTCTCATTAATTTTATTTTATTTGCCTTGCCTTTACAGTAAGTCTTAAAATCAGTGTGAGTCATTCAAATTTGTTTTTCCACAAAATTATTTTGGTTATGCTAGGTCATTTGCTCTTCCATATACATTTTAAGATTTTTTTTTAATGTTTATTTATTTTTGAGAGAGAGAGAGAGAGACAGAGCGTGAGTGGGAGAGGGGCAGAGAAAAAGGAAAGCACAGAATCTGAAGCAGGCTCCAGGCTCTGAGCTGTCAGCACAGAGCCCAATGTGGGGCTCAAACTCATGAACCGTGAGATCATGACCTGAGCTGAAGTCAGATAGATGCTTAACTGACTGAGTTACCCAGGCACCCCTTCCATATACATTTCAGGATCAACATGTTGATTTTTTTTTAATTTGCTGAGATTTTAATTGAGATTGTATTAAATCTATAGATCAATTTGAAGAGAGCTGACATCACAATATTTAGTCTTATAATCCATAAACATGGTATAGCTCCCCATTTATTTTGGTCTTTTTAGATTTTGCTCATCAATTTTTATATTCTTTGGTGCATAAAACGTGCACGTATTTTGTTAAAGTTATTCCCAAGTATTTCATGCTTTCGATGCTATTATAAATGGTATCTTTTTAAAAGTTTCAGTTTTCTGGGCACCTGGGTGGCTCAGTTGGTTAAGCTTCTGACGTCGGCTCAGGTCATGATCTCATGGTCTGTAAGTATGAGCCTGACATCAGGCTCTGTGCTGGCAGCTCAGAGACTGGAGCCTGTTTCAGATTCTGTGTCTCCCTCTCTCTCTCTGCCCTTCCCCCATTCACTCTCTCTCTCTCAAATAAATAAAACATTAAAAAAATTTTTTTCTAAGTTTCAGTTGTCAATTATTAGTTGCTAGTGTACAGAAATACACAAGTTGATTTCCTTGTTTCCTATGAACTTGATAAGCTCTCCTATTGGTTCCAGTAGCTGTTTCTGAGAATCCTTTGGGATGTGTGATGCAGCTAATAATGTCATTTGTAATACAGAGAGTTTTGTTTCTTAGGTTCTCTGTTTTTTCAATTTGCAATTGCTTTCAGGGGACGCCAAGGGAAGGGGCATGCCTGAGGCAGATGAGAAGAATAGGATCCATTCCTCCTTTCTATGCTTTGAAAGCACACCTTAAACTGTTGCTTATATTACAAAGACTCATTGTACAATTTTTCTGTTAAACTGTGCCTGTGTCATCGGTGTCTGTGACTGACTCCTACCGCAGACTATCTGGTTCCAAGCTCTTCAGCGTTCAAACTGTAATGCTCACTTTGGATGAAATATTTCCTCTTGCTGGCCACTTTTTAAAACGTACACAAAATGGAACATTTTGTGGCTAGACATAAGCCAAATGCCGCCGGGCAAGGGGAAATTAAAGCAAGACATTTGATTAAAGAGTTAAGACCAAAGAATTAAAGAATGTAAAGGACAAAAAAGGAAGCTAATGCTTAGCTTAATCACGCTACAGGTCTATTAAAGGAAACAGATACAGAGCCTTGAGACCTCCCCCGGATTCCCAGACTAGAAGCATATGTTGATTTGAAGTTGGGGAAGACAGAAGGAGAATAAACAATATTTGAAATGGAAGGATTCAGATTCTTTGAGGTTTTCCCAGCTGATATGGGGTGGCACCAGCCCTGTTCGGCAGCTTGCTTGTTAGCTGCTGGAAATAATATAGCACATGGGGAGCTAAAAGAAAGAGGAAGAAGAATCCTGCAGGGTGAAAAAAATACATACCAAAATACCTTGCAGTTGAGAGGAGGTGTGTCAAGACAACATACACTGACAATGAAGTATATTCAAGTTGCTCTGTGATCCCCAGGTAGTTTCTCTTTGCTCATTACATAACACATCTTAAATACAGGAGAAACAAGCCCCTTATACCCACATAATTTTTTCATTAAGTAATACCTGGTTTTTCAAATCTTGGTTATTTCATAAACACCAGTAATGAAGTCTGTCTTTCAACACGCATTTCAATGAACATTTGTGCATCCACACGGGGGCCATGCAGTGTTTCCAGAGAATATTAACATGAGAATATTTTAATAATACCAAATTAAAATATGTAGAATATTACAAATGAGGTCACTGCCCTCAGCAAGCTCATGGTCCAGGGGAAGAGATAGACAACTAAGCAAACCAGTTATGAAGTAATAAAATGCTGTGATGGACAAACAGCTGGGAGCCAGGATGAGGGATTTTGAATCCAGATTGGAGAGGAGAGTCAGAGGAAGCTTCTAGAAGGATCCAGCACATAAGAAGTATGTTAAAGGATCTGTACACTAGGAATCCTCTTATTGGCTATTGGTTCGGATAGATGGTCAGTTGATCAGCACAGGGAATTCTTAAAAAAAGTCATCTTTGCCTTACACACTTAATTTAGTGTAAACATAACTACGGGGCATTTGTTCACTCATTGACTTGATTGTACGGTCAAGGATTCCTTTTAAATGTAAGCCTTTCTAATTGGAATTCTCTTGTTTTCTTTCTCACACAAATCATGCTTACAATGCATTAACTACACAATTTCCCATTTGTTTCTTCAAATGGGAGCAAGAATGTGGAGAGAATTGCAAAGCAATCTGAGTAAAGAAGCCTTCTTGATTTTTACTACTTTGCTCGTTTTATAGAATTCTCTTGCCCACACCTAATTTGACAGCAATTTGTCTCTCTTTTTTTTTTTTTTTTTAAGTTTATTTGTTTACTTTGAGAGACAGCACAAGCAGGGGAGGAGCAGAGAGAAGGAGAGACAGAATCCCAAGCAGGCTCCATACCTTCAGCACACAGCCCCATGCAGGGCTCGAACTCACAAACCGTGAGATCATGACCAGAGCCGAGATCAACGGTGCAACGCTTAACCGACTGAGCCACCCAGGCACCGGGACAGCAATTTGTCTTAAGCAGCTCATCTTCGTTCTTTTCCAAGCACTTGATCTGATTTTCATAAAAATAAACCTTTCTTCTGACAGTCATGTTTTGTTGATTTATTTAATGTTTAATCATATTACAGTATTACGATAATAAGTACTCCAGGTGTAAACCAGTGTGAAGCAAACACATCTTAGTAAGCAGACAACTCAATCAGTAGAAGAAGAAGTGTGTGGAAAAGAGGGTATCAGCTGCAAGCATCTAGCCATGGGGCTCATCAGGTATATCCTACAGGGAGAACTTAGTGACAGTTCATCCATGAGGTGCTAAGTTCAGGTTCATTAAAAGGATATCTACTAGAGAAAAGGCACAGACATCCCAAGTAGAGTGAGCAGCACAGAGATATGGAGACGGGCACAAAAGCGACACAAAGGCATGTGCAGGATGGTGGTGGGTTCAGACTTCAACTAAATATCTCACGATCGGGCTTTGAATTGTAAAGGCATATAAGACAGTCCATTTTCCTTAATATTTCTATCATCAAAAACCTCATCTTTCCTTAATATTTCTATCATCAAAAACCTCATCTTTCCTTAATATATCTGTCAACAAAAACCTCATCTTTCTCAGTATTAACGCTCAACATTGCTGAGGATACCCATTTTTAATGAGCTTGCCAGCATCAGTTACAAAGCATTCTTCTGAGTAATGGAGTATTGTAAAATGTCAGTTGCCTGTGTCATCAACTACCATGGTACGAAGTGGTACCAAACAAACAAACATAAAACAATGTAGAGGCTGGTGAAGCCAGCGCCCAATTCAGAAATGGAGGACCATTAAAAACACCACTGGAAGTGCTGAAAGAGACCTCTAACAACACAAACAATCTAGTGGTCGTAAGAATCAGGACGCCTGGGTGGCTCAGTCGGTGAAACGTCCCACTCCGGATTTTGGCTCAGGTCACGATCTCACGGTTCATGAGATCGAGCCCCGCATCGGACTCCACGCTGACAGTGTGGAGCCTGCTTGGGATTCTCTCTCGCTCCCTCTCTCTGCCCCTCCCCAGCTCGTATTTATTTCTCTCTCTCAAAATAAATAAATAAACTTTAAAGAAAGAATAATAAATACAACCATGAAACCTATCAGAAGATGTGAGAAGCGTAGAAGAATTCAAACATGGCTTGGAAAGGCTGCAGAAAAAATAGAGGAGCCAGCTCCAGTGGGACCATGGAGTTGTTTAGCCTTTATTTCAAAGTAAAAATAATAATAATATACATATACATCTACATATGTATGTATAATATATGTATATACATATAATATATGTGTATATATGAGTAATATATGTGTATATACATACATAGGGGTCAACTCCCAAGGAGCTTGAAGCGCCCTGAGTAGTCTTCCGTATTTGGGACAAGCTGCACTTCTGACAAGCGCAGTAAAACAACACAAGCAGCTGACAATGTAGGGAGAAGAACACAGGAGAGCGGAACTATTAAATCAGTAACACAGACGTCTTATAAACCCAAAGCACACACATAAAAAAAGTGTATTAATCTTGATCAGTAAGTATTCAAGAGTAAGAAACATTTGTTCCTGGTGGCCCATTGCCCTTGACACAAGACAATAATTCTGTTGGTCGGAAAGTCACTTCCATGTGTGTATGCGTGTGTGAATGTCTTCCGGCCCTGCCCGTTTTCCAACCTGGCACTAAATCTCTGCCCTGTCTCTAGGTCATCCTTCATTCCTTCTCCTTTGACCCTCTGACAGAGCCTCCTGTAGCCCCCACACCTCCCCAGGACAGCGAGCAGAACTTGGCCCTGGCTCTGGAGAAAGGACTTTGTGACTGCTCCAGCCAGGGCCTGACGGTCATCAATATGACTGTTCTGGCAGCCCTTCAGGGAGCTCATAAGAACAGGCAAACAGGAGGGAACAGCCCTGTTTTGCAGCTGTGACATGATGTGCCAAAACGGGCATTAATGTCGCGTGGAAGAAAAACAGGCGTAAGGAACAGAAAGGATTTGCTTCCCGTTAGAACTGAGCTGTGGTTTACAATCCAGATCAAATTTCTTGGTCATTTTTATGGTGACATTCTAGTTTCAAGATCTAGTGCTATTGCTTAGAAGAAGAAAAAATCGACACAGAGGAATAATTGAATTAAATAAATATTCAGCAGTGCTTTAGCCCAGACCCACTCAGTTTGACACTACAAGCAAAATCGTCCAACCCCGCATGCAGCTGCTTATGGATAAATGAACAGCTAATTTCAACAGGGCTGCTGAATAATCAAGGCTTAAAAGGAGACGTCCTAATGGAATCTGCTCTCTTGCCTACCTCATTAGAAAACCTCCAGCTGTACATCAAAGGGGCGCACATCCTCCTCTCTCATTAGGGCGGGGGGGAGGCTGGGGACACAGGGTCCCCCAAAAGTACACTCGGGACTCTTTTAAGACAGTGGCTGTTTTGAAGCTGGCAAAGGAGAAGAGAAGAGAAGAGAAGAGAAAAGCGATCTCCTGTTATGGTGATGATTTTGTTTTGTGTTTTGAGGGCTGGTCACTGCTGGCCACTGCCAGTCCCTGGGTGGCCTTGGATTTATACAACACTCTTCTTGTAGCATGAACTAGCCGAGACTCCCCTCCCCTCTCCTCTGTCTTCAATATACAATTCATTAGAGAACAATAAAAACAATACTGTCTTATATTTGAATGGCCATTTAGAGTTTTCAATTGTACTATATTATCCAAGAGCTGGAAATCTTGGAATTTAGATGCAAAAGTGTGTATTCTCCTCTAACACTTCTGCTATTTGGTTTCTCATTTGGGGTCACAGTTATCACTGGACCTGACTTTCAAGGGAACAGATGGTGGCATTTGGGATGGATCCTTTTATAGCTTTAGGTGTCTTGTAAGTCTTTGTGTACCTTCGTAAAGCTCTTTGGGCTGTGTATAAACAGTACCACTGAACCCATGTGGTTCATGTGGTTTTTGATCTGCTCTGATATGACGTATTTGAACCTTGCTCTGTCTCTTAGCCGTCACATTATAAATCCTCACGTACACAGATTTTCTTCCCTACCAATTGCCTATGCTCCCTGCTCTCATCATCATCTCTCTCCTCACAAGACACTCCTAATTAGATATGACCATGGCCTGAAGGTGATCTTCAGAAAGGATATTTAAGAAGCAGGCACCAATTATCACCCAGGCAATTTAGATAAATTGCCACTGCTCAAACACTGTAGTCTAAATTGTGGTCATATGATTAAAAAGGAGAATTTCTGAAATGAATGGTTATTAATTTATATAGTATGGCAATCTGATTGTACCAAAAATATTTTTACCACAGTCCAAAATTTCCTACCTCCCAATATATTTAATATTATATTTAGAGTATTATAGTTAGAATAACTTTAGAAATTGATCACATAGCTGAACAGACAGCAGAGACATGCAGAATCTTAAGGATGTCATCCAAATACCAGTTTAAAGTAGCAGCTTTGCCAGATAGAAAGAATGCACAAAGAATTCAGAGTAAAAGGCACATTAAACAGATCGGTTGAATCCAAATAGGTTGTGAGGCAAAGAGGGGGAACAGAATTGGGGTTTGGTGGAAGGGTCACATGATATGCCTTAATCAGAGGACACAACTGAAAGTAATTAGAAAAGAATGAGCAAAGAGGAGTCCGGGTGGCTCAGTCGGTTAGGCGTCTGACTCTTGATCTCAACTCAGGTCATGATCTCAAGGTTCATGGAATGGAGCCCCGCATTGGGCTCTGTGCTGACAGTGCAGAACCTGCTTGGGATTCTCTCTCTCTCTTCCTCTCTCTCTTCCCTTGTGCCCCTCTCTCTCCCTCTCCCTCTCTCTCTCTCAAAATAAATAAAGGAACTTTAGAAAAGAATGTGCATGAATTCAGGGGACCTAGAACATACGTAGGACATCCACTTGGAGTCCCATGGTGGCAGAGCCATTAATAAGAAAGTCTAAAATATCATTAGTCATCTGAAATGCAAATCCAAACCACCATAAGATACCACTTCCCACCCAAAAGGATCGCTATATATATATATATATATATATATATATATATATATATATATTTATGTTGGAAAATAACAAGTGCTGGTGAAAATGTGGAGAAATTGGAACACTAATATGTTGCTAGTAGGGATGTAAAAGGGTTCAGCTGCTGTGGAAAACAGTCTGGTGGTTCCTCAAAAAACTAAACCATCTGGGGGTGGGGTGGCGTCTGGGTGGCTCAGTCAGTTAAGCGTCTGACTTTGGCTCAGGTCATGATCTCACTGTTCGTGGGTTCTAACCCCCCTGCCCCGTTGGGCTCTGTGCTGACAGCTCAGAACCTGGAGCCTGCTTCGGATTCTGTGTCTCCCTCTCTCTCTGCCCCTCCCCTGTTCACGCTCTGTCTCTCTGTCTCTCAAAAGTAAATAAACATTAAAAAAAATTTTTTTGTTTTTAAATCTAAACCATCTCTTTAGCCATCACATTATAAATCCTCACTTACATAGATTTTCACCACATGACCCAGCAATTCCACTCCTAGGTATGTACCCCAAAGAAGTGAAAACAGATATGCACACAGATTCCTGTACAGGCACATTCATAGCAGCACTATTTGCAACAGTCAAAAGGTAGAAACAACCCAAATGTCTATCACTGGAAGAATCAATACACAAATTGTGGTATATTCATACAACAGGATATTATTCAACCATAAAAAGAAGAAAGGACTGGCACATGCTACAACACGGATGAACTTTAAAAACACTATGCTAAGTGGGGGTGCCTGGGTGGCTCAGCCGGTTAAGTGTCCTACTCTTGGTTTCAGCTCAGGTCATGATCTCAAGGTTTCATGGGTTCCAGCCCCATGTCTGGCTCTGTGCTGCTGGCACAAAGCCTGTTTGGGATTCTCTCTTCCTCTCTCTCTGCCCCTCCCCCACTTGTGCTGTCTCTGCCTCTCAAAATAAATAAATAAACTTTAAAAAAACCAACATTATGCTAAGTGAAAGAAACAAGACCAGAAGTTTACATATTGTATGATTCCACTTATCTGAAATATCCAGAATAGGGAAATGCATAAAAATAAAGGGCAGGTGGTGGTTACCTGGGGCCCGGAGGTCATGAGTAATAGGGAGTAACTGTTCATGAGGACAGAGCTTTATTTTGGAGTGATGAAAATGTTTCAGAACTAAATACAGATGTCACTGTATAAAGGTGTAAGTGCTAAAAATACTTTATTTTTTTAATTCTTAAATTTTTTTAGAATTTTTTAAAGTTTATTTATTTTGAGAGAGAGACCACTTGAGTGTGCACACAGGGAAGGGGCAGAAAGCGAGGGGGAGAGAGAACGCCAAGCAGGCTCCATGCTAACAGCACGGAGCCCAATCTCACGAAACATGAGATCATGACCTGAGCTGAAATCAAGAGTCAGATGCTCAATCGACTGAACTACCCAGATGCCCCTACAGTGTAAGTAGTTTAAGTAAAATAAGGACAAGGGTGTAAATGTACTAAATGCCACTGATTTTTTATTTTAAAGTGGTATATTTTCTATAAGGTGAATTTCACCTCTTTTTTTAAGGCTCAATGTAGCAGTTTATTGGTGAGAAAAATTATGCTGAATTTCTATAGTTTTTCATTGCACACCCAAGCTAGTCTCTCTAGTTTATGTGTGGTCAGCCTCTGAGAAGTTCGCCCCAATGCTCCTGGGATGGAAATCCCACTTCCTTGGAGTAGCATTCCCCAGAATACTTAGAAAAAAACACTTGGAAAGAAAAATGACATCTAAGTGGTCTACTGGAATTGGTTCTTCGGTGGATATGTTTATTTTGACCGCAGGCCAGCTTAGAACTAAATCTAAAGACAATTACATAAGTAGAAATCATCGTATTTCTAATTTTTTGTTTACTTTTGTGTACCTTGTATTTGAAATGTTTGTATTGTTTAAAAGAATAATTGGCATGGATAATTGATTTAGACTTATGATTTTTAAAAATTATTTTTTAATGTTTATTTATTTTTGAGAGAGAGAGACGGAGCATGAACAGGGGAGAAGCAGAGAGATAGCGAGACACAGAATCAGAAGCAGGCTCCAGACTCCAAGCTGTCAGCATAGAGCCCAACACAGGGCTCAAACTCAAGAACTGCAAGATCACGACCTGAGCCAAAGTCAGACACTTAACCGACTAAGCCACCCAGGCGCCCCTAGACTTATGATTTTTAAGTTGACAAGGTAAAACCTGGTTTATAAGCAGCATAAAAAATTTAGAAGAATTTAATATTATTCATATAATTTCTATATTATGCTATTATATGTATTAGATTTATATTACTTAAGTAAGTTTTGGGAAGATTTTGGTGTTATAGAGACAAGGCAAGGCCTGAGAAATAAAGCTAAAGACATAAACAGTAAAAATATTAAGTGTAACTTAAAGGATTTAAATGGGACCAAAGATTAGTTGAAGAGCCTTTAAAGTGACTTTTTTTAGAAATGTATCAGCATTATATATTGCAAAATGAGACTTATAAACTTAATCATTACTTTAAAAATTTACTCTTTTAAATCGAGTATTAATATTAAAAAGCACATAAATCATAGAAATGCAATCTTTTTACCTAAGATGCATGAAAATACATACAGTATGTTCTTTGAGGTCTCACTGTAAATGAACAATGTGTATCATGGTGAAACTCTTTGATGGAGCTTTATCTTCTTCCGCAGGATGCCGCATATGGATAGGGGTTTCCTTGGCTGCAGAATTTCCTGTTCTTTATGCCTCAAGCTCAGGACAATAATCAAGACTTTTAAGAAAACATGCAAAATGCACTTATCTTGCTCACGTCAGCAGGTTGTATTAAATTTAGCACTTTATGCCCCAAATGCAAAGTTAAAACTTGGTTGTTGAGTTCAATACGCCATCACTTCTCCCTCAGTGTTAAAAAAAAAAAAAAAAAAAAAGACTCACTGGAAACAGACTTTCAGAAAAAGATCTGAAGTGCAAGACCGACCGTCAGAATCGTTAGCAAAATACATGATTGCCTACAAATGCCTACTGCTCCCAAAGAATCCCAACCAATAAAAAAATAAAACAATGCACCTGAATTTTACATACATATGTTTTACTTGGTCCCCATTTTCAAAACTGTGTTTCATAAAGAACTCTCTCCAAGAGCAGTCAATTCTGTGTATTAAAAGAAATAACTTTGGCAAAGGGCTTTCGAATGCTCTGGTTTGAAACTCCCTGAATGGGATCTAGTCTGTCTGAAATGGTTTACTTCATGGATGGTTATTATCATTTAGCATTTATTGAGAGCCAGCAAAACGCCTGAACAAAAGGAAACAGAAAGGCATGAATCTGCAATCTCAACTCTGCCTTCTGTCCTGTTGTACAGATCATTACAAAGCCCTTTCTACTTAAATTGAAACAGCCCATCTTTTTTCTGGGACAGGTTGCAATGATCTCACATATGTTCCTTTATTTCCTTGTCACATATGAATCTCAGCGCTTCCCCCCTTCTCTGCCTGCCCGCCATCCTACCACTTCTTCAACAGATCACTTCTTCAACAGATCCGCGCCTTGATCCTCTCCCCAGGCAACTCTCCCAGGATTTCCTTCCTGAACCACCACAACATCTCCTTACAGCCAGCATCCATAAAAAGTGCCTTATTGCCATTGTTCATTTCTGCAGGACGACCTTGTGCTCATGGGATGAACTTGGATAAACTTGGATAAACTTGGGCTTCCTTGTCCATCTTTTCTGTTAAGTTACCTGTTTAGATGAAAGAAATGAGCCAGCGTGTATATACTATGGGGGGGGGGGGCGCTTTTAGAATCTATCCATTTTTTAGAGATAAATTCCTTTTCTAGAATTTGGTACGGATTCCTCAAGAGTAGATCAGATTGACTATGGTCATGTGAAAAGTTCCCTGATTGATTTACAAGAGGGCTACCACCATGCCCTCCCACTCTGGCCTTTCAATTTCAGGAGACTCCCAGAGAAAGGAGAACATTCCTGAAAGATGATCCCATCTTTCCTCCTTCCATGACATCTTTGTCTCCCACCCTACTGACATCATAAATAATCCTGATTGTCCCTTTTCCGTCCCTCATTTATCACACACTCCTAAACCCATTGAGCACTTCTAATGCAGGACTGGCTACATACATTGTGGGATCCAGTGCAAAATGAAAATACGGGATCCCTTGTTTTTTAAAAAAAAGATGAAGCATTTCATTTACACTTTTTTTAATGTTTTATTTCTGAGACAGAGAGAGACAGAGCATGAGTGGGGGAGGGGCAGAGAGAGAGGGAGACAAAGAATCTGAAGCAGGCTCCAGGCTCTGAGCGGTCAGCACAGAGCCTGATGCGAGGCTTGAACTCACAAACTGTGAGATCGTGACCTGAGCCGGAGTCAGTCGCTCAACTGACTGAGCCATCCAGGCGCCCCAAAGATGAAGCATTTCAAGACAGCCACAGTACTGCATGAAGTCCAGTGCAGGGCCCTTCTAAGCTCAGGCCCCTATCTGACTGTGCAGGTAGTATGTCCATGAAGATAAAAAGTGTAGATTTCTGACCATCAGAATCAGAATCCCCTCCATAGGATTCACAAATGGGCATATGAAACTAATTATGTAAAGGAAATCCAAAAGTAACTTTTTCTTAGGGAAAGAATGGGGAAGAACAAAGGCCAGGAATAGAGGATGGCAGAGAGAGACGCAGAATATGGCCGAGGAATGGAGAGCCTGGCCAGCAGAAGATAGACACGAGGGGGTGCAGGAGAAGAAGGGCCAGAGAGGGGAGGGGTTCAGAGAAGAGCTGGAGGCCCATGTTCAGGAATAAAGAACCCACTAGTCAAAAGCACCTTAGTGAATGAAGGCCCCCCCCTCAAGAGACCACGGGTCGTTTAAATAGATCTCTAATTGTGAAACTGACAGACAGACAAGAGAAACTTTACTTTATAGCGTAAGAGAATCTATATGCATACTACAGGTGGGCTCCTGGCTCTCGAATAATAATGCAAGAAGATACAATGATGCCGAAACTGGCCCAAGCAAAACAATCAACTTTACATTACAGGAGGCATGACAAGATCTCGCAGTGTCTTGGCATAGAAATTCATTAAGTGTTCATTGATGAATTACATTTTTTCATTGATGGATTCCTAAATTAACTCAATTAAATTTGTGAATTAATTTCTTGATGAACGAAAGTGTGAAACGACCAGCTAATGCCTAATCCACAAATTACTAAATTAGCTTCCACCGAACAAATGAAATTAAATGATATATACTAAGGCTCCAGCAAATAATTGCTGAACGAATGAATAAATGGCTAACCTCAGACAAATCCCCTATTAGCCCCCAAATCTCAGAATTGTAATTTTCGATTCTGAAACGCGACCCCTTCTTTTCACAAGGCAGCCAGAGAAAATATTGATTCAAAAGACGTTTGATTGGCAGCACTAACCTCCTATTTCTTCTACTTCCCACACCGCGAGAAATTGAAAACATTTCTGGTCAATCGTTGTGCCACTTTGTGGCGCAAATATAAAACTTAGGGAAGAGATGAAATGAGCAGAAAGATGAAGCCTAGGCTCACATTCCCAGAAGTCAGGAATGTGAGGCCTTGCAGCGTTCTTACTGAATGCGAAGAAGCAGACTGTGATGTTTTTTCTGTAATTGAGTTATACTTTTAAGGCATCGTTAATTGATTTTCTAAGCCATACAAGACAGCGATCAAGGTTTCAAAATATATGCCCAAGTGTCCAAAATTTGGAGACCAGGCAGATAAGCCGGGGTTTATTCCCACAGCAGTAGCAGCCTTGCAAGAGGATGAGAGTGGGTAGTGAGAGAGGTGAGAAGGTTCTGCTTCTAGGAATGGCGGAGTCACATCTCCCAATGCAAACAACTGTCAACTTCAGAGAAAATCCAAAAACAGCCCCCCTGAAGGCGTGGCGAGTGACCAAAAAAGCGGGCAGAACTTGGAGAGAGAGGTCTACATTTGAGGAAGGAAAGGCACTAGCTGACTTTCCCCTTCCACAGCTCACAGCTTCAAGTTAGGTGGTGCCTTTGGGATGACGGGGAAGGGGGAGGTGGCTAACACTTGAACAGACACCCACAGTCTTTCTGGCCCTGGGAACCAGAGGACAGAAGCAGGGGAGTCACGGCAGCTGCAAAGTGAGGGGAAGAAACCTGAGAAAGGAAAGCAGGAGAGAGGGAGCCTCGATTTCTTTGCATAAATGCTGCCCATTATCTCTGGGCTGAGCCCTGAACTCTGTCTTCACCGTTAGACTTCAAGGCTCAAAAGAACTAAACAGAGATTTTAGCTGCTGCTCACTACTTCGGGAAACAAAAAATCAATATTCTCTGTCAGCGGTTCTCCATTGAGCGGGCTGGGGAGTGGCTGGGATGTTACCTCCCGCCTGTAAGAGACAGTGCTACATACCGAAGTACTGTTTCACTCAAACTGTCAGTTGCCACTTCACAGCCGTGGGGTGGCAGAGAACACAGCCACAGGTTATCACCCTATCTGCACCCACAGATTATCAGGAAAACAGAAAACAAGTGTTGGCAGAGTTGTGGAGAAACTGGAATCCTTAGGCATTGCTGGTGGGAATGTAAATGGTGCGGCTGCCGCAGAAAACAGGCTGGTGCCTCACAGTTTGACAGAGATGTACTACAGGATCCAGTGGTTCCACTTCTGGGTGCATGCCCGAAGGAACAGGAAGCAGAAACTCGAACGGATCCTCGTACTCCCATGTATATAAGCAGCATTATTCACAATAACCAAAAGGTGGAAACAACCAAGTGTCCGTTAATGGATGAGTAGATGCACAAAATGTAGTCTGTCCAGACAATCGAATGTTAGTCAGCTGTTAAGAGTAATGAAACTCTAACACCTGCTACAACGTGGATGAGCCTTGGAGACCTTATGCTGAGCGAGATAAGCCAGACACAAAAGGACAAAAACTGTATGATTCCATTTATATGCGGTATCTACAATAGTCTCAAATGTATAGAGACAGAAAGTAAACGGTGGGCACCAGGGGCTGGGAGGAGGCGGTAACAGAGAGTTAGTGTTTAATGGGTACAGAGTTTCAGTTTGGGGTGAGGTCTGGAGATGGGTGACGGTGATCGTTGCACAACAATATGAACGCACTACTGTCACCGAACTGTGCACATAATAGCGGTTATGATGGTAAATTTGGGGCACCAAAATGGTAAATTTTAGGTGGCTCAGTCAATTGAGCAAACAACCCTTGATTTTCACTCCAGTCATGATCCCAGGGTCGAGGGATCAGGCCCCGTGTCGGGCTCCGTGCTGAGTGTGGAGCCTGCTTAACATTCTCTTTCTCCTTCTGTTCCTCCCCTGCTCTCATGCTCGCTCTCTCTCTCTCTCTCTCTCTCTCTGGAAAATTAAATAAAACAAAAATTTATTAAGTGGTAAACTCCATGTTATATATGTACATTACGTTTTTTAATACACACATGTCAGTATCTCCTTAAATGCTGCTCTAAGATTCAGAGAAGTTTCAGACCTCCCTTGTTAGAACTGGGACGTATTTTCCAGGTGAAACATTGTTATGAATGACAGTTAATTCTGACTTAGGCGCAACATGACTTAGCCTTTAAACCAGGTCTAGAAACAATACCATTAGTTGTGATGTTGCTTCTATGCGAGAATACATTCTGATGTTCTATTTCACACAACTCACTTTGAAACATCCAGAACATAACTATGTATTAGATGCTGCTTCTGCTTCAAGCTCAGGTATGCTCACCAGTCTCTCTGGCCATCTCCACTGATCCTGAACACACAAGAGCATCATCTCCTACCCAGTCAGGATAGAATAACTATGCTGTCAGGATTTTGCCATAACGTTACTCTCTGAAAAAGAAAACAACCCAAGTGTATGTTTCAGACAGAGAGGTAGAGGAGAGAGAGACTTACTATCACATGCCCACAGAACTAAACTTATAATGCATTCTGCCTTTTCTCTACATGTCTCCAGCACCTTTTGGAGGGAAAGTATATGATCTATTTAATAACTCAAAGTAATTATTTCTCTTTTCAAAAGAAGAATCGGTAGTGGGGCACCTGGTTGTCTCAGTCAGTTAAACATCCTATGTCAGATCAGGTCATGATCTCCTGGTTTGTGGGTTCCACTCCTGCATCCGACTCTGTGCTGACAGTTCAGAACCTGGAGCCTGCTTCGGATTCTGTGTCTCCCTCTCTCTCTGTCTCTCCCCTGCTCATGCTTTCTCTCTCTCTCTCAAAAATAAACACTAAAAAATCATAATAAAATAAGAATTGGTAGAGAAGCAAAGCATTGAACACTGTGCAAAATCAAGTTCTCAACTTAACTCAATTACCTCGCTCCCAACTCATCCGTTTCATTTTAAATAGTCCAGTGTTACATTTGAATTTACTCTCATGTTCACCAATGTACTTGTTTGTCTCATTCTTACAGTTTATTCTTTCTTATTCTTTCCTCCAGTTTAATCTCCTTCTCCCTTGAACTCGTCCAGTTGCCCTTTTAGTGCTGGTTTGTAGCAGCAAACTGTCATTGTTTGCCTAAAATGTCTTTTATATTTTGTCTTTATTTTACCCTCACAGTTGAGTAACAGTTTACTGGGATTCAAAATTCCAGGTTGACAGCCGCTGTCTCTTATTCTCTTAACACATTGATGATATGATTTGTTTGTTTCTTCTTTCTCTCCTTGTAATCAATAAGTCTTCCCCCAGTTTAACAGTGGCTCCTTTGTAAGTGTCTCCACCCCACCTCCTCCCCAATTTCTCTGGCTTATTTCAAGACCTAGTTGTCTTGGGGCGCCTGGGTGGCGCAGTCGGTTAGGCGTCCGACTTCAGCCAGGTCACGATCTCGCGGTCCGTGAGTTCGAGCCCCGCATCAGGCTCTGGGCTGATGGCTCAGAGCCTGGAGCCTGTTTCCGATTCTGTGTCTCCCTCTCTCTCTCTCTGCCCCTCCCCCGTTCATGCTCTGTCTCTCTCTGTCCCAAAAATGAATAAACGTTGAAAAAAAAATTAAAAAAAAAAAAAGACCTAGTTGTCTTTAGTGCTCTGCATTTTCACCTTCATATGCCTAGGTGTAGGCTTACTTTTTGTTATCTTGCTTAAGACTTCTTTTGACTCCTGCATCTGAAGATTCATGTCTTCAAACAATTCTGGAAGATCCTCAGCCCTATCTAACTCCGCTGCACTCCACAGCCCAGTACAGAGTGCCTATAGGTATCTCCTATCTTCTCAGGCTCCGTTCACTCCCTCTCAACCTCTCTTTCACCTTCCACATGCCGTCACCTCTCAGTGCTCTACATTACCTGTGTAATTTCTTTAGATTTATCTTACTATTCAGTAATTCCTTAATCATAAAATCTGTTAACTCATCCTTTTCAACAGTATGTTGCATTTATAGAAATTCTATTTGGTTCTTCAATAAATGTGCCCATTCCTTTTTTCCCCTTATCTAATTCTTGTGTTCTTCTTATTCCTTTGTTTATGCTCTTAATCATTTTTTTAAATATTTATTTATTTTTGAGAGAGAGAGCACAAGCAGGGGAGGGGCAGAAAGAAAGGGAGACACAGAATCTGAAGCAGGCTTCAGGCTCTGAGCTGTCAGCACAGAGCCCGATGTGGGGCTCGAACCCACAGAGCGTGAGATCATGACCTGAGCCAAAGTCAGACGCTTAACTGACTGAGCCACCCAAGCACCACCACCGCCCCCCCCTTTTTTTGTTTTTTTTTTTTTTGCTCTTAATCATTTTTAACATTCTTGTTTTTTAGCCTTTCCCATATTGTATTAATTTTCCAGGACTGTCATAATAAAATGCCACAGACTGGGTGGCTTAAACAACAGAAATTCATTTTCTCACGGTTCTGGAAGCCAGAAGGCCAAGATCAAGGTGCTGACAGAGTGGATTTCCTCTGAAATCTCTCTCCTTGGCTTGTAGATGGCTGTCTTCTCCCTGTGTCCTCACATGGTCTTTCCACTGTGTGGGTCTGTAGCTTGTTAAAAAAAATTTTTTTTAATGTTTATTCATTATTGAGAGAGAGAGACAGAGCACGAGCAGGAGAGGGGCAAAGAGAGAGGGAGACACAGAATCCGAAGCAGGCTCCAGGCTCTGAGCTGTCAGCACAGAGCTGGATGCAGGGCTCAAACTCAAGACAGTGAGATCATGACCTAAACTGAAGTCAGATACTTAACTGACTGAGCCACCCACGTGCCCCTGTGTGGGTCTGTATCTTAATCTTGTCTTCTTATAAGGACACAATCAGGTTGGATTAGGGCCTACCCTAGAGGCCTCGTTTTGAACTAATCACTCCTATAATGGCCAAATACAGTCATCTGCTGAGATAGAGGAGTTAGAACTTTAACGTATGGATTTGGGGGGTGCCTTGGTGGCTCAGTCAGTTCACCGTCTGACTTCGGCTCAGGTCATGATCTTGAGGTTCACAAGTCTGAGCCCCTCAGTATATGTACAGCAGTATATGTAAAGATTAAGTGTATGTGATTGGACATACATGATGACATGTGCGAGATTCTAGGATCCATCCTTTGGGAGGCTGACAGTCCCCTCCTTTGAAGAAGCCAGCTGTCCTGTTGGGGCTGTCTCTATGAGGAAGCCCACACAGCAGATGAGGGCAGCCCCTGGCTGACAACCAGGAAAACCCTGAAGTCCTGCAGTCCTATAACCACAGGAATTGAGGTCTGCCACGTGTGGCTTGGCAGCGAGGACCCCTGTGGAGACCTCAGCCCAGCCGACACATTGAGGACAGCCATTGAAGGCTCTGTGCAGAGGACCAGTTCAGAGGCTTGACCCACGGAAATGTGAGTTAACAAATGCATGTCATTTTTAGACAGGTCTGGGCAATGTGTTACACGGTAGGCAATAACTAACATACCCCACGCCTCCCCAGCTCATGTAGGTGTCCAGCCCAAGTCCTGAGATTCCCAAGACCTCCCAGCCCTGGGGCACCCATAGCACCAACTTACACCACTGCTATCTGGTTTTCTGTTGCCTCTCTTCACTCTGGGCTCCTAGGACTTCCCGTTATTTTAACAATTAGCTGTCCATTCACCAAAAAATCTTTGTTATTTTTGGTGCAGCATATTTAGGTTGTGTTTTAAAGTTTGTTTGTTTGTTTGTGTTTAGGCTGGATGGCTTTGGGGTCATAGTCCTCCTTGTGGTTAGAAATGGAAGGACTCCAGTCAAACCGGAAGCTCATGTTCTTTTCTCTTTACATTCTTCTCACAGAACATGTATCTGCTTCCCAAGTTCAAATATGACCTCTCTGGGGAAGACGCTCAAACTTTCATCTCAAAGTCTAACTTTTCCCTCAGAAACCCAATCTATATCTTCTTTTGCCTTTTTCAAATACCTTTCCCTTGGAAGTCTTATCTTGACATTAAGGCAGCTTACTTCTCCATTTTTTTTTTTTTTTTTTTTTTTGGCCAGTCCTTCAGATTGATTATCTTCTAATCAGATTCCAATATACCCTTTTATTCACCCCTTCACCCAGTTGGCGGCCAAGAGCTCTTTATTTGTCTTGACAACACTTCCCACATCTGCTTCTTCCCTTTCACAGCTATTGCCAACCGCTCACTGTGGGCTCACGGTCTAGATGCCTGTGGTATTTTCTCCGTGCTTCCTCATTTCCCCACCTTGGCTAACGCTGCTACCTCCATTCAGTCTGCTCAGCCTGTCAATATCTTACCTATCTTTAATTTTTTTTCTAATGTTTATTTATTTTAGAGAGAAAGAGAGAGAGAGAGCACGCACACACAAGTCGGGGAGTGGCAGAGAGAGAGAGAGACACACACAGATCAAAAGCAGGCTCCAGGCTCTGAGCTGTCAGTGCAGAGCCTGATGCGGGGGTTCAAACCCATGAACCGTGAGATCATGACCTGAGCTGAAGTTGGACACTTAGCCAACTGAGCCACCCAGGTGCCCCTTCTTACCTATCTCTAAACATCCAGCCCAAAGACAGCTTCCTCCAGAAAGCCTTCTCTGACTCCTCGGCACTCAAACAGTACCTGAAACCTTAGATCTGGGAACTGCCATGCTTTACTTCCCTGTGTCTTCGCCTGGTAAAGTGCCTTCCAGAGACTGTGACTCAGATGTGAAAGACTACCTGATCCCCGGCTCAGAAAAATTAGGAAGTGAGTCAGGAAATCTGGTAGTAGAAAGGGCCACAGAACTGGGATTCACAAAATATGCAAAAAGCCACAAGATTCTTACTGCCACCAGCCTAACTCAGGGATCCACCAGACCCTGGGTCCGAGCCCAACCCCATGCCTGACTTCTTTCTTATTCCAATTCCAGCCCTGCTCCCAGAGCGGCTCCAAACCAGAAGGCTTACAGATTCTAGCCGAAAACCCCAGCTTCAGTGGCATAGAGTACCCTCTTTTACGAAGCCCTCCATAACCTCACCTATTCTTCCAGCTTCGTCTGCCACGAGCTTTTTCCTTTTTCCTAAACTCCAGCCATTGCCAACACAGGCATCTGAATGTAAGGAGAATTTGCACCCTCCTGCTTTCACTGACACTGCCTCTACAGCCTGGAATGACCTTTCTCCTTTGAACCACAAAGGCTTATCTCAACATTAAGACTCAGCTGGAAAGGGAAGGGGAAAAAACAGTTACAAAGAGAGAGGGAGAGAGGCAAACCAAAAGAGACTCTTAAATACAGAGAACAGACTGACGGATGATGGGGGGTGGGGGAGAGGGGAAAATGGGTGATGGGCATTGAGGAGGGCGCTTGTTGGGATGAGCACTGGGTGTTGTTGTATGTAAGCGATGAATCACGGGAATCTACCTCCAAAACCAAGAGCACTCTGTACACACTGTACGTTAGCCGATTTGACGATAAATTGTATTAAAAACAAAAGACTCAGCCGGAGTCACCTCCTCCATGAAGTTTTCCCCAACTGCCACTCCCTCCCTCACTTACCTGTCTATTGCTATCTTGTCCATCTCTCTGAGTCTCCATTTGTATCCAGCATAGAGCATGGCCACGGTAACACACAGCACTGACTGAATGATTTCTATGTGTCAGGCACTATTATCAATATTTTACATGTATTAACTCATTTATCCCTGACAATGAGCTTTTGAGATGAAGCTACAGATGAGGAAACAGAGCAATTAGTAGTTTCCTTCAGGCCACGGAGCCTTAAGGAAGGCCACTAAAAAGTGGTCGAGCCAAGCTTTGAACTGAAGGCATCTGACTCCAGAGCCGGAACCATTAACCACACACTATCCTGCATCTCAGGAAGTGTTGACTAAACAAATGTGTGCACCGATGAATGACTTCTCTAGAAAGATGGGAGGTAATCGACTGTCCTTTTTCTTTTGCCTTCATTGCTCACATCAGCACATCCTACATGACCTCTTCTTGGATCCACATCTCTCAGGGAGGTCCTTATTCAAACCTTTATTTCTAAGTTCTCTTGGGAATAAAGCAGAGGACTGACCAACTGTAGGCCACTAGAGCTCTCAAGTGCCCAATGTGACCTGGACGGATGTCCTCCCAAGTGAAAAAAAAACAGCGAGTTTTTTTTTTGCTCGCTGAATTTCCTAGGATAGCACCTTGCATAATTCCTAGTTAGGATTATAGAATTTTTTTTTTTTCCGAGAGAGAGAGGGGAGAGGGGCAGAGGGAGAGAAAGAATCTTAAGCAGGCTCCACATGCAGCATGGAGACAGATGCGGGGCTCAGTCCCACAACCCTATGATCGTGACCTGAGCCAAAATCAAGAATCAGATGCCCAACCAACTGAGCTACCCAGGTGCCCCAAGAATTATGGAATTTGAGAGCTGGAAGGGTCTTATAGATGATGCATTCCAATCCCTTAATTTAATGACAAGGAGGCCAAGGCTCAGATCAGCAGTCATCAAACTTCCCATGGCCACACAGCTAGTTAGTGATTCCCAGGCCAAAGGCCAGAGGAGACAAAATACTCCAAAATCTGACATTATTTCCCTATCCTTTTTTTTTTTTTTTTTTGAGAGAGACAGAGTGTGAGCAAGGGAGGGTCAGAGATAGAGGGAGACACAGAATCCGAAGCAGGCTCCAGGATCTGAGCTGTCAGCACAGAGCCCAATGAGGGGTGGGGGGAGTGCTCAAACCCACCAGCCATGAGATCATGACCTGAGCTGAAGTCGGCCGCTTAACCCACTGAGCCACTCAGGTGCCCCCCCCCCCTTTTTTTTTTAAATAGAAAACTTGCTTCAGGGCACCTGGGTGGCTCAGTGGGTTAAGCGGCCGACTTCAGCTCAGGTCATGATCTCATGGCTGGTGGGTTTGAGCCCCCCCCCACCCCCCGCCCCATTGGGCTCTGTGCTGACAGCTCAGAGCCTGGAGCCTGCTTCGGATTCTGTGTCTCCCTCTCTCTCTGCCCCTCCCCCACTCATGTTTGCTTTCTCTCCCTCTCTCTCTCTCTCAAAAATAAACAAACATTAAAAAAATTTTTAAATAGAAAACTTGCTTCAAAGGAGTTGTGATCCAATTACAATGATTTCACCCTTTACTTAGCATAATTTGCTCCCACTTCCAAGGGGGCTTGGAGTCAAAAGATTTATGGTGGTTCTATAATATCCTATGAGAGGAATGTTCTTTTGCTTCACAAATGAAAAGGTTACTTTTCTTTACTTCAGTAGCTCTAGCTGAAGGGCAAATGTGCTTTAACAAAATGTGCTTCCTTAAATAATATAATTAATCATCAACAAAGTTCTACCACACTCTGTAGTTTCTTCTTAGGTAGATAGATAACCAAGTTGATACTTCCTAATGGCCCTTATCCAATACACACACACACACACACACACACACACACACACACACACAATGTATTACTGTACATACAATACTTGTATATTATATATAATCATTATATATAATATACACAATATATTATTATATATCATGAATGTGTGTTGTATATAATAAATACCCATAATACAATATAGAGTAACTACCAATCACGTATAAGAACTACAATTTTGACAGGTAAACCAATAAAACACGTTTTTGGAGTTTGTGGCCCTCTGCCGCATGAGACCCCTGAATAACTGAAGCCAGCAGTGGTTTGGGAACATATAAGTTGCTGCACTGAGGACCAACACTGGGTTAGACAAACTGACGCAAAGCCAAGTTAGGCCAGTTTTAGATGACTGGCCCTCAGGTACAGGACCTCAGCAGACATTCCAAGCAGCCAGGAAATAATTCCAAAGGGCAATTTAAGGTCACCATGGGCAAAGACATAAGAAAACAGCTGTCCAATGTGAAATTTTTTTAAAGCTGTTGTCATATGACTTATTTGGAAATTACCTAATGGTGCCAGTAAGGAAGAGGAATATGTACCCTCCTTTGTCTTCTTATTCTCTCTCCCTCTGTCTACCCAATCCTGTTCTGAAATAAGGCAGAGCTGTGAAGGGAGAGGCCAAGAGGTACTGCGAATCTATAATGATTCAACAATAGTCATAACGCTGGCTAACATTTATGGAATGCCTAATATTCCAATTTAATTCTCCATTTAATCCCTTACTGTGTACCTGGCATTGTGCATTCCATGTATTATATTGTGTTATCCTCATACCTCGCCAATGAGATGGTTTTAGTTCTCCAATTTTAAACCTAAGGAAATTTCCTGAAGTCAAACAACAAACCAGAGGTTGAGCTAGGAACCATAGCCGCCTTGTCTGATTTGGGGACTCATGACCAGGTGTCCCACTCACTCTGCCTGCCACTGCAAAGCCCATCAGCACCGTCTACATGAGCAGACACACATACATACATACTGCAAACATGGCCAATGTTTTCCTCTATGCTAGAAGCCAGAAAATGTGAGGGTCTTGTCCTGTTTTGCTTCAACTTTGCCATATAATCTTAACTCATTTACTTTCTCTATGACTCAGTTTCTATACCTGTACGGTGACAATTACAGTGAATTAAATTTTAATTCTCCTCTACAGTGAAAATTTACCTGTCCTACTCTAGGTCAAGGTATTTTAATCACAGATCAAATAAAATAATTGTGAAAGCATCATGAAGGATGTAGCACATATATAGCATTGGTATGATTGTGTTTACTACAAAACACAAAAACAAAATACAAAAACCTTTCTTTCTCCTTGAGAGACAGGAAAGGTCTTTTCGTATATACTTCCTCCATCCCATTATTTTAATGACTAGTTACACAAAGCTGGCAATAAATCACCCCTTATTTATAAGAAGGAATAAATGCAGGGGCGCCTGGGTGGCGCAGTCGGTTAAGCGTCCGACTTCAGCCAGGTCACGATCTTGCGGTCCGTGAGTTCGAGCCCCGCATCAGGCTCTGGGCTGATGGCTCAGAGCCTGGAGCCTGTTTCCGGTTCTGTGTCTCCCTCTCTCTCTGCCCCTCCCCGGTTCATGCTCTGTCTCTCTCTGTCCCAAAAATAAATAAACATTGAAAAAAAAAAATTTAAAAAAAGAAGGAATAAATGCAGAGTGTCTGGTCTAGTAGATGTTCAATAAATATTAACTTCCTTACTTTGTTTGAATGGGCCTAGGAGGCAAAGCTTGTGCAATGGTTAGTTATGTGTCAACTTGACTAGGTGAGAGTGGCCAGATATTTGCTCAAACACTATTCTAGATGTTTCTGTAAGGTTTTTTTTTTTTTTTTTAAATATATTTTAGGTTCCAGTATAGTTAACCTACAATGTTATGTTAGTTTCAGGTGTACAATAAACTGTTTCAACAATCTGTGAAGGTGTTTTTAGATGAGATTAACATTAAAAAATTTTTCTTTAATGTTTATTTACTTCTGAGAGAGAGAGAGAGACAGGGACAGAGCATGAGCAGGGAAGGGGCAGAGAGAGAGGGAGGCACAGAATCTAAAGCAGGCTCCAGGCTCTGAGCACAAAGCCTGACCGTGGGGCTTGAACTCACGAGCCGTAAGATCATGACCTGAGCTGGAGTGGATGCTTAACCGACTCAGCCACCTAGGCCCCCCATAGATGAGATTAACATTTAAATCAGTAGTCCCAGCAAAGCAGATTGCCCAATTGAATGTGGGTGGACCTCATCTAATCATTTGAAGGCCTGAAAAGACCAACAAGTCTGACCTTCCCCTGAATGACAGGATTTTTTTCTACCTTTGAACTCAAACTGAAATGTCAGCTCTTTCTGGGTCTCCAGCCTGCTGGCCCTGGACTGGCACTGAACCACTGGCTTTTCTGACCTCTAAATGACCTAAAATAACCTCTGGCCATTTTACCCTGCATAGCTTCTGATCTTGGGTCTTACCTCCAAAATCACATGATCCAATTCTTTATACTAAATCTATCTCCTCCCCCTGTCTCTCTCTGTGTCTCTCTCGAAACAGACACAGACACAGACGACACAGACACAGACATAGATGTATCCTATTGATTCTGTATCTCAGAGAACCGTGACTAATGGAGCCTGCTCCATCTCATTGAGTGCCACGGGAAAATATGTTTGCAACATTATAAAACAATCATCAGCCATGATCTTCCTGTATGCCGTTACGTTCAAAGTTGAAAATCCTGAGGGTGGTGGAGGGGGGAATTATGCCCTAGGACTCACTTAGCTATATCACGGCCCTACCGTCATGATTCAGGACATATCCTTGGGGAATCCAGTTCTTTTCATGGCTAGGACCTCACTGTCCTTTCTGTCCTAGGGTGCAAATCACTTATTTGGCTGCAAAAGACTCTTTTATTGCCTGTCTCACATTCTCCACTTCATCAATCTTGAATAGGTGTCAACACCACAGAAGGCAGTGGCTTGATTCAGTAAGTCTAAAATGGTCCCCAAAGGCTTGTCACCTGGGTACATTATGAATGACTTTTAGATTTTTGCTCTCCTTTGGTCTAAGCCAGCCTGAGAAAGAACACACCGTGGTTGCCAGACTTTGGTGCTTTCTTCCCCTCCCCCACATCTCCACTGATTTATAACTCATTTTTTTTCTGGTTAACCGTGACCATGGTCAAGACCACGCACAGTACCCTCAATAGACTGCTCAGCTTGTTGGAGGGGATATGGCTATTAACAAGACAGCCTGGCTCCCAGAGGGTTTGGCTACTGAGATGCATTTTTCTTCCTTTCTCAATTCCTAGTGGAAAATAATGCCTGAGAGGAAAATAAGACAAACAGTGGCAATTCAAATTTCCCCTGAGCTGGGGTTTATTTTTTATTTTTCCCAGATCCCAGATAAATTTTCTTCCTGGTTTCTGTTTTATGTCACATTGGCTGACATATGTCAAGCTCTTAACATTGATTAAAAATAGACCACTTGGATAGAAACAGACTATCGCAACACAAGGGAATTTTGCTGTTTCATTCCGTTGTTTTAATAAGTATAAGGGTAATAAAAGACCTAGATAAATAGTCTTGGAGACCGAGTCCCCTGTTTATCTACAGAACAGACGTAACTTCTCAGCTCCCCTTCCTTACACTGTAGTTGATTACTCAGAAAGGTAAGGTCACCCTACCTTCACCTCTGCCCTCTCATAGAAAGAGTCAATTAAAGAGAATGTCTAGAATTGCACGGATTATCTTTGTTTAGGCTACGATCTTGCTTGACAGTTGTGTGGGTACATAACTTACTTCCTCTGTTAGATTGAGACCTCCCTGAGGTTACAGACAGTGTCGCTCATGTCTTTCCCACAAGACACAGTGTGGTCTCTTGACACACAATAGGAGACAACTGGCTGCAAATATTTGTCGGTTGAACAAATGAGTGAATACAAATATTTTAGTAGGTGTAGATGACAAGCCTTCTAGGAGCTGTTAGGCTCAATTATAATTAGGTGCAGGCTATCATTCGTCACCAGCAGTCTTGGCCAGATATTCAGGACTGCGAATTATACTAGCCAATTGGTAGGTATCGTTGTATAACCACTTCCTATAAGATCACTATTCTCATCCAGATTGCTGTTTGAAAATGAACCAAGACATTTCCACTGTAATTCTGACTCCATGCTAGCACTATGTGATACAGTCTGTGCAGATTTACTTTCTCAGATACCTCCTGGGGCTGGAAAAAGAACAGGATCAGTGCCCCCCCCCTCCCAGTAAGGGTATCTATTGCTAGAACCTAGTAATATTTTGCTAGACTGAGGCGATGTTGCAAGGAGATACTTTAGGGGCACCTGGGTGGCTCAGTCAATTAAGCGTCTTACTCTTGATTTCAGCTCAGGTCATGATCTCACAGTTCATGAGTTCGAGCCCCAAGTCATGCTCTGTGCTGATGGCTTGCAGCCTGCTTGGGATTCTCTCCCTGCCCCTCTCCGCCCCTCGCCCACTTGCGTGTGCACTCTCTCTCTCTCAAAATAAATAAACTTTTTTTAAAAAAGAAGATACTTTATTATTGCCCCAATCATCTTGCATATTCACTATCATATTGAGATGCTGACATATATAAGGAATGAAGAATTCATTGGGCTTCTGTCGACAAACAAAGTAAGAATGGGGTGAGAATAAATGCTTTAGAAAGTAAAGGCCTACTAAACTTTTTTTTAAGAGATTTAGCATATTTGAAAAAAATGTACAACAACTAGATTTTTGTCCAAAAAACACTCAGTTAAAATTTTCTTCAGGCATCTCAATATTTTCCATTTCTGGTCAAGATCTGAACAGCAAAAAGGAAGTATGATCTGAGGTAATTATGGTCTGCCCAGGAGCAAAACAGGCCCCAGACCTCATGAGGAAGCTTGACCAAAAGAGGAACAGAGCCGTTTGACTTAAAAAAACTGAACTGCTGGAGTTTTTTACTGACTGGCCCTAATTCAGAGCAGGTGCAATCACTCGGGCTGTTTGCTGACAGGCAACATGGAGGAGAGAAAACAAAAAGCAGGGAGAAGCACTGAACGCTCAGAGGCTTTCAGAGGCTCCTGTTGCTAGGGAACCACTTCCTCTGTGCTCATACCCAGCTAACTCAAGCTATTCAGATATCACTAGAATAATCTTTCTTAGGCTTAGGAAGAAAGGAAACAGCTCTCAAAGCTCAGACGTCATGGTAACACCAGGCAAGGCCTGGCTTTTCCAGCAGACGCTAACGAGCCAAGGATGCCGGGAGAGGACAGAAGTGAATGGGCATCTTGTTTTTACTCAGACAGTCAGGGGGCTGACTCCCTTCTCTCCTCTGCCTACCTAGGTATATCAGTTGCAAAGCAGCGACAACATGCGCACACAAGCACATCCAGCAATTGTATCATCAGTCAGAGCGGAGAAAAGGTTTTATTCATCTTCAGATGCCGACATCATCCAACGCGGTGCTTTACGCTCAGTTCTCCACGTGCGTTGAATTCAATTCTTTTCACAGAGATGACTGAGGATTTGGTTCTATGTGCACGGTGTGGCGTGCCATGCTGCGTACAAAAATGAACGGATAGATTCCTCCCCGCAAGAAGCTTCCTGGTCTTGTAAGAGAAACACAAGCCTGGATGGACTCTGGCTACAAATGGCAGCAACACACACAACAGCAGCGTGAGGAAGATAGAAAGGTTTTGGTTGTTGTTGCTGTTCTTACACATAAAAGAAGCCTGCAGAGAGGTAATCCAGAGCTGGTATTGAGCCCCCTGGTCACAGAGAGCCAAGTGTCTCCTGTGTTTTTCCCCCACTATCCTTAGGTGGCAGTTTCATCCTCAGTCACCCTGTGGTCCAAGATGGCCACCATGAGATCCGGTCAACATTCTAGGCAGGAAGGAGGGGAGGAGGGTGCTCTCTTGAGGGAGATTTCCAGAAGCCCCGCAGTAGTAGACACCGCATTTGAAATCTTTCTATAAACAACGTGAAAGCCCTCTCTCCCTGTGTTATTGTTTGGGGGGTGTGAAATCAGTCTTATTTTGTACAGTTATATATTTTTTTCATTGTGAAAATTATAGCATCGTATTACAGCAAATTTGGAAAATAGATTAATTTGTCCCCAAGACCAACATTTATTTAAGAACAACAAACACTTATTGCATACTCATTGCACTAGGAGCTAGGGCTGTGAGCTGAAAAGCCACTACAAGCATTCAGGATTTTCTTCTCCATTTTGTAAAACTATGCATCAGTTTTTGCGTTTTGTAGTTGTAATAAGAGTAAATAATTCTATATTCTACTTTTTGCACTTCACATTAAATCATTAGCTTTCTTTTCCATTTTATTATATAACTAAATTTTAAATAAGTAACATATGCTTATAGTAAAAATGAAATGTTATTTTAAAAAAAAACAGCCACAGGGGCGCCTGGGTGGCTCAGTCAGTTAAGCGTCCGACTTTGGCTCAGGTCATGATCTCACAGTTCGTGAGTTCAAGCCCCACATCAGGCTCTGTGCTGATGGCTCAGAGCCTGGAGCCTGTTTCAGATTCTGTGTCTCCCTCTCTCTCTGACCCTCCCCCATTCATGATCTGTCTCTCTCTGTCTCAAAAATAAATAAACGTTAAAAAAATTAAAAAAAAAAACAAACAGCCACAAAACAATAATGAGATGCCACTAGACACCTTCAGGATAACCAAAATCCAGAACACTGACAACACCAAATGTCTGCGAGGATGCGGACAAACAAGAACTCTCACTCATTGCTGGTGGGAATGCAAAGTGGTTTAGCCATTATGGAAGACATTATACTCTAACCATGGAGTCCAGCAGTTGCACTCCTTACTGTTTACCCAGAGGAGCTGAAACCTTATCTACCAACTTCATCCACATAAAAACATGCACACAGATGTCTATTGCAGATTACTCATAACTACCATAACTTGGAAACAATTAAGATATCCGTCAGTAGATGAGTAAACTCTGGTCCATCCAGACAATGAAATATTATTCAGTGCTAAAAAGAAATAAGTTATCAAGCTGTGAAAAGACAGGAAGGAATCTTAAATACATAGTACTAAGTGAAAGAAGCCAATCTGAAAAGTCTATATACTGTATGATTCCAACTATATGACATTTTGGAAAAGCCAAAACTATGGCGATAGTAAACAGATCAGTGGTCACCAGGGGTTGAGGAGGACGAAGGGATGAATGGGCAGAGCACAGAGGATTTTTAAGGAAGTGAAAATACTCTGTATGATGGATATATGTCATTGCACATTTGTCCAAACTATAGAACGTACAATACCAAGAGTGAACTCTGATGTAAACTACAGTGTTTGGGTGATTATGATGTGTCTGTATGGGTCCGTCAATTGTAACAAATGTTCCCCTCTGGTTGGGGATGTTGACAATGGAGAAGACTATGCATGTGTCAGGGCAGGAGACATATGGGAAATATCTGTACCTTTTGCTCAATTTTGCTGTGAACCTAAAACTACCCTAAAAAAAAAAAAAAACTCTATTGAAGATAAAACTCAGCCATATTCCTTTGCTCTTACCATCTTACACACTGTCCCAACTTGAAACCGCCAGCACCTGAGGTACATCCCATAGTTCCCTGGTAGGATGAAACTCTAGTCACCAAACATGATTATTTTCTTAAAAACCAACCCTTGATTGACTGCCTACTTTATGCTATTTCACTTCCCCTCTCCACTACCTATGCTTCCTGGGATCTCCTCCAAAGAAGTTGTGCTAGAATCCTTGTCCCAGGATCTACTTCTGGGGGAACCAAATTAAGGTAACTCCTGACAACTTAGCTTATATAACATTGGCAGCCCTATCTGTAAGGGAGGCTGGGAAATGTAGTTTTATAGCTGGGCATAAAACCACACCCAACAATATCACGATCCTGTGGCTAAAGAAGAGAAGATGAATATTGGATAAACAACTGGCAGAGATAAGTCATGTCCACACATAATTATAAGTTATGGGCCATAAGAGAGGTGTTGGGGAGATTACTTCTCAGTATGTACTCCATTATTTCATCAAGACCTCAGAATTTGATTTGGACCTTTTAAGCCTAGGTATGATTTTAATAGATGAATAAGTACTCTGACAGTGATGTCTGGGATGGACAAGAGTAGGTAAGATCCAGAGGCAGAAAGATCAGTTAGGAGGAGCACTTGGGTGGCTCAGTCAGTTAAGCATATGACTGTTGATTTTGGCTCAGGGTTGTAAGATCAAGCCCCGTGTCAGGCTCTAGGCTGGGTGTGAAGCCTGCTTAAGATTCTTTCTCTCCCTCTGCCCCCTCCCACATTGTGCATGTGCTCTCTAAATAAATAAATAAATAAATAAATAAATAAATAAATAATCATTAGGAAACTATTAAAATACTTTGGGCATGGGGGTGGGGGAATAATGACCTAAACTGGAGTGTGACAGCAGGACCGGAAAAGTTGGAATAGATATGAGAAATACTGCAAAGAAACTCAATACAGAGGTTAAGTGGAAAGTAGGAATCAAACATAACATTGAAGCTAAAAACCAAGATGGAGGGAAACAGAAATTATACAGTTGGAGAGAAGAGTCAAGTTTGGGGGGAGTTTGTTCTTATCTGCTTCTTCTAGATTTCAACATAATATCTTAATAGAGCGAAGCAGATTAAAAAACAAAGATCCTCAACTTTGCCAAATCTTGGGGGGGGGGCGGAGTCAAGACTCATTTATTTCATCTCAACCAAAGCATGACTTCATATACCCAGGGGAAATCCCAGGGTGCCCTCCTTACAGGAAACCAGGAGCATTAGCCTTCCTAAAGGGCACCAGATCTAAGATCCCTGCTGATAAACGTGCTCAAAGCAGAGACAAAATCTACTCCCTCAGTATGGTAGTGCTCAGAAATTCTCAACTCTGTTCAGAAGACATATTGGTATTTGCAGAGTTGCTGAAATGGCTAAGGGTATAGGGCATTGGACTCAACTGAGCCTATGTTGGGATAAACTAAAGTTTTAAGGTTGAGTTTCCTTATCTGCAAAGTGGGGACAATGTAGTACCCGCTCCATAGGGCTGTTCACAGGATTACACAAGAAATTCACATAAAGCACTTAGCATAGCACCTAATGCGTTGCAAGTACTTAGTAAATACTAGCTAGTGTCATTGTTAGAGTATCCGGCAAACATGTGTACCAGACATTTCATGTTCAGTTGTTAGAAAAGGACAATTCAGAGCATGCGATCCTGAATACGCTCAAATCAAAAATGGCAGCTGGACCAGATGATCTCCGGATACACTCAATGGGAACAGAGAAAGTGTGGACACCTGAAGGAAGTAACATGATGTTCCATTTTCCTTAAACATTTTCCAATGGTTGGATGGACCCGCATCCTATGAACCCACTTTATAGCAGAGCAGCGATGAAAAGAATGCAGACACAAGAAAAATGTTAAAGCTTGAACTTCTGGAAACGTGGCTATTAGGACTGAGGGCATAAAACCAACAAGGCGAGACTTGAGGCCCTGTATCGGTGCTCAACACAGAGGGCAGGCTCCAGAATGTTCGTTGAACACATGGATGAGTTAACCATGTAACCAAATGAACTGATGCCACAGTACTTACAGTGACGGCCAAATACTAGCACTGGGCCTCTGCCAAACATGCCCTGACTTTTCAAGTCCTTGATCTGGTTCTGCTTCTAAAAGCCAAGGGGGCAGTGTGTCCCTCTTGTCAGTTTCTCCTCGGATAGGAAAGCTGAAATTTTCCACAATTACTATATACACTGGAGCCATGCTTGATCGAAATCCGTCTAAAAGGTGCCAGGCACACGGCCAGATGAGCAAATGCTCACAAAGGGAATGTGACATCAGTCTTGCTGAGCAAGAGCAGAAACAGAAGTCCTTTACCACAGCCCTCTCAGTGGGAACACCGTGACCCCTGAGCTCCCGTGAAAGGAAAAGGTCTAGAGAGGCAGGTGTGGCCCCAGAGCTGTCCCTAGTCCTCCTATGTCCTGTGTCATTAAGGTGTGAGCTGGGGCTGCACTTATAGCTGTTCAGCCACACCCATCCATTAAGTGGTTCTCCTTCCCGGTGGTACCCTTCAGAGTCGCAAAATGTTTGTACCACTCCATTATCGAAATCATGAGAAGCCTCTGAAGAGTATGGAATTAGCCTCTGACCCACGAGAAAATGTAACTGCGGGGAGCTTCAGGGAACTGTGTGAAGATTGCTGGCCGAGGTCAGTGCTCACCAGCTTGATGCAAGCTAGCATTTCCTGCCCTGTTTCCATGGCAATGGCCCCCACACAATCTCACCTGCTCCTCAGACACAGGCAGGATGGGGATGTAACCTCTCAGGGATGCGACACCAGCTGATTATTATTTTTTATCACTTAGGAAGGCAGGCCGGGTTTGGCCAGATTTTTCAATTTCTCAAGAGATATCAGAACCTAGATTTTTACAGGAAATTTTCCAGGCTTTAAACACTGGCAATCATTTTTTTATTTTTTTATTTTAAAGACTGCAGGCCAGGGGCGCCTGGGTGGCGCAGTCGGTTAAGCGTCCGACTTCAGCCAGGTCACGATCTCGCGGTCCGTGAGTTCGAGCCCTGCGTCGGGCTCTGGGCTGATGGCTCAGAGCCTGGAGCCTGTTTCCGATTCTGTGTCTCCCTCTCTCTCTGCCCCTCCCCCGTTCATGCTCTGTCTCTCTCTGTCCCAAAAATAAATAAACGTTGAAAAAAAAAAAAAAAGACTGCAGGCCAAAGAAAATGTATCTGACTTTGCCCTATTGGTAACGCCAGTCCTAAGCAGTTAAAAATCACCATTCAGGCTTTCAGAATTACTCACTGTTTTTGAATAGCTGTGTGGAACACAGACCACATACCAACCCTCAGCCATAATTTGTTACAGAAAATTCATTTAACATTTTACTATGGTATTTTATTGTCTCTTTCTCATCATCTCTCTGTGATGAAGGGTAAGGAAGCAGAGGTGTTCTTTTCTAAGCTGTTTTTTAAAAACAGGCTCAAAATAAGGTAAATGATTATTCATGTTCACATAGATCCAATCAATAACTCAGCTGAACATTAGAGCTCATGTTTGGGACTCAAAAATAAATGGTTTTGTGACTCAAATCCACTCTTCAACTCATGTCAAGTGAGTTCAAAATGAGTCACAATGTGGCAGTATCTAAGCAACTATGCTTTGTGATAGTCAACTTCAAGATGGAAAAATCTTATTCCTTCTTAGTAATCATTCAACACCCCCCAATTAATGGGTAAGGACAGAATGCTGCATTCAGAAAAGGTTGGAGAATTTTTTTTTTTTTTGAGAGAGAGAGAGTGCACGGCCACACAGGGAAAGGGGAGGGGGTGGGGGAGGAACAGAGGGAGAGAGTGAATCTGAAGCAGGTTCCATACCCCAGGTGGAGCCCAACTTGGGGCAGCACCGCATCACCCTGAGATCATGACCTGAGCTGAAATCAAGAGTCAGAGGCTCAACTGACTGAGCCACCCAGGTGCCCCAAGGTTGGAGAATTTTTAAGAAGCTTAGGAAGGTGGCCATTTTGACCAGTTAATGAGGTAGTAATCAAAGCAGCTAGTTTGCATTTACATTAAAAAAAAATATTTTCAGATTTTTTTTGTCTGTTTTTTGTTTTGGTTTTGTTTTGGTTGTGAGATCTTAGGCTCACTGATTCTTTTGAGTACGTTGTGGTGTGTTGAACGTGGTGCCGGTGCCAGGGGCCCCTGTCTCGTTATGGATGCCCCCAGAAGCCGTGTATGTGGGAGGTGAGGGCAACAGCAGGGGGGGCAGTGGGAGGAGAAGCCAGGAGGAAGGGCCACCGCTACTTCTGTGGGTGACAGGGGGCTTGGCGCTCGGCGGCAACTCTGGGGCGCCAGGGCTGGGCGTGTGCCCCACAGCTGGCCTCCCCAAGGGGCCAGGGAGCAGAGGTATTGCTTCACTAGGTCGCAGCAGCGCTTGCTTGAGGGCTACTGAGGGGGGTCAGAGCAGGTTCTGGAACAGAACCCCTGAGGCAGACACCTGCAGGCCTGGAAGTGAGGCATGTCCGCAGAAGTGGAGGTGGGGGCACGGTGGCCACACTCCCCAGCTTCAGCAATCCTGCACTGCCACCATCCCCCCTCGGAATCTGGATGATGGCATTTTCTCAATGAAGTGCCATACAAAAATGACTTTAGAACAAATCTTTTCAACCATGTGGCTTGATCTGTGCTCCTCCCATATACAAATTCTGGAGCAGTGGCTGACCCACCAGGAATCCTTAAGTGGGTGGTGGGGTCTGACTGTCATGAAGCCAAATTGAACCCGGCTGAGTGAGTGAGGGAAATAAAGACGCTCACCTTAGGGGACCCCCTAGGACCAAAGAGCCACTTCATTTAAACGTTTGCAGGGATGGCACAAAAACAGACACATAGACCAATGGAATCGAATAGAAACCCCAGAACTAGACCCACAAACGTATGGCCAACTCATCTTTGACAAAGCAGGAAAGAACATCCAATGGAAAAAAGACAGCCTCTTTAACAAATGGTGCTGGGAGAACTGGACAGCAACATGCAGAAGATTGAAACTAGACCACTTTCTCACACCATTCACAAAAATAAACTCAAAATGGATAAAGGACCTGAATGTGAGACAGGAAACCATCAAGACCCTAGAGGAGAAAGCAGGAAAAGACCTCTCTGACCTCAGCCGTAGCAATCTCTTACTCGACACATCCCCAAAGGCAAGGGAATTAAAAGCAAAAATGAATTACTGGGACCTTATGAAGATAAAAAGCTTCTGCACAGCAAAGGAAACAACCAACAAAACTAAAAGGCAACCAACGGAATGGGAAAAGATATTTGCAAATGACATATCGGACAAAGGGCTAGTATCCAAAATCTATAAAGAGCTCACCAAACTCCACACCCGAAAAACAAATAACCCAGTGAAGAAATGGGCAGAAAACATGAATAGACATTTCTCTAAAGAAGACATCCGGATGGCCAACAGGCACATGAAAAGATGCTCAACGTCGCTCCTTATCAGGGAAATACAAATCAAAACCACACTCAGATATCACCTCACACCAGTCAGAGTGGCCAAAATGAACAAATCAGGAGACTACAGATGCTGGAGAGGATGTGGAGAAACGGGAACCCTCTTGCACTGTTGGTGGGAATGCAAATTGGTGCAGCCACTCTGGAAAACAGTGTGGAGGTTCCTCAAAAAATTAAAAATAGACCTACCCTATGACCCAGCAATAGCACTGCTAGGAATTTACCCAAGGGATACAGGAGTACTGATGCATAGGGGCACTTGTACCCCAATGTTTATAGCAGCACTCTCAACAATAGCCAAATTATGGAAAGAGCCTAAATGTCCATCAACTGATGAATGGATAAAGAAATTGTGGTTTATATACACAATGGAGTACTACGTGGCAATGAGAAAGAATGAAATATGGCCCTTTGTAGCAACGTGGATGGAACTGGAGAGTGTGATGCTAAGTGAAATAAGCCATACAGAGAAAGACAGATACCATATGGTTTCACTCTTATGTGGATCCTGAGAAACTTAACAGAAGTCCATGGGGGAGGGGAAGAAAAAAAAAAAAGAGGTTAGAGTGGGAGAGAGCCAAAGCATAAGAGACTCTTAAAAACTGAGAACAAACTGAGGGTTGATGGGGGGTGGGAGGGAGAGGAGGGTGGGTGATGGGTATTGAGGAGGGCACCTTTTGGGATGAGCACTGGGTGTTGTAAGGAAACCAATTTGACAATAAACTTCATATATTGGAAAAAATAAAAAAAATTAAGAAAATAAATAAACGTTTGCAGGGAAACGTGGGTAAATACCAACAAGAACACCACCACCACCAACAATCTTTGAGATTTAAAAACTTCACCTTTTCTCTCCTACCTAAGAGCCTTTGTGACAATGACCAGCTGGAACCTCTACATGATGATTTCCACTGTCCGCAACCTGAGAACAGGAGGAAGGGGACACCCCAAGGACAGAGTGGGCTGGGCATCCAAACACGCGGCATGTGACACAAGCCCCAGCTTTCTAGTCTGGGGACAGGACATGAGCGGTAGAAGTGGGGAGAGAGGTTCCTGCAGGATGGAAACACTGGAAGACCACCATTTTGTGGTCTCGTGTATTTCCTGTAAGTGCTACTTCATCATTGCTGCTTTTGTGTATTAGTGTTGCCTTCACAATCCTGTCTACAAACACCCAATAACAAATTTTAAACAAACAATGAAATAATAGAGGAAAGTAAAATAGCATAGAAACATCTTGTGACACACACACACACACACACACACACACACACACGCACACACACACAAATTAGGCAATTCTGCTCCAAGTATTGCCACATTGAAAATTCATTCCTAGTAACTGATTCATTTTATGACCTGGATAAACTTCTGGAAAGCCTCGTGTCTCCAGAAGTGCTGAGGGGACTAGTACTTGATAAAGCTACCAAGGTGTCTTCTGGGGTGCGTGGGCACAACACCAAAACCAGGCATTGTCTCTGCAGGTGCATTTCAGCTCCTCTTCAAGAAACAGGTGCCTGGTCAGTCAACCATACATCAAGGGTGCCTTGAGCACAGAGACCTAAATCAAACTCTCACTTTTATTTATGTTTGTGTTTTCTCATTTATGAACAATAAATGGTCTATTTAATTTCCTGAATAAAAGAAATCTGGAAATGATTAGCTCTCTGCCCATGGAGAGGGGAGAAAAACCAGAAACTGCTCTTGGGTGACCCTGAGGAGGATGGACGCTGTGGTTTCAGAGCTGTGGGTGGTAGTATCGCTTACTGGCTGTTGCCTAGGACAGTGCTGAGAACTCAGAAACCGGATTTCTTAAGTCTGACACGTTCTCAATGCAAAATAATATTGAGCTAGGAGCAGAGTGGTACATCTCTAACAGGCAGGCCAGGAAGTGTCCTTTCCTGCCTGAAGGAAAACCATTGCTGCCTTGTGTTGCCAAAGACAAGAATCATCCCCACTCCCTCCCCACCACCGCCCACCAGAGAAGCATCTTCCTGGATTCAACGGCAAGGCCAATTGATTTAACAGCAAAGAAAATCTAGCTGCACTCTCCCCCCACCCCATGTCTTTCTCCTACTTACACTGATAATGCAGGACCTGTGAATAAATTCTAGAAACATCTTCCTCCTTATGAATATCTGTTAGAGCCCAAACATGGCCTCCCCATCCAGTGGTGTTTTCGTTTTTGGATTAGGGATTATATCACTTCTGCAGGTGCTTATTCCTCTGATAGACCATCACCTCTTGGGAAGAATTTATATGACAGTGAACATTCAGTCAACTAGTATTTGAAGTAGAGACAAAATAGTGGGACTCCTTAGGCTAAAACAAAAGCATGGTATCTAGGTCCCACACAGGAGCGTAGGGATCAGGACTTGGCTGGAAGTCATCTGCAACCCAGCAGCATTTTCTCTAATAAAGGGCCTCCCAGAACCCACAGACTGTCCTACAGGCAAGGGAACGGAAAGAAGGTAAACTCAGGCACAGGAAGTACATTTAGCTCCTTGAAGGCAAGCCTCATGTCTCCCTCATCTTTGACCACCACCCCCCACCCATGGTTCTCTTCATGCTTGTTAGAGCCCCAGCTGAAAAACAGTTTTGATATTAAAAGTTGTACTATAAGCCAGACTTGATCATTCATGCATGCACTCATACTTTAGTCAAACAACCATTTATTTTGAGCTCTTTCATATTCCAGACATTGTGTTGAGAGCTGGGGGAAAAAAAAACAAATAGAAAAATGCACTCAGCGTTCAGATTCTGGCTGAGCTCATTGCTTCAGCGGAAGTTTAAAAGAAAAGAGCAAGCATTCCCTCTTCGTCCAACAAACATTTATTGAGCACCCACTATACATAGGGCTCTGTTGTAGGCATTCATGATGTACACAGTGGCCTATAAAATGCTCAAACACTGCTGCCTTCATGGAGCTCATTCTAGAAGGGGAAGACACACAAAGAGTAAATAAAGGACATGGTGCGCCAGAGTGGTAAGTGGCTTTCAGACAAGCAAGATGGGGCAAAGAGGTTAGAGTTGAAGGACAGATCACAGTTTTTTGCTCAGGGTGGTCAGGGAAAGGCTTGCTGAGAGCAGAGCCCTAACAGGAGGTAGGGATGGAAGCCATGCAGACCAAGACATCCAACCATCCCATATAGAAATTTAGGGATCGGGTCATCTACAGCCCCCAGCAGCATCTTCTGTGATTAAAAGGCTTCCTAGGACCTCAGACTGTCAGTTCTAAGGTCAAGGGGATGGAAAGAGAGTAAACCCAGGACAAAGGAAGTGTACAGCATCTTCTGTTTTCTAACTTCCTTACCTGAACAGTCCTCTATTCATTCTTTGGCCCGCGCCTCGGAAAAATCGGTAAGGAAAATAAATAACCTTTTTTTGCACAAAGTGGGGTGTGACCGAAATACAGTTGGCTGGGTGGAAAGCTCATTTTGACTGCTCTACTGTGACATCAAAGTTAAGACCAAACACTTTATTTGTCTGAATTGCCAGAGAATAGGTCATTTTCTCACCTCCCAAGGCTCCCCGCCAAAAGTGTCGCCTTCCCGCAGGGGGCCAGCCTCACACACATGCGCACACACACACACACACACACACACACACACACACACATATGCACACGCACACACACACACACGGCGACATCATGTCGCTTAAGCAGCTGTTCAGTGGAACCCTGGTCTCACTTCCTCATAAAGGTTACAAAAATACATACATTTTTTTTTCCTTATTGCATTCATTTTTAGTTGAAGAATTTTAACCGTTTGGGGTTTACTTCACACACAAGAAACCTACAAACCACAGGAAATGAAAACTTGACAAAATGCAGATGATACAGACAGCCAACTCTGAAAGTGTGCCGGGCCCCACTCAGCCGCAGGTGACCTTTAGCAAAAGGAGTGTTCCAATGAAATGTTCTGACTGTCATAAAATAGCTTCGACTTACAAGATTCTCCCATTATGATCTAAGTGTTGCAATCTTGGGGCCCCCAAAAGCCCCAGCTGAGTGCAACCAAAAAGATGATAAGGATTCAGCAAAGTGTTCTTGAATTTTAAACATATTTGAAAGTTGCTTTAGCATTCAAAAATATTTGGCCTGCTTTTAAAGCAACGCACGGGCAAGAAAAATGGCAAGACAGAGCCAACATTTTAAAAACACATTTTCCTTTCTTTTTGAAATATAGCCACCAGAAAGGGTGCAATTCATTTAAAAAAAAAAAAAAAAACTCTCTCAAGAAAGCATAGCTGCCCATTCATCTGTCTCCCCGTCCACAAGGGAATGAATGAATAAATGAAGATAGGATGTGCTAATCTCCGAAAAGTGGTACTACATAATTTCTATCATTTAGCTAAAGATAAGATTAGTTTGGGCAAGATCTGGAGTTTCTTTATGTCAGCTTGTGAACCTGAGTCTCTGTACCAAAAAGGTAATGCTCACTTTTAACCTTGCTCAATATTGATGCCTTTTATAGGCTGTTGTGTGTACATGCAGTGCTTGGCTTGTTCCAAGGGCCCTTCCATGGAATAGAAAGAGATTAAATTAAGCCTCATGGCAAAACTTCTCCATGGGAATGCAAGCTGGTGCAGCAACTCTGTAAAACAGCATGGAGGTTCCTCAAAAAACTAAAAATAGCACTACCCTACGACCCAGCAATGGCACTACTAAGCATTTATCCACGGGATATAGGTGTGCTGTTTCGAAGGGACACATGCACCCCTTTGTTTATAGCAGCACTATCAACAATAGCCAAAGGATGGAAAGAGCCCAAATGTCCATCGATGGATGAATGGATAAAGAAGATGTGGTATATACATACAATGGAGTATTACTTGGCAATCAGAAAGAATGAAATCTTGCCATTTGCAACTACATGGATGGAACTGGAGGGCATTATGCTAAATGAAATTAGTCAGAGAAAGACAAAAATCATATGACTTCACTCATATGAGGACTTTAAGAGACAAAACAGATGAACATAAGGGAAGGGAAACAAAAATAATATAAAAACAGGGAAGGAGACCAAACAGAAGAGACTCATAAATATGGAGAACTGAGGGTTACTGGAGGGGTTGTGGGGGGGGGGGTCTAAATGGGTAAGGGGCATTAAGGAATCTACTCCTGAAATCATTCATTGCTTCACTATATGCTAACTAATTTGGATGTAAATTTTAAAAAATAAAAAATAAAATAAAAAAAAAACTCCTCCAAAAGTCAGAGCAACCACAGAAGGTTCTGGGAAAGGAACACCTCTCATGGCAATGCAAAAGGGAAAGAAAACCTACAGAAGGAAAGATCTGGGAGCAGATGGCAAAGTGAGCCATAGAGACCAAAATGTCTGCCAACTGTGATGTAGCAGCCGAGAAATGAGGCACCAAATCAGGTGAGAACATGTAAACCCTCCCCCTGTCCTTGGATACTTCCAATAACTGGCTTATCTTCAGAGGGTCATATTGTCAGCTCCTTGCTGACACATAGATCCTTCTGCTTGGAATTATGCTGTCCTTCTTGTCACAATTAGTAAAGTATCATTGTTTTTCTCTGTTTTTCACATAACACCATGGCCACCTCAAAGGAACTGTTACATATGGAAATCTTTCCTCCACAATATCTCCACTCATATCACCATTTTTCATGGGTCCATTACCTCATTCTCCCTTTTCCCTGTGCGGTTATAAGCAAAATGTTGTAGGAGAATGATGCAAGATATCTCCAAAATTGCACCTTTGCATAAAGGATCTAGCCTCACTTGTGCACAGACATAAAACTTGCTTTTAAGGAACACACAGTCTGGTGGAATCTTCACTGAGCATCCCAATGATTCAAGACCTTACTCAAGTCAAGAAAGTGACTAACCATACATTGTGTCTGTAACCAGAAAGCACTCCTCTTCTTACCTGTTTGCTAATGTTTAAAGTCCTTTTAACAGCCACCAAATTTTTTCATTCCATAGGTATATTTGCACCATAAAATACCAATAGGCTGTAGAAGAGGCAACATAATCAGGTAAATTAATTACGTACCAATGTATACATGCCTGATTGCATGTTCTTTTCTTTTAAAGCTTATTTATTTATTTTGAGAGAGAGAGAGAGTGTACATGAGCAAGGGAGGGGAGAGAAGGAGGAGAGAAAGAATCCCAGGCAGGCTCCATGCTAGCAGGTCATAGAGCCTGATGTGGGCTCAGTCTCATGAACGGTGAGATCATGACCTGAGAGGAGGCCAAGAACAAGATGCTCAAACCACTGAGCCACCCAGAAACCCTGCATGTTGTTTTGATGGTAGCAGAACTGGGGACCAAAGGTAGTGAGGAGGGAACCCCACTGTGGAGGGGCAGGGCCTGGAAAGGGCAGTCTTGAGGCAAAGGTAAATTTTATCTATCTGATGATGAACATGCCTAGCACTGGTCTTGCTAAAATGAAGCACCAGCTGACAGCCACTCATGGTGTATCACATTAAAAGAGACTTATTATAAATGGGCACTCTATCCACTAAGCTAATATATCCATAAAGTCAAGGGGAAGTGCTCCCTGATTCTGAGTAGGCATTAGGGTTCTATTACACGCAGGTCACTTACTTAAAAAAAACCCTCAAATAGGGGCGCCTGGGTGGCACAGTCGGTTAAGCGTCCGACTTCAGCCAGGTCACGATCTCGCGGTCCGGGAGTTCGAGCCCCGCGTCAGGCTCTGGGCTGATGGCTCAGAGCCTGGAGCCTGTTTCCGATTCTGTGTCTCCCTCTCTCTCTGCCCCTCCCCCATTCATGCTCTGTCTCTCTCTGTCCCCAAAATAAATAAACGTTGAAAAAAAAAACCCTCAAATATACACAGACACTGAATTATTAGAGAGCAAATGACAGGTAATGATGATGGTAAAGTTTAAACACACTCCCAATTAACCTGTTCTAGCCCCTGGGTGGACCCTGCAAGTATAAATTATAGATCTCAGGATAAAGTGACTGATGCTTGAGGATTAGGTCAGCGGCCACAAAAAGAGGCTGAATGCCAAATAGGTATTGCTTAGATTCATTATATAGTATTTGGTTTTCACTTTATAAATATCCTGGCTAATGTGTCTTTCTTCACAAGGATTTCATATCTATTCTTCAGACCCAACTCGTATGCTGCAATCCCTTGGATAACTTCCTGGATCTGCCAAATTGAGTTTCTCTCACCTCATCCCCTCACTCCTGTCTGTGTTTTAGCATGCACTGTATCAGACCTGTTGTCTTAGCCCTCTGTGTCCATGTTTTAGAGACACTATTTAAGTACAAGTTCTAAAGGCAAGACTTCCACAGAACCCTGCTTTCTCTAGAATTTACATTTTACTTGTTTTTTAAAGGGTACAATTTCTCCATAATTTACATTTTCCTTTTATTTGTTTAATGGCTGCATTTCTCATTTTCCCACAAACTCCATGAAACATGGAGTCATGTCTGTCCTAGTTACCACTCTAAATATGGCATTATTCCTAGCACAATGTCTAGCACATAGTAGGCATCCAATAAACATTTCTTAGTTATTGTATTTTATGTTCATACTTTTCAAATAACCTGGCAGACACAACTTACACATAATATGATTTCAAAGAATGGTTAATAAACACAGTATATCTGAACTAATGGACGAAAACTAGAGGCAAAGTACACTAGTGCCACAGTGTAGAGATGCACTTTTGGGAGTAAATCCTGAATAAACGAAAGGGGCTCTGTAGTAAGTCCCAAAGTTGGTGAACCCAAGAACTTTTTAGAAGTAGTGAGAAATTTTTGCATTTTCTTCTAAAAATTTCTACTTAGAGAATAGCATTATTTGGTGTTTTTTAAGAAAATAGATGAATATTTATTCACAATCCAAATTCTAAAGCCATACAATTCAATCACAAAGAAATGTGGATTATAGATTTCTAACTAAACTGTGTCCCTCTTTTTCTGCAGAATTATGTTCATTGGGATCTCTGACTCCAAATGTATTTCTGGATGAAAATCTTTACCACTATATACATTTCTAGTAACACACTCGAAGGACTTAAAGATTGAAGAATGCTAGCAGACTGTTTGAGAATGGGATCCCTGATTTCTCACTCAGAGGTGTCATGGTGGGATGTGTTGGAGTCAACTCATGTCTTAGAAAAGCTTTAGTGAGTAGCTGTGCCTTCACAACATGTGAGGTAGTCAAGTCTTTGGATGTGAACACTATGTGAACATAGTGGGCACTATACCAAGAGAGCAAGTGATACCATTTATAACAGCAACCAGGAAACTCAAAATCTCTTGGCCAAATTTGCATTGACCCAGCAATGGCCATTATCCCAGCCTTCTCTAGCTGAGGAACTGAAAATCAAGAGTGAGTGTGCAAAAGTAGCATTCAGAACAATTTTCATGGGAGCTTGTGCTCCAACTCTGCCCACTCTATACCGCTACTTTCAAACTCCAAAACTCCTTACAAGCATCATCAACTCAAGGAAGCTTCTTAGATTCTACTTCCTCAATGTAACCAGAGGGCTTTGGTTGTATCAGTCTTTTCACATTATTTCTTGTGTTCCAAACACATCTATGCCTTAGACTTTTGTTTTCTTGAAGGCATGTGTCATGTCTTATGCTCCTTTATAGCCCAATCTAAAGGGTCTACATCTAAAGTAGCTACAGAGTTGGCTCACATCAAACCCACCCTACCTATATCTCCATTATACAGAGAAAGAAAACACCTTGCATATAGTGGACACAAAGGACTCAAGTAAGAATTTACTGAATGACTACCAGGTTCCAGCCACTGTCCAAGGTGCTAAGATACTGTTAAATAAGACAGGCAAGGTTTCTACTCTCTAGGGAACAATAAGTAACCAAACCAATCCATAGAAAGATAATTTTAGATTGTCATAAGAGTTATGAAACAAATAAAAATGGGCAATGACATGAGGAGTGGTAGGAAGGAATGACAAAGTGGCCTCAGGAAGTAGACATTTCAGTGGATACCTGAATGATGAGAAGGAGGCAGCGAAGCAAGGATCTGCAAGGGGAGAGTGTCCTAGGGAGAGGCACCAATATAAAGCAATGTTTGTTATTGTTGAGGATAGACACTTGGGAGGGGTATAGAGGGAGATGGTGGAGATGCTTAATTGTTAATTCTCTTTCCTCCATCTATATCAGAGCAGGGTGCCACCTCTCCCCCCACTTTGCATTTTTTTCATTACCATTTCCATTTTCTCAATCCTGCTCTCTGATTTCCATTAAAATGTAAGAACACGAGCCTCTGCCAGCAGCAAACACATCTGGATCCCTCTTCTAACCCCTAAACATCTAAAACACCAAGCTAAAATCCATTTGAATACAGAAGCAGAGACTTAGCTTTCATTATTGTTAGGTCCATTCAACTAATGTTTGTTTTTATGAGCATTGCATGTCATTATCCTTACTGATCATAGTCAGAAACTAACTTATGAATTTACTCATCACTGTTTCTTTCCATAGTATCTCATAGGGAGTCCTATTACGGGGTAAATAGTCTTAGCAAAGCAGCGTATTTCACTATGCACTAACATAAAAAGAAACCCAGCAAATGCAACTAAGTATCATTTCCCAAGGTAATCATAAAAACTTCAGTGAACAGCTACGCTACTTATTTTAGCATTCCCAAATTTGAAATTTCTTCATCATTATCATCATTTACTTCATTGCAAGTATCTGTTCATCAAGAACTGGAATCAATAAAAGAAAGAAGAGAAGCAGCTAGTTTCGGCATGATGACCAGATTGTCTAGATATCGTGCCTGGAATACATCACAAGCGACATTTCTAGTCATGTTTCCAATCATTTGGAAAGTCACACAGACTTTCTCTGGCAACATGCAAAGCTTTTGGATGCTGCAAGCCCTTCTGTCAGCAACAGCAGCCCAGAAAAGGAGGCGCCGCACTGAATGTACTCTACCTGATGCCATCTTCTGTTCCGACTCGAGACATTTAGGTTCTTCCCGGGAGTCCTCTTCTTCCTGAGTTACAGCCCCACAAACCAGAAAAATAGGGAGACATTAAAAATATGCACTAATTTACATAAACACTTTCTGCAAACCTACTCAATTAATATGAGTTCAAGATCTGAAAAAAATTAGACCAAACACTTAACGAACTGAGTCTTTGGACAAGCAACAAACTCAACACCAGATGTTGAGTAGAATAACTACAGGGGTGCTGGGTTACAAACTCTAGGGTGCCAGCACAGGGAAGTGTCTATGGATGTGGTCCCTGAAGCAATACAATCCAGGGGCCCTCAGTGACTAACATGTTTGGGAGCATCGATTACTTAGGCAAAGTTGTGGTAGGTTCCTCCACAAGTCAGATATTCCACCAGCATGGTGTAACAAAGATAATTATGCTTTACTCTTCAATATGCAAAGAGCTGATTTCACCTATTTTTGAAAAATCTATCACCATTCAGTTATTTTTTATCTCTGGGAAGTTGAGTAAACACATTCTTCTCTGAGTTCCGGTATGGTATTTTTTAATGACATTGTGACTCCTGTAGCATTGCTGAAGTAGACCGAGCTAGGAGTGAGGGAGGTAAATTAAAAAGAATGTCTACAAGATGCTTTTCTAATTTTGTCTGCAAGATGACTTTACGCTGATTCCCTCACTTATTTTTTTCCTTCCTTGAACAAATATTTGAGTGCCTCTTATGGGCTATTTCTGTGGGACCTTAATTTCTATGTAAGATCCCTTCAATTACACTGCAAGCAGTTGTCTACTCAGCATCCTTCCCAGACTGGCACACTTTCTGCACATATTTTGTTCCTCCAAAGAATGTAGCCCACTAGAAGATGTTTTGGACCACAACAAAGCATGGGGGTGTGGAGTTCCATAAGTGATAACCGAGGCTACTCTGTAACCAAAGTGGAACAATGGAACTCAAAAATTGATATTATCCATGGCAGGAGTACTCCCCCATTTGTTGTGAGTTTGCAGCTCCTAAGTACTATCTCATCTAGATGAGAATCCATCATACTCTCAGGCTTAGTAAGATAAAGAAGTGTTCTTTTCAACTCATGAAGAATAGTTTCTTTAAATTGTCATCACGCTCAACTTACAAGGGAATTGATTTCACCTATGTTGGGAATAAATGCTTTTCCAGAGATCAAAAATCATCTTCAAATGTTCATCAGGGAGCAGTTCCAAAAACTTATTCTACTTTTGAAACCCATGAACCAGTATTGGCATGGGTGATGTGAGTAAACACGCGTTCACTTCAATTATCTCAAATTTAAAAGTTGTAAGAAATTTTAATGATAATTGCTTCCAAAATTATATTTTTTTTATTTTTTTTCAACGTTTATTTATTTTTGAGACAGAGAGAGACAGAGCATGAACGGGGGAGGGGCAGAGAGAGAGGGAGACACAGAATCGGAAACAGGCTCCAGGCTCTGAGCCATCAGCCCAGAGCCCGACGCGGGGATCGAACTCACGGACCGCGAGATCGTGACCTGGCTGAAGTCGGACGCTTAACCGACTGCGCCACCCAGACGCCCCCCAAAATTATATTTCTAAAATGGATGTGAATTAATACTACACCAAAGGGCATGTAAATGATAGAAAGCCCCATTATACATAAACTAACTACAGCACCTAATTTCTTGTTTCACAAGGCCAAACAGGAATGTATATAATGAAAACACAGGAGTTATTTTATAATACAGCTATAGGGAAAGTCTCTCAAAATGCCCAAATAACCAAATAAAATTGTTTCATAGATGAAAGTATTCTCCTTTGAGCCTGTAACAGTGTTTACTTTTTATTGCTTTGAATTCCAGAATTGTGAAATAATGTAGCCCTTCAGCTTTCCTCCGAACATATTATTTTATTTTAAAGTGCCCCTCCCCCAATTTTTCTCATTAAATAGTAAAAATTGCAAAGCCCTGGAATGATCTGCAGATGGAAGGATATTTGGAATCCTCTTGGCTGGAGAGCTCTCAGCATAGAATAAACAAGCATCTGTCTTCGATAGTGTAAACTATGTTCTATTTAGAGAAAAAAGACTGAGCTTCTTAGATTCTTGTGTTTCTTCTCTTCAGTGCAAGTCTGTGATTTGCTGAATTCGTTCTCACTGGCTTTTCCCCAGCAGAGCTAGAATAAAATGACAACAGTCCAACTGTAGTAGACATCTGCTGATTTTGCTGCCTGGCATTCACTCACTCTATCTAGTAAGTGTGACCCGGTTTCCTCTTTAAAGTCATCCTCTTCCACTCTTCACCAACTGTGGCTCCTATGAAACCAGCCCAGAGCTCCACGGACCTCCCTCCATACTACTTACTCCAGGGGTGGTCATGTGACTCAGGGCAGGCCCATCAGTCCACTGCATTTCCGTGTGATTGGTTCGCAGTAGTCGTGTGACCCAATCAAGGCTAATGATAGATTTCCTCTGGACTTTGGGATAGGAATTTGACTCCTATTCTTACCCAGTAAAACCTGAAGCGACTTTGAGGTTTGGAGCTGGTGCTGTCACACGCAGCTGAGACAGACATCCACACAAAGAAAGGCAGAGCCAAGAGATGGACTGATACCGAGTCCCAGTGATATCATTAGAGCCCCAAATCCAAGCATTCCAGAAGAAAGCTTAACCTTGGACCTTTCAGCCTAAGTCAGCTATTATGTTCCTTTTTCCTAAACACACACACACACACACACACACACACACATTTAGGGGCACCTGGGTCCTCAGTCAGTTAAGGGTCAGACTCAATTTTGGCTCAGGGCATGATCTCTTCCTGGGATGGAGATCTGTGACAGACTCTGTGCTGTCAGTGTGGAGTCTGCTTGAGATTCTCTCTCTCCTTCTTTCTTTCTCCCCTTCCCCCCCACCCCGCCTCAAAATAAATAAATAAATAAATAAATAAACATTTTTTTTTAAACCACGATGATTTAAAAAATAAAAACCCATTCCTATGAGGTTTTCTGTCACTTCTAACAGAACCAGCCAATGCACCTCAGCTCTGGGCAGCCAGAGTGGCTGCGTTGGTCAATAGCTTCTGTGACTCACACACTATCTTGTATTTTAATCTATTTTTAAATGGAATATGACAGGGTTGATGCACTGACAAAGTGCTCAGAGGAAGTGCTAATACAATTTGGCAAACAACTGAGCTTTTCATCTATTTCTTCTGAGGTCTAATTCCAAGATGTTTTACTGAGAGGTCATGAGTTCTGTATTCTTTATGAGATGGTCAGTCAGGCTCGACCACAAGAGGAGTCAGAGGAGAGGAAAAGCAGGAAAAAATAAGTCTATCACCCTCACAGGTCCTAGAAAAGAGGCTCAGCCCACCCCAGAGGGCCGCATGGGAAAGACACCAGAGTGGCTGGGGGCAAAAGACAGGAGCTAGGGGAGTCTTTAGGACACGGACTTTATTGGGGTTTCCACAAGGGAAAGGCAAGGCAGGGTGCAGTAAATAGCTTAGGATTGTCTACTTTAAATAATTTCAGTGGGCTTTGAGCCATAGGGATGGTCGTTAGTTGCCTGGTACCTGGCGCTGAGATAATTAAGGCAGAGGGATATTGCCTCCTGGGGTACACAGGTCAGACAGAGAAGGCCCAACTCTGGATTGGTTAGTTTGCCTAGTGCAGGCACAGTCCAGGCTGGACCCTTTGCTGTCTCTAAGAAATGGCTAGCAGAAAGGTTTTTGAGATATGTCAAAACATTACAATATACAGAAAATTTTAAATATTTGCAATACATCACACTAAACCACAACCTGAGTATGTTTACAATGAGTGAGTTCAAGGTCTGTTTTAGTACAAATAAGTTTTTTTCCCCTAAGATTCACCTGTTTGAGCAATAGAAAATCAGTCAATCAACCAATCGATCAATCATTAACTATATAAGCTCAGTGACATACTTTGAGTCATTTTAAGCTGGCCTCATAGTGCAACACTGACAGCTGGCATTTCACTCTAGGAGAGCAAGTTTAGAAACAAGATGGTAGTTCAAGAGAAAAATAGTATTCTTGACCAAGAATTAAGGAGATTTAGTCCCATTCGTCTCCACCTGTTGGAACAAGTACATGACTGACTCTTGGCGTCAACTTCCTCCATCTGGAAAATGGATTCCAAATATAGCCATCCCTTCCCAAGAAAGTTGAATTCTAATTTTAAATAACTGCTTCCCTGTCACCAAACGTTTGAGGAGTCTTCAAGTCTTCTCTCTTATGGACTGTACTACAAAGAACGTCTTTCAGTGTAAGGGTTTTTGTTATTTCAAATTATTTTGGATTAAAGTTTCAAAGGTAGGATTTTGGATCAAAGATCATGAATGTTTTTGAGGCTCTTGATGTAAAACTCCCCCCCCCATACAAAATATTACAGTAAATTAATGTGTTAAAATGTGACAGTTCTGTTACATCCTCTCTAGCAGCATCTAAGTCCACATTTTGATGGATATGAAGTCTCCCATTGGAGGTAATTTTAGAAATGGATATCCAACACTCACCATATTCCAGTGCCAAGAGTATCTCTCATTTCACTCGTTTTATTTTGGCACTGCATTGCTACTAGTAAATACATTTTTAATCTTCCATGGAATCCCATATCTAAGCCTTATCTATCCCACTATTTTTTTTTTAATTTTTTTTTTTCAACGTTTATATCCCACTATTTTGTAGGATCTTCCAGGGCAAAAACTATGTTTCCTCTTCAAGCTTCATTCAGGCTCTACCCTCTTTGTCAACAGGTGCTTGTCAAACAATTGTTATTCGGATTCAATTGTTCCCCTACGTTACTCTTTTGTTTAATATCCAACCCAGTAACACAACCCACAATGAAACTTTGAACATTGTCCCGCCTAATAACAAAGATCAGGTCATAGTTTCTATAAGAAGGCCTTCCTGAAGCAGCTCCCATCTCCATCCCAAACTCTACCCCACTGTGTAGTAGTTCATTAGTCCTCAACAACTCTCTGAGGTAGGTGACCTTATTATCATCAGTCCTGTTTTATCGATGGAGAAACAGAGGCTCAGAGTGGCTCATTCACCCTGTAGTGGATACTATGATGTGACACCTGGAGGCTCCCTCAGGACTGAAAGATTTATTGTCAGAGCTACAAGAAATGTGGTTAATAGACAGCACTCAGCTGTCAGCATCCTGGAAGAGAGTTGCCAGGGCTGGTGGCACTTGGACTTGTTGACTTGAAGACAGAGAGGCCCAGCCCCCTCAATTGATCTCAAGACAGCTCTGAAGGACCCTCCTAGCTCCAGAGCTGCCTGTTAGTGGAGGGCTTCATTGAGAAACTTCATTGTATCCCATCATTTCTCTCTGCCTAATCCTTCATCCTTCTCTTTCTTTCCACAAGTGTTGATCCCCAAAGCACTCCCTAATGAACTTTGCATATGCTACTCTCCATTTCAGAGTCAGCTTTCCAGAAACCCACCAACACACCCAAAGTAACATTTCCTGGAAGTGCCAAGAGGGAATTCAGACCCAGGTCTACCTGGCTCCAAGTCCGATGACATAAACCACTATACTAAAATCCCTCCTTAATATCAATCAGTGTCTCGCCCTTGTTCAAGCTATGGATGCCTGGGCCCCAGCTCAGTTTCTGATTTGCTAAGAATGAGGTTTGGGGTGACCAACCATCCTGATTTGCTTGGAACTGAGGAGTTTTCCAGGATGCAGGACTTCTGGTGCTAAAACCAAGGAAGTCTTAGGGAAACTGAGATGAATTGGTCACACTAATTGGAGTGTGACCCTGGTATCTGCTATTTAAATGACCTCTAGATGTTTCTGATGCACTGAAAAAGCTTTAAAAATATCATATATTTGTAAAAGAGAGTCCTAATTATGGATGAGTGTTTTTAAGCTAATATTTTGAACTCTCTGTTAGGCACTGCCTGTAAGAGCTTTACAATCTGTTTAGCAAATATTATTGTCCTCATTTTACAGATGAGGAAACTTAACAAGAAAGATCAGAGAAATTAAGGAACTTTCCCCAAGTCACACAGCTAATAAGTGAGCCTGCAGAAAAACCCCATTGGTCTAGAATCTATGCTCATAACCACCTCTCCATAATGTACACCAAATGACTTGTTCTCTCTAAATTTCCTCATCTGGGGGCGCCTGGGTGGCGCAGTCGGTTAAGCGTCCGACTTCAGCCAGGTCACGATCTCGCGGTCCGTGAGTTCGAGCCCCGCGTCGGGCTCTGGGCTGATGGCTCAGAGCCTGGAGCCTGTTTCCGATTCTGTGTCTCCCTCTCTCTCTGCCCCTCCCCTGTTCATGCTCTGTCTCTCTCTGTCCCAAAAATAAATAAACGTTGAAAAAAAAAATTTAAAAAAAAAAATAAATTTCCTCATCTGAAGATGGAGATAATATATATATCCATGGGTTTTTGTGAGGATAAAATAAATCTGTACAACATCTATTCCAACGCCTGCTGCAGAGGGAATATATATTATGCACCTTTCCTTTTCTTCCAGTGTAAACACTTTGTTGGGTTGTATGTCCATTTTTTTGGTCCACTGGACCACTAAGGAAAGGATTACAGGTCATCCACCAAAAGCTCTTTCCTGACTATTTTTAGAACCTAGAAAAATTCCATTTGTGTCAATATATATTTACTGAGGAAGCTCCATGTTCATGGAACTATGCTAAAAAACGTGGGGAATGCCACAGCGAATAGAATATAATCTTGGGCCTCCAGGAACTCATAACCACAGGAGAGACATATGACATTGATCTTAGTTTTCTTAGGGAATGAAAAATCCTAACTCTAACAAATAACTTTCTCTCCCCTCCTCTTCATGTGGTGTTGTGTGCAAATCATGTAGGATAAGGAGTAGAAAGAATTTCAATATTGGAACATGAAAGAAAGAGCTTGGTTAGCACTTAGGACTAAGGGAAGGGTAATATAAATAAGTTGGTTCACCCATGTCCTCAGCTTCCTCTTTCTGGGTGGACAAACACAATTCCAAAGCTATGAACAAGTCTTTGAGCCTTCAGAGAAGTGACTCTGGACCCCAGTGCACAGGTGAGGTGGCAGAAGCATCCAGTCAATTTTAAGACATGCTACACAGTTGTCATTTTAGAGAATTAATGCAGCAGATACAACTATTCTGAAATGTGCCAAGAACAATAGAGCAAGTGGGTGGAGACAGAAGCAAAGCCCATTGTCATCTCACAGCGTGGTGGAAGGATGTGGGCCTTGGAGTTAGGGAGACCACGGTTCAAATCCTGGCTGTGCCTTGTAGGAACTCTGTGAGCCTCAGTTTCCTCATCAAAATGTACAAGTAATCACTTGATGTCCTTGCAGGACTGCTGTGAAGGTTAATGAGATGACAAGTGTAAGAATATCATACTGGTCACTACTAACATGAGATAGAGTGGTGACTGTCTGCTCATCCAGCATCCACCCACCCCATCTGGTAAGAGCTGCCATCTCCTGGCCTCGAGGATTAATCCAGGTAAGAGGATATAACTTAATTTAGGCTAGTCATCCTGACTTTACTGGGACTTCTCTGCTTGGTTGATGGATGTCTTACAGTCTTAGGTAGGAGCCTCAGAGCTAGTGACAGTCACATCCTCTGAGATAGCCTAAGAGAATGAACCCAATGCTCAATGAGAAGCAGAGGCAAAAGGCAGAGTGGGAGCTATAATGGATGGTGGTCCTGTGTCCTATTCTGTGGTTTATTATTTCTATTTTCCTCTGCCAAATGTATCAGTTTAGGCTACCCCTAACTTCTTGCAGCTCAGAGAATGCCCTTTCAGATAATTGTAGATGAAGGGGAGCCCAAGAAGACTGAACGTGTCATTGCCAACCGCTTCAGCATCTCGCTCCAGCACGACTGGGCCCATAGAGGATATTCTTCAGGAGCAAACATTGCAATTCACTAAGTTACCTAAGATCAGGGAGGCTCTGGGACCTTGACCAGAGGCTTGGTTCATTTACAGCCTACCCTACATGGTGCCCTAGAGTGCTAAGTGCTTTTCTGCTTTTCTTCATCTCTACTTATAGGAAAGCTAAGTAGTTACAGGGAAAAGAAAAAGAAAAAGAAGAGGTATTAGATCTCATGCTTGTAAACTTGTAGTTCTCAAACTTGGGTGTGTATCCAAATCATGTGGAGGACATGGCAAAAATACAGAGAACCCAGCCCTTTTCCATTTCGACAAGCCTGGGTCTCTGGATTTTCTTTTTATTTTTATTTGTTAGTGCTTTATTTGTATCATATTAATACAGTGGAAAAGCATGCACATTGGAGTCAGACGAATAGGTACAAATCGCAGCTCTCCCACTTGTGAGTCATGGGATTTTAGCAAGTTCCTTACGTCACGTGTGCCTGCATTTTCTTGTGGGACAGTGTAGCTAATAATAGCTCTTCCCTCGGAGGGCTGTGGTGGGGTGAGTTTGTTAGTGGGTGTAAATGGAGCGGTGCCCGGCACGTGAGGTGGTGGCAGCGGATGGTTTCCCCTTTTAGGGAAGTGACTTCCTGCAAAGGCACCAGCTCTATGTAAGAACAGTTTTGTGTCAGCTCATTTATCCATTCATTGTTTCCACGAATAGGACCCTGGTCAACTGCTTAGTTGTGTTTAGATATATACTGACAAACGCTTTTAAAAATCTGGTGTTTTATCTCCTTTTGTGGTCCTTAAAGAGATCCCTGAAAGATGATAGTACAGATGGAAAGATGTTAGGAGTCATCTGACATCTCCAAGCGAACCTGTTTTCTTTTCTTGTGTATTTGCCAGTTTCTAAAATGTCATATTCAAAGGACTTTCCTTAATCCATTTTAAGTACATGGTTATAGTTCAGTTCATCTTACCATCTGGAAAGTTCCCTAACAATCAGACTAAAATTTCTCATGTTAACATCTCATTACTTTTTTAATTTTTTAAATTTTTTTAATGTTTATTTATTTTTGAGAGAGGGAGACAGAGACAGAGCACAAGCAGGGGAGGGGCAAAAAGAGATAGGGAGACACAGAATCCAAAGCAGGCTCCAGGCTCTGAGCTGTCAAACAGAGTCCGACGCGGGGCTCGAACCCAGAAACTGTGAGATCATGACCTGAGCCAAAGTGGGACACTTAACCGACTGAGCCACCCAAGAGCCCCTCATTACTTTTCTAAAACATATCCTAAATTTTTATTGTTTTTAATTTTAATTCCATGATAATTAACATACAGTGTCATATTAGTTTCCAGTGTACAATATAGTGACTCTACACTTCTATGCATTACTCAGTGTCCACATGACAAGTGTCCTCTTAATCCCCTTCATCTACTTCCCCCACCCCCACCCTCCTCCGCTCTGGTAAGCATCTGTTCTTTATAGTTAAGAGTCTGTTTCTTGATTTGTCAGTCTCTTTTTTTTCCTTTGCTTGTTTGTTTCTTAAATTTCACATGAGTGAAATCATACGCTATTTGACTTTCTCTGACTTATTTTACTTAGCATTATACTCTCTAGATCCATCCATATTGTTGCAAATGTCAAGATTTCATTCCTTCTTATGACCAAGTGATATTCCATTATATATATCTATATCTATATATATGTGTATATTTCCATGTATATATACCTACATATATCTGTATATTTCTACATATATGGATATACCCACATGTATCTATTTATATCTACATATGTAGATATACCTATATACATATGTAGATATACCTATATCTATATCTATATCTAATCTGTATCTATCACTTCTTTATCCATTCATCTATCCATGGACACTTGGGCTGCTTCCATAATTTGGCTATTATAAATAATGCTGAAGTAAACATCAAGGGTCCATGTATCCCTTTGAATTAGTGCTTTTGTATTTTTTGGGTAAATACCCAGTAGTGCAATCTCTGGATCATAAGGTAGCTTTACTTTTAACTCTTTAAGGAACCTCCATACTGTTTTCCCCAGGCGCTGCACCAGTTTGCATTCCCACCAATAGTGGACGAGGGTTCCTCTTTCTCCACATCCTCACCAACACTTACTGTTTCTTGTGCTTTTGATTTTTGCTGTTCTGACAGATGTGCTATCTCATTGTAGTTTTGATTTGCATTCCCCTGATGATGAGTGATGTTGAGCACCTTTTCATGTGTCTATTGCCCATCTGGGTGTCTTCTCTGGAGAAATGTCTGTTCATATATTCTGTCCATTTTTTAATTGGATCATTTATTTTTTGGGTGTTGAGTTGTATCAGGTCTTAATAGATTTTGGATACTAACCCTTTATCAGATATGTCATTTGCAAATATCTTCTCCCATTCAATAGGTTGCCTTTTTTTATCATTTTATTTTTTCATCATTATGAGTATATTTGATTAGCTCTCCTGGTGAGGCTAATACACACCCAAGTGTGAGAATCACTATTGTAAAGGATGGAAGTTTGGCCCAGAACTCAGATAATATCATCCAAGCCCTCTCTTTTTCTGTCTCTCCATTTGTCTGTTTCTATGTGTCACTTCTCAGGCCCCTCTTCACTGCACAGTCAAGACCACCAGGAGCTCTGGGGCTACATCCTTTCAGCTCATGCTTCAAAGGGGGACAAGGAGTATTTTAGTCCCTGCGCTCACATTCAGAGTTCTAGGGGAAGACTGTGACTGGTCTATCTTGATTCACATGGTCACAGCACATGCCTATCAGGGAATGGGGACTATGATTTTCCAGACCCATACTACTGGCCCTTCCAAGAGCTGCTAGAGGGAGAGGTACTGTGATTGCAAGCCTCACTAGAACCTCAGAAAACAGAAAGGCACAGTTCCCTAAGGGAAGGAAGGCTGTGTCCTGAGGTAGAGGAGGAAGGATACTGGCCACATTGCTGTTGAAAATATATACTCCCAAGTAGGCTGAATTCTCCAAAGCCACAGGACTAAAAATGCCTACCATGTGCCAGGAGCTTCATATATGTTACATGTAACATGAGACAATATTTAAAACATTTAACAGTATGGATTAGCCACCAGCTGACCAGAATGGGGAGGGTCCTGGAGGTCCCAGAGGGAGAGGCCTTACCTAGCCCTTTAGTTCCTGGACCGTGCAGAGTTTAGAGGTCCAGGAAAAGGGGTGATGTGGAACATGGATGCCACTTAGGGATCGGGGAACAGTTATTTATCAGTCAACACAATGGTATTTTGATATTGGAATAGCCAACGTGTTCTTCCTGATGTATACCTGCTGAACATTTTCAACACTCCGTATCATCAGCCACGCTTCTAAAATAGAAGTACATCGTGGAAGTAAGCTATAATACACCAGAGGTATGCAAACCTCTCTCTAGAGTACCATTACACTCAAAGATTTGGGAAGGAAAGGGGCACCTGGGTGGCTTAGCTGGGTAAGTGCACGACTCTTGGTTTCAGCTCAGGTCATGATCTCACAGTTCATGGGATCAAGCCCCATGCTGGGCTCTGCACTGATGCTGTGGAGTCTGCTTGCAATTCTCTCTCTCTTTCCCTCTCCCCCCTTCAAAATAAATAGATATTTTAAAAATTTTTGGGAAGGAAAACATTCCTTCCCAAACAAATCTGATGACATTGCAGAAGGGTGTGTAGAACAGACATAAATGTTTAGGATGATCATGAAATGTCAAAAGAAGTTTGGATGCAGGGTCACTGACTTGGGGTTACTTCTATAGACAAGATTGGAAAGCATTGTCAGGAGAACTGCAATGTTGTTATTTGTGCCCCCATTATACAGAAGGGGCCCTGGCAGGTTGAGGACTTTGTCTAACGGTGCATGTTTTAAATGGGGGCAAGAATTCACACCATCTACCTGGGGCAGAGGCCCAGGTCTCTCAGCAGTATCATGCTACCTTTAAAGTCTGCTCCTTGATGGTGTTATTTTTAGAAAATTCCATCTTAAGTGGCAACAGCTGGTTATCATCTAGCTATACTTGTGAAAGGACCAACTGAAGAGAATTTTGGATAAGGAAGAACTTTGCAAAGGAATGAACAATTGTTCCTCACAGTTAAGGAGGGCCATTTCAAAGACAGGCCATTGTCTGTTTCAAGGTCTAGAGAGCCCCAGGCCCAAGAAAACCACAGAACTATACTACGATACTACCTTGTCACATGGTGGAAATTTCAGAACCAGGAGCAGAGGGAAGTTTGACACAGTCTTTACAACTGTAATTCAGCACACTGGTCCAAAATTTAAAGCTGCAAAATGAGTGCAAAAATATTCAAATTAAAATAAACTGTCAGACTCCTGGCAAATGGAAGGAGTAAAATCTGGTTGTCTGTACATGTTGCTATAGACTGAATGTTTGTGCCCCCCTCAAATTCAGATGTGGAAATCCTAACACGCAAGGGGATGGTATTTGGAGGGGAGGCCTTTGGGGGTGATCAGGTCATGAAGGTGGAACCGTTAGAGGAGATGAGTGCCCTTATAAAAGGGACCCCAGGGAGTTCCCTTGCCTTTTCCACCTGTCAGGACATAGTCAGGAGAAGGCCATCAATGAACCAGGAAGCAAACTCTCACCAGACCCTAAATCTGCTGGTGCCTTGATCTTGGACTTTCCAGTCTCTAGAACTGTGAAAACTACACGATCATTGTTTAAGCCACCCAGTGCATGGTAGTTTGTTAAAGTTGCATAAGCAGACTAACACCCTAAATTACTGAGGGTTATTATACATCCTGCGTAGAGATTTGTATTACAGATCTTGAATGAGTGACAGGAGAATCATAAAACTCTTCAGCTACTTACAGCATCTAGTTCTACTCCAGAAACACTTGTTGAATGAATAAATGAATAAATAAATGAATGTTTTTTAAGAAAAAAATTTTCCAAAATATCCATCCTTCCTTTCTTTTCTTTCTTTCTTTCTTTCTTTCTTTCTTTCTTTCTTTCTCTCTTTCTTTCAAACTGAAACTCCAGGAAGCTATGCATCTATCATGTGGCTTCAAGCACTAGGAGGCACACTGCCAAATAATCCTGGGAGAAGATGTAAGTTTGAGAGATCACGTACCAAAAGGATTTCCTACATACGCTATGAATGAGAGAAGCAGGATTTATGTTGGAAATCAGGGCACTAGTTTTTATTCTTCTCCATACTGGTTCACAAAATTAGCAATATCTCATATCTGCCTAGTACCTCTCAATTTATAAAGAGCTGTCCAATACATGGTTTTATTTGACTCCTTCAAAAACTTTGTGTGGTAGGCAGAGCATTATCTCCCTGTCTAGGGAAAATGTACTGTTTCCTCTGCTCATACTTACACTTCTGACCCAGATGTGTGGGTTTTGTCCCACACTGAACAATTCTCTGACACCAGCTCAGTATTCACAGTTCACTTCGACACTAACCAGAGTTAGCACAGACCCCCCAGGTTAAGGGCTCAGACCCTCCCCCGCCCCAAGGTTGGTCCCACTTGAAACTTCAATCAATAGTAGGTCTCCGTGTTACCTACAAATTCTGTTCAACTTCGTTACAAATTGGAGGTTCCCACAACTCCCTCCTTGGGCTTGATAATTTGCTAGAGATCCCAGAACCCAGGAAAACAGTTTACTTATTACTGCTGATTTATTACAAAGGACATTTTAAAGGATATACATGAACAACCAGACAAAGAGGTACATAGGGCAAGGTCTGAAAGGGTCCCGAGTGCAGGAACTTCTGTCTCCATGGAGCTGGGGTGCACCACCCTCCCAGCAGGTAGATGTATTCACCAACCTATAAGATTTCCCAAACCTGTACTTTGGGGATTTTTATGAAGGCTTCATCATGTAGACATGATCAATTATTAACTCCATTTCCAGCCCCTCTCCTCTTTCTGGAGAATTGGTTGGCAGCAGGGGTGGAGGGGAAGGGAGCGGGAAGCTGAAATTTCCAAGCTTCTAATCATGGATTGGTCTTTCTGGTGAGTAGTCCCCATCCAGGACCTCAGCTAGTGTTGTCTCATTAGAACAAAAGGTGCTCCTATAAGCCAGGAAATTCCAAGGTACTTAGGAGCTCTGTGAAAAACCAGGGCAGAGAACAATATCATACACGTGTGTGTGTGTGTGTGTGTGTGTGTGTGTGTGTGTGTGTACATATATATTTCTTACTATCTCACACCCCCATTTTCCATTTGAGGAATTTGGGCTCCACAGTCACAACTGTAAAGAAAGGCAAGGCCAGACACTATTCACTAACCACTAGAGTTTTCCAGAGCTCCCATCCATCCCTCAGAGTTTAGGCAGAGGGATCAGAATATAGGAGGGGGACCCAAAAGCAGAGAGGGGGCAACGGTGCTACCAGAGACCCACACTGAAGCAGTGTGAACATGTTCTTAGAGCTATCACAAGAATTCTAGAGGTGACTTCTCAGCCCTGGGTTTCATGTCCTGATCAGCCTTACTTGCAGAACTTATTCTAAGCTGAGACATTTATGGAACCTGGAATTATGTTTGTGTAGAGGTCACACCCCTAGGTAGTGACACCCAACAGCTCTTTTGATTTCCTGTAGAACCTTCCAGAATAACTGAAAATTTGATGGTGGACTTTTTTTGGGAAACCTAAATTTTTCTAGTCCTAGCTGAAACTGAAGCTGGTGGTAAGGAAATTTAGGCTCAATGTCCGGCACCCAACTGCTTTTCCTGAAGTTTGAATCAACAGAGAGTACTATTTATAAATTGCCCAAGTGAACTTAAAATTTTGTCTAGATTCATCCTGGCGAAAAAAAGGCTAAATTGGGGGTTGCTTGATGTCAACTAAGGAACGGAAGAGAGGGAGGAAGGAGAAAGCCGACCTGCTGTCCTGCCTTCTCCTGGGCTCCAGCACTATGCAGGGTCCTGACTAAGCATACATCTTAAAGCAACATCATTTTTAAATATAATTGCACCAGCTCTTTTAATTACAATAGTGTTTTGGAACTCATGGCTTTTCAGTTTCCCTCACAGAAGCTTTATGCTCAAAAAAGACCTAGCAAAGCCAGAGAGGACTAAGGATTTCCCTGGGTCAATATATACCTCTCATCTTTCCGGCTGTGGTCCCAATAAGAGAATTTTTGGAAAAAAATTTTTTTTCTTCCACGCGTCCTCATTAATGTCATTTTAGAAAGACAATGACATCTGGTGGGAAATGAGAGCCACCTGCCAGTCTCACAGAATTGTGTGAAGTTGACGAGGTTCACACGGCCATGGCCTTCGCTTCCTCCTTAACAAAATGGACAGAAATGCAGCCCTTCTCCAGGCCAGGGCAATGCTTCCAGATCAAATAAGGGAGTGATTGCAAAAAGCATCCCGAGCTTTTTTACATAACAGAAGGCTCAACATTCTTATTTGGAAAGAGAATTATGAAGGTCAGTTATCTTTTTGCTTCATTAAAGCCCAGGCACTTCCGTGTACATACAAAATCAACACAAATGGATAGAATTCTGTCACCTTGCACACAGTGATCACTCAGCAAATATTTATATTTTGTGGGCTAACCTCACCATATAGACAATTGCAGGTCTGCTTGGAATGCACAGAAAACTCAGCAGAAGGAACAGGTTGGGGGTAGGGCAGATTATAATGAAAAGTGCTGCTCAGAGTTCTTTTCTTCCCTTTTCATTCCCTTTTCTGCCTATAAATGCTTCTCTGCCCAATTCTTACTTGTGGATAGAGCCTGATAGACCCACTCCAAGACCATAACGGTCAAGGTCATACACATGCACACTCAAACATAAATACACACAAACACACACATAGACAAACACATAAACACACACATACACAAATACAAATACACAAGTATATCCACACAAATGCACACATATGCACACAATTGAAACACACACACATATACACATACTTAAATACACAAACACACATACATGCACACTTAAATACACATACATACACATAAACATAAACACACAAATGCACATGTACACACGTACACAAACACACACATAAACACACATACACATACTACTCAAACACACATACATGGACAAATATAAACACAAACACACACATACATACACACACAAACACACATATATAAACATATACACATAAACACATATACATGTACTGACACATGCATGCATGTACGTACACAAACAAGTACACATACAAACATGCACACAACCTACCCAGAGTGGACAACACAACAAGGAATGACCTGGTAACGAAATCCTTCGGTTGCTAAGCCTTCCATGCCCCCTGCCCCTGCCTCTGACCTTCATATTGGGAACCATGTTGTCTATTTCAGCATCTCTTTTGTCAGAGCTTCCAGAAAAGAGGAGTTACTGGGAACTTGAGTGTTAACTTAAGCGATGCCCAAAGTTCCTTTACAAGGAATTAATAACCAGAGTTCCCTTCTTCCAGATGTTCCTCCACAGTCGGGGCGCCCCTCCACCCACCTTCCTGCTGGCGGACGCTTCCCACAGCCGCTGCAGACGTGCTCCAGATGGACCGCTGCCCCAGCGCTCTCACTGAGCCTTGCCTACTCCTTGCCTACTCCTCTAAGGGAGAAGAAATGTGCTTCCTGGGGAAGGGGTCAACAGTGGGCTTTAATCTAGAAAACCAGGGAAGAAGTACTATAGTCGAATGGCAAGCATTTTTAATTTCATGGGAAACTGAGTCATTCAACAAGCAGTGATTTGAGCACCCACTCTGTGCCTGTCAGTGGATTCAGTGTGGAAGAGACAAGGGGGACCAACACATGGCCCTGACCTTCAAGGACTCCCTAGAGCAGGAAACCAGTCATTAGAACAGGAGAAGCACTAGGGAGGGTAAAAAGGAAGGGACTCAGGAGTCTGCACGTGACAAGAGGGGAGAGAAGGACAACTTCTCAGAGGAGATGACACCACGTGGGAAGGGGTGGTTTTCCAGGTAGGGAACCACTTTGAGAAAGAAAAAAAAAAAACACCTCTGATATTTTTTGCTTTCAATTTCTTCCTAAGGTTTTTAAAGTATATTTATACCTTATATCTCAGAGACAGCCTATGTACCCTATGTCTTCCATGGGTCCCACTGTTCTCTGCCTGCCAGAGGATAAATCACAGGTTCCCTTGCCCTCTGGCCCCCCACTGGAGTCAGTCCTGGGGAACAAGGTGCAGGAGGCCTGAGGGAGGATGGTGAGGTCAAAGCTCTTATTCCGCTCTCCCATCAAGGCAGTCTTCTCTAGGAAATGCTCTTTTTTTCTAGGTTCCTGTTGTGGCTTCCTCTCCACCCTCATCCCTTTGGGTTTAGGAGCAGTAACAGCTCTTGCCCTGAGACTAGTATCCCTTGCGGTTCCTCTACATCCCACCCACACCTAACAAAAGTTGCTTTATTAAGCTCTCCTTGAATTATTCTAATTGGAGGGCCATCTGTTTCCTGTTGGGATCTTGACTGATAGAGCAAATAGCAAATATATCAGGGAGGGCAGGATGCAAAAACTATATAAACGTGTGTGTGTGTGTGTGTGTGTGTGTGTGTGTGTGTACATATATGCCAGTGACAGTAGTGATAGTGTCTGATTTAGTCATTTATTCCACAGACATTTATTGATGACCAACTATGGGAAAAATACAATGGATAAGGAAACCACACTTTCTGGATTTTATGAGAGTGTCAGTTACAACATTTTTTGTTATGGTCAGATTATGTATTTTAATTTGGAGTTCATTAAATATGATCTCAATAGCCCTGAGCAAGGGGAAGATGAGTACGATGAATCAGTTCTCTTAGTGTTTATACTCAAGCATAGCTTAGTTCTCTACAGTTCAAGTCAATAAAAGAAAAAAGCAAGTGGAGAAAGTCTGAGATATGATCAAGTACCAGATGTACATTTTTCAGGTTACACTATGGGTAACCTCACCTGCTAGGAGGTAAGTCTGTTGGTTTGGGGTCAAAGCAGTGGTGAAAATGAAGTCTCACCATGAGCCAGACAGCAGAAGCTTCACATACAATATTGAATCTATTCTTCAAGGAAACCCCTATAAACCAGGCATGGTTTTTCTCATTTTGCAGAAAGCGGAGGCTTAAAACATTAAGCAGTGAGCAGTACTAGTTAGCATCTGGATTCAAATTCAAGTCTATATCCAAGACCCATTCCTCTTTATTCTACGTCTCTTCCAGGAATAGACCACTCACGGCCAAGACCAGAGGGTATTTGGTGAATAAGAGACAATTACAGCTTTGAAGGCAAAGGGCTATCCTGCAATTTTGGCTTACTCTCTGTTATTATATCTGCACAGTGAGAAATGGGCTGGGAAACCAACCTTACAGGAATTTCCTTTTGATTCTGCATGGTAGAAATAGACCTCAGCTAACAATCTGCTCTGAGATCAGAAAGAAGGTCAAGGGGCAAACAAAACAAGCTGTACTCCAGCGGCACACCAAGATTTGTTTCCATGGAGTCTATGGCTCCCTTTGAACTATCTAATAATTATTAGTTTCAGGAGGTAGTAGAGTTTAGCATGTCAATGGGAGGGTATCTAAGGGACACATTTGAAACTTAAGACTGTCCTGGGGCGCCTGGGTGGCTCAGTCACTTGAACATCCAACTCTTTACTTCGGCTCAGGTCATGATCTCATGGTTCATGAGTCTGAGCCCCGCATCAGGCTCTATGCTGGCAGCGTAAAGCCTGCTTGGGATTCTCTCTCTCCTTCTCTCTCTGCCCCTCCCCCACTCATTCTCTCTCCCTCTCTCTCAAAAATAAATAAACATTAAAAAAATTTTTAAAAAGAAATTTAAGGCTGTCCTACCTGTGATTAGCTACACTGGGGCTAAGAGTGAGCAGCTTTGCTCTCTGCTTCCTTTGGGTACAGGACAGCCAATCCAATCACACAAGAGGATCCTTATGAGTGGCAAGTAATACAAACGCTTATAAATTTAAAGTAATCCATAAATTTTGAAGAATTCAAATTTAAGACCTGTGGATGCTCTTATAAAAGCCTACTTTCCCTTCCCTTTAAGTACCCATATACCATGGTTTAAGTACCCATATACCATGGTTTATGCCCATTGTCCCAGAATGATTATTAATGCTGTCTTCTTTCATTCTCAGAAGTGTTGTTTTAGATGATAAATTATCACTCTATTTTTGCTATATATAAGTGATTGATAAAAGAAAGTGAGGCAGTGGGATCCTGAGCTTCAAATACCCCAGGTCTAGCTTCAGAATAAGTGCTGTCTTGCTGCGTGTGCCTAGGTTATTCAATTAACCTCTCTGATCCTTTATGTGCCAAGTGAGAAGAAAACATGTGGCCAGTGACTTTTATGAGCAATAACAAGCAGAAATCGTTCATAAAGTTATACATCTTGGAGCCAGAAACAACCTGGAGAGATCATTTAGCACACCAGGGCTATGAAGAGCCATCCAAAAATCACAATGATCTAGTCAGTTTTCCCCAAAGATTTCTATTGTTTTGAAGAAGTCTAGCAACTCAACCCAGCCAAGGTAAACCAAATGATAGAGAGCTGATGGCCTGGTGACTCAAGTCTTTTATCAAGTGGAATTCTAACTACTAATCACGCTTTGTCTGTTTGTTGCATTTGCCAGAAGAAAATATCTAGTGGCCCCAGTGCCCTATTAACAAACATCAGAAAGGTCCATCCTGGATTCAGCAGCGGGTTCTGAATGGGGATTGTACTTGCCACTTCATGAGCAGATTTCACAGAGAAGGGTGGGATGGGGGGACCCCAATCCCAAGGGCCTGTCAGGTGTAACCAGGGGCACCATGACTGGATGCAGTGATTTGTTTCTTCAGTGTCCCTGAAGACGGTCACAGTCTGCTCCTCTCTGTCTTGTTTGCTCTTGCCTCAAGGCAGCTATGTCTCCAATCCCCACTCCTCAACAAGTCCTAGCAATTTTATTCAGATAATGTCTAATAAATTATCAGTTTAGAGGGATACAGGGGGTGGGGAGGTACAACGAAAAAATAAGCCACCAAAGTGCATGGTATTTGGCCCAAAGCCTAGAAAGGGAGCTGATCCCATCCTTAGGCCTCTACTGAGGGTATAGACAGAAAGGATATAATACCTCAGCCACTTAATGGACAAACTAGAAAAGGCTCCCCTGGTCCCTCTGCTCCTCCATCTTCTTGTAACTTCTCCTTTCCTCCTTGTCCTCATCCTAGACCCCCAACCCTGCCTCCTCCAAGCCCACCTTAGTCCCAGAAATGACACTGGGAAGTTCCTTAAGATTTGCCATGGCTGTAATCTGGAATCATTTCCAGGGCAAGAGTCCTGGGTTTTTTAAATAACACAGGGGTTTGCATTTGTGGAATTGGAAAGTCTGCGATGCCTGCACAACAATTAATCATAGGCCAAATTCAAATTTGTGTGCCAAAAATTTATAAAGTACTGTGTTACAGAATCTGTTTTTCTCCCTCTTATGACAGCTTTAGAGGAACGGAGGAGGGGCAAATAAAAATAGCCACTTTCCAATGCCTCTACTTCTAGGGTAACATATAAGGGTGTCCTTGAAAGCTATATTATCCTTCTGCAAAATGGTTGCCTGTGGGCTTCAGTGTGAGCAACTACTGTTTGAGCATAGAGGTTGTGACATCCATCTCAATGTACTTTCATCCAGACTATTTCTACGGTTTTGTGCCTTTATCACCATGGGGCCAATTGCCACACATAGGCCCAGTCCCAGTTCAACTTGTGGTCTTGAAACACAAATACCAAGATTAAAAATAATGTCCATAGTGGGGCACTTGGGTGGCTCAGTCGGTTAAGCATCTGACTCTTGATTTCGGCTCAGGTCATAATCTCAGAGTTGTGAGATCAACCCCACATTGGGCTCTGCGCTGAGCATGGAGCCTGCTTATTCTCTCTCTCTCTCTCTCTCTCTCTCTCTCTCTGCCCCTCCCCCGCTCACGCATGCTTATGCATATGCATTCACTCTCTCAAAAGAAATAAACATTTAAATAATAACAATAATAATAATGTTCACAGTATTTTTAAAATCCATAAAAACATATCATTCCTATAGTAATACTCCTAAGCCAACTTCGATCATGGTGGATTTGCCAAGAGAGAGGCAGAAACCCACTGTGGGCAGTTCCCTGTGTCTTTTTAATTTAGCAATCAAACGCCCAATGGAACGAGTTATTTGAGTAAAAGGAGAAAGAAGGGATAACGTCAAGTGTAGGTGGAACTAAAATGCAACACCTGGAGGGCCATTGGAGAATACTGGAAACTATTCACCAAATAGTTACCGCTTACACTCACACGTCTATCATACTTAACAATTATAAAAGATAGTTCACATACGTTATCTCACATGAGCTGTGAAACAGCCCTTGGAGGAAAACACTATCATACTCACTTACCACTTGGACATGCTGGGGCTCAAAAAGGTTATTATGTGATTGACCAAGATCGTAGAGCTAATACTCAACTCCAGATCTGTCTGCTTTCCACTCTGGGGTTTATCTCACTATAGCCTGGCTATATGCTCCTGTATACCGTGTATAAACTAGTACGCCAGCTTTCAGGGAATTACAGATTAGAAAGCATTGCCCTGCCCTCTTTGAGGCTAAGTCGTAAATGCAAATACCTCTAATACAAAGCAGATGTGACCACTGCAAAAGTGGCATGAACACATGCTGTGGAGGTTTTGAAAGGATACAACTGTAATTTTGGGGGAGATTCGGAAAATCTTGGTGACAGAAATAGATTTGCGTTGAAGCATGGATACCAGGCATACTGTGATCAGGTAGGGTGGGTAGGTCGTAGAGTCAAGGGACAACATGAGGAAAAGCAGGGAAAGTATGGTGTGTGACGAGAATAGTAAGACATGGGTTCTACTCACAGAGCATTTGTACCTCCTAAGGCTTTTGTACCTCCTAAGCATGAGTACCTCCTAAGGCTTTTGATTTAATTCTCAAGGCGTGGGAAGCCCACTTTGGAACAAAAACATTGTCCATCCTGAAGCTTAGTCTGCAAACTGTGTGCAGACTGGGTTAACATGGGGAAAGCCTGTAAGCGGGGAGGACAGGGAAGAGTCCATTAAAAAAAAAAAAAAAGGCAGTAATGACAACTGTGATGCAGGGGCTAACTAAATGAGGTCATGCAAAATCTAGGAGAAAATCAACAGAGTCAAGAAATAATCCCCAGTGGAAAGGCTATTCTCTGAAGGTGAGCCATTTCTTTGGGCAAGTTATGAAGCTGGAGGGAAGCACCATCACAATGAATGGCCATTAAGCCTGGCATCCCCCAGGGCACCTTGCGAGATAAAGGGGCCTGGCTCCCTGACTTGTAACTTTCAGAACCCCAGAAAAATTGACTGGATGGCTTACTTCCATATGGAAGCCTTGGGGGCATTTCAGTGTCTGCAGAGAATTTAACGTAGGGAGAGTAATTGGTGCCGACATCAGACGAGATCCAATAAAAAGATGAACGTCCTGATTCTAAAATGACAATAAAAATGAGGGTGAAGAAGGGGGTGGCAGCTAAAAAAAAAAAAAAAAAAAAAAAAAAACCCAGCCTGGGCTTATCTCTGTATCCTGACCTGGATCCATGAAGCACAATCTGCTGCAGCTCCTAGGGCATCCATTTCCTGCCATAAACAGCAATGACACTCTCCTTCCCAGATGTCGAAACAGACTAAACAACCTCCACTTGCCACTGGCAGCTCTGACAGCAGAAGTTACCTGAAATCGCACCAGCCCTGGATGAACTCTCGGCCCAGCCGGTCACTTGGATGCCACAAGCAGGCCGGAAACAAATGGCGCTGGGAGCTGGCACAAAAATTTAGCCGTGCTCACTAATAACCTTCACCTGGAGGTCAGGAACGCATCGGACAGTGACAGACGCGTGCGGCGCAGGCCCCTATGCACGCGGACGTGCACGCGCACGCGCACGCACGCGCTTACGTACGTACCCGCACCCACATCTCCCCTCCCTCCTGACGTGGCCTCTCCGCATGCTGTAAAGCAGCGAGTGCCTCGTGTCCGTGCCAGGCTGGAACCGGAAGTGGGACCCAGTCATACTTGCCCTGGGAAACTGCCCTCTGCTGCTCATTTCTTCTGGAGGTGAGCACTGAATTCGTCTCATCTGAGTGGTATTAAAACATTCTTGGGACACCTGGGTGGCTCAGTCGTTAAGCGTCCCACGACGTCGCCTCAGGTCATGATCTCACAGTTCGTGGGTTCGAGCCCCCCACCCCCACCCCCCGGGGCTCTGTGCTGACAGCTCAGAGCCTGGAGACTGCTTCGGATTCTGTGTCTCCCTCTCTCTCTCTCTGCCCCTTCCCCACTCGTACTTTGTGTCTCGCTCTCAAAAATAAACATTAAAAAAAGAATTAAAAAAACCTTTAAAAATTAAAAAAAAAAAAAAATTCTTTAATGTCCTAGTTTAACCTCATGTTTCCTGACATCTCGTTAATCTCTGTCGACTCTAACAGACTTGTTTTTAAAAACCCTGGGGCCAGGCCAAGCCCTCCATTGTAAGTGGTAAGGACAGCCCAATCGTATTTTCCGACTCTCCCAGGATCAGCGAATGTGGGAACAGAGAAAGAGAAGACAGCAAAAGCCTTCCAGTCCATCAGCTCGGGCTAAGCCTCAGGAAGGGGAGACCTAACGCGTGGCTGATCCCAGGCAAGGAATTACTTAAATTATTATTATTCCTAACACAATGTGTGAGAGAAGAGGGAATTGTGTGGTGCCATAGCGGTGACCTTCAGTAACACTAGCCCATTGCAGACTTGTCCCTCTGGCGGTGTTTGGAGACTCACATTAATGAGGGAGGGCCGAAAAGGTGTAAGGAAGTAGGTAAACACACTCAAATGTACCTCTTAGCAAACGAAACAGAATTTAAAACTGTCATACCATCAGCAGTGCTTTAAAGCCGACTCTAAGAGGTCCATGAAAAAAAAATTGGCAGAAATAAAAACTCTTCTAATTCTTCTTTTCAAATGAAGAATAGGGAATACACTGGTAAGTAAATGCAAGAGGGACACCTGGGTGGCTCAGTTGGTTAAGCATCTGACTCTTGATTTTGGCCCATGATTGGTGAGTTTGAGCCTCGTTTGGGGCTCCATGTGCTGACAGCGCAGAGCCTGCTTCGGAGTCTCTCTCTCCCTCTCTCTCTCTGCCCCAGTCCTGCTCATGCTGCTCTCTCCTTCTATCTCAAAATAAATAAACTTAAAAAAAAATAATTATGACCACCGGTCCCACAAAAAGTGCATTTGTTCTTAAGGAACAAAGAAATACATGGTTTGTTTATGTATGTACACAATATTATATGTACATTTAATATATATAAACATGTATGTGTGTCCATGTCTAACCCATATGTGATCAACCTTCTGTCCTAGATCCTCAAAGAATGTTAAGTGGTTGAACGAAATCCACCTCCCAAAATCAGGATTTGAGAGATATTAAGGCTTAGGAAGAGAAATGTAATCACTTTATTTTCTCTAAATTTGTAAATAAATTTGTAAATATTATAAAAGACTAGTAATAAAGTTTTCAGTAAATTGCTGCGCAAAATAAGTACAATAAATGAATCATCCAAACAAAGTAACAGGTTTGAATGGATAGCTAACAAGGTGTTCAAAGTCATAGAAGAACCTGCTAACAAATGGTTTTCTAGTCTTTCCTCTAAAAATGTTGAGAAGTTATAGCCCATCCTCAGGAAAGTGGGTCCCTAGAGATAAGTCCCTGACAAAACCAGGAAAAAATACGGGGGACACCTGGCCTAGTTGGGTGGTTAAAAATTAAACTGGACGTATCTGAAATGATATCAAAACAGTACAGCCCATTGAATGGGAGAAAATATTTGCAAATCATATACCTCATCAGAGCTTAAGGTATATGGAACACCTACAACTCAACCACAAAACCAAAAACGAATAACCCAATTCAAAAATGGACAAAGACCTTGAATAGATATTTCTCCCAAAAGATATACAAATGTCCAATAAACACATGAAAAGATGCTCAGCATCATAAATGATTAGAGAAATGCAAATCAAACCACAATGAGATACCACTTCACACTCACTATGATCACTGTTATTAAAAAAAGAACAACAAGTGTTGATTTGGATGTAAAGAAATTGAACATTTGTACATTGCTGGCGGGAATGTAAAATGGTGCAGCCACCATGGAAAACAATATGGTTGGTCCTCAAAAAATCAAATGTAGAAGTGTTACATTCCTCAGCAATTCTCCTAGGTTTATACCTAAAAGAATTGAAAGCAGGGACTCAAACAGACATTTGTACACCCATGTTCATAGCAGTCTTGCCACAATAGCCAAATATGTCCATTGATGGAAGAGTGAATAAACAAAATGTGATATATACATACGATGGAATATTATTCAGCCTTAAAAAGGAGTGAAATTCTGACATGATACAACATGGATGAACTTTGAAGACATTATGCCAAGTGAAATGAGCCAGACACAAAAGGACAAATACTGCATGATTCCTCTTATATGAGGTACCTAGAATAGTCAAATTCATAGAAAGCAGAATGGTGGTTGCTAGGGACTGAGGGGGAAGGGGAAACAGGGAGTTAGTGTTTAATGGGTAATGAGTTTCAGTTCCAGAAGAGGCTCTGGAGGTAGATGTTGGTTATGGTTACAAAACCGTGTGAATGCACTTAACGCCATTGAACTATACACATAGAGTGGTTTAGGGGCCCCTGGGTGGCTCAGTCAGTTAAGCATCTCACTCTTAATTTTGGCTCAGCTCATGATCTTGTGGATCATGAGATAGAGCCCTGCATCAGGCTCTATGCTAAACATGGAGCCTACTTAAGATTCTCTTCCTCCTTCTCCTCTGCTCCTCTCCTGCTTGCATGTGAGCACACACTGTCTCTCTCCCTCTCTCCCATAATTAAACAAATAAATGAAAAAATTCTTAAAAGAGTGGTGTAAATGGTAGGATTTAAGTTACTATATTTAACCACAATAAAAGAGTAAAAAAAAAATAATTTTACACATTCTAGCTCTGATTCTGTCACAGCCACTCCGTATGTGAGTCCGTAAGCTGTCATAGCTACCTCTCTCTCATCTACTTCCCTTCATTGTTGCCACAGTGAGATTTTTCTCAAGGATACAGAGACCGGACCTCTGGGTCAGGTGCTCATCACATGCAGCAGCTCAGAGAATTTGTGCCTCCAGGTGACTTCCAGGAGCTCTCTACTTGGAACCAGGATAAAAAGAACAACGATCGCCATCAGAGTGTCCCTGAGATTGAAGAGAGGTGAGCCCAGTACCGCAGAGGAAAAGGCTCTGTTCTCACGGCTGTGATCTCCACGGGCTGCTCTTGCAACTGGGGGAAGTCCGGTCTCCCAGGACATACTCCCCTCCCTTCTGTGAGCTGTGGCATCTGGGATAGATTAAGGAGCTACATTACTGCAGTAAGTAGGAGGCCCCCATATTTGTTTTCTTTTTCATTTTTCATTCTCTTAAAATCACTTTATTCTTTCTGTCCTTAAACATGGCTTCCTACCCTCACTTTACCATAATAATGAGATACCAATACATTTTGGATTTTTTAAAACTTCAAGAGTATCTCAATGAATCCCATCTTGTGGAGGAGATGGCAAACTTATAAGGAAAAAAAAAAATACAAATTCAGACCAGGCTGTGGAAGACACAGCACATGTTAATGGCTAGGAATGGCAGGGCCTTCAGCCCCTGGAATTGCTGAAAAACATTCCAGCTGAAACACTCTGTCGCATTCTCCCTTCTATTTCCCATCGTGCCATACCTTTTTATGACTCCCCAGTCTCTCCACCTTAGGAAGTTTGAACCCAGATTGATTCCCACCTATTTCAGAATCTATGGAACTGAATTTCCCGTGGAAACAGCCTCTTCTGCAAAGAGGCAGCCAGGCCATATTTACTCTTTTCTTTAGGCATCAGATCTCAACCCTGGCAGTATGTTTGAAGACAAATATGGGTAAGTTGGACTTAATTAAAACTTACCTGGTTGCAAAAGCCACTGTTAGTAGAATGAAAAGACAAGCAATAGCCTGGGAGAAAATATTTACAAAACACACCTCTGACGAAGGACTGGTATCCAGAATATACTCTGGATAAAAGTACTCTTAAAGCTCAACAATAAGAAAACAAACAACCCCATTTAAAAATAGGCTAAAGATCTAACTATCTGAATGGAAACCTTTCCAAAGAAGATATCCAGAAGGCAAATGAGCACATGGAACATATTTCATCAGGGAATTGCAAATTAAAACAATTCAGTACCACTACACACCTATTAGAATGGCCAAAATCCAAAACACTGACAACATCAAATGCTGGTAGGGATTTGGAGCAACAGAAACTCTCATTCATCACTTGTGGGAATGTAACATGTTGCAGCCATTTTGAAAGACAGTTGGGCAGTTTCTTACAAAACTAGACAAACTCCTACCACATTACCCAGCAATTGCACTGCTCAACATTTATACAAATGAGTTGGAAACATGTCCACATAGAAACCTGTACGTGAATGTTTATAATAGTTTTATTTATAATTGCTAACACTTGGAAGCAACCAAGAGGTCTTTCTATAGGTGAATGGATAAACAAATTGTGGCACATCCAGACAACAGAATGTTACTCAAGTATAAAAATAAATTAGCTACCAACCCATGAAAAGACGTGGAGGAATCTTAAATGCCTATTACTGAGTGAAAGAAGCCAACCTGAAAAGGCTACATACCATATGTTTTACTACATGACATTTTGTAAAAGGGCAAAACTGAAGGTAGTAGAAGATGAGTGGTTTCCAGGGGTTCTAAAGAAGGAGGGAGAAATACGTGAAGTACAGGGAATTTTTAGGGCAATGAAACTCTCCTGTATACTACTTGGTGGATACGTGTCAGTATGCATTCTTCAAAACTCATGAAATGTACAACACAAAGAGTGAACCTTAATGTAAACTATGGACTTTAGTTAGCATAATGTATCAGCCTTGGCTCATCAGTTGTTACAAAGGTACCATGTCAAAGCAAGATGTTAGTGGGTGAAGGGGGGGTGAGGAGAGGGGGAGGAAGGGCCGGGAGGTGTGTGTGTGTATATATATATATATATATATACATATATATATATATATATATATTCGGGAGTGTTTAAAAAATACTGATTACTAGGCTCTAATCCAAAGATTCTTATTTGACACATGGGTTTCCCCAAAGTAGTCTTAGGCTTAAATCCACAGTTTGCTGCCAAAGAGCAAGAAATCCCCCAAGTTACCAAGTCAGGAAGACATGATTTCCCAGACTGGTCCATCAGCATCACTTAAGATAAGTATACACATCTACTGATATTTTAGGAAGTCACAGAAGGAAGGGGGACTGACTGGAAGCCAAGGCCATTGGTACAGAGTCTGAGGCTTAATGATTTATAAACTCATTGCTGGAAAAAGGTTTAAGGAGCAAAATTGTCAGAGCTTCAGATGACAAGTGGCTTTTATACTAAATTCTTTCTCAGAAGTTCTTAAGAAAGGCTTTGTTTCAGAACATGAGTCCAGAATTCATACTTGCTTTGGGCTACAGTTTCTAGAGATGTCCTTAGTGGTGACCGAGACTAGCAGCGTGCCCCCCTTTCCCTTTAGGGCTTCTTATCTCCTTGGACTTCTCTTCCTAAACACCGGGTTTCTGGGGCAGCCCTGGTCTTGGCTGCTGAGCCTCAGGATGGCCCTTCCCTCCTCCCACCACTCCCCCAGAAGTGGACACCCTGCTGCTGCTTACTGTACAGACAGGGTTAGAATCTCACTCAAATCCATGGTCACTTCTGGCTAACCAGATTAAGTTAACTACATTGTTGTAATGCGGGATAATGGACTATTATGTTACCCTCTGTCGACAATGACACTATGCATCAAAAGCCTCTATATGGTTCATGTCCCTTGGCCCTGCAATTCCATAAATGTCAGCAAAACTTTAGCTATAAGGATGTCTGCTTTACAGCGTGGTTAATATTACACAGAAAACATTTTGAAAATATTTTACAGGGGACTCCTTCTCAAAAACTTTACCTGTAACCATCACCTTTATGGCCCCAAGGAGAGGAGGGAGGGAATGCTACCTAGAGCTGGAGGAATTTGTGACAGGAAAGTCTTTGAGCAGGAAAAAATAATGCAAATCACTTGACATTTCTGGAGGAGAGGGAAAGAGAATAGGGAACTTGGGAAGGGGGGGTTGGGGATAGGCAGATGTGGGTATTCTGTTTTCCTTATTTTGCATCGGAATTCTGGAGTAAGACTTGTTAAATGAGTTGAGCAGAAAAATCAGAACATCAGGGTTCATGGTTGTCTAGCTTAGGGGCTCCTGCAAGCATTTGGGAGAAGGTTCTTATTCAGTCATGTCCCAAATGGGGCTGGAGAGCTGCCATCTCAGCACTGGTGGTAGGAGGGGGCTGTTGGGGTACCCCAAGGATATATTCCTGGACTCCTTCAGTCTGTTAGCACAGAGACTTTACAAGTGTCTATGTGCCTTAATGTGGGCACAGAGGATTGGTAGGCTAGTGTTCTTGGCTCAGGACACAGAGGTGACAATGTGCTGGGACTTTAACATAAGATTCAAATGGCTGGTACCAGGAAATCCAGTAGTAGGAGCCACATAATGGCTCCAGAGGTCATAAGAGACTGTTACAGCTCAACAGACATCAGGCCCAGGACAAATCAAACCCACTAATCTTCGTTAGAGGGCAATATGGATCCAAAGCCTTAAATCACAACCCCACCTGTCCTACCAGAAGTCCAGACTCAAACTCAGGGAGGAAACTTGGAAACTGAACATTCATTCAAAGAAACTGACCTGAATGGAATTACTTAATCCAGAAAAAACAGAATTTTCATTTTCTTCCTACAATAGTGTTGGAGGCCAGATTACATCAATGATGGAAAATAAATGACATTTCTTGGCTCATCTGTGTAGTGCTGTGTTAAATTTTCAAACCACTACATTTGCCATATAGCCAAGTTACCCTTAGGCAGGAGGTTGGAGGACCCTTCTTCAGAGACCTAACCCAGGGAAGGGAACATTGATTATTGTTGTTGGAGTGTTTATGATACAAAGCTGGTGGTCCACCCATTATCCTGTAGTGAAATCACTAATTGGCAAACTCCAGATCTCACAAAAAGAGTTTCTGACCTCCTTTTTACTACTTTCTTGTAACTATGAATGGACAATCAAGGCTCAGCAAAGCTCACTTGAGAACTTACAACATGAGAGAGAAACAAACAAACAAAAAAAGATGGGGAACTCAGAAGAATCAGAGATAATACAAAGAGTAGGGGGGAAAATTTTTAAAGTCATTAACATCTTCAGAGAGAAAGGAGAAGATCTTTAAAACAACAGATGATATGCAGGGGCGCCTGGGTGGCGCAGTCGGTTAAGCGTCCGACTTCAGCCAGGTCACGATTTCGCGGTCCGTGAGTTCGAGCCCCGCGTCGGGCTCTGGGCTGATGGCTCAGAGCCTGGAAGGCTCCGATTCTGTGTCTCCCTCTCTCTCTGCCCCTCCCCCGTTCATGCTCTGTCTCTCTCTGTCCCAAAAATAAATAAACGTTGAAAAAAAAAATTTTTTTTTAAAAAACAACAGATGATATGCAGAAAGGAAATAATCAGAGCTCAAGAAAGAACCTTTAGAAATTACAAATATGACAGTGAAATTAAAAGAGGCCAGAAGATAAAAATCAAAGGTATCTCCCAGGAAATGAAACAGAAAGTTCAGTAGGATAGAAAAGTAAAAGAAAAAGATCGATTTAGGGCTGTTTTAGTTACCTATCACTATGTAATTAGTTACCCCCAAATGTAGTGGCTGAAAACAACAATAAACATTTATTATCCCACACAGTGTTTGTGGGTCACCCAGTAGTTAGCTGAGTGGTTCTGGCTTGGGGTCTGTCCTGAGCTTGTGGTCAAGCAAGATGTTGGCTAGGACTGCAGTCACATAGGGCTTGACTGGACTGCAGGGTCACTCCCAAGATGGCTCCCTCATAGGGCAGCTCGTTGCTGGCTGTTGGCAGGCTGTCTCTGGTCATGTGGGCCTCTGTATAGAGCTTCTTGAGTGTCCTCGTGACATGGCGGCTGGCTTCCCCCGGAACAAATAATCCAAGAGGGAGAGCAAGTAGGAAGTTGCAGTGCCTTTCAGAAGTAACATACCAATCCTTCCATCACATTCTGCTTGCTAGAAGTGAGTCACTAAGTCTGTCCCAGGGAGAGGGAGCTAGAAAGGATTAATGGTACTGAAATGACTCATAGTTTTGCCAGGCAGTGGTTCATGAGGTGGAAAGAACACAGGTGCTGATGTCAGATGGTCATGGGCTTGAATCTTGGCCCCTCCTCAAGCAAATTAACCTCTCTTCAGTTTTCTCCCCTCTAAAATGCATATGATACCACTGTACTTGGTTTTAGTGAGTTGAGAATAAACCATTTAAGGTGACTTGCACAGTGTTGGTGACCAATAAATTACAGTTACTATTATTAATATTGTAATGCCTTTGAGTAAAATAGAAAGGATGTGGTTTATTCTGATGTCCTGGCTACATCCCAAACCAGAACTCAGAAAAACAGCAAAACCCCCTCTGGATGGCCTCACTAATCAGCAGCTAAGCAAGTGCAGTGCTTTGCTCTATCATTTCTGAATGATGATGTGGATTCTGCCTAGAGCCCATAAAAAAAGCCCTCTGGCATATGGGTGTGTGGATTTGGAGGAAACTTTTCAGCTAGTGAAGGTCATGGTTTAGTTTTTAGTTCTTGGGAGGTCTTTTGCCAAAATATGTTTGAATCTCCAACCTCACAGCAGAGTCAATAACAGCATGATTTAGTGAGTAGCACAAAGTCATCAACCATCCTGACACCAAAACTCCCCTAGTGAGACCAGCATTCATTGGTAAATTTAGGCCTAATTTTGGTTCTCCATCCGCCCCTCAGTAAACGAAGTGCATTCCTGTTTATAACCTACCTGGCTTTTATGAAATCAGTGATGTGGGACATGGAAAAACAGTACAGCTTTTTGTGACGTTGGTTTGGATTTTTGAGGTAGGTGAATTATATCAGTAATAATTCCAACTTTGGTTTGTGTGCACCATCCCTATTTTATGCGGCCATTACAGTTGTTGATCAACAACTTGAAAAGTGGGAAGAATTGAAATTTTCATTCCTAATTCTACAGATGAGGAAACAAACTCAAAAAAAAAAAAAAAATGAAGCAACATTCCTGAAATCATACCTGTTTGTGCAGAACTGAGATCAGAGTTCAGGTCTTCACAGGGTCCAGTGCATGTCCCATCACCTCCCATCCCATGGCACTTCACTAGTGATAGGAGGGGAGGAGACTTCACTATCAGATGGTGGCATCAGAGCAGGATCCCTGGCCCTCTGATTTGAGGTTCACTGGACAAAACCTGCCCCAGTGACACATGCTCAGGCATGGGCCCTAGGCCTCCGTTTAGCCAGGGACATATTCTCTTTTGGCCATGGTTTCTTGGCTCTAAAATGAGAATTCTGACCTACTTTGTTCGACTGTCCTCAGGGAAGAGATAAATATTTTTAGAGAAAATTAGAAATGTGTTTGTAAATGTCCTGATACAATATAATAATACTTTGCCGTCAATGACGCATTTTTTTCCTCTTGAGAATCTAAAAGAAATTCATAATATTTCCATTAACTAAGTATCTTGTGGAGGATGAAAGATACAAAAGTGTCAATAATTTGCTTTGGAAAAACCACACAAGTCATTTGCCCATTTGTTTTCAGATTCATTCTGTCCTCTCCCCACTACATTTTTTGGGCTCCCTTGCTCTCTAGGTGGGAGGGACTAATGGGGACAGTTTATACTCCCCCTCCACCGTGAAAGCACAGACCAGTACCATAATCAGCCTGCCATTTCAGTAAACCCTGGAGTCCTAGCCCACGCCAGCCCCAATTGTCCCACCAAGACAGCCACAGGGCAGTATACCCTATGGGTATACCAGGGCAGTATATACACAGGGACACCCCTGGTTAGCTCCCACTACAACCCCAGCTTTTGCACCAATGTGACAGGTGCAAAGCACCCAAGAACTCTCCAGGACCACCCTACTTTGGCTTTAGACAACTTCTTGCTAGGGTACCCTCAGTACAGAGCACCCCAAAACATCTTGTTTGACATGTGCTTCAAATTCAGCTGCCTTGCTAGGGTGCCCCTTGTGAGGAGTGCCCCAGAACCCCAGGCCCATGCCTGCATAGGTTTCAGCCACCCCACAGGACACCCCCTGTGGAGAGTGCCCCAGAACACTCTCTCCCATGCTGGCCTCAGATCCAGCCACGCAGCTAGGCTGCCTGCTGTGCTGAACAATTTGGGCCAATCCAGCTTGCACTCAATTCAGCTTCAGCTGACCTGCCAAGACACCTCTGTGGAGAGCCCTGGGACACCTCAGCTTGCACTTAATTCAGCTTCAGCTGTCCTTCCAGGGCACATTTTGCACAGAGAGTCCTGGGACCACATTGGCCCATGCCCAGTTTAGCTCTAGCTGCCTGCCAGGACATTTCCAGTGTAGAGTGCCCTAGGACATCCTGGTCTGAACCTCACTTCAGCTTCAGTAGCCCCTTCAGGGCACCCTCAGCGTGGAGAATCTAGGAACACCCTGGTTTATATCCACTTCTACTTCAACTATCCTGCCAAGATGCCCTGGGTGTGTAAAATGCCAGATCTCTCTAGCTTGCATCCACTTTAGTTTCAGCTATCCTGCAAGAACACTCTCTGTGCAAAGAGCTCAGGGACCTCCTGGCTCACACACTACATCAGCTACCCTACCAAAGCACCCCCTGCGCATTGCACCCTGGGACAACCTGGCTGGCACTGGTTTCAGCTTCGGCTTTTCTGTCAGGATACGCTCAGTGCATAGACCCTGGGATACTGCAGCCTATATCCACTTCAGTTTTAGCTGTCCTGACAGGGCACCCACTATGTGCAAAGCCCAGGACGCCCAGCCCATGCCGGTCACAGCTCCAGCCAGCCAGCAAAAGTCACCGAGCACACACAGTCTACATAGGACACAACCAAACACATGACCATTCCTTCAAGTTTAGGAGAAGTAGCTGTTCTGCCTACTCCGTAGAAAAAAAACAGAGAAGGGCAAGTAAAATGGGGAAACAGAGGAACATGCTCCAAAAGAAAGAACAAGAAAAAACTTCAGAAAAAGAACTAAACGAAATGGAGATAAGCAATATGTCTGATAAAGAATTTAAAGTAATAATCTTAAAGATACGCACCTGGAGAGAAGAGTGGAAAAACTCAGACCTTCAATAAAGAGAGAAAATGTTAAAAGGAACCAGTTAACATTGAAGCTTACAATAACTGAAAAAAAATTCTAGAACACCTAGAGGGAATCAACAGCAGAGGAACGTATCAGCAGTCTGGAAGACAGGGTAATGGAAAGCACCCAAGCTGAACAGCAAAAACAGAAAAGGACCTTAAAAAAATTTTTAATAGGTTAAGGGATCTCTTTGACAATATCAAGCGAACAAGCATTCACATTATAGGGGGCTCAGAAGAAGACAGAGAGAGAGAAAAATCGGTAGAAACCTTACTGAAGAAATAATAGCTGAAAACTTATGTAGAGAAAGACATAGACATCCAAGTCCAAGAAGCACAGAGTTCCAAACAAGATGAACCCAAGGAGGTCCAAACCATGACACATAGTAATTAAAATGGCAAAAGGTAAAAGCAGAATCTTAAAAGCAGCAAGAAAGAAACGAAAAATGACATACAAGGGAAAACCTATAAGGCTACCAGCTGATTCAGCAGAAACTTCGCAGGCCAGAAAGGAGTGGCATGATACATTCAAAGTGCTAAAAGGCAAAAACTTACAACGAAGAATACTTTACCTAGCTAGGTTATCATTCAAATTTGAAGGAGAGATAGTTTCTCAGACAAAAAATTGGTTATCACCACTAAACCACCCTTACAAGAAATGTTAAAAGCACTTATTTTTTTAAATTGTTTATTTCTGTTTGTTTGTTTGTTTTGAGTAATCTCTACACCCAATGTGGGGCTCAAACTCACAACCCCAAGATCATGAATTGCACATTCTACCAACTGAGCCAGCCAGGTGCCCCCTTAAAGGTACTTCTTTAAGTGGAAAAAAATGGGCATAATTGGACACAATAAAATTACAACTAAAAGGATGTAAAATATGACAACATCTACATAAAATGTGGAGGAGGGAATAAAGAGGAACAGTAGAGGAAAAAGAAAAAAATTATTGAAGAAAAGAAAAAAAATTACCATCAAATTAATATGGACTGCTATTTACTTAGTATGGTATATATGAATCTCATGGTAACCACAAATCTAAAACCTGTGATAGATACACAAACAAGAGAAACAAAACCAAACATAACACTGTAGAAACTCATCAGTCACAAAGAAAGAGCAAGAGAAGAATAAAGGAACAAGGAACATAAAAACAACCATAAAACAATTAACAAAATGGCAATAAGTATATACCTATCAATAATTACTTTAAATGTAAATAGCCTAAATGCTCTTATCAAAAGACATAGGGGAACAAAATGGATAAAAAGCAAGACCTGTCTATACACTGTCTATAAGAGACTCAACTCAGACCTAAAGACACATACAGACCGAAAGTGAAGGGATGGAAAAACATTACCATGCAAATACAAGAGGAAAAAAAATCCAGAAGAGCAATACTTATATCAGACAAAATAGACTTTAAAACAAAGACTGTAAGAAGAGACAAAGATGAGCATTATGTAATGGTTAGGGGGTCAGTCCAACAAGAGAATGTAACAGTTGTAAATATCTATGCATCTAATACTAGAATACCTAAATACATAAAGTAAATATTATTGGACATAAAAAGAGAAATTGAACGGGGCACCTGGGTGGCTCAGTCAGTTAAGCATCTGACTCTTGATATCTGCTCAGGTCATCATCTCATAGTTCATAGGATAGAGCCCCATGTTGGGCTCTGTGCTGACAGCACAGAGCCTGCTTGGGATTTTCTCTCTTCCTCTCTCTGCCCCTCCACTGCTCGCTTACTCTAAATAAATAAACAAGTAAACAAACATATATAAAAAAAGAGAAGGTGATGGTATTGATGGTAATAAAGTAATACTAGAGGCCTTTAATATCTCACTTATATCAATGTATAGATCATCCAGGCAGAAACGGAACAAGGAAACTGTGTCTTTGAATGATACATTGGATCAGATGGACATAACAGATATATACAGAATATTCCATACAGAACCAACAGAATATACATTCTTTTCAGATGCACATGGAATGTCCTCCAGAATAGATCACATATTAGGTCACAAAATAAGCCTCAATAAATTTAAGAAGATTGGAATCATACCATATATCTTTTCTGATCACAATGGTATGAAACTAGAAATAAATTACAAGAAAAAATCTGGAAAAAACACAAATACATGGTGATGAAACAACATGATACTAAACAACAAGTGGGTCAACACAACAAGAAAAATTTTTTAAAAATACATGGAGACAAATAAAAATAAAAACATAACAGTCCAGGGACACCTTGGGGGATCAGTTGGTTAAGTGTCTGACTCTTAATCTCTGCTCAGGTCATGATCTCACAGTTCATGAGACTGAGCCCCACATTGGGCTCTGCACTGACAGCATGGAGCCTGCTTGGGATTCTCTCTTTCCCTGTCTGTCTCTCTGTCCCTCTCACCTGCTCATCCACACACACTTTCTCTCTCAAATAAAATTTTTAAAAAGAAAAAAAAGAAGACACAACAGTTGAAAATCTTTGGGCCATAGCAAAAGCAGTTCTAAGAGGGAAATATATAAAGATACAGTCCTAACTCAAGAAATAAGAAAAAGCTCAAATAAACAATTTAACTTTATAGCTAATAGGACTAGGAAAAGAAGAACAAACAAAGCCCAAGGTGAGTAGAGAAAGGAAATGATAAAGAACGGAGCAGAAGTAAATGACATAGAAACTAAAAACAGAAAAAAAAAAAAAAAAAAGAAAAAACATCAATGCAACTAAGAGCTGGCTCCTTGAAAAGATAAATAAAATTGATAAAGCTGCCACCACACTCATCAAGAAAAATAAATAGAAAAGACCTAAATAAATAAAACCAGAAACAAGAGGAGAAACAACATCTAACACCACAGAAATACAGAGAATTATAAGAGAATAGTATGAAAAATTATATGTCAACAAATTGGATAACCTAGAAGAAATGGACAAATCTTAGAAACATACAATCTTCCAAAACTGAACCAGGAAGAAATAGAAAATCTGAAGAGACTGATTACAAGTAACACAATTGAATTAGCAATAAAAAAAACTACCAAAAAATGAAAGTCCAGGACCAGATGGATTCACTGGAGAATTTTACCAAACATTTCAAGAAGAGTTAATACCTATTCTTTTCAAACTATTCCAAAAAGTAGAAGAGGAAGAAAAACTTCCAAATACATTCTATAAGGCCAGCATTACCCTGATATCAAAACCAGACAAAGACATCACACACACAAAAAAAGAAAACTATAGGCCAATATCCCTAATGAACATAGACGCAAAAATCCTCAACAAAATATTAGTAAACCGAATTCAACAGTACATTAAAAAGAACATTGACCATGATTAAGTAAGATTTATTCTGGGGATGCAAGGATGGGTCAATATTTGCAAATCAGTCAGTGTGGTACACCACATGAACCGAACAAAGGATAAAAATCATATGATCATCTCAATAGATGCAGAAAAAGCATTCGAAAAATTCAACATCCATTCATGATAAAACTCTTAACAAGGTGGGATGAGAGGGAACATACCTCAACATAATAAAGGCCATATATGAAAAATCCACAGCTAACATCATACTCAATAGTGAAAAACTGAGAGCTTTTTCTCTTAGATCAGAAACAAAACAAGGATGTCCATGCAGAAAAATGAACCTGGACCACTTTCTTGTACCATACACAAAAATACACTCAAAATGGATGAAAGACCTAAATGTAAGACAGGAAGCCATCAAAATCCTCAAAGAGAAAGCAAGCAAAACCTTTTTGACCTTGGCCACAGCAGCTTCTGACTCAACACATCTCCAGAGGCAAGGGAAACAAAAGCAAATATGAACTATTGGGACGTCGTCAAAATAAAAAGCTTCTGCACAACAAAGGAAACAATCAGAAAAACTAAAAGGCAGCCAACAGAATGGGAGAAGATATTTGCAAATGACATCAGATAAAGGGTTAGTATCCAAAATCTAGAAAGAACCTGTCAAACTCAACACCCAAAAAAACAAATAACCCAGTGAAGAAATGGGCAGAAGACATGAATAGACACTTCTCCAAAGAAGACATCCAGATGGCCAACCGACGCATGAAAAAATGCTCCACAGCACTCATCATCAGGGAAATACAAGTCAAAACCACAATGAGATACCACCTCACACCCGTCAGAATGGCTAACATTCACAACTCAGGCAACAACAGAGGTTGGCGAGGATGCGGAGAAAGAGGATCTCTTTTGCACTGCTGGTGGGAATGCAAGCTGGTGCAGCCACTCTGGAAAACAGTATGGAGTTTCCTCAAAAAATTAAAAATAGAACTACCCTACAACCCAGGAGCTGCACTACTAGGTATTTATCCAAGGGATACAGGTGTGCTGTTTCGAAGGAACACATGCACCCCAATGTTTATAGCAGCACTATTAACGATAGCCAAAGTCTGGAAAGAGCACAAATGTCCATCGATGGATGAATCGATAAAGAAGATGTGGTACATATATACAATGGAATATCACTCAGCAATCAAAAAGAATGAAATCTTGCCATTTGCAACAATGTGGATGGAACTAGAGGGTATTATGCTAAGTGAAATTAGTCAGGGAAAGACAAATATATGACTTCACTCATATGAGGACTTTAAGACATAGAACAGATGAACAAAAGGGAAGGGAAGCAAAAATAATATAAAAACAGGGAGGGGGACAAAAAACATAAGAGACTCTTAAATATGGAGAAGAAACAGAGGGTTACTGAAGGGGTTGTGGGAGGGGGGATGGGCTAAATGAATAGGGGGCATTAGGGAATCTACTCCTGAAATCATTGTTGCATTATATGCTAACTAATTTGGATGTAAATTAAAAGAATAAAATAAAAAATAATAAATTTTAAAAATAAAATTAAAAAAGATGTGGTAAATATATACAATGGAGTATTACTTGGCAATCAAAAAGAATGAAATCTTGATATTTGCAACTACATGGATGGAACTAGAGGGTATTATGCTAAACGAAATTAGAGAAAGACAAATGTCATATGACTTCACTCATATGAGGACTTCAAGATACAAAACACATGAATATAAGGGAAGGGAAGCAAAAATAATATAAAAACAGGCAGGGTGACAAAACATAAGAGACTCTTAAATATAGAGAACAAACAGAGGGTTGCTGGAGGGGTTGTGGGAGGGGGCATAGGCTAAATGGGTAAGGGGCATTAGGGAATCTACTCCTGAAATCATGTTGCACTATGTGCTAATTAACTTGGATGTAAATTAAAAATAAATAAATTATTAAAAAGAGAAAATAAAGAAATGAAACAAGGATGTCCATTCTTACCTTGTTTTATCCGACATATTACTAGAAAGTCCTAGCCACAGCAATCAGGCAAGAAAAAGAAAGAGGCATCCGTATTGGTAAAGAAGAAATGCAAGTGTCACTATTTGCAGAGGACATGATACTAATATATGTAGAAAATCTTAAAGACTACCAAAAAATATTAGAAGTAATAAATGAACTCGGTAAAGTTGCAAGATACAAAATTAATACCCAGAAACTATCAGTGGTTTTTTGCACACATAACAAAGGAGCAGAAAGAAAGATTAGGAAAACTACACCATTTACAATTGCATCAAAAAGAATGAACTACATAGAAATAAACCTAACCAAAGAAGTGAAAGACCTGTACTTCAAAAGCTATGAAACATTGAGGAAAGACATTGAAGATGATACAAACAAATGGAAAGATTTCCCCTGCTCATGTATTAGATGAATTAATACTGTTAAAATGTCCATTTACCCCAATCAATCTACAGATTCAGTGCAATCCCTGTAAAATTACCAACAGCATTTTTCACAAAACTAGAACAAATAATCCTAAAATTTATATGGAATTACAAAAGACCCTGAATAGCCAAAGGAATCTTGAGAAAGAACAAAGCTGTAGAAATCACAATTCCAGATTCCAAGCTATACTACAAAACTATAGTAATGAAAACAGTATGGTATTGGCACAAAGATAGAAACAAAGATCAATGGAAAAGAATAGAGAACCCAGAAATAAACCCACAATTATAAAGTCAATTAATCTATGACAAAGGCAAGAATATACAGTGGAGAAAAGACAGTCTCTTCATTAAATGATATTGGGAAAATAGGACAGCTACTTGTAAAAGAATGAAACTGGATCACCTTTTAACACCATACACAAAAGAAAACAAAATGGATTAAAGACCTAATTGTGAGACCTGAAAACATAAAAATCCTACAAGAGAACACAGGCAGTAATTTCTCTGACTATAGCAACAGTTTTCTAGATATGTCTCCTAAGGCAAGAGACACAAAATCAAAAATAAGCTGTTGAGAATACACCAAAGTAAAAAGCTTTTGCATAGCAAAGAAAACCATCAATAAAACAAAAAGACAACCTACTGAATGGGAGAAGATATTTGCATGTGATATATACGATAAGGGGTTAATATCCAAAATCTATCAAGAGTTTACACAACACTGAAAAAACAATCTCATTAAAAAATTGCCAGAGTACCTGAAAACACATTTTTCTAAAGAAGACATTCAAATGGCCAACAGATACATGAAGAGATGCCCAACATCACCAATCACTAGGGAAATGCAAATCACAACCACAATGTGATACTACCTTACAGCTGTCAGAATGGCTAGAACAAAAAAGACAGGAAACAACAAATGTTGACAAAGATATGGAGAAAAAAGGACCCTGTGTACTTTTAGTGGCAATGCAAATTGGTATAGCCACTATGGAAAACTCTAAGGAGGTTCCCCCCAAAATTAAAAATAGAATTACCATATGATTAAATAATTCCACTGTTGGGTATTTACCCAAAGAAAACAAATCACTAATTTGAAAAGATATATGCACCCCTCTGTTTATTGTAGCATTATTTATAATAGCCAAGACATGGAAACAACCTAAGTGTCCATAAATAGATGAATGAATAAGGAAGATGTGGTATGTAAATGCAAAGGAATATTATGCAGCCATTAAAAAGGATGAGATTGTGCCATTTGAGACCACATGGATGGACCTAGAGGGTATTATGCTGAATGAAATAAGTCAGACTGAAAAGATAAACACCATATGATTTCACTCATAAATGGAATCTAGAAAAAACAATAACTAAAACAAAAGAATAAATAAAAAGCAAAATCAGACCTGTAAATACAGAGAACAAACTGATGGTTGACAGAGTGCAGGGTATAGGGGGTTGGGCAAAAATGGGTGAGAGGGAGTGGGAGATAGGGACTTGCAGTTAGGGAATGAATAAGTCACGAGGCACAGTATAGGGAATATAGTCAATGATATTGTAGTATCAGTGTATCAGGAGAGATGGTAGCTGTACTTGTGAAGAACATAACATAATGTGTAAATTTGTTGAATCACTATGTTGTACACTTGAAACCAACATGACATCGTATGTCAGCTATACTCACATAAAAAAAGAAAATCAGGAAGTGTGAGCCTTCCAGCTATATTCTTTTTTAAAAACAATTGTTTTTGGTTATTCTGGGTCCCTTATGTTTTTATATAATTTTTTTATGTTTGTTTATTTTTGAGAGTGAGAGAGACAGAGTGTGAGTGGGGGAGGGGCCGAGAGAGAGAGGGAGACACAGAATCCGAAGCAGGCTCCAGGTTCCAAGCTGTCAGCACAGAGCCCGGCACGGGGCTCAAACCCACAGACCGTGAGATCATGACCTGAGCTGAAGTCGGACACTTAACTGACTGAGTCACCCAGGCACTCCCTCATTTCTATACAAATTTTAAGATCAGTTTATCAATTTGTGCAAAAAACGTGGCTAGAGGAGGAGGGAAGATGGCGGCGTAGGAGGACGCTGGGCTCATCGCGCGTCCTGCTGATCACTTAGATTCCACCTACACCTGCCTAAATAACCCAGAAAACCGCCAGAGGATTAGCAGAACTGAGTCGCCGGAGCCAAGCGCAGACGAGAGGTCCACGGAAGAGGGTAGGAAGGGCGGCAAGGCGGTGCGCGCTCCACGGACTGGCGGGAGGGAGCCGGGGCAGAGGGGCGGCTCACCGGCCAAGCAGAGCCCCCGAGTCTGGCTGGCAAAAGCGGAGGGGCCTGACGGACTGTGTTCCGACAGCAAGCGCGACTTAGCGTCTGGGAGGTCATAAGTTAACAGCTCTGCTCAGAAAGCGGGAAGGCTGGAGGACAAAGGGAGGGAGAGCTGCTGAGCCCCCGGACGACAGAGCTCAGTTTGGTGGGGAACAAAGGCGCTCGCCAGCGCCATCTTCCCCGCCCATCCCCCAGCCAAAATCCCAAAGAGAACCAGTTCCTGCCAGGGAACTTCCTCGCTCCGCGCAAACGCCCAACTCTGTGCTTCTGCGGAGCCAAACCTCCGGCAGCGGATCTGACTCCCTCCCGCTGCCACAGGGCCCCTCCTGAAGTGGATCACCTAAGGAGAAGCGACCTAAGCCTGCCCCTCCTGCCCCTGTGCACCTTGCCTACCCGCCCCAGCTAATACGCCAGATCCCCAGCATCACAAGCCTGGCAGTGTGCAAGTAGCCCAAACGGGCCACGCCACCCCACAGTGAATCCCGCCCCTAGGAGAGGGGAAGAGAAGGCACACACCAGTCGGACTGTGGCCCCAGCGGTGGGCCGGGGGCAGACATCAGGTCGGAGTGCGGCCCCGCCCACCAACTCCAGTTATACACCACAGCACAGGGGAAGTGCCCTACAGGTCCTCACCACGCCAGGGACTATCCAAAATGACCAAGCGGAAGAATTCCCCTCAGAAGAATCTCCAGGAAATAACAACAGCTAATGAGCTGATCAAAAAGGATTTAAATAATATAACAGAAAGTGAATTTAGAATAATAGTCATAAAATTAATCGCCGGGCTTGAAAACAGTATACAGGACAGCAGAGAATCCCTTGCTACAGAGATCAAGGGACTAAGGAACAGTCATGAGGAGCTGAAAAACGCTTTAAATGAAATGCAAAACAAAATGGAGACCACCACAGCTCGGATTGAAGAGGCAGAGGAGAGAATAGGTGAACTAGAAGATAAAGTTATGGAAAAAGAGGAAGCTGAGAGAAAGAGAGATAAAAAAATCCAGGAGTATGAGGGGAAAATTAGAGAACTAAGTGATACACTAAAAAGAAATAATATACGCATAATTGGTATCCCAGAGGAGGAAGAGAGAGGGAAAGGTGCTGAAGGGGTACTTGAAGAAATAATAGCTGAGAACTTCCCTGAACTGGGGAAGGAAAAAGCCATTGAAATCCAAGAGGCACAGAGAACTCCCTTCAGACGGAACCTGAATCGATCTTCTGCACGACATATCATAGTGAAACTGGCAAAATACAAGGATAAAGAGAAAATTCTGAAAGCAGCAAGGGGTAAACGTGCCCTCACATATAAAGGGAGACCTATAAGACTCGTGACTGATCTCTCTTTTGAAACTTGGCAGGCCAGAAAGAATTGGCACGAGATTTTCAGTGTGCTAGACAGAAAAAATATGCAGCCAAGAATCCTTTATCCAGCAAGTCTGTCATTTAGAATAGAAGGAGAGATAAAGGTCTTCCCAAACAAACAAAAACTGAAGGAATTTGTCACCACTAAACCAGCCCTACAAGAGATCCTAAGGGGGACCCTGTGAGACAAAGTACCAGAGACAACACTACAAGCATAAAACATACAGACATCACAATGACTCTAAACCCGTATCTTTCTATAATAACACTGAATGTAAATGGATTAAATGCGCCAACCAAAAGACATAGGGTATCAGAATGGATAAAAAAACAAGACCCATCTATTTGCTGTCTACAAGAGACTCATTTTAGACCTGAGGACACCTTTAGATTGAGAGTGAGGGGATGGAGAACTATTTATCATGCTACTGGAAACCAAAAGAAAGCTGGAGTAGCCATACTTATATCAGACAAACTAGACTTTAAATTAAAGGCTGTAACAAGAGATGAAGAAGGACATTATATAATAGTTACAGAGTCTATTCATCAGGAAGAGCTAACAATTATAAATGTCTATGCGCCGAATACCGGAGCCCCCAAATATATAAAACAACTACTCATAAACATAAGCAACCTTATTGATAAGAATGTGGTAATTGCAGGGGACTTTAACACCCCACTTACAGAAATGGATAGATCATCTAGACACACGATCAATAAAGAAACAAGGGCCCTGAATGAGACATTGGATCAGATGGACTTGACAGATATATTTAGAACTCTGCATCCCAAAGCAACAGAATATACTTTCTTCTCGAGTGCACATGGAACATTCTCCAAGATAGATCATATATTGGGCCACAAAACAGCCCTTCATAAGTTTACCAGAATTGAAATTATACCATGCATACTTTCAGACCACAACGCTATGAAGCTTGAAATCAACCACAGAAAAAAGTCTGGAAAACCTCCAAAAGCATGGAGGTTAAAGAACACCCTACTAACGAATGAGTGGGTCAACCAGGCAATTAGAGAAGAAATTAAAAAATATATGGAAACAAACGAAAATGAAAATACAACAATCCAAACGCTTTGGGATGCAGCGAAGGCAGTCCTGAGAGGAAAATACATTGCAATCCAGGCCTATCTCAAGAAGCAAGAAAAATCCCAAATACAAAATCTAACAGCACACCTAAAGGAAATAGAAGCAGAACAGCAAAGACACCCCAAACCCAGCAGAAGAAGAGAAATAATAAAGATCAGAGCAGAAATAAACAATATAGAGTCTAAAAAAACTGTAGAGCAGATCAACGAAACCAAGAGTTGGTTTTTTGAAAAAATAAACAAAATTGACAAACCTCTAGCCAGGCTTCTCAAAAAGAAAAGGGAGATGACCCAAATAGATAAAATCATGAATGAAAATGGAATTATTACAACCAATCCATCAGAGATACAAACAATTATCAGGGAATACTATGAAAAATTATATGCCAACAAATTGGACAACCTGGAAGAAATGGACAAATTCCTGAACACCCACATGCTTCCAAAACTCAATCAGGAGGAAATAGAAAGCTTGAACAGACCCATAACCAGCGAAGAAATTGAATCGGTTATCAAAAATCTCCCAACAAATAAGAGTCCAGGACCAGATGGCTTCCCAGGGGAGTTCTACCAGACGTTTAAAGCAGAGATAATACCTATCCTACTCAAGCTATTCCAAGAAATAGAAAGGGAAGGAAAACTTCCAGACTCATTCTATGAAGCCAGTATTACTTTGATTCCTAAACCAGACAGAGACCCAGTAAAAAAAGAGAACTACTGGCCAATATCCCTGATGAATATGGATGCAAAAATTCTCAATAAGATACTAGCAAATCGAATTCAACGGCATATAAAAAGAATTATTCACCATGATCAAGTGGGATTCATTCCTGGCATGCAGGGCTGGTTCAACATTCGCAAATCAATCAACGTGATACATCACATTAACAAAAAAAAAGAGAAGAACCATATGATCCTGTCAATCGATGCAGAAAAGGCCTTTGACAAAATCCAGCACCCTTTCTTAATAAAAACCCTTGAGAAAGTCGGGATAGAAGGAACATACTTAAAGATCATAAAAGCCATTTATGAAAAGCCCACAGCTAACATCATCCTCAACGGGGAAAAACTGAGAGCTTTTTCCCTGAGATCAGGAACACGACAGGGATGCCCACTCTCACCGCTGTTGTTTAACATAGTGCTGGAAGTTCTAGCATCAGCAATCAGACAACAAAAGGAAATCAAAGGCATCAAAATTGGCAAAGATGAAATCAAGCTTTCGCTTTTTGCAGATGACATGATATTATACATGGAAAATCCGATAGACTCCACCAAAAGTCTGCTAGAATTGATACATGAATTCAGCAAAGTTGCAGGATACAAAATCAATGTACAGAAATCAGTTGCATTCTTATACACTAACAATGAAGCAACAGAAAGACAAATAAAGAAACTGATCCCATTCACAATTGCACCAAGAAGCATAAAATACCTAGGAATAAATCTAACCAAAGATGTAAAGGATCTGTATGCTGAAAACTATAGAAAGCTTATGAAGGAAATTGAAGAAGATTTAAAGAAATGGAAAGACATTCCCTGCTCATGGATTGGAAAAATAAATATTGTCAAAATGTCAATACTACCCAAAGCGATCTACACATTCAATGCAATCCCAATCAAAATTGCACCAGCATTCTTCTCGAAACTAGAACAAGCAATCCTAAAATTCATATGGAACCACAAAAGGCCCCCAATAGCCAAAGGAATTTTGAAGAAGACCACCAAAGCAGGAGGCATCACAATCCCAGACTTTAGCCTCTACTACAAAGCTGTCATCATCAAGACAGCATGGTATTGGCACAAAAACAGACACATAGACCAATGGAATAGAATAGAAACCCCAGAACTAGACCCACAAACGTATGGCCAACTCATCTTTGACAAAGCAGGAAAGAACATCCAATGGAAAAAAGACAGCCTCTTTAACAAATGGTGCTGGGAGAACTGGACAGCAACATGCAGAAGGTTGAAACTAGACCACTTTCTCACACCATTCACAAAAATAAACTCAAAATGGATAAAGGACCTGAATGTGAGACAGGAAACCATCAAAACCTTAGAGGAGAAAGCAGGAAAAGACCTCTCTGACCTCAGCCGTAGCAATCTCTTACTCGACACATCCCCAAAGGCAAGGGAATTAAAAGCAAAAGTGAATTACTGGGACCTTATGAAGATAAAAAGCTTCTGCACAGCAAAGGAAACAACCAACAAAACTAAAAGGCAACCAACGGAATGGGAAAAGATATTTGCAAATGACATATCGGACAAAGGGCTAGTATCCAAAATCTATAAAGAGCTCACCAAACTCCACACCCGAAAAACAAATAACC